>NW_027142360.1:9879360-10545293 GCF_026170545.1 Melanerpes formicivorus | reverse complement strand
CTTTAAAGTAGATTTCCAAAACATCTGTTTTCTTTTCCTCTACTCTCAGTGCCCTAAAAGCTGGATGTTTGTATTCTCCAAAGCCAAGAACCTCTGTTCCAAGAGGTCACTTCCACCTAAGCCTCAGGCTTAAATTAAGCATTTCCAATCATATGTAATTAGGGCTTTCATCAGAGACACTTAGAATTCAGCATGCCTGGGTCCTCGAGGCAGGCATGCCAGAGGAGGACCACATAAGGTTACTTGCATTCTAAGCAGTCTCTTGTGTTCCAAAGACTTCACAGAGATCTAGGCTCAAGGCTTTGTGCTTTCTGTAACTGACCTTAGTCATAAGGGTCCTCCTTACCTACAGCTCTCCTGGGGGAGTGTCTGACATCAGCTACATACCCCAGGGCAAAATGAGATATTTTCATACACTCTGCACAACTCCTGCCTCTGAAGGAAGTCCTCTCTGCTCTCACCTCCATATGATCTGGCTTCTGTTGCACTGCAGCCTCAAAGAGCAGGACAGCATTGGGGAGGTCACCTTCCTGCAGGCGCTTCCGCCCCTCCTCGAACGCATCCGGGTGATCTCTCATGGGATTGTCTTCCTCAAACTGGTAACCCTGGCAGGGAAGACAGACAGGGACCAATGCTAGGGGACAGGCTTAGGGAGAACAGCACAGCCTAGTCTTGCTGCAGCAGAAACACTCCAGCTGCAGGGCAGTGAGCACCTCTGCCTCTCTGCTAGTTTGCAGCAGGCCAAAGAACAGCAATGGCTCCGCTTCCCGCCCACGCTGTGCTGCAGAAGTCCCCCAAACCACACCTGCAACAGGCTGCACCAGAGAGTCAGCATCTGCTGTGGGTTCTAGCAGCCTGGGGGCAGCAACACCACTTGTGCTCATTACAGAGAAATCCAGCATTAACTGGTGTTTGGTGTTGAACAAGAACTAGACAGCATTTGCAGACAAGCATGGGTGAAAAGACTAATGTGCTAAACCCCCACTTGATCTGGGATGAGGACACACGTGACAACAAGAGATCAGGATCCTAGCAGGGCCTGTGGAACTCATCTGTGAGGAAGACATACTACTGCCAGTCCCCTCCAAAGCACAGTGCCAGGACTGAGAGCCTGTTAGATATATTACCTTGTCATATGATGAAGAGCTGAGGTCTTCATAGTCAGAGAGCCAAGGGTGAGCCTCTGCATCTCTCTTGGCCATCTCCTCCCATTCTGCCTGGAGTTTGTCCCAGAAGTCCACATCTGACTGAATGGAGAACAGAATGTGACTAAGGTGCCTCAAATCACAAACTGAGCCCTTACAGGCACACCAGAGAACACCTTCTGAAACACTTCTAGCCCTCCTCAAAGCATGCAAAGGAGAGGAAACCCTAGCAGAGGCTCTCGGTCGGCACCCTAGCCCTCCTCCTCTGCCAGCTTTACCTCCACAGCAGTCTTTGCCTGCTCAAATTCCATATCAAGGGTTGACATGTTCCCAGATGGCGCAAACTGATCCACCCAGGCATCGGATGCCCCCTGGGAGGTTGAAAACAGAAATACACCTTTCTTTTTAGAGTCTGGCAGCATCAGGCCACATCCCACAGCAGCAGCTGGGGTCTGTGATGAGCTCTCCTCCCCATCAACGAGAACTGACTGCACACAGCGAAACAGAGTTCACCGGGGCATGTCCTTCCTCCCGGCTGCTACAGGAGAGAACACTCACACTACCCAAACACATCCCCAGCCCCTGGCTAGACTCTGCTAAGGAGAGCCTAACAGCCCCTCCCCTCACCTCCCCCAGGCTAGGCCACGGCTCAGAGCTGGACTTGCCGTTCTCCCTCGCTCCCAGAGTGAGCACTGTGGCAAAAAGCTTTCCTCCTGGGCTCTGGCACTCCTACCTGCTGCTGTATAAACTCAGTTGCCCACTGCTCTGCCTGATCCTGGTCTCTGTGGGTCACCTGATTAGCTTCGATCGATACCCTCCCATCTCCGATCTGGCGCACAAACTTTAGGAACTGCGGCAGAGAAAGGAGATAAGGGTGGAGCTGAGCAGCTTCTTTGCCAGCAAGCCCCCTGCCCATGCTCCCCTCCTGCTCTAAGAGGACTTGTCTCTGCAAGGTCAGCAAAAAAGGCCCAAAGAGATGGGGAGGACAGGATGTCAGAGCTGCATGGTAGAGGTGGCCAGTATCTAGGGTGGACTGCAGGTCTGTTTTCACTGATTGATAGAAACTCATGGAAATGCAGCACAGCAGGAGGCTTTATGCCCCCTTCTCATTCCCCACATCCCTTTTCCACATCTGTCAGCCCCAAGCAAGGAACTTCTCACCTCAGAATTCTTGAGTTTTGGGTCATCCACTTTAGAGACAAAATCACTAACAGTTTTCTTCAGATCATCCTCAGGCTGATATTCTTCATACCTGTGTTCAGAGGCAGGAAAAGAGAGTCAGGTACCAGGCAGCAGCGAACTCTTCCACTAACAACCGCCTCCACAATGGGCCAAACAACAGTACTGAGGGATACAATGCCTCCTCAGAGTCTCTGGGGCTCTCTGAAGTGATTCAATACCTTTATCCACCTGCTAAAAATTACTCCTAGATATGCAAGTGACTAATTAGAGTGCCAGCCCAGTTCTGCAGAAGGGTCTGGATTCCTTGGCAAGCTCCCATGCTGCCAGATATTGCAAGTTTGAGCACTACCAAACCAAGGTCACCTATCTAGGAACCAAGAAAGTAGGTCATGCTCATAGAAGAGCATAGGGTATTGGAAAAGCATCAGCTCTGCAAAGAGTTGAAGGCTGACAGCAAGTGCACAACTTAACGTGTTGTCTAGCTTACAGCAGGACAGGATGAACTCCAGGTGTTACTACTACAACCAGCCTTGGTGAAACCTTTGGAACTGGCAGCAGTAATTCAGGAATGCCCACATTTGCAGAAGGGCATCAGAAAAGGCAACAGCTAGGAGGAAGAAGAATCCAAATATGCAAAGCTTCTTTTAGGGAAAGACCCAAGAAGCCCAAATGGCTTGTGTCTTGCTGCTTTGCTTGAAAAACTTGACTGCAGCCAGCAGGTAGCTACACAGAGAAGGCCCACAGCAGACAACTCTTATTCAGCACACAAAAACACATGAAAGTAATGTCTGGAAAGCTGGATCTGCAAACATCCAGAGGAAAGGTTGAATGTAGTTTCTCAGATAGGAGTAATGAAGTGGTAGAAGTTTACAAGTAGGAGTTGAGCACTTGAGATCTCTTAATCTGAAATAGCCTTGGGGGGTTGGGGGTGGTGAAGCTTGATAAGGAGTTCCTGAACTGACTGCTGAAATCACTGTAGGGAACATTGCATTAGGCATGACCTTAGGTTAGCCTACATGACCAGAGTGTCTTTCTGGAACTGGGAAACAGCAAAGACAGGATCCCTTTAAAAACTCCAGTCCCCAGGCATTGTTTCCTCCTTGCTCTGAAACCAAAGGCCTGAGAACATCAACCTGTGTTAAATGACTCAAAAAGACTCCAGCCACAGTGCATTCCTGTCCCCTTCCCAAGCTTCCCTCACTCAAGAGAGCAGCAGAAATACCTAGTGCTGAGAAAACAAACTCACCATTTATCTGCCAAAGCCTGGTCTTCTGATTCCCCCAGCCACAGTTTCTCCTCTGACTGCTCTAGGTATTCCTCTGCCCACTTGGCAGGAGACACAGACAGTGGATCTGCAGGCAATGGAGAAAAGAATAAGGCAGGCTGCCTACCACTCATAATGACTGCAGATTGCTCTCTCCACTTTACACACCATTAGCTACCATCCAGAGGAGACCCCTTCAAAGAAAGATTGCTTGTGCTTGTTGCTTCTTTATTCTGAGCCGAAAGGTTCTGTGGGAAAACAACAGCTCACTGAGGGGACCCAGAGCTCCCTCTGTAAGCTTGCAGATGGCACTAAGCTGCCAGGGAGTGTTGATCTGCTCAAAGGTAAGAAGGCTCTGCAGAGGGACCTGGAAAAGCCTCAATGGGCTGAGGCCAGCTGGATGAGGTTTAACAACCCCAGGCAACCAGCACCAGAACAAGAGGACACAGTCTCAAGCTGTGCCAGGGGAGGTTTAGGCTCGAGGTGAGGAGGAAGTTCTTCACCGAGCGAGTCATTCGTCATTGGAATGTGCTGCCCAGGGAGGTGGAGGAGTCACCGTCCCTGGAGGTGTTCAAGAGGGGATTGGACGTGGCACTTGGTGCCATGGCCTGGTCATGGGGTCTGTGGTGATAGGTTGGACTCGATGATCCTTGAGGTCTCTTCCAACCTTAGTTATACTGTGATACTGTAACAAGGCCAAGTGCTGGGACCTGCAGTTGGGTCACAACCCCATGAACACTCCAGACTTGGGGAAGAGCAGCTGGAGAGCTGCCCACTTGGAAGTGTTGATTGACAGCCAGCTGAAGATGAGCCAGAGTGTGCCCAGGTGGCCAAGAAGACCACCACCATCCTGGCCTGGATCAGCAATAGTATGACCAGCAGGATGAAGGGAAGTGATAGTGGCCCTGTATTCACATTGGAGAAGCCACACTTTTTTTGACTATTGAGTTCAGTTGTGGGGCCCTCGCTACACAAAGTGCATTTTGTTGCTGGAGTGAGTCCAGAGAAGGACAAGGAAGCTGGTGAAGGGTCTGGAGAACAGGTCTGGTGAGGAGCCGCTGAGGGAACTGGGCCTGTTTAGTCTAGTGATAAGGAGGCTGAGGGGAGACCTTCTCACTCTCTACAACTCCTTGGAAGGGGTTGGAGCCAGGTGTGGATTGGTCTCCTCTCCCTCGTAAGAAGGGATAGGATGAGAGAAAATGGCCTCAAGTTGCACCAGGGAAGGTTTAGGCTGGATGTTGGGAAAAACTTCAGTGCAAGAGCGGTCAGGCATTGGAAAAGGCTGCCTGGGAAAGTGGAGCCATCATCCCTGGAGGTGTTCAAACAAACACGTAGCCATGTCACTTTGTGAGATGGTTTAGTGGGCACAGTAGTGCTGGGCTGGCTGTCAGTCTTTATGATCACAGAATCATTAAGGCTGGAGAAAACCTCTAAGGTTCTAGGACTGCAAACATGCTGAAGTGAGCAGCTGAGATGCCAAAACCCAGACATGATACTGATGACAATTTTGTGTGCCTGCCAAGTAAAAGATTTGTTTAGAAAACAGACTTGTGATAGGCCCAGGAGCACCTTATCAAACAAACAAACATGCCAGGCCTGCAAAATCCCCACTCTCAGGTGAAAGCAGCAGGGTATTTCTCTAGCACAGTGTCCCATGTTCCCACTTGCAAGCCTCTGCCCAGATGCTGCTTCAGAGATCCCCTGGTTCACAAGATAAAAACAAACTCATCCTTTGCATTTCAGCCACAGGGTTATGGTTATTCTTGCACCCTGCTTGTGTGACCTCACAGGTTCAGGCTTTGCATTATATAGATACCACAGTGGTGCTAATCATCTTAGGATCTCCTGCATTCATTTCACAACTTCTTCATCTCTTCCACATGGGATACTATGTAGGTCAAGAAAAGTAGCAATGCATAACAAGGCTCTGTCAAAAGCAGAGCCTACAAAGCACTAGGTTTTATCACAACTGTCTCAAAGACCTTTTTAAATGCTGATTTGTATTTCCAAAAGTATAAAGAGTGAAGGCCAAAGAATGGGACTGCCTGACTCTACAGTGGCCACTTCTGGAGAACAGAATAGCATCTATGTACACCTTAAGACTTCCAGATGCAGTCATGGATGGTGAGAGGCCCCCATTCCAGCCCCAGTTCTACATACAAGAATGGCTTCTTAAATGAACTGGTAACTTGGAACAGAAAGTTTAACCTTTGAGCCAGAAACATTCACTTCCAAGGTGCAACACTGCTCTACTTCCACGAAGCCAACTAAGAATTTGGCCAATGCAACTACACAGTATTGACCTTCGTAACAAGGACAAATTTAGCCTTTAGAGAGAGCAGAGACAGACCACATCCAGAATCTGTATCAGCTGAATCATATCCCATCGATAAAAGCATTTGGAATAGGCTGCTTCTCCTAAGTTCTCCAAGTAACCTAAGCTAAAAATAGAAGGTATTTACACCTCAGCAAAAAGCTTCAGCACCACATTTTCCCTAAAGTAGCCTCTTTTTTTTTTTCCTTCCCCTTGTTAAAGCTGCTACAGTCAACATTGACTGCTGGGCCCAAAACCTTCTTCCAATATTCCACTCAGCAAATCTCCACTACATGCCAGTGTGTGACTAGGCAACATCCCAACAGTCATTCTAGAAGGGACCCTTCACCTGTCACTTCAGCAATGAACTCCTGTGACCAGTCAGCCTCATTGTAATCTGAAGAGATATCACCAGCATCAGCTGCTGTAGCCAAGAATTCCTGGGTCCAGTTTTCAGACAGTGCCAGGTCTGCCACACCAGGAGCTAAGAGGACAGAAAGAAAAACAAAGCACACACCACAGAAATAAGGACTGGTGGACTCAAAGGCATGACTTAAGTGGTCCAGACTAACACTCATCATCTCTGATCTTTCCCTTCATCACAGTAAAATCACAGAAAGATTCTACTTGAAAGAGATCTCTGGAAGTTGCTAGTGTTCTTTCAGCAGGTTAGCACTAAAGCTAGAGGTCAGGTTGTTCAGGGCATTCATTAAGTAGCTCCTGAACTTGTCCAAGCCTGGTAACTTTCTACCAGTTCTCCAGTGGAAGAAGTGTTTCTCTACATCTAGTCAGTTCCCCTATTCACAAGATCCTGGCTGGGGTTGCTGCAGAGAGCAACCAGACACTCTGTGTGTTCCTGCCACTTTGGCCCCTCTCCCCCAGGCTGAGCAAGCCCAGCTCCCTCAGCCTCTGATTCCACATATTCCACTCCCTGAACGCCTCCACAGGACTGGTTCCAGCATGCCCACGTACTAGGAAGCCCAAATCTGGAAACAATCCTCCAGATACAGTAAGTGCTAAATAGATGAGAGCCTCTCTGCTAGGAGCTTAACCAAAACACCAAGATCTTTTCCAGCTCCACACCTACCCTGGCTCCCCTTACCTCTCTGCGGGGCATGTCGGAAGCTTGACTGTTCAATCTCTTGCATCTCAGCCAGCAGGTCGTCCATCTTAAAGGTCTGAGGTGCACGGGACAGTAAAGGGGCATTCTGCTCTTGCAGGAACTCTCCAACCAGCTGCCAGTGACAGATACAGATTACAAACAGGATAGAAGTGAACAAGCAGAGCCACACAGAATGAGAGAAATGGGCTTGCCAGAAGGAAGGTTTAACGTTAAGAAGAAAAACAGCTAACAGTGTTGATGAGAACAGCAGTAAAGAGATGCAACAGTTTGCTCTTACCTCATCTTCAGTGGCCACATCCAGTGGTTTGGACACCTACAGGAATTAATGCACAATTATCCCAACAGCTTTGAGCCCATGCCTCTCCCCATCACACATTGCAGGATGCAATTAGTTTACACCTTCCTTGAGCTTAGGCTGTCAGTGTTTTCTTGCATTAGCTGCCTGCTCTCATGGTGTGACAGTTAAAGGAGCAGGAACGCTTTAAGTGCTACTGCCCAACGCCCCCACACCGCTTTCAGGGTTAGGGCCTGTGATAGTAAGGCAGCCACCAACATCCTCTGGGTGCCCATAAACCCAGCTTTCACAAGCAGGTTCTCATCCCACACTCCTGCAGGACACCCCGGGTGATCCCACAGCCTCTTCCTCCAGGAGATAAAGAGCAACCCTGCACTTATTTGCAGCAACAGGTGCCCCGTGCTGCTCAGCCACACACCCTATACCCGCTCTGACCAGGTGCAGCCAGGGCCCCCATCCAAACCCCAGCGACCCTCAGCACTCACAGCTGCAGCTCCGGGAGCCCCAGGGGTCCACGCCCGCGGGCCTTGAAGTCCTTCCTGTCGCAAGGCTTTGTCCTGGGTGAAGTGGCCAGCCAGCTTCATCAGGGGGTTGGAGCCCCCGCACTCCGGTTCCACCAGCTCCCTCATGGCCATGGCGCCAGGCAGAGAGGGAGGCTCAGCGCCAAACCCCAGCAGGCCTGCACCTGGCCCTGGGGCCGCAGAGACACCAAGTGAACACCAGGCGAAGCGATCGTCTGCCGGGAGCCCCGGGCCCCAGCCCAGCTGCCACCCACCAGGCCCTCCTGCCCTATGGGCCCGGGAGCCTGCGGGCAAAGGCCGACCGCTGCCCGCCGCCTACCCGGACAGGGCGGCCCCGAGCTCGGCCCCGAGCCGGGACAGGCCGGCACCAGGCTCACAGACATGCCGCATCCGCGCCAGCTCCCTCTGCCCCGCCCCCGCCCCTGCCCCGCCGGGCCAGGACATCAAACCCACAGCCCGCAGCGAGCCCAGTGAGCCCCGCGCCCCCGCCAGTCACCCGGCCGCCTGTCCCCGGCCCCAGCCCACACGGGCGGTGGGGACGGCGCGACTTCCCCCGCCTGACACCGTACCTAGAGCTGCCGAAGCTCGCTGGCCTGACGGGGTGATGGGCAGGGCCAACTCTTAAAGGGCCAGGCAACCGGCGTGCGCCGAGACAGTGTCTTAAAGGGACAGCGGTCCGCGTCTGCGCGGCCGGTCTCCGAGCACGGTGCTCTCGCGGGGGCCCAGCGCTGGTGGCGGAAGAGGCGTCCCTGGCTGGTCCCCGCCGCCAGAGCGAAGCGGTGTGTGTAGGACATGTCCATGTCACGCAGTGAAGCGATGCCACAGCGGCAATCGACAAACGTGCTTGTGAGCGGCACTCGCTCAGCTGGCTGGTGGGATGCTGTTGCTTGCTTTACGTTTAACCAAAAAGTGTGTGATGGCTTCAGTTAAAGCGTAGAAATGTCAGCTCCTTCACAGCGCTCATCCCTCTACACGTGTGATTACAAAGGGACACTCTGATTTTCCACACGGAAAATCCTTTGATGGTAGCCGGTACTCTGCTGAAGGTCCTGGGCCTGATGGGGACCAGTGACAAAAGCTAAGGTTAGTGAGTCTGTAACCACCAAACCTACTTATTTTGACAAATGTGTATGGTCTCTTTCAAGGCTTTTCTTACCTCCTTGTGCTCTAGACCTATGGTCCTTCACCAATTGTTCACTGTGTGCTTCTGACTGCCACTCGTTCGTTCCTTGCCTCGTCAGACCCGTGACTTTGCTCTCTGACCTCACGGCCCGTGCCGGCTGCCGGGCCCTCCGGTCGGCCCTTCCCGCTGCCGCCGCCCGGGCGCCTCCTCCGGCGGCGCGGGAGCCAATGCGCGGGGCGCGGGCGGGCCGGGCGGCAGTCGGCGGCGCGGAGCGTGGGTGGCCGCACGGCCGGGAGCCGCGCCATGCAGCAGCACAGTATCCTGCTTCACCTGCTGGCCGGAGGGTGAGTGGAGGTCCCTGTACAGGGACATGCCGGCGGCGAGGCCCGAGGCTGCCCTGGACGCGAGGCCTTACCGGGCGCGCCGCCCGTCCCCTTCCCCCGGGACCCGCGGCTACTGTGCGCCCACCCCCCGATCCAGCCTGGGCTCCCATCCCCTGCTCCTCTCACCTACCCTCTGTACCCTCTGCGGCCGCCGCCCCGACTTGGCCGCGCCGCGGCCTGCCCGTCCCGGAGTCGCGGCCGCACTTTGCAGCGGGATCTGTGGGGCCACTCTTCCAGCGGTGGCTGCCGAAGAGCCGGGGCGGCGGGGGAGAGGGAGGAAGCCCTGCCTTGCCCCACGCCAGGCGCTCCCTGCTTCCCAGACCCTTGCCCCGCGTTTTCTCGGCCGTGCCGCGTTCCGATGTAGGCGCTGGTGTCGCGCCGCCACGCAGCGCCGGGCTGACCGTGGCTGTGCAGGCTGTGAAGAAGGGGAGCTGCCCTGAGAGTCGTGGGGCCTTCACCTGGTGTTTCGTCCAGCATGAGCTCACCGGGGTCTGGGGAGTAAGGGGAGTGGGGTGCTGAATGGGGGAATGAAAAGCGTCATGAGGACTTCTCAGTGGAGCAAACGCTGCGGCATCATTGTCTTTCGGAGGGCAGCCAGCCCTTCCTCATTGCGCGGCTGACATTCCTGCATGTCTTCTCTGGCTTTAAATAGTGCAGCTGATTCTGGTGAGTCAGGCGTTCAGCAGTGCCACTGGATTTGCAGGGTGCCCTTGAGCAAGTCCTTTCTCGCTTCCTCTCTTTAGAAAGCGTTTGTCAAGTCTCAAAACAATGAGCTTCGAGCTTACGATGTCCTAATGCAGCCGATTTGGTTCTCTGGACTTCACCGAGTAGCTCCAGAGCTCCCTTTCCTAGAGAGCCACCTAATTTCCTTCCAAATTCCACCGACTTGTTGGAGTATTTGCCCTGTGACAGTGCGGGCCTCGGTGTAGCACGTGCAATAAGCCACAGTGTTTAATTGCTCTTAATTAGTGACTTTCTCATCTCTGCAGCTAATGAAGATGTTGCACTGTGTTGGTATGTGCTTATATGCACTTGCTCTGTTTCCAGTGCTACTTTGTATCTGTTACTCTCTTTTATTATTTTACCCTTTGAACTATACAACCACTGCAGCTTAGCCTTTCCTAAAATATTTCTTTCCATATTTCATAGCTCTCTTCTTAAGCTCTTCCTAATCCTCATTTTCCACTTGAGTTCCTCAAAAACCTTATAAAAGCTTGGCTAGTGACAGGAGTGTTGATAGTGGAAGCTTTGTCAGTCTGTGTCCTGTTAAGTAATTGTCCTGACCTAAAACCCAAGAGATTAATAAAATTAATAACAGAGGGATAAGAAGTTCAAATTATTACTGCAGTGTATGGTTTCCTTAATTTTACCTAATGGGATGAGTCTCATTGATGAAGGAACAGTTGTGTGCTTTAGCTTCTAGGAGGAGAACTGAGAACCATCAAGTGAAGTTATCACAGTAGTTATCACAGTATCACTAAGGTTGAAAGAGACCTCAAAGATCATCGAGTCCAACCTGTTACCACAGACCTCATGACCAGACCACGGCACCAAGTGCCATGTCCAATCCCCTCTTGAACACCTCCAGGGACGGCGACTCCACCACCTCCCTGGGCAGCACATTCCAATGATGAATAACTCTCTCTGTGAAGAACTTCCTCCTCACCTCCAGCCTAAACTTCCCCTGGTGCAGCTTGACACTGTGTCCCCTTGTTCTGGTGCTGGTTGCTAGAGAGAAGAGGCCAACCCCTTCCTGGCTACAACCACCTTTCAGGTAGTTGTAGAGAGCAACGAGGTCACCCCTGAGCCTCCTCTTCTCCAGGCTAAACAACCCCAGCTCCCTCAGCCTCTCCTCGTAGGGCTTGTGCTTGAGGCCTCTCCCCAGCCTCATTGCCCTTCTCTGGACACATTCAAGTGTCTCAATGTCCCTCTTAAATTGAGGGGCCCAGAACTGGACACAGGACTCTTCTAGGCTAGAGGATTTCCCCAGCTGCCCAGTGTTTCTTCAGTATTTACACCTGTGTATGAAGTCTCCTCCATCAGCTGTTACTAATATCTGTAGCCATGGAGCTCTTGCACCTGCTGATTTTAAAATGTTTGTTCTGAGGAGCTTTTGTTCAGTTCAGCCTTCATTAGCATTGTGCTGAAAAACAATTATTTGTGACAAGAGTAAGTAATTCTCCATTTCTTCTGAAACAGGAGGATTTTGGCGGCCTGTGCCTTTATACAGTTTAAGCTGGGGACTTTTTACAAGGGCTTGTAGTGATGAGAGGGAATGGGTTGAAGCTTTGGTGAGGACAGATTGAGACTGGAGGTTAGGAAGAAATTCGTTCCAGTGAGGGTGGTGAGACACTGGAACAGGGAGGTTGTGGATGCCCCCTTCCCTGGAGGTGTTCAAGACCAGGTTGGATGAGGCCTTGAGCAACCTGGGCTAGTGGGAGGTGTCCCTGCCCATGGCAGGGGGCCTGGAACTGGATGATCTTTAAGATCCCTTCCAATCCAAACCATTCTATGAATCTACACATTTTCTCTTGAACTGAAAACTACGCTTCTGGTCCTGAAAACTTCTGGCCTGAAAGTCTGGAGCTTTTATCAGGCAAGTCACTAGAAACTAAAATAAAGAACAGGACAGTTGCACCCCTAAATAAACATGGGAAGAATCAACATGGTATTTGTAAAGGAAGGCCCTGCCTCATTTGTCCTCTGGATCATTACATGGGCTGTCTTGGTGTGTGTGATAATCTTCTTCATACAGAGAACCTGAGCCAGGACATTTACTGCTTTGCTCTGGCTTGCTTCTTGAGCCCAGGCTAAGTTCTTTTGTCATGTTCCACCTAATCCCAGGCTCCCATCACTCAGCATAGCTCCTGAGGGAATTTGCTGCAGGTTTGACACTCTTCAAGTCATCACCACTGCAGAAATCTGCAAAGGGCTTGACCAGGCAGCATGAGTGCAATGGAGGAGTATAACTAGTTGCTGGCATTGTTAGCTGCAGAACCTCCCAGCTGCCATGTTCCCAGCTTTTGGACTTCACTGCAGTATCCAGGCCTCTGGTTTTTTCCCTTAAGCTGCAGGCAATAATAAATGAAGAAGCCTCAGGAGCAGAGACTGTGGGAGCAGTGTTGTGCATGCTGAGCTCTGCAGACCTTTCCAAAAGAATTCTTCAGAATTCCACCCTTGTGCTGCCCTGTTCCATCATATGTAATTTTGTTGGTGTACTTTATTTTTTCCCTGGTATCTTGGGGTGCTTTGGTTGGCTCTTCTTTCTCTGGAGCAGATTGAGGGGTTTTTAAGCTTCAAAGGCTGTCGGAGATGTGGACAACTGTCTGTTCATCAAAGCCTCTTGCATCGTTGTTCCATGCAAATTCATCTCAAAACAGTCCTTCTGGTACTGAGCATCCTCTAGAAGAGAGCTGTCAGAAGAAGGATTTG
Organism: Melanerpes formicivorus; assembly: GCF_026170545.1. NCBI lineage: Eukaryota > Metazoa > Chordata > Aves > Piciformes > Picidae > Melanerpes > Melanerpes formicivorus. The sequence continues at coordinate 10,532,511 of NW_027142360.1, read as the reverse complement.
AGGAGGCAGAAGCTGAGAACTGAACATAGCAGTTTTGACTTGTTCCTGGGTGGCAGAAAGTGAAAAAGGGCTCCGTGTTCTCTCAGCGTTGGCTGGAGTGATTGATGGGGATGATTCTATCATTCCTGAGTTCCAAAGATAGCTCCTGTCTGCCAAAGGCCAGGGCAGATGGGGCTGGAGGTGAGCCTGGCTTGTGGGGTCTTGCAGATGCAGGGCTGAATGATTTACCACAGTATATTAGAGGTTGGAAGAGGTTGGAAGGGAGATCATCAGGTCCAACCCCCCTGCCAAAAGCAGGATTACCTAGGGTTGAAGACACAGGCAGGCTGAGGGGTGGGAGAGTTTTCTGCTGCCTCCTTCCGAGCCAGTGCTGCTGTGGGGAGTTTGAGGAATGGTGCCTGATGATGTGAGCAGAAGGCATTGCATCAAGGCTGGGCAGCAAATTGTTTGCGCTGGGAAATTCTGAGTGAAAAGATCAGCAGCTTTGAGCTGAGGGTCTGCTGAGTCCTTATGGACTTGGGTCTGTTTGTCTCAAACAGCGAGTGCTGTTTCAGAGCAAGGCTGCCAGGAGATGACCCAAGCTAAAGCCCTTGCTGTGTTAATCAGTGTCAGAGCAGAAGGTCATGTGTGATTGTGGTAGTTTTAGGCTGTACCTTTAAAATTCTCCACAGATCTTGAACAGAAAGTAGTAAAATGTAAATAAATCACCCCTGGGTGTAAAAAGGAAAAGAATGATAACAACCATGAGCTGGTAATGAAAACAATCTCTCTCTCTTTTGGCTTCTTTGCTGTGGGAGATACTAACTTTGTGCTGTGTTGGCTTCTGCTTGACCTTGGCTGCGTTGTTTGGGCTAAGTCTAACAAAATAACCCTCTGCTCTCTTCTCTTGTCCCTTTGTGTTCAGGGGTGTAAGGGAAGGGGACAGGGAGTGGGAACCTATTAGCTCCCCTGGTTTTTGGCCAGGGGGGTTCTTGTGCTCTGTATGAATTGTAAATACCTGTAAATATTGTAAATACTCTGCATTTTGTATATATTTATTGCATTTCAGTGTAGGTTGCAGTTTTGCTTGTAAATACAGCTTCACTTGCTTCCAACTGGGCTGGGCTGGCAAATTTAATGTTGGGGGGAATTTTCAACCCGCCACACTGATGCAGGCACCTAGCCTTCTGTCCTGGAGGGGAGAGGTTGTGGATGAGCAGGGTCAGAGCTAGTGCCCTTCACAGAGGTCATTCTTACATGTGCTGTTGTGCTTTAGATGTGGTGGCACAGCTGGAGCCATCTTGACCTGTCCCCTGGAAGTGGTGAAGACACGTCTGCAGTCCTCCCAGCTGACACTGCGGCCTCTGTGCCTCTCAGAGTTGCAGCTGCCAGGGATGAGTGTGAGGCTGGTGAACAGCACCCCAGCATCTCCTGGAATGCTCAAGTTACTGAGGTGAGGAGGACAGAACAATGTCAGCAGAAGGGTGGAGAAGTTTTGGCCATCAGGTGTTGGGGGAGAGAGAGACATGGTGGTAGCACTTGAGCTGGAGGTCTGGAAACCACAAGTGCAGTAGGAAATGCCATCAGAGCATCTACTGACAGCTGATCTGTGCTTTGGATGCTGAGTCTGCCAGGTAGCTTTTGGGACCGTGAGAAATTTCTCAGCTAGTGGTTTGATCAGACCCAGAGTGATGGTGTCAGGAAAAATAGGAAGAAATGACTGAAAGAGAGAAGTGATTGGAGGGAAAGTAAGAGTAGGGCAGAAAAAAGACTGGGAAGTGGGGAAAGGAAGCTCCAAGAAGTACTAGTTAGAACAGAGAAGGAGGGGGAACACGAGAGCCCCAGCCTGGTCGTGCTGCTGATTCCTGTGCTCACTCCCTCCTGCAGGGCCATCCTGGAGAAGGAAGGTGTGCGCTCCCTGTTCCGAGGGCTGGGCCCAAACCTTGTTGGGGTTGCTCCTTCCCGGTAAGCACTGCCCCTGAGGACAGCTCATGCCCTGTGCTTTCTGAGAGACCTTCCTGACAGCTACTGCTCCACACACTGAAAGCAGGCTGGGCCTTGTGCTCATTGTGCCAGCCCTTCACACAGACATCTTCTGTACCTTCTGACCATAGCTGTAAGATTGAGATAATTGCTGTGGACCTAGCATAAATGATACCTGATGTCACCTTAGGCAAAGCTGTGCTAGGACCAAGAAGAGCTGGAGTGAGACCCCACAAAGCAGTGCTGTCTCTGCCCCTCATAGGTGAGCTGTAATCTCTTCTTTGTTTCTTTCCAACCAGGGCTATATACTTTGCTGCCTATTCTGGTGTTAAGGAGAGGCTGAATGCTGTCCTTGCACCAGAGTCCAAGAAGGTACACATGCTGTCAGCGGCCTGTGCAGGTGAGCCTTTTGTGTCCCAAATTTGAGACAGGGGATGCTTGTAAACAGGGTTAACTCCTCCTCTGTTGCTGCCCCTGTCAGTTGGGTTCTGTCTTCTGAAATGTTCTCCCTCCACACCTGGAACACTGAGTTCCTTGGGTAACCAGAACATTTTCTCACTTTTTGTTCTTCTGAGGATAATCTCTGCAAGTCATGGATCTAACCTTTGCCCCTTCAGCTGCTATCAGAAAAGGAGCTCCATTCAGAATGCAACATGGAATTTAGAGCACTCACAGAATCCTTTCTCTTGGTGTATCCCTGTTCTCCTAACAAAATCTTCCACTCTTGCAAGTTGAGCCCATTAGTTCCTGCCTCTTTGTAACCTCAGGGTCTGTGATAGAGTTATGCTGGAGGCAGAGGAGTTATTTACCACCAGACAAAGGCGGCAATGGGGAGGAGAATCAGTCTGCCCTAAATGTCTTTTGTCCCAGGGGAGCTCAAGGTCATTCTCACATTGCAAATGCCTGCAGCTTGCCAAGCGAAATTCAGAGAGCTGATAGATTGGCACCTCCTCACAATCTGTCAGCGTGTTCCTGGAGCTCATGGTTGTCTTCTGTTCTCCAGGCATTACTTCTGCCACGCTTACCAACCCCATCTGGTTAGTGAAGACCAGGATGCAGCTGGAAGGCAGGTAAGGCAGGTTGGCAGTGCAGAGCCACTCTGTGTACAACCAGGCCTGGTTTGAGGGTGGGGATGGCTAGAGGTCTGTGGTCTGTCTCTAGGACACAGGTCTTCAAGGCCTGCTGGGGAGAAATCATACCAGTACATAGCAGTAATTTAGCCCTTGTAACCCTCCTCCTCTTGCAGGGTGAAGGGGGAGGTGGCCAGCAGTGCTCTGCAGTGTGCCGTGCGCGTGTACCGCACCGAAGGGCTGCGCGGCTTTTACCGCGGTGTCACCGCCTCCTATGCTGGGGTGTCGGAGACCATCATACACTTTGTCATCTATGAAGCACTGAAACAGCAGCTGAGGGGCAGCCACCATTCCCTTTCTGCACCGCTCACCCTTGCACCAAACAGCCAGGATTTCTTCGGGCTAATGGGAGCTGCCGCCGTCTCCAAAACATGTGCCTCATGCATCGCATATCCACACGGTGAGTGAGTCCGCTCCTTGCTCCCCCTCCCCTCAGTGGGCCTTGTCCTGCCTGCAGGATCAACCCATTGATGCAGTGTCCCTCCTCGTGTCTCCAGAGGTGATTCGGACGCGGCTGCGAGAGGAGGGCTCACGGTACCGCTCCTTCGTGCAGACCCTGCGGCTCGTGGCCCGCGAGGAGGGGCTCTTGGCCTTGTACCGAGGGCTCCTGGCGCACCTGGTCCGACAGATCCCAAACACAGCTATCATGATGGCTACCTATGAACTCATCGTCCAGCTGGCCTCTTCCCCCTTGTAAGCCTGCTGTAGCACCTGGCTGGGGCTGCTGTAGAGGTGCAGGACCTCATGCTGCTGGGACGTGGTGGTGTCCACGCTCCGAGGTGGTGATTTTCAGGGTACAGTGGTACTGGGTCAGGTATAGCATTCTCAGGACAGGAGACTACTTCGTGCCAAGCTTTTGGCCCCACTGGGCACAATGTAGCCTTTCTTCTTTCTGGAGACTCCAAATGACTGTGGTGCTTCAAGATGTCAGGGCACTAGTCTGACAGTACCTGCTGTAAGTCCCTGTGTGAAATAAGGACGTGGGACTTGCTGGGAAGGAGACAGGGGCTCAAGCGTAGGAGTATCTCACCCAGCCTTAGTGTGTTCACTTCTGTCAGACCCAGAAACAACCATGTGTGGGCACAGCTGGACATGAGGACAGGCCAGAGCTGAGACACCTGAGAGAGCTGCAGCAAGCAGAGATCTTCTGCTGAGACCTTTTGTGCCTTCAGGGGAGCTCTTCCACTCTCACCCACTGTGCTGCCTTCCTGCCCCTGAGGAGGATTTCTCAATCTTGGCTGCCAGTGCGTGTCCTGTTGCAGAATCTTCTGCTGAGTCCTCAACATGTTGCAGCTAGTGCCCAGTGTCAGGCAGCTGGTGGCCTCTTTTCATCTTGTAGGGTCTGAATAGTCAGGGCAAGTACATCAGGTGAGGAAGCGTGACCTGCTATGAAACACTGCCATTACAGCTCAGGCTGCTGGGTTCACAGCCGTGCGTTGCCTCTGCCTCATCTGTTTCCATCCCCTCCTTCCCTCAGAAGTGCTGGGTCTGTTCTGCTACAAGCTGAAGCCCCTGGTGTGAAAAATACTTTTATGCTGTTAAAGAAAGTGGGTCAGGTGAAAAGATGGATGAAACTGAGCATTTGCCCCATGTCTGTTGATACACCAAGTGTATGAAAAGGCCTTGTTTGTTCTGTCTTCAAGAATTCACTCTGCTGCATGTGACAGGCTGAGCTACCTTCCCTTCCTCTCTGGGGTCCTGGGGCACCATGTCCTGGGCTCTGCTCAGGGATGTCCAATGACAGGACAAGGGGCAATGGGTGCAAGCTGGAGCAGGGGAGGTTCCATGGGAACATAAGGAGAAACTTTTTCCCTGTGAGGGTGCCAGAGCCCTGGAGCAGGCTGGCCAGAGAGGTTGTGGAGTCGTCTCCTCTGGAGATATGCCAAACCTGCCTGGATGTGTTCCTGCGTGACCTGCTCTAGGTGATGCTGCTCTGGTAGGGGGGTTGGACTGGATGAATTTCCTGAGGTCCTTTCCAACCCTTACCCTTCTGTGGTCCAGGAGAAGGCTACATTCTGTTTACAAGGAGGATTTTGCTTGGCAAAGGCAGGTGGGTAGGGTCAGGGCTGACGGATTTTCCGTGTTCCACCACGCGTGCTAAAAGAACCGTAACCTTCTGCCGACTACATCTATGCTCTGGGCAACCTCCAGCCTCCCCTGAGAGGCTGTTTCTTTCCCTTGCTTGTAGTGGAAAAAGTGGAGGAGCCCTGCAGGTTTAATTTGAAATCCATTTATTTTAAAATCAGCTTTGTCTCCTGCTGCTTCCCCTCCTCCCTCGGCCCGGCTGGCAGGCGTGACAGTTTCACACAGCGACACAAGCTTGCAGTGGTTTGGGGGGGGTTGGTTTGGTTTGGTTTGGTGGGGTTTTTTTTTTCTTTTTTTTCCTTTTTTTTTTCTTTTTGCATGAAACAAGAATAAACCTTGAATGACAACATTGAAAAAATATACAATATATATATATAGAGTATCTGGGGAGGTTGTGGGGGGGGGAACCCCACTCCGAGCCTTGTGACTGGCTCCTCTGTCCACATTTCTGTTCTTTCCTTATCCTCACAGTGTGAGCTGTGCCACTGTCAGGTGGAAGGGCCCCAACACGTGTGCCTAGAGAGCCAGATGAGGGGGGGTCAGTGAGTGTGGGGAATGTCCACAATGAGAATGGCAGAGGAGAAGGACCACGGGAGGCAGAAATGACCAACGAGGGAGGAGTGCATGTGTACACCGGGGGGGAACGAAGAAGTTACAAGTGAGACGCCTCCTCCTTCCAGCCATGTCCAGGGGGAGATCCGTGGGACGGGTCTGAAGCTCCTAGTAGCGGTGAGAGCTGTCCCCTCTGCCCATGATGTGTCGGTCACCCGCGTCACTGCTGTCCAGGGAGTCGGGCGTCTCCGAGTCCGTGCTCTCCTCCTCCTCCTCTTCCAGGCCCTCCCCAGCTCTGCCCTTGCCGCTCTCCGCTGCCCTCTCCTGGCAGCTCTCGTAGGACTGGGGACACGAGACAGGGGTAAGGGAAGGCCCTAGCAACCCAGCTGCCCCCTGCCCCAGCCACTGTGGCTGCTCCTCACCTCCATGGGGTTGACGATGATGGTGAGGGCTGAGTCGTCCCAGAACATGTCACTCTCTTTGCCTCCAGTGCCGGTGTGGCCACGCTCCACAGCTTCAGCGCCCTCCTGGCCCGCTCCGCGCCGGTGCAGGGAGTGGATGCGCAGGATGCCCAGGATCACCATCAGAGCGAGGAAGCCCACACACACCACAATGATGACAGTGGCAGCATTGGGGACCACTGTGGGAGAAGAAAAGGAGAAGGCATGGTCCAAGGCTGTCACAGAAACATGCATTTCCAACCTGACCTACAGGAATGGGTGGCCCTGGGCAGAGTTCAGGTTTTTGGTCTAGGCAGGCACATGTCCTGATTTTCTGCACCCCTGAGCACAGCCAGTTCCTGGCTTCAGCTGCTGCATTTTCTCTTGAAGCCTGCACAGTTTTGCAGGTTGTCCAGGTCAAGGTGTCCTCTGTCATCAGCTCAGCCTGTAACTCTGCACACCTTTACCTACAGAATTCAGCAGAATACACTGCATGGCAGCCATTTGTATCCCTCTCCTGGGAGGGAGAAGAGTGTGCTAGGGAGAGCCCCTGAGGGCACTAGGATGACTTTTGAAGTGCAGTGTTTCTGCAGTCAGTACAGAAAGGAGGCCAAAAGAAGTCTGCTTTGCACAAGGCAGAGGTGAGGGCTATGATGGCCTCCTAACTACTGCCATGGTCAAAGCCTGGCTTCTCTACAAGAGAAAACTTGAAACTCAAGTAAAGCCTTCAAGCCCAACCTCTCACCTGTGTTGTAGGCCTAGAAGCTGAGCCTTGACTGCCCAGCTAACCCCCTTCCCTGTAAAATCTATCCAGGCCCTCTGTGGATTTGTACTGGGTGGATCTACACAGCAGGGGCAACTCTTCTGCCGTGCTCAGAGCTGGGGAAAGGGCTGGCAAAGGCTGGGCTTTGGTGCTCTCTAAGCACACACGTTGTCTGTCCCTGGAGGGGCTCAGTGCCAGCTGTGGGACTGGATCAGCCTGGGAGCAGCAGCTGCAGGAAGCTGCAGCACAAGCTCGTGCCAGAGGTGCTTTCCATATTCCTTCCACCAGGGAAACAAAAGCAACTGCAGGGTCTCTGTAACAGTTCTAGAGCCTTCACAGGCTAGGAGGAGCCAGCTGGGCTGCAGTCGTGCTTGTGGCTGCCAAGACAGCCCAACAAATCTAATCTCTGGCTTTGAGGCTTTTCTCTCCTCTGGTTTGGGGCCAAGAATCTTCCTCGTGTCTGTGTGGTGCTAGCTCCTGTGTTTTTCTGCCTTGCTGACTACTACTGAGGCCCAGTTCTTATCTTTTTTTAGACCAGAGGCCGTCTTGATTCTCTTGGTTATCTCCTGCTGTTGAAGCTTCTTTCTGAAATTACATTTCCCAGCCCCACACAGCACCTCTGTGTGGTGCAGCACCAGCCTTGGCAGGGCCAGGGAGTGGCTGGACTCAATGGTCTTAGAGGGCTTTCCCAACTGAAATAGTTCTGTGATCCTCTGACTGAAAGTGTACCAGCTTAAGGTTGTTCTTTTTAGACCTCAGGTATAGACTTCAGACTGCTTCTACTTCAAGAGAACAACACAGCAGAGGAGGAGGACTGCTGCACCAAGTTCTAAGTCACAGTTTGACACAGGCTGCATTCCATTTGCTAATGGCAAATAGGACAGGACAGTCTGATGAGAATTCATTAACGTGGACACATGGAAAACGCTACAGAGTCTACCAAGATACTAGAAAATCAGCATCCTGACCTAAAGCAATAGCCCCAAAAGGCAGTGTGACATACTTGGGTTGTTGTGGGTGCTTGCCAGACTGTGTCCAGACAGCTCTGGGGCTAAGTGATGGCCTCGGTGCACAAACTGCTGGGAACTCAGCATGTGGTTGGGATGAGCAGCTCGGTTCGTGTTGTGGAGGACATTCACCTGCAGACAGAACAGAGGGACTCAGCCCTGTGTTGGTGGTACACTCTACCCTGCACTGCTGCCCACCATGCTCTCCATGCAGGCACCAGCACCTGTGTGCATGCATTGGTCTGGTACCTCAACAGTGAACTCGTTGCTGGAGTAGCGTCCGTTCATCTCAGTGCAGGACAGGTGAAACTTCCTTTCATAGAGAGCAGCCCCATGGTTGATGTGGTAAGAGACCTGGTGCAGGATTTCCTCATAGACTGCAATGCTTTCCACACCTGAGGTGAGAGAATTGGTGTGGGGTTAGAAGGCTCCTGCTTCAAACTTACCTGGCATCGTAACCCTGTAGCAGCTAGGAGCTAGAGAGGACTCCAAGGCAATGCTGGGTTCATTAATTTTGAGAACAGAACACAGTGCTGGACCAGTCCATAGCCTGTGGGATGTGCTGTCCCCAGGCACATCACACAAAATGCTGCTGCCACCTAACACCAAGCCCCAGGGAGTAAGCCGGGAGCGGTGACAATAAGCCTGGGTGAGAGCTCTGGCACTGTGTGCTGGAGGAGTCACCTCCCCAGAGAAAGGGCTTGGGACTGGCAGGAGTTCAACAAATGGTCCCATCTCAGAGCCTCACAAACTGCAGTCTCTCTGAGTGCTCCTCCCAGCCATGCCTGAGGCAGTGAGAGGTGTAAGCAGACAGCCGTGGCCAAGGAGAGGACTCACCCGAGATGGTCAGGTAGGCAGAGGTGTTGGCAAGCTCCAGGCCCCGCTGCTGCAGCACTGCCCCATCCAGGAGCAGATACTCCCTCTCTGGGTCCAAGTCATCTCCTACCAACGAGATCTCGCAGCCATCCAGGTTGTGCACAATCTCGTCTGACATTCGTGTGTCTGTCACTGAGAGGCAAAGAAGACAGGCCCAGAAAGCCAGGCAGTGCTCAGTGAAGGCACAACAGACTCTGAGTGGTACCCACTTGAAGTACTGATGGCTGGCCTTCCTCTGGCTAGCACTGACTGTGAGTAAAGTCACTGCCAGTCTAATCATGTGTTGGAGAATCACAGAATGTTAGGGGTTGGAAGGGACCTCCAGAGATCATCCAGTCCAGCCCCCCTACCAGACCTAGGGCAGGTCACACAGGAACACATCCAGGTGGGTTTTGAAAGCCTCCAGAGAGGGAGGCTCTACAACCTGTCTGGGCAGACTGTTCTAGGGCTCTGGCACCCTCACCATACAGAAGTGTCTCCTCATAGCGAGGTGGAACCTCCTGTGTTCCAGCTTGTACCTGTTGTCCCTCGTCCTATCACTGGACACCACCAAAAAGAGCCTGGCCTCTTCATCTTGACACCCACCCCTTAGATATTTATAGACTTTGATAAGGTCCCCTCTCAGCCTTCTCTTCTCCAGACTGAACAGCCCCAGCTCTCTCAGTCTCTCTTTACAGCAGGGATGTTCACATCCCTCAGCCATCCTCATAGCTCTCTGTTGGACTCTCCAGCAGATCCCTGTTCTTTGTGAACTGGGGAGCCCAGCTCTGGACACAGTATTGCAGGTGTGGTTGCAGCAGGGCACAGCAGAGGGACAGAAGTCTGCCTGCTTCTCATTATTTATGCTCCACATCATTTCCTTTTGGAACAGCCGTTAGCAGGCTGGGCAGTGCTAACACAACCTGTCTGCCATGCATTCCCCGACCCTGGGTGCTTCTGAAAGCTCTCCCCTGTTCAGCATTGCTGGTTACCATGGTTCAGATCTGATCTCTAAAATGACAACCACATTCAATGACTAACTGCTTGCAGCATGGCTGAGACCAGCCTGCTCTTTGTGTCAAGAAACTCAGCGCTGTACGAGAGGTGAAGCTGCTAAACAGAAAACTGCAAGCACTTAGCAGGAGATAGGAAAGAAGTGAAAGGCCACTTAGAGCACAGAGAAATCATCTGAGGATGATGGAGAGAAACCAATATACATTGCAGAGTGTGAGGAATCTGACTGGGGAATTCACAGAAATGGCTGAGGGAGGAAGGGATGGGAGGTGGAAGTAAGGAAAGCAGGAGAAGGAAGCAGGAAGAGACCAAGTGCAGGAGTGGAGAAGCTACCACGCAGGACATCCATTCAGTGCTGGGGTTAATAAAGGGAAGTGTAAGGGAAGTGTAGAAGGGATTAGGGATGAGCAGCCTGGGAAAAAAAGGAGTAGAGAGAGAGGCAAAGAAAGTGGAGGGAGAGCAAAGAACAGGGAGGAGCCAGGAGGGCTAAGAGGCGATTAGCCTACATGCTGCCAGACAGTGTGCCCTGCTCCTGCACTCGGGAGTCTGCTCCTCCAGGTAATGAGAGCCTCTGCTGTCTCTGCAGGACAGCAACTCATGGAGCTCTTCCCAGTTTGTTTCTTGCACCTCCCCCAGTAATCCACTCACCGGTACCATGCCAATTCTCATCCTTCTTGGCCTCCACCTGGTGAGAAATAGAGCAAGTAATCTGGAGGTTGGGGAAGAGGGGGACTCCGTCAGGAGCCTCCAAGTCTGAAGCAGGATGAGCAAAGTGGGTATTGCCACTCAACAGGATCTGGGGCGCATCAGGCTGTAGCACCACAACATAACCTTCCACATCAGGAATGGAGACACAGGACTCCTCACTGAAACACCTGAAGGAGAGCAGAAGAAAGCATCAGCTGTCCTAAGCTCCCACCAGCAACTCTGTAACAGAAACCCTTCCTGCCCACTGCAGGAAACAAACTTTTCCTGGTGGTCTTCCTGCAGCTTCCCTAGAGCCTGCTCTGCAAGACAGGGGGGTGGGAGGAATGACATCACTGGGTCACACTCACACAGCACAGAGAAAATTAAAACCAGCCCCCACATCTGAGACATCCTGAGTGAAGGTGTAAGTTCTGCTACCTGCACAGAGCCCAGGCTTACACCACTCCCTGAGATACTTCAGTATTTACTCTCAGGATGACTTTTACCTTTTCTGAAGCCATCAGTTAGAGCTAGAACACGAGGTGAGGCAGTGCCACTTCAGTCAGAGGAAAGATAACTGCCCTGCTGGAGCTAGGCAGCAGTGCTGCTTTGTGCACTCACTTGACAGCGGTGGTGAGCCGGAGCGGCCGGACGCCAGGGGTAGCGAAGCGCAGGGAGTTCATGTAGGCCACATGCTGGATGGCATGGTTGAAGGTTTCCACATCATCACCTTCCAGGGTGAGCTGGGACTGAGAGGGGTTCACATGTACCTGCAGGAGGAAGAGAAGAAAACCCTTAGGGTTCTTTGGCAAATCCAAGAGTTCAGGCTAAGAGAGACACAAAGGAGAAAGGTTGGGAGTTGTCTGAGGTGGGGGAGCAGGCAAAGTTCTGGGAAGCAAGGCCAGGGAGAAGAGTGGAGGAGACCCATGCAAGCTGGGCAGGTGGGCATACCTTCATCCCTTTGCCCAGACTGTCGAAGTCACTGTAATCAAGCCCCTCACGGCAGGCATACAGGCATTCAATAACCTCCCGGCTCTCCAAGCTACCAGGGCGCACAGTGAAGCCAGCCAAGTAACCATGGAAGTAGTGGTGGATCGACAGAGGATCTCCTGGGGGAAACATGGGAGGTGGGGTGTGTGAGACACGGCGAGGAGACAGCAAACCAACAACAGCAGCAGTGGGAGAGATGTCACAGATGTTAGGGGGAGTGGAGAGACACGGGTGTGTGCGACATGGAAAGGACAAGACAACAGAGGAGGGACATACAGATGTTGAGGGAGGGAGGGAGAGACAGAGGGGTGCACAGGACGTGGGAAAACCAAGGCAAGAAGAAGAGAGGGTGTGCTGAAGTGAGGATATGATATCTTTTTTAGTTTCATATGGGAAAAAGAGAGAAAACCAGACCAACAGAGACCAGGGCAGTGAATGGGGGTAGCATAGAGAAGGTTCTGCCAAACGGCTGAATGCCAGATGGAAACACTTTCTTGTCCCCTTCCCACTCTGCTTCCTGTGAGGGCTTTTAGAAGAAACTCCACATTCCATAGTTAGGGATGAGGTGACATCTCCTGATGTCTCTAGTGGCTATTGTGTTCTTCAGAGATCAACTTTCAACAGGCACAAGGACTCTTTCTCCACATGAAAAGCATACTCCAGCTCCCAGGGCAGGCCCTAGGCCTCCTATCAGCCTTTTCATGCTCCACAGGTACCAATGTAACAAGAGTTTTCCTACCAGTATGGTGGGAAGTAGCAGGACAGGACTGGGGGAGGTGTATGTGGAAAACACCATGCAAGAGGTGATAGCCATGCCCAGTGAGGAGGAGAGCCATCTTCTTTCTTCTCCCTACCTTGTACAGCATCAGTGAAGTTCTCATTTCCCTTTGTCATATCTTTGTTTTTCTCATCTGCAAACAGAGAACATCCAGAGAAGCACTGAGGCACTGGAGGGGGCCAGGCACAAATCTCTTTGAGTGCCTGTGCTGGCCAGGTCAGAACAGCTCTGCAGTCATGTGCACCCCTCGCCTCCAGAGACAGCACACTGCAGGTAAAAGGGGGCATGGCTGACATCCTGAAGGGGATGGTGAGACTGTCAGATGAGTAACTGATCCAAGGGACAAAGCAGGGTTTCCTTCCTTTTCCAGTGAGATCTATTTTGGGAATTAGCTGATTCCCATTTATGGAACATGGTCCTAGCCAGGTTTGCAACAAGCCATGTTCTAAACACTCTTTGAAACTCAGATGACTCTAGAAGGGTGTCCTGAGCTGATTAGTACTTGTTGGTTGCAAAAGGCCAATCACAGAATGGCTCAGGTTGGAAGGGACCTCAGAGATCATTTACTCCAACCCCACTGTCATGGGCAGGGACACCTCTCAACTAGGCTGCTCAAGGCCTCATCCAGCCTGGCCCTGAACACCCCCAGAGAGGAGGCATCCACGACCTCTGTGGGCAACCTCTTCCAGAGTCTCACCACCCTTGTACTGAAGAAGTTCTTCCTAAGATCCAGTCCAACCCTGCTCTCCTTCAGCTTCAAACCATTTCCCTTTGTCCTGTCTCTAGACACCCTCATGCAAAGTCCCTCTGCAGCCTTCCTGTAGGATCCCTTCAGATACTGGAAGGCAGCTCTAAGGTCCCCCTGGAGTCTTCTCCAGGCTGAACAACCCCAGCTCCCTCAGCCTGTCCTCTTAGCAGAGGTGTTCCAGCCCTTGGATTATCTTTGTGGCCTTTCTCTGGACTTGCTCCAACAGCTCTGTGGGAAGATCCCACAGGACTGCAGTAAACATTTGAGCTTGCTAGGAAGTTGTGTGGGAGCAAAGGCAAGCAGCAGGCAAATTCCTTCACTTCTGTCTTGCTTCAGAAGAACTGAAAGACCTGAGGTATTCAGCCTCACATCTCCACAGAACAGATTCCAATCTGGTAGTGGCTCAACCATGTTCCTAACTATGTCCTCCAACCCAATTCCTCTACAGAATGATTTGCAGCTTCTTCATATAGCCCTTGAAGACACAGGAATCACCATCAATACAGCCAGCAGCACAAGGAGTTCCACCTGACACCTTGATAAAAACACCAGCACCTGAATGGGGCAGAGTGTCCACTCTGCTCTGCCTGCAAGCTGGTTATGCACTGCATGTTCTACAGTTGTTGTCCATTCAGGTGCCAATGACACTTGGCCCTGAGCTGTTACTGCTGTGGGCTGCTGGCTTGGCCTGTGAGGAAGGGAGAGGCCACCCTGGCTTTGGTGCTAAGGAGGAAAGATGGCTGCAGTGTGGTTTACATCACTTTGTATTGTGTGTGGGTTCTTTCACCTCTTCTGGCTCTCCCTCCACTTCCTTGTTTCCCACTGCCAAAATCCAGGGAGTGGTACTCACCGGTCCAGCAGGCTCCAATCATGAGGAGGGGTTCCTGCCGTGGAGGGTGAATGAGGCCATTGTCATGGATGAGGGCAGGGTCGTAAGAGACTCCATCCACGTAGAGCGTGACGGTGGGGAACTCCAGGTTCAGGGCGTAGTGGTGCCATTCATCATCGCAGACCTGTGGCACACCGCAGAGGAAGGGCTCAGCAAAGGAGTGAAGGAGAAGGGACATGGAGAAGCAGCAAAAGTTTCCTCACCTGCTCAAGCTTCCAGAGGAATTTCACAGGCCTTGCACTTTCCAGCAACGGCCAGTAGAGGAAAGCAATCCGGCAGCCATGCACAGCCAGGGAGTAGTGGGAATAGCCATCCTCTGCCAAGGACAAGCACAGGAGTCAGGGCTCACACCACAGAGCAGGGTCACTAGCCAGGGCTCAGTGCCACGTCCTGCTGCATGGCTGCCACTCAGCAATGCCTGCTCACAGCAGGCTTGACTGCTCCCACAACAAGCAACACCTGGAAAAGCTGTGCTGCTATGGAGGGACCTCTGGCCAGGTCTGGCTCTGAAAGGCAGGAGATTTGCCCCTGCTAACGAGTTAAGAGGCAGAAATGTGCCCGCAGCAGGAGAAGAGCCTCACCACTCTGCAGTGTGCTGCAGATGACCGTCTCCTCTTCCCGCCTGCCCTTGCTGGGCACCACGGCATGCTTCATCCACACAGACAAGGTGAAGTGGTCGCTCAGCCCAGCCTGGGCACCCAGCCCGGTCACCACTGGCACCTGGGCAGCCTGGCTGCCGTTGAACCAGTAGATGAGGCTGCTGTCCTGGCTGTAGTGCACTGAGAGCCGTGCCGTCCAGTTGGCCGTGGGGCTAGGCACCGGCAGCAGGTCAATCTCTCCTGGGGCAGCACCTGCCCAAGAAGGGAAGAGTTAAGAATGTCAGCAGAAGAGCATAAAGAGACTGAGAACTGGGGAACAGATCAAGAGGGCTCATTGTAACATCCCAGAGCACAGGGAGAGGCCTATAAGCCTTCTTCTCTCTGAAGAAGGATGGTGACATTTCCATCTGTGCCTCATGAGGGAATTCCCACAGACTCAGTACTGGGGCAGCACACAGAAACCTCTTGCCCAGCAAGGAAAGCATAGGGAACCCCTTATAGATACAAGCAGGATGCCCACTGCCCCTCAAGGCAGCATGCAAGCTAGGGTTTCTTCCAGCCCTACTGACCACAGCAGCTGTGCAGAATGTGTCCCCAGCACCTCTGCTGTGTGATGGGACACAGAGCTACCCCTGGGAAGCCTGGCAAGGGAAGGAGCAGGCTGCTGTGCCACAGCTGCCCTAGGCCCAGGACAGAACCAATTCACCACAGAGTTTGCGCAGCGACTTCTCCGAGTAGTTGTCACGGTCGCAGCCCTTGGCCACATGGTTTGTCTGCAGCTCCACCGTGGCCTGGATGTTCCACAGGGGCTCGTCACAGGTCTCCAGGTGAATGCTGGGGAAGAGTGCCAGGCTGCCTGCACCTGGAGTGTACTCAATCCTCTTGTTCCAGCCTGAGAAAGAGTGACAGAGAAGGGTTAGGGCTTGTCAGAGACCCAAGGACGGAATATTTCTCACATACAAGTGGCATGCATGAGCTAGCCCAGAAACAGAGATTTATGGCCCCTTCCATGCTGAAAAGACAACTTTTGCAGATGGCATCAGTGCAAGGGAAGATTTCCAGGAAGCACAGAGTCTAAATTCTCATCTTCTACAGCTAGTACCAGCATAGCATTACACCTTGGATTGTCAGCCTCTCTTATCAGGCAGGGTAAATATTTAGCTGTGTTGATATCCTCTTCACTCCATTAACGAAGGTGAAGCTTTAGGCAGATACCAGCTCTGGAAAAGCCAAACATCCTCACGATGAGGATGTTTCCAGCTCTGAAGCTCTCAACAGAGGAAGGACATGGACCTGATGGAGAAGGTCCAGAGGAGGACCACCAAGATGATTAGGTGGCCAGAGCAGCTCTGCTGTGGGGACAGGGTGAGGGAGTTGGGGCTGTTCAGTCTTGAGAAGAGAAGGCTCCAGGCAGATCTAATAGCAGCCTTCCTGCACCTGAAGGGGGCTACAAGAAGGCTACATAGGGACTGTTTGCAAAGGCCTGCAGGGACAGAAAGAGGGGCAATGGTTTGGAGTGAGAGAAGAGCAGACTGAGATTGAATGTTAGGTACAAGTTCTGCACCATGAGGGTGGTGGAACACTGCAGCAGGTTGCCCAGGGAGGTAGTTGAGGTCCCATGCCTGGAGATACTCAAGGTCAGGCTGGACAAGGCTCTGAGCAAGCTGATCTAGTGAAGGATGTCCCTGCTGACTGCAGGGGTGTTGGACTGGATGACCTTTGGAGGTCCCTCCTATGATCAGCCCCAAAACCAATCTACATCAAATACAGTCTGTGAGCCTTAGTAGTTCACATCATTCCAAGGAATGATTTTCCAAAGCTGGCATTGCCTTTCTGTGGCTCTGCAACAGACTTAGATGTCTGTTGCATCCCCCTAGATGGGGGCTGATGGGTTAGGGCCAAGGCTGAACCATGGCATACAGATTTATAGATGTACATACAAACATCTGCAATGAGTAGAACTGCTTCAGCAAAAGCAAAGGGAAAACCTAACTGAGTTTAGAGGTTTCATACCCTGCCAGCTGGGCTTGCAGGTGGGTTTCACCTGGATTTCCACTTCAGCATCATTAGAAGACCTCTTCTTTCCACAGTCATAGGCTGTCACTGTGAATTTGTAGAGACGATCTCCACTGTACTGCAGCTTCTCCGTGTTCTCAATGTTCCCTGGTTAGCAAAGTAAAGAGATGAAGGGAGAAGGAAGTCTCCTCAAAGATACCCCTTCTAGAAATCACTCTCATTTCTCATCAGCCCCTCCCAAAAAAACAGTGGAGTCCCCTCCAGCCAGTGCCACTCTGCAGCGGCACAAAATGGCTGCTTTGTGCCTGCACCAGGAGACAGAGGTCAGCAGTGCTCCAAGACTCACACAGCACAGCTCTGCTGCCAATGGGCCTGGCAGAAGGAGAGCAAAGCAGGAGAGGGGGAGTGACATGGGAGGTGTGGACTCTTACCATCGTTGTCAATCAGGAAGGGAATGTTGGGGGTCAAGATCTCATAGTAGCATATCTGGCTGTACTGGGGGGAGCAGTCCCCATCAATGGCCTCCACGCGCAGGATGCGGTCGTACAGCTTGCCCTCGGTCACCGCCACGTGGTACAGCTTCTCCAGGAAGACAGGAGCAAACTCGTTGACATCATTCACCCGAACGTGCACGGTGGCCCTGGTGCAGGCAAACAGCACTGTAACTGATCAGCTGGCTAGGAGCCACCACCTCAGCCTCAGGCTGAGTGCACCAGTCTGACTTCCAGCTGTTAGAAGCAAGGACCAGGAGCGACACCTTGGTTTCAGCGCAGCGATGGGGGCACGCAGGAGCTGGGACGGTGGTTTCCCAGCCCAGAGAAAGAGCAAAAGGAATGATGATGTAATCTAGACCTCCTGCCTATATGCAGCACCATAAAATACTACCCTCAGACACAACTGTCAAGCAGCCCTGATTTCTAATGTGTTCACTCATGCCACCTGGCCAGTGGCTCCTACTAACACACTGAGTCCTACAACTAAGGCTAGATAAACACACTTCTGGCTGAAGGAAGCACTCCCCCAGCAATTTTCAGCTGTGTTTCTGTGACAGGTTACATGTTCTAACACACAGCAACGACTGCATGGACTTACTTGTGTGACTTCTTGGTATTTGCTCCATCAGGTCCCTCTCCACAGTCATAGGCCTGGATGGTGAATGTGTGCTCCTTATGTGCTTCACAATCCACTGGTTCCTTGGCTCGGATCAGCCCCTCACCTGTAGCTTTGTCCAGGATCACAGCTTCAAAAGGTACCCCTGCCCCATGGATCCTGAAGCCACAGATTTCACCTGGTACCCAAAAAGGCAGAGGGAAGGGGGAGAAAGAATCATAGAATGGTTTGGGTTGGAGGGGACCTTAAATAAAGTTCCAACCCTCTTCCGTGGGCAGGAACACCTCCTACTAGACCAGGTTGCACAAGGCCCTGTCCAACCTGGCAGAGAAGGACTGAGGAGAGCACATTATGCCCCTTTGCTTCCCTATTCCATATTTTCTTCCTTCCTAACTTAGAGTCTCCTTTCTCCCTCATTATCCCCTCTCATTTCCAGCAATTTTTCATTCCTTAGGAGCTTCTCCTGACACCTGTGATGTAGGTTGCCCTCTGCTGGAAACTGTTCCCACGACAAGGACTCTTGCCCAGCATCAAGAAAGATTCGAGGTTACAAGGCTCAGGCTAGATCTACTCATGCTACACCGATGCTGTACTGAGAGAGCACCTTAGTGCTCCTCTGCATCCCTCAGAGAGGCAAAACAGGCCATATATTGCAGATAGACAACCATAATGTCTTACCCACCCACACATGCAGGATGTACATGACACTGCAGATAGGGTCATCTAAATCCTCTCTCAAGGCTGAGAGAGGATGCACGAGGAAGCTCCAGGCATGGCCTAGGCAAGCACCAGGCATCCAACCCTCAAAAAGCCTCACCTGTAGCATCAGGGATTTGTGCTTCCTGTGAGGGAAGGCAGCACTGCCAGTGAAGTGTGCCCTACCAGCCTTCTCCAGAGCTCTCAGACACAGAGCTGTGCATGTGAGCGTTGGAAATAGCAAAGCTGCGTCAAAAAGTGGCTGGCTCCACCCTCGCCTTCCCTCTCTAAGGGAAACAGCTCACAGCATCCTAAATCAAGCTGTGCCTGAGCTGCCTCTGGACTTCATTGAGGACCTGCTTTGGAACAAGGTCTGGAGGGGATCATTTCCTGGAGAGAGAGAGAATCCAGCACAGCAGGAGCATCCTGTGGTAGTTTTAGGCTGTACCTTGAAAATTTTCCACAGGTCTTGAGCAGAAGTGGTAGAAGGTAAATAAACTACCATTGGATGTGAAAAGGAAAATAATGACAAGTTCTAAACATTGGACAGATATCTAACATAAGGCTGGTAATATAAACCAACTTCCTCCTCTTTTCAGCTCCCTTGACCTGGCAGATACTAGCCGGTGCTTCTGCTGGCTTTGCTGACCTTGAATGCATTCTTGTTGTGGTTAAGTACTAACAGCAACTCTCTGCTCTTTCTCTTGTCCAGTGTACAGAGGGGAGGGATGGGAGCAGGGAGGGGGAAGCTATTAGTAGCCCCCTGGTTTTTGTCCAGGGGGGTTCTTGGGTTGTTTATAAATTGTAAATACCTGTAAGCATTGTGTATTTTGTACATATTCATTGCATTCCATATTTGGATTGTAGTTTTGCTCGTAAATATGGCTTCATTCATGGCACTTGGTGCCATGGTCTAGTAGGCATGAGGTCTTGGGTGACAGGTTGGACTTGATGATCTTTGAGGTCTTTTCCAACCTTGTTGATTCTATGATTCATTTGCTTTCTAACTGAGCTGGTCTGGCAATTTTATGTTGGGGGGGGGGGGGTAATTTCAATCCATCACACATCCCCTGGTCCCTGGCTCTGCACCAGGCTGTCCCTGCAGTGCCCTGCCCAGCGCCATGCCCCCCTACCTGCGTAGCGCAGCGGGGCGTCCTTGTCCAGCGCAAAGAGCGGGGGGTTGAGCAGCACCGTGTTGTCATTCTCCATGATGATGCCCTGGTACTCGGCTTCAATCCAGGGCTTGTGCTTGTTTGCTGAAGGGGGTTTGGGGTAAGGGATGGAGCACAAGAACGCATTAAGTGGCAGCGACAGATTTGGTAGGCAAACAGCAGAATATCTCCCAGTGCCAGTAACCAACCACCCCTCCCCACTTTCTTCCCTGGAAATAAAGAGGTCTATAGAAGGCTGGGAGGAAGAAGTTCTTTTTCTTTACTTCGACATGGCTCTTGGGAGACCTCGTCAGAAACAATGTGTTCCTTCTGGCCTCCTTCCTCTATTATTAGAAATATGTGGAGAGGTACCTGGGTGCCCAGGAAAGCTGGAGTTGTTGTAAAACATGAAATCAAGAGGCAGAGGTAGCCTGATTCTGGAGACAGGTTACAAATGCTGAAATATTTAGCTCACTGAAGCCATAATTAAGGAATTCAGGATGCACCTTCCCTTGGCATGCCCCCAGAAGACAAGTCTCACATGCAGCCATTATCACTTATGGCTTGCATCCCCTGGACTAGGGCCCAGGATCTACACATACCCAGGCACACTTTCAGTCAGCCATCCTACATGTCTAACAACCTACTCGGAGTCCCTTACTCCTCCTTTCCCCACTCCATGGTGAGCACCATATTCCTTTGGCCCCTTCTTGATAATCCCGTTGGCTGGAGCCCAGCCAGGCTTGGCGTGGAGGCAGCAGCCAGCAGGAGGCTCTGAAAAATGTCACAGGCCCAGAAATAGCAAATTAATCTTTATCACAAAGGCTCTGGGGCAGGGAAAGGGAGAAATGAAGGGGGGGGAGGGGAGGGGGAGGGGAAGAGAGTAAGAAGAAAAATCATTACAAATTAAAAACCCCTCCCCCATGCCCATCCCTTCCAAATGGGCCTCAGAGATTATATTACATGGCCTAGTTACAATCCCCATTCTCCAATAATCCCCCACTCTCCCACCCCTCGGAGGCCAAGGGTTATTAGAACTGAGCACAGCATGGCTGGGAGCTGGTTGGGAGCTGGATACAGAGCTCTTGCCCTCGGAGCAGCTATTAACAGTGTGTGAATTCATCCTCTGCAGCACAGGACCCTCTGAAACCATCCTAGCATGGCACAAGGCGTTGACTCAAAAGGGATGGAATCCCTTCCAGCCAAGCACTTCTGCAAGTCGAGGCTGAGGGATGCTGCAGGAGCCCGGGAGTGGGCCAGAAGAAGGGGCAACAGGTTCAGGTGGGAATGCAGGACAGGGCAGGGCAGGGCAGGCAGACACAGCCTGGTGTGCAGCAAAGAGCACTGGCTGGCATTCCTCCCTCAGCGTGCTGGTTAAGATTACAAAGCACTGCGTAGGAAAGCCATAGAAACACCCACCCTGCTCAGTATGCAGGTGGAATCCTCTCTCTGTGCAAGTGCCCACGGTTCACCCCACCCCCCCACTGCCCCCACCAGATTCCACTCTGTGATGGCTCCCATCCATGCGCCACACCACCAAGATGGTAATCCACAGCTACAAAAGCCAAAGGTGCCCCGTTGCTGGGGTAACAAGCTGGTGGGAGAGAGACAAATCCTTCACCGCATCCACCTGCAACTTGGGAATCACCAGTCTGATTTCTCAGGAAATGAGTTCCTGGAGACTCAGAGAAATATTTTGTGGATATTTTTAGGCTAGAGACTCCTACCAGCTTCAAGAAAGCTCACGTAAATCTAAAAGAATTTGCCAAAGATGGGCAGAGCATTAAATTCAGGGAGGAGAGAGAAGATGCAGGGTGTGAGGGGCCTTGCCTCACCGCCAGGCCCCTCGTCAGCAGAGCAGGACAAATAAATGCCCCTGCCAAAGTTAGCAGATGCAGAGCTCTGTGCTGCACCCACCCTGTCGCCCTACCTTGGCTGAAGCCCAGAGAGCACCCTGAGCTGCCATATTCCCTGATAACCCCAAGCCCCTTGCACGTCTCAAGATTCTCTCACCCCATCAAATTCTTGACGCACTGGCTCCCCTCCGATGAATTTCTCGTGTCTGTCTCTGCAGCCACAGCTCTAGAAACCTACATCTTTCTCCATCACTCTACATGCTAAAAGGACATCTGCATTCAGCACGGTGCCGCTGCAGCACCAGGGGTTGGGTTTTTTTCATATATTTAGCACATAAATACCATTTTCTGTAAGCAATCTGCATCATTAGCACAGAACTGCACAGTAATTCCTATTGATAGGCTGCGGATGGATGGACTAGAATAGGAAGATGGAGAGAGGGGATGGTGTTTTGGACACCACAGAGGTCTGTGAAGGAGCAACACAGTCTCTCTGAGGATGGGAAGGAAAGCAGATTTTAACTGCAACAAAAGCAAGGCAAGTGGGTGGGAAAGGGGAAAACGCGAGGGGAATGCTTGAAGGGAAGGGTGGGGAGGGGGAAGAAAAGAAAAAAAAGCGATGGCAGGGGACAGATGGAGAAGCGGAGAAGGGGAGAAGGGATGGGCTGAAGGCGTCTAAAAAGGGTAAAGGGAGCCGGAGCCGCCGCGCAGCCACGGAGATGCCCTGACAAAACCGTACCAGCCGAAGGCAACGAGCAGCGCGCAGCCGGCGGGACCGCCGCCGCGGCGGTGGCGGATGGATGTGCCGCGCTCAACCTGTCCCTCGGCCCCGCCGTCTCCCGGGACCGTGCCCGCGGCGCGCCACTGCTCACCTTTGTTGGAGGCGCCGGCGGGAAGCGAGACACAGAAACAGAGGAGAGGCAGGAGGACGGCAGCGGGGGACCGAGGGTCGCCCATCGCGGCGGCGCGTCCCAGCCCGCCTGGGGCTGCTGGACAGCGGCGGGCAGGCTCGGCCCTCCCCGGCGCACGCCCTCGCTCCCGCGGCAGCGGCACCCCCGACAGCCCGGCACCTTCGCTGTCTCCGCCCGGCTCCGCGACACGCCCGGTCCCGCCCCGCCACTGCAGCATGACGTCACGGGCGCGGCGGGCACCGGGCAGCCAATGCGAGGGGCGGCCGCGCCAGGTGCTGCGGAGGGGCTTGGCAGAGCCTCCTCACTGCAATCCGGACGGGGCACGGATTGGGGCGAGGGCTGAGGGCAACGCTTCAAAATTGGCGTCTGGGATTGCAGGGGTCGTGGGAGGCACGGGCCCGGGCCGGCCGGCGGGCTGGCTGGCTGCCGCGGCGGGAGACTACATTCGGAGCCCGCCGCCCGCCTTCCGCGGGCTCGGCGGGGTGCACCTGGCGGGGTGAGCTGCCCGCAGCCTGCCGCCGGCAGCCTGCTGCCGCGTCTCCTCGGCGGTGCGGCGGGGGCACTGCTCTCAGCAAGCTGGCAGCCACCGGCGCTTAACCGTGTAAGAAGAGGTCGGTGCCGGGGAAGAAGGGCCGTGCCGCCGGTCGGCAGCCGAGAGTTTACCAAGAGCAGCCCCCGAGGAGGGCGGAGGGTGGGGAGGTGAGCAACCGCTCTCACGTCCTCCCCCGGCCGGGGCGGGGATGCTGGATGCAGGGTCAGGCCCGGCCCTTTCCGCGCCCCCCGGGGCAGGGACTCTTACAGCAGCGGGGAGGCCGGGAGCCCGCCTGCCCCACAGAGCTCGCTGCACCGTGAGAGCAGCACCGGCGCCCCCGGCGAGCGAGCTTTGTCCCGACGCTGTCCCCATCCCGCTCCGTGCTCTCGTTTCTCCTCATCGTCCCTCTGTCCTGAGATGCCTCCCAACCTCACTGGCTACTACCGCTTCGTCTCCCAGGAGAACATGGATAATTACCTGCGCGCTTTAGGTAACTCCACCCTCCTCATCCTGCTCTTTCTCCTACTTTTGATCCCTTCTGTTTCCCAAAACGTCAGAAGTTAGGAAGGGGGTTGGGAACCCTCTGGACCTTCTCTCTGTGACAGTCACTTTTGCGCTTGTGGTGGGAGTAGGGAGGAGGTATCGCGGCTGAGGCTCCCTGGCTGAAAGAGCGGAGGAGCTCGGTGGGAACGCTGGCAGAGGAGGGGCCCGGTTCATCCACAGTTCATCCACGGTTCATCCACAGCTCATCCCTCCCTTTCGCCCTCCAGATATCAACGTGGTCCTGCGAAAATTGGTTTGCCTCCTGAAACCCGACAAAGAGATCATCCACACAGGAGATCATATGGTCATCCGCACCATCACCTCTCTGCGGGACTACGTGATGGATTTTGACCTGGGAGTCCAGTTTGAGGAAAACCTGGAGCCTGTGGACGGGCGGAAGTGCCAGGTGAGAAGCCCGAGCAGGGCGGTTTGGCAGCAGGCTGGGGTGGATTAAGAGTTGAGAGACCAGCTGAGAGCCCAGCCCAGAGCTGCTGTGCCTCTGCAAGTCGAGGAATAAGTAGTTCTACAAGTAAATCAGTCAGCAAAGGGGAAGAGCACCAAGCAGACAGGAACTCGGTGTTTTGGAGTCCAGAGGGTACTGTCCTCCGGAGCAGAGCCCTGGGAAGACGCAATGTTCACCCACTGGAGTGCTCGGCTGCACTTGGAAGCCAGTGGGTCATTCACCTACCACAAAGTATCCGTCCCAGGGAGCCACCAAAGAGACACCAGAGCAGGGACTGCATTTGAAATTGTGCCTGAAAGAAACACGGTCACTGTTGGAAACCTGCACTGCCAGGTCTTGGGACGTTTCCTCCTTTTTTCACTTTTCTTTTTTCTTCCCAGACAACTGTCTCCTGGGAGGGGGATCAGCTGGTGTGTGAGCAGCTGGGGGAGAAGAGGAACCGAGGCTGGAGGCACTGGCTGGAGGGGGACCGGCTGCATCTGGTGAGGAGGGGTCCAGTCCAGCTCGCTAAATCCCATCACAGCAGGCAGCAGGGGTGGGGACACAAAACACACAGTGCCGGGCTCTGAACCGCCGCAGCTTCCTTCCAGCTCCACTCAGACCAGCCCTGGCTCAGTGGGAGCTGCCACCATTTGATACAAACAAACATCCGTGCCCAGGGTTTGAAAGTTAACACGGCTTACCAGGGGCAGCGGCCCTGCCCTGGAGTGCGATGTGCTGCAGCCGTGGGAGGGCCGGGAAGGGCTTGCGGCAGCCCGAGAGGCTCCAGCTCACACCGGGAGGGCAGGCGGGGCTGCGGTGGCGGCTGGTGGGACTCCGCGAGAGCAGCCAACCTAA
This sequence comes from Melanerpes formicivorus, assembly GCF_026170545.1. Lineage (NCBI taxonomy): Eukaryota > Metazoa > Chordata > Aves > Piciformes > Picidae > Melanerpes > Melanerpes formicivorus. The sequence continues at coordinate 10,507,897 of NW_027142360.1, read as the reverse complement.
ACTCCTCTTTCGACCTTTCCCCAGCGCATGACTGCGGAAGATGAGGTCTGTGTTCAGGTTTTCCAGAAAGTGAAGTGAGCACTCGTCCCACAAGGGCGCCTGGAGGGAGCCCAGTGCCAGCTGCCCCGGATTAAAAGCAAAGAGGAGCCGAGCGCGCCGAGCCCACCCCGTGGCAGCGTCCTTTCTTGATAGCACCGCAGCCGGGGGGGTGGAACGGGACGGGAGGCACGGCCGGCAGGCCCGGGCTGTGAGGAGGGGCCGTGGGGGGCCCGGGGCGGGTGATGAGCCGGAAGCGGCACGGAGGGGTCCTTTCAGAATAAGAGCTGGGGAAGGTGTGGGGGTCCTGCGGGAGAGGGCAAGGACGGCTGAGGCCTGCCCTTTTTCTGCAGCCACCGACACCAGACGTCTTCTCCCGTCCCCTGGGCATGCCATCATCGTCTCAGGATGCCAGGATGCTTGAGCAGGATGGGTGGAAAGCAGGACTTGACCTTCAGAGTCAAGGATTTTTAGGTAATGGTGTGCAATCTGAGGGCTGGGGCAAGGGAACTAGGCTCCTGCTTCACAGCACTCCTGAGAGGGCCCCTTGGGTGAGGAAGGCTCAGGCTCTCCTACCGGTGTCACCACTCTCACCACTTCTAGCGCCAGCACTGTTCTGGCCTTCCTGGCACCCATCTCCCCATGGCCATTATGACTCCCCTGCTTCACAGCACCTCTCTATAGAGATTGAGGGAGAGAACCGAAGAAGATGAGGTGTCCTGCAAAGCCAGGCCAGTGCCCCAGACAGAGGTGTCCTTTAATGAAGGCACAAGATACATGAGCCAGCAGGCAATTATTTATGAAGGGCACTCGTGGTTGCCCCCCAACAAGAGGCTGGAGAGTAGGAAATGCAGAAATTGTAGTTACTGACATCACAGAGAAGCAAGAGGAGACAGATTTGGAAACCACAAGCTCTTTTCAAGATGAGAAAATGCAATGGTTTCTTCCTGCAGCAGCTCATCTGAAGAGCAGTATTTTTGTAAATTGTTCCTCTCAGGCAACTGCAAAGATCAGTGCCATGAGAAACATCCAGCCAGGACACGTGCTAGGCAAGGGGTTAAGGAGCTGCAGCTGTGCTTACAACGTTAACCCTTGGCTCTTCGGGTTATGTCTGAGGACATCCTAGGCTGTAGCACCCTGTCAGTATCTGCAGTGCAAGAGTACCACTGGGTGGGACACAGTCAAACCCAGGAAGCAGTCATAGCCATGCCATTGAGTTTGTCCTTTATCTGCTGACCTCCACAACCCATCATTCCTTCTATGAGTACAGGGTTCAGTTTTGGGCTTCTCACTACAAAAACATCCTGGAGCGACTCCAGAGGAGGGCAATAAACCTGGTGAAGGGTCTGGAGAACAGAGATCAAGAGGGGTAGCTGAGGGATGCCTCTCAACTAGACTTGGCTGCTCAAGGCCTCATCCAACCTGGTCTTGAGCACCCCCAGGGCAACCTTTCTGGGCAACCTGTTCCAGAGTCCCACCACCCTTGTACTGAAGAATTTCTTCCTAAGATCCAGTCTAACCCAGCTCTCCCTCAGCTTCAAACCATTCCCTTTTGACCAGGAGGCACCTGGCTGTGCCAGAATCCTAGATAGGAATCGTACCCATTTAATGTGGTCCATGTACATCACACCCATAAGGGACAGCATTCAGACCTGTTCTAAGGCTTCAGTTCTAACTGCCAGCACCAGTCATTCACTGATTTTTGTTTTGTCATGATGTTGTAGCTGTGATGTCCAAGTCAGGTGGTGACTTTGCACAACAAAACTCTCCTGAGACACAGGCTTGTGGGAGATGATGATACTTGTGCAAGGCAGGCGATGAGGTTTGATATGTCCAGGTTCAGTGGTAAGCCATTGGATAGTGCAGACCTGGCTGAGTGAAGCCTACTCTGCTAGTGGCAGTGTCCCCAGAGGGCTTTGACATGTAGTCAAACCAAGGGGTTGAAGGTGGAGTGCCCTGGGAAAGCAGCTCAGTGTTTACAGGTGAGTCTGGGCCTGTGGCCCTAGTGTAGGGTAGTGTAGGTGGTGTAGCTGTGGGAGCCCAAACAGTGGTATTTCTCTGTCCTCCTTGCTTCAGGTTTGAGGATAAAGTACCCAGCCTCTCAGATGAGAGGGTCTGCATGTCATAGCTTCTGAGGCTGTAGAACCAGGTCTCTTTCCAATCACCTCCAATCCTGTGTTCAGAGCATGAGTCTCCTCTCTCCACAAGAGGATGTTGGCATCTTTGTGCTGAAGATCTGCAGTTTCTTTGCTTTGATATTGTCTGGATTTATTGTCCAGTCTTCTTGCAACCTACCTGAGTCAAGCAGGCAGCACACGGGAGCTAGTTTTGGCATCCTGTGTTCTGCCCTGGAGCAAAGAAAGGCAGAGACATCCTTCTGAGGAAAAATGGTACCAGACACTTCCTGGATCTTGCCTCGTGTGAAGAAGATTGCGCAGAACACCTTGAGGGGAATACCTTCAGTGGGAGCCCTGGAGCAGAACTGAAGGTGTAACTGTATTATCCAAATCATGTGGCTCTGTGTGATGTACATTAGAGGTGGGCTGCTGCAGTTAGACATCTCCCAGCTGACCACCTGAAGTACTCTTCTAGTAGCCCAGAAGTTGTTTCCTTCCAGAGGAAGAACATGAAGACATCGGAGATGTGCCTTGAAAGTGCTATGGAGAGCTCCTAGCAGTGCCCCTCAGCTATCAGAAGACACTGAAACGCTCAGATTCCTTACAAGTGACCCCCAGTCACCTCTGCCCGTCCATGCTTTGTAAGGAACACTTCCCACTGCTGACCTCTCCATAGCAGGTCTCTCAGAGTAGTTTCAAGTGCTTCTCAGCAATTCTCCAAATGTAGATTCCGAGTAAAACTCTCTTGTGCTGGGACAGCAAACCAGCAGCACCTGCTCTGGCACAGCACAGCAGTGAGCCTGCCCAAGTGTATTCATCCCACAGAGGAGATGTTTGGATATCAGGACACCCTGGGGTCATGTTACCCACTGAATCTCCATTCTGGTGTGTGGGGCTATGGGGTGTTGCTTCAGAGGCACTAACTGCATGGTTGTGTGGTGGTGTTCAGCCAATACTGGGAGCTAAACTGCATCAGTGGTTCTGTCACCCAGTGACCTCTCCCTAGCAGAGAAGGGTTAAAATGGAAATGGATTTAATGAAATTACCAAAGTGACACCAGTGCCATGATAAAGTGGCCAAAGCTCTCCACTCCCTCAGCCCAGTGACTGTATGAGGGAGAGCAGTGGATGTTGTCTACCTTGACTTCAGCAAAGCTTTTGACAATGTCTCCCATAACATCCTCACAGGGAAGCTTAGGAAGTGTGGATCAGATGAGTGGACAATGAGGTGGGTTGGGAAGTGGCTGAGGGACAGAGCTCAGAGTATTGTGATCAGTGGTGAAGGGACTAGTTGGAGGCCTGTGGCCAGTGGTGTTCCCAAGGGGTCAGGACTGGGACTAGTTTTGCTCAGTATCTTTATCAACAACCTGGCTGAAGGCACAGAGTGGAGCCTCAGCCAGTTTGTGATGGTACCAAACTGGAAGGAGTGGCTGACACCCTGTCAGGCTGTGCTGCCATTCAGCCAGACCTGGACAGGCTGGGAGCTGGGCAGAGGGGAACCTCATGGAGTTCAACAAGGGCAAGTGTAGGGTCCTGCACCTGGGAGGAACAGTCCCATGGACCAGGACAGGTGAGGAGGGGACCTGCTGGGAAGCAGCTGTGCAGAGGAGGACCTGGGAGTGCTGGTGGACAAGTTCATCATGAGGTAGCAACATGGCTTTGTGGTGAACACCAGTGGTGTTTGGGGTGCATTAAGAAGAGTGTGGCCAGCAGGCTGAGGAAGGTTCTCATCCCACTCTGCCCTAGGGAGGTCTCATATGGAGTATTGTGTGCAGTTCTGGGCTCCCCAGTTCAAGAGAGACAGGGATCCACTGGAGAGAGTCCAGTGGAGGGCCACAGAGATGCTGAGGGGACTGGAACATCCACCTTGTGAGGGTAGGCTGAGAGACCTGGGTCTGCTTAGCCTGAAGAGCAGCCTGGGCACTATCTAAAGGGTGGAGGAAAGAGGACGGGGCCAGGCTCTTTTCTGGGCAGTGATGCCCAGACAGGACAAGGGGCAGTGGACACAAACTAGAGCACAAGAGGTTTCACTTAAGGAAAAACTTTGCTGGGAGGGTGCTGGAGCCCTGGAGCAGGCTGTCCAGAGAGGCTGTGGAGTCTCCTCTGGAGGCTTTCCAAACCCACCTGGACGCGTTCCTGTGGGATTTGATGTAGTCGAACCTGCTTCTGCAGCGGAGTTGGACTCGATGATCGCAGGGGTCCCTTCCCACCCCACTGCTCTGGGATTCGAGGACTCTGTGACCTGCAGCCGGGCGGCAGAGGGCGGCAAGCGCCGGGAGCCGGAGCCTGCCCGCTGGAACCGCGAGTTGCTTTCCCTTCCCTCCCTCTGCCCCTGCCCCCCGGGCCGCGGCTTCCTGCGGAGCGGAGCTGCCACAGGACGGGCGGGGGGTGCGCGGCCGCGGAGCGCACAGACATGTGAGTAGGGGCGGCTGGGGAGCGGGGCAGCGGCCACAGCGTTGGGGGACGTAACGGCAGGGTTAGACCTGTCCGGGGGGAGAAGAGGTGGAAGGGGATGAAGGTCGTGCTCGCTATCCCTCCGTTAAAACTTTGCTGTCATGTCGGGGTGAGGAGGAAGGATCCTCCTGGCTGCTGTTTGCATGAGAGCTGGGCGGTGAGCTGGTTCCCCAGAGGGCAAGCAGGGAGATCTGCAGAATGAGGAAAAAAACAAGTGCAAACTTCCAGACAGAGAGTTTAAGGCGTGCAGCAACCAGGATGCACTGCCCCAGAGCTAAACCAAACCTCCCCTGGTGCCAAGGGACTGCTGGGAGCAAGCAGACACGGCTCAGGGAATTCACCTGTGCTCCTCCAAGCCCTTTGATTGCTGAATCTCTGGGATACGATGCTTGCTGGAATCGGGGTAGTGCTGCTGTCTTCATTTCAGTTATTCTTGTTCCTAAGTGATCCAAGCCACAAGGTGGACCTGCAACTAGGCCTTCTCTGTTTGGAGTGCTCTTAGACAGTGCACAAGTCACTTGTGAAGTCTTCCCCGATTTTGGATGACCTAATTTTGTGCAATGCCTTGGTTTACTTGCCATGTTCACAGGCATGTGCCTTTTCTCTTGTGGGCCTTCCTTTTCTTTGGAGTGACCAGTTCCAGTCCAGTCCCAAGAAACCTTTCTGGGGAGATCAGGTCTCCTGGTTATCCCAAACCATATCCCAACAATAACATCAGCATTTGGAATATCCATGTCCCAAAAGGCTATGTGGTGAAACTGATTTTCAGATTCTTTGACCTGGAACCATCTGAGTCCTGCTTCTACGACTATGTCAAGGTATGTGCATAGATACCTGGGCCAAGGGGTGGCTGGAGTTGGCAATCTAGTGGCCACCACATGCAGTGGCTCTTCATTCACCTGGCCTCTTCTCATGCTTTCCACAAAGGAAAGGAGTTAAGGGTAGAAATGAGTGGAGCAGCTACTGGCAGCTCATGGCTGGGTAATAGTGATGCATGGAGAAGACTGAATCTTGTGAGGCTGCAGTGATTTCCCCTTGGCCTTGGCAGATCAAAGCAGACAAGAAGAACTTGGGCCAATACTGTGGCCAGCTTGAGTCAACCACAGGCAATTACCCAGGAAGAAAGGAGTTTGTTTCTAAGGGGAACAGGATGCAGCTGGAGTTTCACTCCAATTTCTCCAATGAAGACAACAGCACAGTGATTCCCTACAGGGGCTTCCTGGCCTATTACCAAGCTGTGGGTGAGTAGGCAGTGCCCTCAGCATGCAGAAAGAAGCCTGTGTGGCTCCAACCAGTTTTAGTTCTTACCAGGCAAATAAAGAGAAGCTGTAAGCAAGCATATGGACCTCTGTGTGCTTTGAGTGTAGAGCAGAGAGGCTTAACACTTTCCTCCTCTTGTCTCTGTATCTTCTATGTCTTCAGACCTTGATGAATGTGACCCTAACAATGCTGCTGAGAATGATGAAAGGCCTCAGTGCCAACACTTCTGCCACAATAGTGTGGGTAGCTACTTTTGTTCTTGCCAGCCTGGCTACCAGCTTCAGAGTGATCACCACTCCTGCAAAGGTAACTTGAAATGTTGAAAGATCAGGGGGTTCTAGGGAAGGAACCTGTCAGCCAGGAAAGGTGAGAGCAGTTGACAGCACTGCAGAAGACACAGCTTCACAGGGTGACCTCTCTTTTCTTCCTCTCCTCCAGTACAGTGCAGCAGTGAGTTGTTCACAGAGGCATCTGGGTACCTGAGCAGCCCTGAGTACCCCCAGCCCTACCCTGAACATCTCCAATGTAACTACAGCATCCGTCTGCAGAAGGGCCTGTCTGTCACCCTCGAGTTCTTGGAGCCCCTTGAGACTGATGACCACCAGCAGCTCCACTGTCCTTACAACCAGCTCAAGGTATTGGAGATATTAGCAAACTCTTCTTCCATCCCTGCTGCCAGACCTGGGCAGGAACTGTGGAAACACCACTATTAGGATGAGAAATATGGGATCAGTACAAGGAGAGTGCCCCAGTATGAAGGCCTGAGGTCTTCTCTGGTCCCTTCCTCAGTGCCCTTAAAGACCACTGTCCTGGGGTCAGAGGGTCTGGGTGACAGGCCCTGTGAGTGGAGCCAAATAAGTTGTCCTTTCAGTTTTATTTCCCTTTGGTTTAATCTAAGGATTTGAAGGGGTTCACAGATCTGATCCCCATGGTAAAGGAGATGCAGAGCTTGTGGTAGTTCAGTTCTGACATCAGCAAAGGTGGGTCAGACAACCAGTCCTGGTCAGCACCACAAGCACTGTGGCAGACTTGGTCTGGATCACACTGGGGATACTGGGGCAGAGAGGCATGTGTGTTTGTGTCACCGTGAGAGGTGTTCTCCTCAACAGGTTCAAGTACAAGGGAGACAGATTGGTGAGTTCTGTGGCAAGGAATCACCTGGCAGCATTGAAACCAAAAGCAATGAGGTGGACATACTCTTCCTCACTGATGAGTCAGGCTTCAGCCATGGCTGGAAGATCCACTACACCTCAGAGAGTAAGACATTCCCCTGGGGGCTGCTGCAGCCTGTCCCCACCATTTGGTAACACCAACTCACTTTGTCCCTTTCTCTCACAGAAGTACGGTGCCCACAGCCTGTCCCACAGGATCCATTTTCCATCATCAGGGACCTGCAGCCTGTCTATCAGTTTCAGGACTATTTCATTGTCAGCTGCAAGACTGGGTATAACCTGATGGAGGTGAGATTCCCTTCTCCATACCCTTCAGCCACACTCTGGCTTCCCTTCAGTTTGTGTCTTTCACCTTTCAGCAGAACTGGAGACTTCACTCATGGCAACCTCTTGCAGTTGCTGTTTTTTCTCTGCTTCCTTCCTGTTGGCTCTTTTCCAGTAGTTTCTCCTTTCCCAGCTCCCTCCCTTATGCATTTTCATGAAGCCCTGGTAGAAGATGAGAGGCAAAGATCCCAGGAAACATTGGTAAATGGGAATGTCTCTTTGGAGGGACATAAAATCAGACTCCATGTAGAACGTGTTACCTGCTCCCTTGCCATTCTATTGCCAGGACTGGGCAGTGCCTCAGACTTGGCACAGCTTCATGGCTGCCAGCATCTTGACTTGGTTTGTAGCCTTTGGCAAACACAGGGTAGAGGGAAAACAGCAGACAAGGAGGACACCAGCTGGAACAGACTGCAGAGGAACAACTGTTGGAGAGCAGTGAAAAGATAGACAGATAAAATAATACTGTGATGTGGGGAAGGGAACATGAGGCCTCACACAACCTCCAGAGATGGTTTTTCTTCCCCATGCAGGGCGACCAAAAGTTGAAGTCCTTCATGGCTGTCTGCCAGGCCGATGGGACCTGGCATCGACCCATGCCCCGCTGTGAAAGTGAGTTACCTGAGAACAAGCATTGTGCCCCTGGTGTGGTCTTTGCTCTCCAAGAACATGGGGATTTGGGCCTCTCTGATTCCATTTGTCTGAGACCATAGACTCATGGGTGTGCTGGTTGGAAGGACCCGTGGAGGTCTGCTGTTGACTTTCATTACCTCTTTCTGCTTGCCAAAACCAAAACGTTTTTCCTCCTTTAACATAAAAAGAGCGTTACAATTTGCTATTGTGTTGTAACTTCTGAAAGGAAAAGATCCTAGTTTGAGATACATGTGGAACAACTGATTTCCTCCTGCTCTACTAACAGGTCCTACATATCATGGCCAGGAGCCAAGCCCACAGGCAGTGAGGCTGTCCCTGAGTCACTTCTTTGTTCTTGCTCTTTTTTGTAGTTGTGAACTGTGGCAGCCCTGCAGAGCTGCCCAATGGGGCATTCAGCTATGTTAGCACACCTGCAAACAATGAGTACCAGTCAGTGATCACCTACCAGTGCAATGAGCCATATTATCACATTGTCACCAGGACAGGTGGTGGTGAGTCCTAATCCCACACAGACACTGACATCTGTGAGTGAAAAGCCCTCTCAGATTTCCACTTAAGAGTTGTCGCTGCTCCCTGGGCTTAAGACTCAGACTTTCCTCCTGTGAAAGCTCTCCAGTCTTTTGCTGGCTCTGACACATAGCTCCTGAACTTGCTGTCTCAGCCTGTTCCTACCCTGCTTCATTCCAAAACTCATCACATCCCTCCTGCATGCTCTCCTTAACTAATGGACTTCTCTCCTCCCGCCGCAGGCCTGCAGGCCTGATCTCATTCACTTCCCTCTCCTCCTACAGACAGATTCACCTGCTCCTCAGAGGGAACCTGGGTGGATGGAGATGGCCAGGTGAGGATTCCTGCCTGCTTGCCAGGTCAGTAAAGAATTCTAACTTTGTCTGGTATTCACTGATTGATGCTTATGGTCACTACAAAGCCAGGACAAGGTACAGGGAGGGGAGTGAGGATGATGGCATTGGGGAGGGAGGAGAGGGAGATCTATCCAAGAAAGCAAAACTAAGGTGCAATTGAACAGTCATGGTGTAGAAAAGAGAAAGACAAGCCAGGGCAACAGAGGGCATCATGATCTTCTTGCATCTCTCTGCAGTGTGTGGGAAGCCAGACAGCCCTGTGACTGAAGTGGGGCAGACCTCGGGCAGCAGGTCCGCAAGGAGAGGCAGCTTCCCTTGGCAGGCTCTGACTGGCATCCATGGCCGAGGGGGTGGCGCGCTCCTGGCTGATCGCTGGATCCTGACTGCTGCCCACACCATCTTCCCCAAGGGGGCAGGGGGCCACAATGTGAGCCTGGACCAGCTAGCAGAGGAGACTAATGTATTCCTTGGCCACACCAAGGTGGAGGAGCTCCACAAGCTGGGTAACCACCCTGTGCGTAAGATCTTTATCCACCCAGATTACGACCCTGAGGATGAGTACAACTTCAATGGGGACATTGCCCTGCTGGAGCTGCAGCACCCAGTAACCCTAGGCCCTACAGTGCTGCCCATCTGCCTCCCAGATCCCACCAACACCACGTTTTACCTGGATGGACAGATGGGCTATGTGAGTGGCTTTGGGGTGGAAAAAGGCTTCCTCTCCAATGATTTGAAGTACATGAAGCTGCCTGCGGTCGCGCGGGGGAAGTGTCAGAGCTGGCTGGACAGTAAGAAGAGAGATGTACCCATGGTCTTCTCTGAGAACATGTTCTGTGCTGGCTTCCTCACAGTCAAGCAGGACACGTGCCAGGGGGACAGCGGCAGTGTCTTCACGGTGTTAGACACTGCGAGGGATCGCTGGGTGGTCACTGGTGTTGTTTCTTGGGGTATTGGCTGTGCCGAAGGTTATGGCTTCTACACCAGGATCCTCAGCTACTTGGACTGGATAAAGGAGATAGTAAGGGAGGACAGGCTCTAAATGTGCTGAAGGATTTGCTGTCAGCACAGAAATTTCCAGGCACAGCTTTTGAAGATGTCCCAAAGGCTTTTCAAACACACAGATTATGTAATGTTTATCATGAGCTCTTCTGAAGGCCACCACACTGTTTCACAGGATCACAGAATGTCAGGGGCTGGAAGGGACCTCCAGAGATCATCTAGTCCAACTCCCCTGCCAGAGCAGGATCAGCTAGGGCAGGTCACACAGGAACACATCCAGGTGGGTTTGGAATGTCTCCAGAGAAGGAGACTCCACAACCTCTCTGGGCAGCCTGCCCCAGAGCTCTGGCACCCTCACAGGGGAAAACTTTCTCCCTACCTTCACCCTTTGGGCTTCTTGGAGCAGAGAACAGGAGCTGCCTCTTCCCTCTTCCAGCCCTGATCTTGGTGCACAGAACTTTGCTTGTCTGCTTGTCTGTCTGCTTGTCTTCACACTCGAGGTCAGTACCTTCACAAAGTCATATTCACAGTTTTGTGATGGTTCCAGATCCATGTGTATGAAATAAAGGCAAATGCCATATTCCAAAGGGACCTGGATTTCCCAAGATTCCTGCAAATCACTGGGATACACCTGAGGATAATTGGGTGATAAGATCTCACCATGCATGGATGCTGCTTCAGCCCAGACAGGGAGACAGAAGAAGAGAAGGTACCTGAGAAAAGAGGAAGGTAGGTGACATTGCAGTAGCCACATATACAGAGTCCCTGGTGAAGCTTGGGTTTGGCTGCGCACAGCATGAAGCACAGCTCTTCGCTCTGGAGTTCTTCTGACCAGTGCTCTGGCTGTGTGGGGCTTGTCTTTCTTCTGTAACCTTTCACACAGAATGGAGTGTGACCTCAGTTGTGCTCTCCTGCTCCTCTCCAGCTCTTAAGAGCTGGCAGTGCTACAGGAGTGGAACACGAGGGGCTGTCGCCTACTTTACTGCCTTCTGAAGGCTGTTCAGGCTATAGATGCATTCAGGTTTGAGAATCAGCACAGTACTGCAGAAAAAGCACTTCATTCATAACAGTAAATGATTAATAAATCTGAGATCCCCTTGGGGAGTGAATAACTCACCACATCTGGAAAAAGCAGCCTTTTCTGCAGACTTCCAGGAACTGGACTTTGGAGTTACAGTCTGGGACCACAAAAAATACCAGTGTGATTGATTAATGTGCCTCTGTGTGTCAGCTGGGCAGGTCAAAGACCCTAAACTCAAGCTTGTGAGAACACATCAATGTTCTGCCTCAAAAGCAAGTTTATATCTCTGTTCCTTCCTGCATATAGCAGCTCCAATTGCCCAGAAGGTTTGCTAGGCTCCATGCTGACAAAATGGAGCAATGATCTCTAGTTTGGTGCTCCTATTCTCCGCTTCTGAACATCAGGTGCTCCAAACACCATGCTGGTGCACAGCAAATTAAGACAGAAAGTACCTCTCCCCCAGGATACCAAATCCATTCTTCCCAGCACCTACAAAATTCAGCTAAGACCCTGGGGTTGGGAAAGAGCTTATCCTGACTCTTCCGGTTGTCAGGCAGCAACACACAGGAATAATTTCCTTCCTCATTGCTTATCTTTGCAATATTTACCTTCTCTCCTAGTTCATGTCTGGTATTCTCTCTTCCCTTCCCTCCTTCAGGCTTCGAGCTAAGGCTGGGATCTGGGGAAGAGCTTCAATTAACAATATCGCAGCACCCTCTGTCTGCAGCATGCTGCTTTTCCCAGCCCGAGCGAGCTGCGGGGCACGGCAGGCAGGGGAAGTTCCAGAACGAGTTGCACAATCCCTCTGGCTCGGACCCGCGCTGTGTTAGGCACTTCTGCAAAATCAGATGACTTCAGGGAAGAGGGAGGGAACAAAGTCTTCAGCTGCCTTCCCTTGCTGCCTGTCTTTTAAAAGGTAGGAACAAAGTCCAAAGGGTGCAGAAGAGGGAGAGGTGCTGGGATGACTGCTTCAGAGCTTTCACGTGGAAAAAAACCTTTTTGCTCATCCTGCCAGAGAGTTGTAGAATTCATAGATCCATAGAATGGGTTAAGTTGGAAGGGACTTAAAAGATGATGTAGTCCCACACCCCCTGCCATGGGTAGGGACACCTCTCACTAGACCAGGCTGCTGAAGACCTCATCCAACCAGGCCTTGGACACCTCCAGGGACATAAGTCATAGCTAGCTCTTTATTTATAAAGTGAACTTCAGGAACATAGAAATGTACTCTGTCCTGGTGAGGCCACAGCTGGAATATTGTGTTCAGTTCTGGGCCACTCAGTTCAAGAAGGGCCTCAGAGATTTGAAGAGTCCAGCACAGACCCACAAAGATGCTGCAGGCAGTGGAACATCTCCCTGCTGAGGAAAGGCTGAGGGAGTTGGGGCTCTTCAGCTTGGAGCAGAGGAGCCTGAGGGGGTACCTCATTCATGTTGATCAAGGTGTGATGGGCAGTTCGGGGAGGATGGAGTCAGGCTCTGCTCAGGGATGTCCAAGAATAGGATGAGGGACAGTGAGTGCAAGCTGTAGCAGAGGAGGTTCCATGTTAACATAAGGAGAAGGTTTTTTCCTGTGAGGGTGCCAGAGCCCTGGAGCAGGCTGCCCAGAGAGGTTGTGGAGTCTCCTTCTCTGGGGACATTCCAAACCCACCTGGGTGTGTTCCTGTGTGACCTGCCCTAGGTGATGCTGCTCTAGCAGAGGGATTGGACTGGATGATCTTTGGAGGTCCCTTCCAACCCCTGACATTTTGTGATGTAAGGGCATCACACTTTGCCCTGGAGCTAGATCTAAGATCTATACGGAAGGAAGTTTCAACTTGTGCCAGGTCATACCCTTAATCCATCCAGCACCCTCAAGCCAAGGCCAAAACACCACTGTAAAAGCTGCAAGACCTGTCACTAATGCTCTAGAAAACTCCTCCCCCTTATGAACCAGCTACCCTGGGCCCAGACTATAAATGAAGATGTAAAACTCCATTACACCTCTACCATTTACAATCAACACGGTAGCTCCAGAGCTTGTTTAGCCAGGAAAAAGAGATTCAAGTTTCAACAGGCCATAGGCAAAGCGTGTTAGCAAAGCCCAGCTGAAAGACTCCTTCCTTTTTATAGTCAAAGGAGAGAAACACCTACAGATGAATCACAACTGACTTCATTGTAGTCAGGATAAAGGTTTACTTGAAGAGCGTTCCTAGTCTGTTTCCTTTGTCAAACTGAGAATGGATAGAGAAAGAAAGCAGCGTGTCATCTCGTCGCTGCTGTCTCTGGGGAGCACAGCGTGATGTTTCTAACTGGAATTTGGGGAACCAGGAAAGCAGCGATGAAAGATACACAACAAATCCTGGGGAGATGTTTTCTCCTCCCAACTGGGCAAAGTAAAGAGCCTGCCAAGTGACTCCCCAAGTCACAATCATACTTTTAAGCAGGCGTGGCAGAGGTAAGACGAGTGTGGGCTGCTGCGTTCTGCGTGGCGCTGCATCACAGGAGATTTGTGTGTGTGCATGCAAACCTGACTCAACTCGTCTGCAGCACTGCTGAATTAACCTGGGGGAGCATTAATGACTTTTTAGCACACCTATACCTGTTAATTAAGAAAAAAAGGATTGCTGAAGTTGGTTAAGTAAAATGGTAGCTGCGTTTTATTTGAGCACGTATGCGCAGATAATGCTAACTCATTGTGTCCAGTTCTGGGCCCCTCAGTTCAAGAAGGGATTTGAAAGAGTGCTGTGCAGAGCCACAAAGATGCTGAAGGCAGTGGAACATCTCCCTGCTGAGGAAAGGCTGAGGAGTTTGGAGCAGAGGAGCCTGAGGGGTGACCTCATTCATGTTGATCAAGGTGTGAAGGGCAGTGGGGGGAGGATGGAGCCAGGCTCTGCTCAGGAGTGTCCAATGATAGGACAAGGGGCAATGGGTGCAAGCTGGAGCAGAGCAGGTTCCACAGGAACGTTAAGGAGAAGGTTTTTCCCTGTGAGGGTGCCAGAGCCCTGGAGCAGGCTGCCCAGAGAGGTTGTGGAGACATTCCAAACCTACCTGGATGTGTTCCTGTGTGATCTGTCCTAGGTGATGCTGCTCTGGCAGGGAGGTTGGACTGGATGATCTTTGGAGGACCCTTCCAACCCCTAACATTCTGTGATTCTCTGGACTATTTAAGGAGAAGACTGCTGATATTGATGTATATATTTACACTGAATGCACATGAATATTTGACTGCATTTGCCTAGATCTGTTTTTGCAATTCACAGATGAAACAGCTAGGGAATAGATCTTACAAGTCACCAAACCTGAGTCAGAAATTATAGTGAATTATTCGTTTTAAAGAGGCAAAATCATGCCATTGAGGTCAGAAAATAATAACATGAAGTTTGCCAGTGCAATCTACTTCTGCTCAGAGGCACACACTCTTGCTGAAACTCCTCAGTGACATAACCACAAACTACTTTTCCCAAATTGCACAAGACAAACCTTTTCTTAGGATGACTCTTGAGTTGCACAGATGGAATCTTTCTGCCAGATGTTATGGAGAGCAGTAGTGTTCCAGCTTTCAGCAAATCACCACCTAAACCAGGCTTAGGATAAAAGGCTGCATCCTCCAGCAGTTTGAGAAATTCCAGAGGGATCTATCTGCCCTGTGGACTCTCCCTGTATTCGAACAAAGTTTGGCAGGACCCTTGATGAGCATTAGTCTCTAGTGATTAAAGTTTCCTTACAACCCCTGCATTCCTCTACCAGGGGGATTTCCAGCAGAGTCTGTTCGCCTCTTTTGCTCCCTCCAGCACAGAGTTTAAATGAGAAGCTCTAACAGCCTCCCAGGAAAGCCTCCAGACCGTTCTGCTTTGTGCACTGTGCTGACATGGCTGCTGCTTTGTGGACTCCCTTCCCCTACAGTCCTGGGTGTAGCTTCAAGCAGCTGTGACTGTGGAGCACCGACAATGCCTGCACAGGAGGTACACCACCCTTTCCACAAACCAGAAGCCACACAGTCATGTTTACACTCGAAGTCTTTTCCCTCTGGGTGAGAGGATCTGACTCATAGATGGAGATATCCTACCCTATGAAAACTGATGTGGGGTTCTGCCACGACTTTCCTAGGGATGTCCATTCTCAACGTGTAACAGAACCACAGACTGGTAGAGGTTAGAAGAGATCTCTGGAAATCATTGAGTCCAGCACCCCCCACCCCCCGCTAAAGCAGCGTCACCGATGTGAGGTTTCCCTGGAACACATCCAGGTGGGTTTTGGAAGCTTTCAGAGAGGGAGGCTTTACAACCTCTGTGGACAGCCTGTTGCATGCATAGCTTCCCCAGCAGTGAAGCAGTGGCTCAGTAGGAGTTGTTTAGAGTTTCATCTATTAGAGTTGAAACGTTCCTAAATATTTTAGCTTATTTTAAACCACAAGGCTGTAAACTGCATCAGCAGGGCAGCTGCTGGGAGAGGAAACAAGACAGTTCTGGAGCAGGACTAGCAACCTCCAGGACATAGCTCGCCTGGGTCAGCAGGAGGGACGGGGTGCTCCAGCTTCATAGCATCATAGAACCAGTTTGGTTGGAGATCATCGAGTTCAACCATTATCTTAACTCTGCCAAGTCTGGAACCAAACCGTGTCCCCCAGCAGTACATTTCTGAGTTTTTAAAAGATCTCCAAGAACGGGGATTCAGCCACCTTCCTGGGAGCCTCCCTCAGAGGCACCAGCTGCTCCTGCCAGCCCGGGCAAAGCTGAACCCCGCAAAGGGCTCTACGCCTCCGGGGCAAGGGGCTCCGGCCAGTTTTCCCCCAGCCTGAAGCGCAGGGTGGAGGCTCAGCCCACCGGCGAGGTCCGCCCGCTGTAGCCAGTCGCAGCAGCATCGGGAGGTGGCAGCAGAGGTCGAGCGGCGCCGCCGAGCCGGGCCGTAGCGGCAAGCGCGGGCCGTGGGGGCGGGCCGTGGGGACGGGCCGTGGGGGCGGGCCGTGGGGGCGGGCCGTGGGGGCGGGCCGTGGGGGCGGGCCGTGGGGGCGGGCCCCGGCACAGTGGCCGTGGCGGGGCTGCCGTGGGGTCTGCTGCGCTCCCTGGTCCGGCCCCGGCCTTGTCAGCGAGCACCTCGTGTCCGTGTCCGAGCTCACTCACGGCAAACGGGACACGGACTGCAGCTCCCTCATGTCATGGTGAGGGCGCCGGGGAACAAAGCCTGTGATCTCTGAATGCAGGCTCTGGCATCACATTTATTGGTGCCATCGTTCTCACCGTGAACAGGTGGATTGTTTTCCAGCATATCCTTCTCTCCCCACTTCAATCCTCTCAGATTTTCTGGCTTGTCATTCACCCATTCCTGATTCCCCCCCCCCCACACACTGGCTCCAAGGGCTCCTATTTATCCTTTTAATACAAACTTTGCTGTTTCCCTAGCTGTTCTTCCAAGCAGATACCTTTGTACCTCTGTGGCATTTCTCACACCTCTGTAGTCCGATTCTTGCCAATGGTTATTTCTCCCTCAACCCTCTCTGTGTGCACAGTGACTCCTAGGTGCAGAGTTCAGTCATTTTTATCCTGACTCTTGCTTTTCCAGTATCTTCCTCCTCCCTGACAGTGTTCAGCCCCAAACCACAGTCCCACCTGCTCTTTGCCCCTTGTAGTGCCCCTGGTAGCCTGCTCCTCTCCTCTGGCCATTTCAATCAGGACAGGTTACTGTGCCTGCCTTGGAGAAGAGGCACTGGCATGGTAGAGCACAAGATTCCTGTTTCAGTTCCTGAATGCAGAAGAAGTGCTCCTGGAAGGGAAGTCCCACAAGAGCTCTTCAAGGACCATCTGGGGTCTTGTGCGGCTGTGGTCTATGGGAAAGCTGCGTGAAGCGCTTGAAAACTGACAATGAAAATGAAGTTGCAGAAGATTGAGCAGCTCCATTCTCATATTGGCACACTGAGCTGATGTGATTGAGTCTTGAAAATGTAAACGACTGCCCAGGCAATGCCCTGAGCAACCTGACCCAGCTTCAGAGTCCTGCTTGTGAGGTTTGGATTAGAGATCTTCAGAGGTCCCTTTTCATATAAACCGTTTGTGAGTGTGTATTTGCCTAACCAGATCAATTTGGACAATACTGCCCATCTGAATGACACAGCAGGCAAATGGTAGTACACAGGAGGGGAAGATCACACCCATTGCACCTAGAAGATCGTTCAACAGGTGAGTTATCACAGAATGGCACAGGGTGGAAGGGACCTCCAGAAATCATCTAGCCCACCCACCCTGCTAAAGCAGGTATGAGGAGGCTGTGTAGGCAGAGCTGTGTAGTGACAGCATACAAAGAACCAGAGGCTAGAGAGACAAGGAGCAGGTGCTGCTGTAACACTTGCTATGGGAAGCAGGTCTCTGGGCCACAAGAGCCAAGTACCTACAGCCTGGCGGTCAGCAAGACCAGTGGCACTGAGAAGACTCAGCAGCACGCCTTATCGCTAGTCAGCAAAGCAGTGGCCGAGGCTCAGACCTAGACTTAGACTCATAGCCACTCCTCGGGCCCGAGTCCCACTAACACGACCGTTAGCACCGCGCCACCCTCCCCGCTCGCCTATGTCCGCGAGTAACCCCTGCCTGTCCCCGCCCCTACCCCTCCCTACTCGGCTCTCTCCTGTCCCGCCACAGCCAATTAGAAACCGGGCTCCGCCTCGCCGTGGCTGGCCCCGCCTCCGCTTCGCCGCTGAAGCCCCTCCCTCGGAAGCGCTTTGCCCAATCAGCTGCTGGCGGGGCCGGCCCCCGCGGCACCGCCCCCTCGTGGGGTAACCTTTGCCTTAGTGAGCGCAAGGCCCTGCCCCGCTGCCACTGCCTGCCCAATCGGAGGAGGCGGGGGGGCGTGGCCGGCCCGGCGCAGCCAATGGGCGCGGAGGGGGCCGCGAACGGTGCGGGGGCTGCGGTGGCTGGTGCTGCTGCCGGGTTCGAGGAGCTACCGGCCGGCGGGGCGGCCGGGGGAGAAGATGGCGGTGACGGGGTCCGGCTGGGGCCTGGCCCAGCTGGCCGAGGCCCTGGGCTCGTCGGAACAGGCGCTGCGCCTCATTCTGTCCATCCTGATGGGTAAGGGCGCGGCGGTCTGAAGTGACGGGTCTGGCACCCCGGGCAAGGCAACCTGCCCGCCGCGGGTTCGGGCGACCCCCCGCCGCCGTGCCGCGCTGCACGGAGCCGGGGCCAGGCAGCGCTTTACTGGCGCGGAACCGCACCTGTGTCAGCGTCGCCGTGCCAGGCCACGTGTGTGCGCGGAGCCGGCGGGCGAACGCCCGACCGTAACCGGCCTCGCCTCGGCCTGGGCCAGCCCGACCGGCGGAGAGTGGGTCGGGGCGGGAGCCTCCCGCTCTCCCGGTGGAGAGGGAGAATCCGCTGTGAAACGAGCCGCTGGGTTCCCCGGCCGCAGGAAGCCGGGGTGTGGTGCTGGCGGGCTGCCTGTGAGAGGGGTGCAGGCACGCCACGTCCCGGGGCTGGGGCGGCGGGGGAGAGCCTACCTGGCTCTCAGACCTGTGGAGCCGGTCACCGGGGAGCTGGCGTTCGGCGTGCTGCGAGACAAGTGCGCTTTGGCGCTGTGTCGCGAAGCGCGTTTGGGCGCAAGAACTTTGTTTGCAGTTGTTCCGCTGCCTTTGCGGGAGCGGCAGGTGCTTCGTGTGCATCGAATTACACGGGAGCCTGTGTCTGGAGGGGTGCAGCCTTAGGAAGCTTCGCAACCCCGACGAGAATTCGCCCTGCCCGAGTGCAGGGAGGTCTCTGGCAGGAGACCTCGTTAGTGTCTGCAGGAATGATGGAACTGTGCGGGAGTGGCTTGTCATCGCAGGGACTAGCAGGTGGTGTGATCAAAGCCTGCAAGCTCAGTAGCCAGAAGAACTGGGGTGTTGTGATCCACCTGCAATGTGAGGCGCGTTGCAAAACACGCAGCTTCTGCTTATCTGAACATGAGATAGTTAAATCACATGGCCGGCGGTTAAGGCAGGGCTAGAGTTAAGATGTGGGCTAACAGTTGAGGGGGAGGTTGTATCTCCCAAAACATTAATTCGGTTGTATCTATACATGCTATCTAAATAAATCTCGGCAGATAACCAATGAAGCATTGGGTTCTGAAAGCTTCGAGTGGTGTGATCACCTGGCAGAAAGGAAGTACAAATTCTTCTCTGGAGTTAAACCAAACTTCTTCTATAAACAAAAAAAACCATAATGAAGCAGTAGTAGGCATAAACAGGATGCACACGTAAGGCAGTGCTAATGAATCTGGCAGCTCCTCACAGCTGAACAGGAGAAGTCCAACTTGCCTTGCTCTCACCTCTTTCTCTGATACTTTGATTGCAATCTGATTGAATTTACTTGTCTGGCAGAAACCTAAACTGGAAAAAGCAGATAGCTTACTTCCAGGTTAGTCAACTGAACGAGCCAAGGGACGAGTCTAGCAAGTGTGAATGCAGACGAGGCGCTAAAACGCCTGTGGGGAAGCAAACACCTACAGCACAATGATGCCTTTGCAGGATGCACCCTGAACGTGCTGTCAGAGTTCCTTCTTGCTTCTACCAGCACTAAGCTGGGACACAACCTTGGAGGGCTGTTTCCTGCTCAGTGTCTTGTGGGCGAGCCAAACCACTTCCTTGAAATGAACCACAAGAAGATAGTGCCCACTGCAGCCAACAGTCATTAAGTGTGAAAGTCCTGTGTGTTGTGTTCCATGTACAGTGGTGACACTAAGCTACTGAGATACCTTTCTGAGGTAGGCCACTATCTAATTTATTTAAAGTCTTAATGGATCTTTTTAATTTGTGTTGAAAGCCTAGGAGTCAGGGACTGGGAACCCACTAGCATCTCTTCCGCTTGCATACCTGAAATGTTCAACACACCAGGAGACAGAGCTGTACTTTGCCCTGTCCTTTCTTGATAGCTTGGGATTGCTTCATTAGATGCAATTGAAGGCATAGCTTCAAGTGGAAAGCTTCAAGGCATGCAAACCAGCCTTGCCTGTAGCTTGACGCTCTTGCAGGTCATGTAGGTTGAACCACTCAGACAGAGGGGGGTTAACTCCAGCTTTTCTGATTAATGTTTGATGACTCACCCATTATACCACTCCATTAAAAGCAAGGACCAAGCACCACTCCAAAGCTACCTGAGAGCAGAGTGAGAAGAGTTCCTTACCCCAGCACTAGCAAAGAAGTGTTCATTTAATTGTGGCTTAGGTCACAATCCTTTTAATGTGACCGAAAGCCTTAAGCCTGTTAGTAATGCAGCTAGCACTGATGCCCACTGCACAGGGTGGCATGGGGTGTAAATGCAAGGCCTTTCTAAAGCCTGGCAGTGGCATTAGGACAGCCAACACAGGGCTTTTCCTTCACGTCCTGCCTTTCAGGGATTTGCTGAGATTCAGGAGCAGAGTTGCTTTGGTTGGCTGCAGCGAATACTGCTGCGTTACTCCACAGCAAGACCATGAGGGTGAAGTGCAGCCCACTGCTCCAAAGAGGAATTCAAAAAGCTGTTGCCTCTTTCTCCCTCTGTGGTACACTTTACCATCTACACTGTGCAGTTCCACTGCAACAGCTGTTTCCAGGGTTTCACTGTTCAGGAGTTCACCAGAAAGTGGTAAAAATAGCCTTCTGAAAAAAAGGGGAAGATGCAAAAGACTTTGCAACTTCTTATACCAGTTGCTGGAGAAAGCTGAATTATTGCTGAAGAAATAATCTGGATAGATTCTCTTGATTCAGAATAAGTGTTCACACAGCCATGATCTGAAATAACCAAAAGAAGTAATATTAAACTGCTGACAGTCTGCCACTGCTGGGGAGGGGGAAATAATATATCAAGTACAGGGGAGAATGAGAAAAGGAGGAAAGAGAGCAGCCAAGAAGAAAAATTGAAGTGGTCCTAATGGACCCCACCACATTTCCTCAGTGAACAAGCAAAGATTGTAACAGCACCTTGCTGAGAGAATTCTGGGGAATTTAGTCACAGCTTTGTGTTTACATCAGAGGCAGCTTTTATAGAGCCTGCAGTTTGGAAGCCAGGAACAGAGCTGGGGGTGCGTCCACTACGCAGCCTGTATGAGATTAAAAACTTGCCTCCTGCTTCCCCTGGTGAAGATTTGCATAAACATCATTTGGCAACACCATCAACAGCAGCAGGACTCGAAGCACAGTTCCTGGAGCCTGCCATTAAAAGATGTGGTGTGCCGACGTCTGTCAGTCATAGGAAAATGGCTTTGGAGAGATGTGCTCTGCCTTGCATTCTTGACTAGGTGCAGGGCCCAGTGTCTCCCCAGGAGAAACTCTGTCTTTAGGTCAGCATGGGCAACAGTAATGATCTCAGCTGTGTACCTGCAGACTTCCTTCCCAGGTGCCAGGGTGAATGATCTGAACCAGTGTGGTCCTGGCCTCTTGGTGGAGAAAAGGAGGGGGCCCCTCCAGTGAAGTCAAGGTGAGAAGAGGGTTTCTGTGCTGCTGCTCTTGTCCTCCCTTTGCAAGGAGGCAGATTTCTCTCCTGCTGTTAATACTGAAAGTGAAAGCCAGGACACAGGAGGCCTTGTGGCACTGTATATTTAAGACTCGTGTTGATCTTATTTGTTGCATGGCTCTATGGTAATAAAGAACTGAAGATCCTTATCTGGGCATACTACTTACACAGTGCCCTGCAAGCCACCTGGCATGGTCTGCTGCATAATATGGAAGGGGGCCAACATACTGTGTAGAGCCCTGAGCCAGACCTGCCAAGAAGAGCACTGTGGAAGTGTTCCCTCATCTCCAGACAGAGCAGTGGCCTGCAGAAAGCATCACGTTCCTACTGAACAGGGGCCAGAAACCATCTGCTTTGCTTGCAAGTGGTCCCATGTCCTCACTCACCTCACCATTTGCCTTAGATGCTGTGCATATTCCTGCTCTCTCTGTCCTGAAGGTTTTTAAGCTCAGTGAAATTCTCCCTATGGTCACCATAGGTGATGACTTATCCCTGTCAGGTTCCCAGCTGGTCAGCCAAGCAAAAACCTCGCTGAAGGGGAGGAGATAACTTTTTTGAATGGGCAAAGAGGTGGGAGAAGCTGTAAGAGGCAGCACCATCCCATCACAGGTGCTAAACCCAGCCCTGTCACAGAGCATTCATGTGCTGCCTTGTTTAAACTCTCAACTTCAAATACATCTTACTGTCTGCAGGTCAAACACTGCAGTAGGAGCAGATCTGCAGAGCTGTTTGTGTGTTTGCTTTGGACTTGTTTCAGCCTGGTCTCAGGAGCTGAGCACCCATGGGAATGCATTTCCAGTTCAGTTTCTGCTGAGGAGAGCTCTGTTCACATACTTTGGGACAGTTCTGCTGTGCAAACTAAAGCACTGCAAGTGGACTTCAAAAGTACACTCCTGAACTGAGTTAAAATACTCACAGAATGGCTTAGGTTGGAAGGGACTTCAGAGATCATCTGTTCCACCTCTCAGCTAGGCTTAGCTGCTCAAAGCCTCATCCAGCCTGGCCTTTAATGCCCCCAAAGAGGTGGCATCCACAACCAGGGAAGCCTGTTTCTTGTACTGAAGAACTTCTTCCTCAGCTCCAGTCTAACCCTGCCCTCCCTCAGCTTCAGACCATTTCCCCTTGTCTCTAGGCAGCCTCATGAAAAGTCTCTCTGCAGCCTTCCTGTAGGATCACTTTAGGTACTGGAAGGCAGCTCTAAGGTGTGCCCTGGATTCTTCTCCAGGATGAGAAGAGGTCTGTCCTCCCAGCAGAAGTGCTCCAGCCCTTGGATCATGTCTGTGTCCTCCTCTGGACTCACTCCAACAGCTCTGTGTCCTTATGCTGGGGACACACACCAGAACTGGGGGCAGTACTGGAGGTGGGGTCTCAGCAGGGCAGAGCAGAGGGGCAGAATCCCCTCTTGCCCTGCTGCCCACACTCCTCTTGATGCAGCCCAGCACACAGCTGCCTTCTGGGCTGCATGAGCTCATGGTGAGCTTCTCCTCAATCAATACACCCAAGTCTTTTCTCCAGAACTTGATGATCTTAATGGTTGAACTTAATGATGTTAAAGGTCTTTTCCAGCATAAACAGTTCTGTGATTCTGCAGATACACATCCAGTGTTGCACAACGTGTGGGACATTTACAGCATTACAGATAGGTAAAGAGAATTCCTTTGACATCGAAACACCAGGTGAGGCTTCTCTTTGAACACCTCTTTTCCCTGTTCCCTTCCTTTTAGTTTAGCATCCCATCAGAAAATGGAAAGCACTGATCTGCTAGATGTTAACAGAGGTGGAGTTATCTGATCAGCAACAGGGAGAAATAGTTTCATGTGCTCTCTTGAAGATGAAACAGAGCTGATGCATATAAAGGGGCATAAAGAGAGCAGAGATGAAAAGGATGTTTCTGGTATTCCTGTTTGCAGCTTCATCTCTGGAAAAAGACAGGCAGCTTCAGCACCCTTTCTCCAAGATGGCAAACTTGACAGTGCTATTTTTGCATGGACTTCAGAGAACTTCCCTCCTGCCTGACCCAGCCTCTGCATCACTTACTGCTTCTGCTCAGGCTCTTGTACCTGAGCCTGGGTGCTGTGCAGTAGCTGTTAGTCTCCACAATGGCTATGGCTAAGAGGCTGACCTTGTCCTTTGCTTCCAGTGCTGGGCTTCTCTTAACCAGAGATCATCCTCTTGTTCCTCTGGAGTTCAAAAAGCACAACCCACAAATCTCAGGAGGAATTTGGCAGCAGCAGCAGCGTGTCTCAGTTAATTTGTCCCTTTTATATCAATTGCTAATCCTCTTCTGTAGAGAGAGGCAAAAATCAGCTCTGCATGCAGAGTGCTTTTGAGCTCCGTGGTCCATCGAGGAGAATGCCTTCAGAGCAGAGGGTCACCTTCTGTTTTCACCAGGTCTGCTACAGCCAGTCTCCAGCCTGGGTCTGCTCTGCCTGAGTGGGCTCTGAAAGAGGACTTTGGCAGACTGGGGGCTGCTGTGCAGCGTCCCTCAGCAGCAAGGAGCAGGGGCTCCAGTCCTGCTGCTTCTGAATGGCAAAAGCGAAGCAGCACAGCATCCTGCCGCTGACGTATCCAAGTGTGACAGCAAGCTTGCCAGGAGGCAGTGATAACTTCACAACCTGCTTCCCTGCTTCTGCTGTGCTAATTCAGGCTGCCTGAGAACACCAGTGGGGTGAGAGTCCTCTCTTTGCTCCCAGTAGCAATGGCTTGTTATTAATAGTTCATCAGTGTTCCAAAGTGCACAGGCCATAGAATGGCCACCGAACAGTCAGTGCCCACTGCCAGCTGGGAGTTAAGTTTTAGACCTGCAGTTGTGCAACTGGCCCAGTTGTAAAGCTGAGAAAACTATGTGGTGTGCAGCTAAACTGTAACTAAATTGCAGCCCAGAGCTGCTGTGGCAATCAGAATTCAGGCTGTCTTTACGACTCTTGAACTGGAGCAGCACCCGTGTAAGTGCAGGACCAGGGGGGTTGGAGCTGTGGCTTGCTAAAAACAGCTCTGCTGTGCACATTAGCAGCTCTCTATTTGCAAGGGCTCCTCGGTCTCCTGCCTTCAGAGGACAATTACCCAAGCCACAATACGATCACAGAATGTCAGGGGTTGGAAGGGACCTCCAAAGATCATCCAGTCCAACCCCCCCTGCCAGAGCAGGATCTCCTGTGTAGAGCTTGAAGGAGTGAGCCTGACAAGTGAGGCAGGCCTTTGAGAGAGGAGGAACACTTGGGGATGGTGGAAAAGAAGTGCAATTTCTGGGTGTCAGGGATTTGAAATACATTATTACAGTATCCAGTCCTAAATGAATTCTGTCTACAGAAATGGGCAGAGGTGAAAAGCAGGTTGGGTTGGTTGTTGTTTGCTTGGTTGGGTTTTTAACCCCATGAAAATGGAATCACAGAATCACCAAGGTTGGAAGAGAACTCAAAGATCAACAAGTCCAACCTGTCACCACAGACCTCATGACTAAACCATGGCACCCAGTGCCACATCCAGTCCCCTCTTGAACACCTCCAGGGATGGGGACTCCACCACCTCCCTGGGCAGCACATTCCAATGGCTAACAACTCTCTCTGGGAAGAAATTTCTCCTCACCTCAAGCCGAAACTTCTCCTGGTGAAGCCTGAGACTGTGTCCTGTTGTTCTGGTGCTGGTTGCCTGGGAGAAGAGACCAACCCCCTCCTGGCTACAACCTCCCTTCAGGTAGTTGTAGAGAGCAGTGAGGTCTCCCCTGAGCCTCCTCTTCTCCAGGCTAAACAACCCCAGCTCCCTCAGCCTCTCCTCACAGGGCTGTGCTCCAGACCCCTCCCCAGCCTCATTGCCCTTCTCTGGACATGCTCAAGTGTCTCAGTGTCCTCCTTAAACCGAGGGGCCCAGAACTGGACACACTGAACTGGAATGTTTTGCAGAGTGGTGATTCTGTTGGTGAGAGTGGGGAAACCCTTGCAAATGCACTTTTAAACCTGTACCTATTGACAGACAGCAAGACATTGAGCTTTTGGCATTTGTGATCTGATTTTTTCTCCCTCTTGCTGAGAAGGGGAGGAACATTTCTTTCACAGTAAACCACAGCACTTGAACTTCTGATCTGTTTTTTGTTTTCTCTTTAACCACTTTTCATTTCACAAAGCCAGTTGTTAATGTTGGTTTGTTGTTGTTGGGGTTGTTTTTTTTCACATGCCATTTTTTTTTCCATGCTGAAGTTTTTAACCACCGTTAAACTTCAGCAGGAAAATTGGCACGTGAAAGAAAGAACCTTCCTCTGTGTATTCCTCACTAGAAGCCTGGGAAACCAAACTGCTTTATTTATGTAATAAATAAGGGGGAAAGGACCTGGGAGTCCTAGTGGATGGAAGGTTGACCATGAGCTAGCAATGTGCTCTTGTGGCCAAGAAGGCCAGGGCCGTTCTGCGGTGGGTTAGAAGGGCTGTGGTTAGTAGGTCAAGAGAGGTTCTGCTCCGCCTCTACTCTGCCCTGGTGAGGCCACATCTGGAATATTGTGTCCAGTTCTGGGCCCCTCAGGTCAAGAAGGACCTCAGGGTCCAGCACAGAGCCACAAGAATTATTAGGGGAGTGGAGCATCTTCCTTAGGAGGGCAGAGTGAGGGAGCTGGGGCTCTTCGGCTTGGAGAGGAGGAGACTAAGGAGTGACCTCATGAATGTTTATAAATGCTTATAAATACATAAAGGATGAGTGCCAAGAAGATGGAGCCAGGCTCTGCTGGGTGATGCCCAGTGACAGGACAAGGGGCAGTGGGTGGAAGGTGAGGCATAGGAAATTCCATGGAAACAGGAGGAAAAAAACTTTTCACTGTGAGTGTGGCAGAACACTGGAGCAGGCTGTCCAGGGGGATCCTGGAGTCTCCCTCTCTGGAGATATTCCAAACCCACCTGCATGTGTGACCTGCCCTAGGTGATGCTGCTCTGGCAGGGGGACTGGACTGGATGATCTTTGGAGGTCCCTTCCAGCCCCTAGCAGTCTGGGGTCCTGTGATTCACTAAACCACCTGAATTGCTCTAATTCTGGGAGTTACTCCTGCATCCCCAGAGAGCCCATGCTCTTTGCCAGCTACCTCTTTCCCTCCCAGCTGGTGCTCAGGGAAGCAGTGGGGGAACAGGACAGAAGTGCATGTCAGCCAACAAAAAAGCTGTGTAAAAAGCATGAAGGAGCAGGAAGGGAAAGGGATGGTTTGGGGAAGGCTTCTTGTAAGGCAGTTTGGATCTGCTGCTGCAGGAGGGAAGAGCAGGCTGGATGAGCAGGAGCGAGGTTGCCAGGCTCTGCGGGTGAAGGGCTGTGGTATGTAGGACTGGCTGCCACTTGGACCAGGAAAGCAGCCTGTGGCATGGAAACCAGCAAGGAACATGAGGGAAAGGAAGGGGAACAAGGAGGTAGGGAAGACCAAAAGAGGGGCGGCAAGAGGCCAAGGTAGGGGGGAGCAGCAGCTTGGTTTCAAGAAGCAGCAGGTACGCCTCTGAGCTCAGCAGAATGTGCAGCAGTTTGGGATATAGAAGGGAGGCCCAAGGTCCCAATCTCTGGGACTCTCTCCCAAGGGATCTGGGGGAAGGAGAGGACCTTAAGAAATGTCTCTAGTCACACCTCAGCCTGTTAGCCCTGACAGACTGCAGCCATGTTATTTTACATGAGGTGAGAGAGTTGCTCATTTCTGTTCCCTGTAGTGACCAGATTTGGCCTTGCTAATTGGGAACCTTCCCCCCATCCAATGCTTGCAGACCAAAGCTGCATTTCAGCAGCTTTCATTGCTCCTCCATGAAGAGTGTGGCTGCCCACTGCTGTTGCTCCAGGGGTGCAGGGGGCAGCGGTGCATCCACGGCTGCAGATTTCAGCCAGGCTAATAAGCAGTATGGATGCCAGCTTGGTAGTATGTGAGGAATTCTCTCTTTTTTTCCTTGTTTTGGTAGAAGAGATGGTTTGGGCTTGTTTTTAATCAAGGTAACAGAAGAGGGGCTTGCAAAATAAGAAGTCACAAAGTGCCAGCAATAAAGTTGCAGTTTTGCTCCTTGTGCTCAGGCCTCCAGGAGCAGGAGCTGGGTGAACAGACTTCACATACTTCCAAGATGGACAACTCCTCCTGGGTCAGCAAGTATGAAACCAGAAGATATCTGTTGTCTAATATGTGGCAATTCAAAATCACTTCCTCTCCTGCTGGCTTGGCTGTGCTACCAGAGTGCTTCCTACTTGTTTGCTGCTCACTGCAGCCACAGGTGAATTATCAGGAGGTGTTCTTGAGTTAGACTAGGAGCTACCATGCAGAAAATCATGGAGTGGCTTGAGTTGGAAGGGACCTTCAAAGCTCATCTAGTCCAACCCCCCAGGGTTGGCCCAGCAGGGACATCCTTCACTAGATCAGCTTGCTCAGAGCCTTGTCCAGCTTAGCAGCTGTGGTGAGATTGTGAGCTTCAGGCAAGTGGTTGGACTTGAAGACCTCAAAGGACTCTTCCAACCTCAACAGTTCTGTGGTTCTATGGACTATTAGAAATGCTTTTCTGCACTGACCTACAACTCCTTCATCTTCTTCCTGTATCTTTTTTCTCCTCAGGATATCCTTTTGCCTTGTTCCAGCGCTATTTCCTCTTCCAGAAGGAGACCTACCTCATCCATCTCTACAATGTGTTCACAGGACTCTCAATTGCTTACTTCAATTTTGGTAAGCTGCATTTGGGAAGAGAAGAGCTGCCTAGCCTAGGACATGCTGTGGTGTGGGAGGGCCTGTAGTGGGGAAGATGCACTTTCTGTTTAATCCCTGTCCCTCTTTCCTGTCCCACAGGGATGCATTGTTTTCATTCCCTGCTCTGTGTCCTAATCCAGTTCCTCATACTGAGACTCATGGGTCGCACAGTCACTGCCGTCTTGACCACCTTCTGCTTTCAGATGGTAAAGCTCTTTCTTACTGCATTGGTTTGTAGAAAGGAGCCCCCTGTTCACTTTTGCATTTCCCAGTAGCAACTGTGGGTGGAAGAGTGGAGACAGATCAAAAGCAGCTGGAGGAGTTAGTTTGGATAACCCACACAATGGTTTCTTTCAGACATACCTTATGGCTGGCTACTACTGCACAGCCACCGAGCACTACGACATCAAGTGGACAATGCCACACTGTGTCTTAACACTCAAGCTGATTGGTGAGTGACACCTCCCTCCTATGGCAAGGCATGCCTCAGGGAAGAGAGGACTGCTTGTTCAGCCCAACCAGCCCAGCCCAGGGCCTCCAACAAGTGTTTCTCACCTCTAGGTCTGGCCATCGATTACTACGATGGAGGAAAAGATCCGGTGAGTAGGACACCACTTCTCATTCCTTCCTCCTCAGTGCTATTCCAGTGAGCTGGAGGTCAGAGAAGCTCAAAGGATGTGAGTTAGCCAGCTGCATTAATTTCTGGTAAAAGCCATAGCTGAGAGGGGGAGCCTCCATGAGTGTCTGAGAGCACCAAATGCTGTAGTGGAAAGCAGTCGTTTGGAACAGAGTCAGCAGTGATTAGAGATGAACAAAAAATGTCTCAGATCACACTGGAGTATTTTTCTGTCCCCTTCCAAATCCCCCACCACCTCCTTCCCCCAGATCTGTTGCTGTAGATCCCCAGTGCTGGGTCTTGCCATAGAATCATAGAATGGTCCAGGCTAGAAGGGACCTCAGCAGGGACATCCTCAACTAGATCAGGTTGCCCAGGCCTTGTCGAGCCTCACCTTGAGTATCTGCAGGGAAGGGGCATCAACCACCTCCCTAGGCAGCCTGTTCTGGTGCTCCACCACCCTCATAGTGAAGAACTTCCTCCTGATACTCAGTCTAAACCTGTCCTTCTCTAGCTTGTCAGTAGTGTACCTTTGAGCTGCAGACCATCAGCACTGGATCTCACTTTCCATGGATCTCAGTTCCCTTTGTTTAGCTTTACCACATCTCTGGGCATGGTTGCCCTTTAGCATCTGTTGGGGCCCTGTGTGTAGGGCAGATGAAATGGAGAGAAGTTGCACAGCACATGGAAGAACACTTGCTGCAGTCTCTTAATCCTCCAAGTATCTCTATACCCCACCTCCTGTTTTGGGGCCTGAGTCTTTAGCATCCACAGAGTCACTGCTGACTTCAAGAAACCAAGGTGGAGCTGAAACTTCCTAGGCTGAAGTTTCAAGCACTTAAAAGACAACGAATTCTGGCATCAAGAAGTAGGAACTGTAGGACAAAGGTGGTGTTAAGAGTCCCTGCAGGTGCAGTCAGGGGCTGGCATGGGTCAGAGGCAGTGCTTTGCTGTGCCTGCTATGATGGCAGGGCTGTGCATCAGTAGATCCCTTCCATCTCTGGAGCTGATTTGGGAACAGAGAGCTCTGCAGGTGGCTTCAACCACTGGATCTTGTTGCTGTTTCGAGGGGTTGGGGAGGGCTGGGGAAAGGAATGGAAGTGAAGGACAAAGTGGAAAGTTCCATATCCATGGAGAGAGAGCAAGAACTGAGAAGGGTAAGGAGGTGGGGCTGAGAAGGTAAGATCCAGAGCTAGGGTGAGATCCCCAGGGTGATGTTAATGCCACTCCCTTTGGCACAGGAGTTCCTGACCCCTGAGCAGCGGCGATTTGCGGTCCGGGGCGTTCCTGCCTTGCTGGAGGTCTCAGGATTCTCCTATTTCTATGGTGCCTTCATGGTGGGGCCTCAGTTCTCCATGACAGACTATCAGAAACTGGCAAGGGGTGAGATGACTGACGTCCAAGGCCAGAGACCCAACAGGTACTGAAAAGCTCCTGAGCTCCTCACCTCCCTAAGTTCCCTCCCCGTGTTCCCTGCAGCAGAAGGCCTTCTTACCTGGACACTAGTGAGGCCAGAAGTGATTTCTGAGACAAGGCTATCTTCCCTAAGCTGCTCAGAGCTCTCTGAACAATGGCCTAGCATTGCTCCAGAGCATGAATATCAACCATCTGCCTTGGTCCCAACCTGGGCATGTCAGCACCTCAGCTTCCAAACAGAGCTACCTGCTGCAGTGAATGTGGTGACTCCCTGTTGCTGTCTCCCCTGCCTCCTCTTTTCCCCTTCTGTTTTTAAAGTGATGAGTTGGATGTTGTCTTCTGAAGGCTTTTCTTTGACCTGCTTATTTTTCTCCCCAGTTTTGTGCCTGCTCTCAAGCGCCTGAGTTTGGGTCTGGTGTTTCTAGTGACCTATACCTTGGCAAGCCCATATATCTCTGATGACTACCTCATCTCAGATGATTACATGGTATGGATTCATTTGGCAGCTTGGGGGTGGGGAAGGATTCCATTGTCTAAGGGGCACTGGATTTAGAGAATTAAGTGTAGAGAATTTATCTAGTTGCTGCCTTTTGGGCTTGGAACACCTAACACCTGTATTTCCAACCTGCTAATGACCTTCCATTTCAGCATCACATGCAAAGAACTCCACTGGAGTAACTTGCAATGTGCCCTGGGGGCCAAGAAGGCCAAGGGCATCCTGGAGTGGATTAGACAGGGGGTGGTGAGTAGGTCCAGGGATGTTCTTCTGCCCCTCTACTCTGCCCTGGTGAGGCCACATCCAGAATATTGTGTCCAGTTCTGGGCCCCTCAGGTCAAGAAGGACCTCAGGGAACTGCTTGAGAGAGTCCAGCACAGAGATGCTGAAGGCAGTGGAACATCTCCCTGCTGAGGAAAGGCTGAGGGAGCTGGGGCTCTTGAGCATGGAGCAGAGGAGCCTGAGGGGTGACCTCATTGTTTATCAAGATG
Organism: Melanerpes formicivorus; assembly: GCF_026170545.1. Classification (NCBI taxonomy): domain Eukaryota; kingdom Metazoa; phylum Chordata; class Aves; order Piciformes; family Picidae; genus Melanerpes; species Melanerpes formicivorus. Next base: position 10,476,879 of record NW_027142360.1, on the reverse strand, counting down.
TGCAGGGCAGTGGGGGGAGGGTGGAGCCAGGCTCTGCTCAGGGATGTCTTGGGACATCCTTTCCACCCCCTGACATTCTGTGGTGCTGTGAAATAAGGGTGTGAGTTCTACAGCGTGGCCCAGTGTCACCAGAGGCAGAAGGAGGAGTGTTTGCACAAGCAAGTGGGCTCCAGCAGCCCAGCCCACGCAGCAGTGCCAGCACAACACCACCCTCAAACAGAAAGTGACAGGATCTGGTTCACCTCCTCTTGTCACTGCCCCTCAACTGCAGTTTCAGTTTCCATTCTGTCTCCCCCTCGTGTCTGCAGGAGAAGCCTCTCTGGTTCCGCTGTGGCTACATCATGATCTGGGGCAAAGTCATCCTCTACAAATACGTCACTTGCTGGCTCGTTACGGTGAGTCCAGATGGCACCCAAGGAAGGAGAAATGAACCTTAGCAGCCACTCAGTGTGCCCCTGGGCTTAGCACACAGGGGAAGTAATCCAAGCACCTGGAGAGCAGGGCAGGCCAGTCGGGCACAGGCTGTGCTAGCCAAGGCCAGCTCGGAAGCCAGAGGCCAACTGTTCCATCCGCAGCGCTGCTGTCCCCTCAGCACGGTCAGAGCTGCCCCAGCCCTGCTTCCTTCATCTCCCTTGTGACTCTTCTCCCACAGGAAGGTGTTTGCATCCTGGTTGGTCTGGGGTACAACGGGAAGGATGAGCGAGGAAGGCCCCTGTGGGATGCCTGTGCCAACATGAAGGTGTGGCTGTATGAGACAACTCCTCTGTTCACAGGGACCATCGCCTCCTTCAACATCAACACCAACGCCTGGGTCGCGCGGTGAGCAGGACACAGCTCCCTTCTGCACTCCCTGCCTAACATCTGGGGCAGCAGAACCAAGATCTTAGGGGCCAGGGAGCATTAGAGGCAGCATCTGCCAGGTTTCAGTCCCTGCAGCTTCTTCCATGCTTTGTTGCTGTGCCATGGGAAAGGTCACTGGGTCTGGAAGGGCGTCTCATTACCACAGGCAAGCAGCTGATGGCAGCAGGAGTGGCTACAATAGGACCAGCCTTGTCAGCCAACCACAGAGCTGCTTCAACAGCTGGTTCTTGCATCACACCTCTTGGTGCTCCTCATGCAATGACTCAGCTGAGTTCAGCACTTGCTGGGACATACAAAGGAACTGTAACATACAAGGTGTGCTTGTGGCCAAGGTCAAGGGCAGCCTGGGGTGGATTAGACAGGGGGAGGTGAGTAGGTCCAGAGAGGTTCTCCTGCCCCTTTACTCTGCCTTGGTGAGGCCATGTCTGCAATATTGTGTCCAGTTCTGGACCCCTCAGTTCAAGAAGGACCTCAGGGAACTGCTGGAGAGAGTCCAGCACACAGCCACAAAGATGCTGAAGGCAGTGGAGCATCTCCCTGCTGAGGAGAGGCTGAGGGAGCTGGGGCTCTTGAGCTTGGAGCAGAGCAGCCTGAGGGGTGACCTCATTCATGTTGATCAAGATGTGCAGGGCAGTGTGGGGAGGATGGAGCCAGGCTCTGCTCAGGGATGTCCAATGACAGGACAAGGGGCAATGGGTGCAAGCTGGAGCAGAGCAGGTTCCATGTGAACAGAAGAGGAAGCTTTTCCCTGGGGGGGTGCCAGAGCCCTGGAGCAGGCTGCCCAGAGAGGTTGTGGAGTCTGCTGCTCTGGAGAGAAGCACACATCCAGCTGGATGTGTTCCTGTGTGACCTGCTCTAGGTGATGCTGCTGTGGCAGGGGGTTGGACTGGATGGTCTCTGGAGGTCCCCTCACAGTCTATGATAATTGGGGCTTGTGCTGTTGGACAAAGCCTCTCTCCCCAGCAGCAGATTGCAGACAAAGGCTGAGATGATTTTTGCTGTAGTGAGGGGAGCTCTCTTGCTGTCATCACAGGGTCTGTCCCTTGGGCCCTGCACACTGCCATGGAGGGGGAGGGCTCACAGCCTCTAAGCCCTTTGTTTCTTCTCTGCTCCAGCTACATCTTCAAGCGTCTGAAGTTCCTGGGTAACAAACTGCTGTCCCAGGCACTGGCCCTGTTCTTCCTGGCCATCTGGCACGGGCTGCACTCTGGCTACCTGGTCTGCTTCCAGATGGAGCTGCTCATAGTCATCGTTGAGAGACAGGTGAGCTTCTAGGCCCACACCAGGGTGGGAAGCCCTGTGTTGGGCTTTCCTCAGCAGTCTCCAGCTGCCACCCTGCAGGCTTTGCTGAGATGAAGTATGAAAAGCAGCCCCTCCCTGGGGAATGGATTTTCAAACATAACATGGTTTTGTTCAAGAGTTCGGTGGGCTGTTGGCTTCTGCCATTAAGTATGTTGCAGAAGTGGAGAACTTGGCATAGTAGAGGGCAACTGAAGTGCCTGGCAGGTGGAAAGATTAGAGGATAAGCACAAGCTGAGTTCCCAGTACTGAAGGAACACCCTTCCCTCTTTAAACTGGGATTTTCCAAACTAACCTTGAAACAGGAAGGGGCACTGGGCTAAAAAAAACTGTTTAACAGCTCCCCAAAATGCCTCTGATACAGCTGGGCAGGAAACTGGTGCCAGAGCCTGCAGGTGTAGCCACAGGACAGCTGACTGATGGGAATTGTGTTTTTCAGATTATCAACCTCATCCAGGACAGCCCTGCTCTGAACACCTTGGCCTCCATCACTGCCTTGAGGCCCCTCTTCTATGTGCTGCAGCAGGCCAACCACTGGATGTTCATGGGTTACTCTCTGGTGCCATTTTGCCTTTTCACCTGGGACAAATGGATGAAGGTATTCCATAGCCCCAGCCCCTCCCTCCCCCTCCCTCCCATCTCAGGTGTGCTGAGTGCTCCTCCCCCCTGCCTCTCTCTTCACAGGTGTACAGGTCTGTCTATTTCTGTGGACACGTGCTTTTCCTCACCTTGCTCCTGGCACTGCCTTACATCCGCAGATCGATTGTGCCACGGAAAGAGAAGCTAAAGAGAGCAGAGTAACAGCCAAAAGGTGAGGCTGCACTGACAGAGAGCCCCTCTGGCACTGGGTGCTGCAGCAGGGCAGCACTGTGCCCCCACCCAAGGTCACACCAAGCACTCTTTTCCCCAGATTGTACCACCTGTGCATTGTAGGAGTCGATGCCAAACTCCGGAGCAGAGTCACCTGCCAACTTGGCCGTGCCGTACGACTTGGATCCCACGCGAGGAGGGGGCAGGAGGAAGCGCAGGGCCCCAGCCCCTGCAGGAGGCCCGGAGCGAGGCTCCCCGCTCCCCACCCTCCGCCTGTTGCCTTATCTCTCTGCCGCCCTCCAGTGGACACTCGTGGCTCTGCCGGTACCAGACGATTGCGAAGCGCTCCCAGGCGGATCGGGCTGGAGCCACCTTCTGACTTTTCTACGTTTGTCATCCGAGATAAAAATTCCTCCTGGTATTTTTCATATCGGCTTCAGCTCCTTTCCTCTCGAGTGCCTCGGTGCGGGAGTGTGAACTGTGGCACACCACCCCATCCAGCAAAGGGATTCTGCAGGACCGAGCGACATCAGCTGCAGGGGTGAGGAGTTCGGTTCCATGTCAAACTTGGGCCGAGTCCCTGCTCTGAAGGGGATTGAGCCTGCTCATGTATGAGACATGCAAGTAAAATACACAAGCACTCTTCACAACAGTGACCTTTAATAGGAGAAAAAAGTCAGTGGGCAGGCCCTTTAAAGTCTCGTTGTGCCAGGAGTGCTACAAGGATGAAACTGAAGCCTTTTCCCCTCAAGAGCCCAAGTTGCACCACATCAACACCTAAGTAAAAAGAGTCCTTCCAGAAATATGGAGGCACTGTACAGAAGTCCACACTGCCAGCAGTAGCAGCAGATGCTCACACCACTCCCCAGGCTTCCTCAAAGGCAGTAGTAATTTTAGCACAGGTCAGGGCAGCAGAGAGGGGATAGTTGCTGATGGAGACCATCTTCTCTGTGTAGTCAACACTGACCTGGGGGAAGACAAGGGGGGAAAAAACCTCACCATTATGCTCCAAGTTCCCACTTAGTCCCATCTGTCCCAGGTAGGGAGGCAGAGTATTTTCCAGCAGGACAAGTGCCAGCCCTTCATTTCTCCCTCTTGGGAGGGATAAAAGTGTCAGGTGTTGAAGAACTGAGCCTTATTTTGACAAACCCACCGAGGGAGAGTTAAAAGGGGGGGAAGGACAGAGGGGACCATGCTGAAAAAAAGAAAGAAGAAAAAAACCCCACCCATACTCATAAACAAGACCAAAATCCCTGCTGGTAAAGATTTTTACACCCCCAAGTAAGGGATGGGTGCACTTACTGAACCATGGGCAAAAGCCCCCACGACAATGGCCACTGGCTCTGCTGCAGGGACCAGCTGCCGCAGGTCTGACACCTTGGGAACTGCAAAAGAGGTGCCTATCTTCATACAGCCCACAGGGAGGTGATCACTCACCGGGTTTTTAATCACCTGCAGAGAGCAGTTAACAGAGGTACAGAAGTTAAACACTCTGCCACACAGCCAAAGCCACTGTCTGCACAGAAAGACCCAGCCCCGGCAAACAAAGCCAAGCCCCAAGCCTAAAACAAAAGTCACCCTTCCATGCCTAGTAGCTGCAGCTCAGGAGTGTTGCAGCACTCCTGTGGACAGGCAGTGCTTACCTTCAGCAGTTTCTGAGGCCCATCAGCTGCTCGAACACTGAGCTTGTGCAGCAACTGAACTGACAAGAAAAGAAAAGCACTTGAGTGGTCTGTTCCTTTGCTGGAGGAATGCTACTCCCTACCTGGGGATCAGAGCTGAAGGAGATGAAAAGCACCCACCCCCCCCTTCAGCTGTCCCAGCATCATCTAAGCAGCCCTAAGGACCATTCAGGCCGTTTTGCTGCCAGCACAGCCTCATGCAGGTCCTCTCCCCACTGTGTTAAATGACACACAGCTGGGCTGTGCCTCCTGGAACTCACTGTGGGCTTTCTCTGCTCCCTTTCCCATTGTGAACACTGGTGCAGCTTTCTGCCTTTTCCCTAAGCTGCTCCACTCCTACCCACGTTCCCTGCATTGTTTTGTGGTGGGTAGAAGTCTTCAGTCACTTACCCATGAGACCACAGAACCGATCGAAAGTTCTGGGGATCCTAGTCTGGGGATTTACTTCAATCAGAACGTTCTTCTGGGTGTGGATGTAAACCTGCAGGAGGCCAGCCCGATTCAGGGGGCTGTCCATGAGCATCAGAAGGCTCTGAAATCGGAGAGCACACATTAGTGGAAACTTTAAAAAGCACAAGAGGCGGGAGCCTTGGGGAAGCCGAGGGTTAGCTCCCTCGAGCACAGAAGGCAGCAATGCTGAGGCAGGAAGGGATTCACCCGACTGTAGGAGTTCCACCGTAGTGCCGAGGGGAAGGAATCCCACCCCCCGTTAGCGACTCAACTGGTAAGCCGCAAGCCCGGCGGACAAGGCCAACCTGGGCCACGTCCCGCGGGCGCAGGCAGAGCCCCGGACCCGAGGGGCGGTCCCGAGGGGCACTCTGCAAGCCGGCTGCCGGGCGGCCCTGCCGCGCCCTGAGCGGCGCAGGCTGCCGCAGCCGTGCCCGGGTCCTGCCGCACCTGGTGGGTGATGTCGGGCCGCACCTCCCCGGGGTCCCGGCCGTTCCGCAGCAGCAGTGCCTTGTGCTTGTCGCAGTTGAGGAGCTCGAATGTCTTCCCTACCTACGGCCAAAGCATAGGCAGGTGGGCAAAGGCTCCCGCAGCCGCCTTCAGCCCAGCCGGACCCCCTTACCGCCCGCACCTTCACCGTCTCCAGACTCGCCCCTTCCAGCACCACCAAAAGCCGTCGCTGCCCGCGGGGTCGCTTGGCTAAAGGCAAACTATCTTCATCCTCCGCCGCCTCCTCACGCCGCTGCCTGGGCGACGCCATTTTGTTACCGCCGTACCGCGCGGCGCCAGCAGCAGCACCACCCCCACGCCGCCCCCTGCCCACCGCGGCCACTCAAAATGGCGCTTGGGGCGCGTCGCCATGTGCCTCCGGCCGGACCCACTTCCGGAGAGCAGTGCGGGAAGGGGCGGCGGAAGCTGCCCCCGCCGCCGTTTCCCGCCGGAGCCTTTTGGCCGCGGCAGGTTCCGGTGTCCTTCCCGGCGGGGAGCGCGGCGCGGCCATGGCGCAGAACCTGAAGGACCTGGCAGGGCGGCTGCCTGCCGGGCCGCGCGGCGTGGGCACTGCCCTCAAGCTGCTGCTGGGCGCCGGCGCCCTGGCCTATGGCGTCCGCGAATCTGTCTTCATCGGTGAGTCGCCCCCTGAGCAACCTCCCCGTCCCGCGCCCGGCTCTGCCTCCTGCTCTGACCGCCTTCCTTTCCCCCGCAGTGGAAGGTGGCCAGCGGGCCATCTTCTTCAACCGCATTGGCGGCGTCCAGCAGGACACCATCCTCGCCGAGGGGCTGCACTTCAGGTAGGGCTCCCTTCCCGTGCCCCGAGCCGCTGCGGGGCCAGCCGCCCGCCGCCGCGGGCTCCCGCGTCCTAACGCGTCCTAACGCGCCTCCTGTCCTTGGCAGGATCCCCTGGTTCCAGTATCCCATCATCTACGACATTCGGGCCAGGCCGCGCAAAATCTCCTCCCCCACCGGCTCCAAAGGTGAGAGCGGCCCCGCGGCCGGGGCGGGAGGCCCATGTGGCGCCCGGGGGCGGGAGTCCGGCGGCAGCGCCGGCCCTGCCCATCTCGCTCTCCCCTCCTCAGACTTGCAGATGGTGAACATTTCGCTGCGCGTCCTCACACGCCCCAACGCTGCGGAGCTGCCCAGCATGTACCAGCGCCTGGGCCTGGACTATGAGGAGCGTGTGCTGCCTTCCATTGTCAATGAAGTGCTGAAGAGCGTGGTGGCCAAGTTTAACGCGTCCCAGCTCATCACCCAGAGAGCCCAGGTAGGCTTTCCTGGAGGCTTGTGCTCAGCTGGTTAAAAAACAACTGAACTCTGGTGATGGGAAACGTTGTAGCAGATAAAGGATGAGCATGTTGGGCTGGTGCATGATGCACCCAAAGAAAGGATGGGAATTTGTGTTCTTCTTGCACTTTGATTCCAGTGTAGATCTGGACACTATGTTGCAGGGCTCTGGGAGGAAAACTGGGTTAACTGGAGCCAGGCTGTGCTCAGTGATATCCAGTGATAGGACAAGGGGCAATGGGTGCAAGCTGGAGCAGAGGAGGTTCCACAGGAACAGAAAGATAGACTCTTTCATTGTGAGGGTGCCAGAGCCCTGGAGCAGGCTGCCAGAGAGGTTGTGGAGTCTCCTTCTCTGGAGGCATTGCAAACCCCCCTGGATGTGTTCCTGTGTGACTTGCCCTAGGTGATGCTGCTCTGGCAGGGGGATTGGACTGGATGATCTTTGGAGGTCCCTTCCAAGCACTAACATTCTGTGGTGCTGTGTGTAGAGGGTGCAGAACTCCACCATAAAGCAGTGATGAGGGAGGAAGAGCTGATTTGCATTGTAGTCTGCAGGTGACAGTGACATATGCTGGAAGTGTAGGTCATCAGGGGAAAACAAAGGTTCCCTTCACATAGTTGTGCACTGCCATTCACACAGCAAAGGTTCCTGGCACTGTTTTAGGTTTCTCCTTAGAAACAGCTGCAGTCAAGCAAAAGCAGTTGCTGCCTGGTCAGGCATGTGGCAGACACTGCAGCAGCAATTTCTGTGTAAGTCAATAATTAGTGCAGGGCTTGTCAGCCTGGCTGCAGGAAGGTGCTGGCAGTTTAAAGGTAGAATAAAGCATCTACCACAAGCAGCTCTCCAAAGAGGCTGACACAAGTGGAATAGCCAGGCTGCACCAGTAGCTGCAGTAATGCAGAGATGTGATTGAAAAGGTTAAGAGCATCCAAAAGCAGATACAATGGGACTGACAAAGTGCAAGCAGTGGCAAATGCAAGGTGGCTAAAGAAATGCTGCCAAAACGTGTGGGGAGTGTGGAAGGGTGGCAGAGAAGGCTTTCCAGAAGGGCTTTTGCTTTTGCAGCTCTAGTTGTATAGCAGTAACTATAGGTGTGTTGTAATATGGCTTTGAAAGCAGGGGTGTGCAGCAGCAGGGGTGTGCAGCAGCAGGGGTGTGCAGCAGCAGGGGTGTGCAGCAGCAGGGGTGCAGCAATGCTGAGAGGCAGCAGGCTCACAAGTGCTGTTCCTGGTTAGGTAGTGCCTCTCTTGGGCCAGGCTGGAGAAGTTGGCAGGGAGAAATTGAATGAAATGTAGCAAGGCCAGGGGGTAGCATCTGGGAAAGAGAGACTTGTGGACCACTGGAGGTTTGGGACTGATCTGTTTGAGAGCAGCTCTGGGGAAAGGGTCTTGGGGGTCCTGGTGGACAGAAGGATGCCCATGAGCCAGCAATGTGCCCTGGTGGCCAAGAAGGCCAAGGGCATCCTGGGGTGGATTAGACAGGGGGTGGTGAGTAGGTCCAGAGAGGTTTTCCTGCCCCTTTACTCTGCCCCTGTGAGGCCACATCTGTAATACTGTGTCCAGTTTCGGGTCCCTCAGATCAAGAAGGACCTCAGGGAACTGCTGGAGAGAGTCCAGCACAGAGCCATAAAGATGCTGAAGGCAGTGGAACATCTCCCTGCTGAGGAAAGGCTGAGGGAGCTGGGGCTCTTGAGCTTGGAACAGAGGAGCCTGAGGGGTGACCTCATTCATGTTGATCAAGATGTGCAGGGCAGTGTGGGGAGGATGGAGCCAGGCTCTGCTCAGGGATGTCCTAGGACAAGGGGCAGTGGGTGCAAGCTGGAGCAGAGGAGGCTCCATGTGAACAGAAGGGGAAACTTTTTCCCTGTGGGGGTGCCAGAGCTCTGGAGCAGGCTGCCCAGAGAGGTTGTGGAGTCTGCTGCTCTGGAGAGAAGCACACATCCAGCTGGATGTGCTCCTGTGTGACCTGCTCTAGGTGATGCTGCTGTGGCAGGGGGTTGGGCTGGATGGCCTCTGGAGGTCCCTTGCAGCCCCTCAGGTTGTGTGGTGTTGTGTGAATGAGCAGTGAGGAGCAGTTGTGCTCAGCTGTGCACAGGCTGTGGTCACCAGACCCTTTGCTGCTTGTGCTGCAGGTGTCTCTGCTCATCAGGCGAGAGCTGACGGAGCGAGCCAAGGACTTCAGCCTCATCCTGGACGATGTGGCCATCACGGAGCTGAGCTTCAGCCGTGAATACACGGCAGCTGTGGAGGCCAAGCAAGTGGGTGAGTGCAGCCTCTGCCTGAACAGGGTGGGTTGCCTTTGCCCTGAGTTATTAAACAGGGGAGTGGAAGTGGGTCAGTGTCACACTGGTACAGGACCGAGTTCTAAGTCTCAGCCTCCTCAGCAGCTGCCCCCAACACCTGATTTTACAGCAGTATCTGAGACCCTTGGGGTATAGCTGATGGGATAGACCCACAGATAGACTGAAAGCCCAGGGCTGGAGGTCCTCTTCAGACTGGGACCCTGTCTGTGGGGATTATGTGGGTCTGGATGCTGTTGGGTTTGTTTAGGAAGAGGTAAACTACCCTCAGGTAGGCCTCACACCTGTCAGTACAGCACCAGGATACTGACAGCCCTTCTGGAAGCAGAGCCCCCCCTAGACTTCAGCTGGAGTGATCTGGTGAAAGGCTCTGGAGATCTGCTTCCAATGCTTTTGGGGTTCTCTCTGCAGCCCAGCAGGAAGCACAGCGTGCACAGTTCCTGGTGGAGAAGGCCAAGCAGGAACAGAAGCAGAAGATTGTTCAGGCTGAAGGGGAAGCCACAGCTGCCAAGATGATATCCTGCTTTGGGACCTTTGTGGGACATAGCTGATAGTCTGTGGATCTGCCACATTGGGCTCATGCTTAGGAGACTGTAAGCAGGTGATAGCTTGAACGAGGTCACTGCCATTTGTTTCCCTTGGCTGGAGTGAGGTCTGCCTGAGGGTCCAGGCCAGGAGCCTTCACTCCCTGTTGCAAGGTTTCACTTCTGTTGCTTGCATCTGCCTGTAGCCCACAGTGTGGTGCTGGGCTGGGGAGGTGAGAGCAACCCTCCCCAAGGCTCAGGGGACAGAGGTGGCTTTTCCCCCAAGATATTTGATGGCATGGATTGGGAGGTTTGTCTTAAGGGCAGGGAGCTTGTGTCAGCAGGTTCTTCCTTAACTTGTGCCTCCCTGCACCTGGGTGAAGCCCTCAGCAGGAATCCAGGCTACATCAAGCTGCGCAAGATCCGAGCTGCTCAAAACATCTCCAAAACGGTGAGCCCTGCCGCCCCCCCACTGCTGGCCTGGCCCCCCCCCCTGCCGGCCGGCCCGGCCCTGCTGCCCTCCCCTGCTGCCCCAGCCCTGCTGCTCCCCTTGCCGGCCCTGCTGGCCCCCCAGCCCCGGGGCCGCGTGATGAACCTAAGGCGAATGTGAGCTGCCCTGTCCTGAGCTTTGCTCCTGGCCAGAGTGAGCAGTGCTCAGCTGTTTGAGGTGAAGCTAGGAGCCTGTGCTCTCACTATGACAAGGCTGGGTCCACATCAGATTCCATCACCCACTCTCAGCTGCAGCCACCCAAAGCTCCTGGTTTGCTGCAGGCTGGGGAAGGGGAACAGGGAGGGGTGGGAGCAAAGATCCTGGACAGGGACAGAATGAGCATTGCTGTAAGGCAGTCTGATGGCACTGGGGTGGGAGGTCAGGGAGGGACACAGGTTTGTCTGGGGGAACTGCATGGCCTGAACCAAGATCTTAACTGAAGTGCTGTGTCTGGCAGTGGAGAGGGGTTCACAGTAGTGCTGCTGCTCCACGTGCACTGACTCCTCTGTGCCATCCCTCTGATGCCTCTTGCAGATTGCTGGCTCTCAGAACCGTGTGTACCTCACAGCAGACAACTTGGTACTGAACCTGCAGGATGAGGGCTTCACCAGGTAAAGGGGCCAGGGGGCTGCATTCATCTGCTCCCTACCTGTCAAGCTGGTCCCTTCCTTGAGCTGTGTCAGGATGCTTCCTCTGAGAGGAGCCTGATGCCAGGGGACACAGCCTAAGCAGGGAGCAGTCTTACTGTGGAATGGACATTTGTGTTAAATCTAATCAATTTCTCTTGTTTTTCTCTCCCCCTCACTGCACCTCCTGCCACACAGAGGAAGGTAAGGCACTGCTTATTGTGATCCTTTTGGAAGCAGGGGGGTGATGTCTGCCTGGTGCCTGGCATGGTTCTGGCTTGGGCCTCTCTGGACATAGGAACTCTATTTCCTCTCTGCCTCAGTGCCCACTTGAGGTGGGAAGCTTGGGGCCTTCCTACTGCATCCAGTAGGAGATGGTTAGCAGTTGGAGCACTGTGCACAGCCCATAAGAGACTTGCATGAGGAAGGCAGGAGTAGCTGAGGAGCACCTTCTGGTCTGTCCTGCACTTAGCTCTGAGAGGCAGGTAGATGGTCCTAGGACTCTGCACTGCTGTGGGGGAGCTCTAGGAAAAGATGCTTTTGTTACTACCCAAAAGCTTTGCAGCTCATGCTAGCAAACCCCATTTCCTGCCTGGGGAGCTGGCAGGGGTTTGGTGGCTTTGCCTCATCTCTGCAGTGCTCACTGGACAAGGCAGTGCCAGCTGAGGTCACAGCAGGCTGCTAAGAGATGGGATTGCTTAGAAGCCAGATAGGAACCAGAGATGGTTTCTTCTCTGTGGAGTCTGACTGTAAAATAAGGATTCCTGAGCTCCAGCCAGGCTCTGCTTTATTCATCCCAGAAGGCTTTAAGGGGATTTGGCAACAAAGTCCCAAAGAGGAAGGAGGTGGAAGTCCAGGTCCTCTGCCCGTGCCACCTCACAGCCACAAGTCTGTAGTGAGGATCTGGTTCAGCTTTGCTTGTGCTACCTGGACTAATGCCTGGCTTCTGTCTCCTTGCAGTGACAGTCTGCTACTCAAACAAGGGAAGAAATGAATGAAGCTACAGCTTCCTGGAACTGGCAGCACTGCCTAGCAGAGGATCGGAGTGAGGAGCTTTGATCTCCCTCCTTTAGCATTGTTTGCCCTGACTCTGAATTTGCTAATCCAGTAGCCAGATTGAGTTCCCATGGCTCTGCTCTCTGGTGACCCACTTCTGAGGCTGGGCTCTGCCTCGTGGCCATTGTAAATCCTTCTTCCCTTAACCAGTTACATTTGTGGAGGTGGGGAGGGGACTTGCTGATACTCACCCCTATGGCTAGAGTAATGAGTTCATTCATTTTAGAGTTCTCTAGGGTCAAATCAGAATTCCTTGTGGCTAGCTGAGGGAGTTCTGCTGCCATCAGTACCAGCCTCTTTCTTTTCTAGTAAATTTTGTTACTCTTTCACTCTTGATCCCAAGTGAAGCTGGGACTGACTTCAGGGCAATGTCATTCAGTGGGTGCCTGCTGCTGCTGGAACATCTTTCTGTCACTGTCTGCTCAGTGAGTCTTTAAAACATTTGTAAAATTAAACCCCACCAACTTTACAGGCTGGCTGGGTCTGCTTGGTGCCTGAGAGGAGGGGGAGGGGGAGGGTGGTGGGTGACAGCCCAGTGCCTGCCTGGCTCCCAGCCCAGCACTCAGACTGCAACTGTTTGCAAAATCACAGTATCACCAAGGCTGGAAGAGACCTCGAGGATCATGGAGTCCAACCTGTCACCACAGACCTCATGACCAGACCATGGCACCAAGTGCCACGTCCAATCCCCTCTTGAACGCCTCCAGGGACGGTGACTCCACCACCTCCCTGGGCAGCACATTCCAATGATGAATGACTCTCTCGGTGAAGAACTTCCTCCTCACCTCCAGCCTAAACCTCCCCTGGCGCAGCTTGAGACTGTGTCCTCTTGTTCTGGTGCTGGTTGCCTGGGAGAAGAGACCAACCCCTTCCTGGCTACAACCACCTTTCAGGTAGTTGTAGACAGCAATAAGGTCTCCCCTGAGCCTCCTCTTCTCCAGGCTAAACAACCCCAGCTCCCTCAGCCTCTCCTCATAGGGCTTGTGTTCAAGGCCTCTCACCAGCCTTGTTGCCCTTCTCTGGACACGCTCAAGTGTTTCAATGTCCTTCTTAAACTGAGGGGCCCAGAACTGGACACAGTACTCAAGGTCTGGCCTAACCAAAGCAGAGTACAGGGGCACTATGACCTCCCTGCTCCTGCTGGCCACACTATCCCTAATGCAGGCCAGGATGCTATTGGCTCTCCTGGCCACCTGGGCACACTGCTGGCTCATATTCAGGTGGCTGTCAATCAGCACCCCCAGGTCCCTCTCTGTTTGGGAGCTCTCCAGCCACTCCGACCCCAGCCTGTAGCTCTGCATGGGGTTGCCGTAGCCAAAGTGCAGCACTCGGCACTTGGACTTGTTGAATGCCATCCCATTGGACTCTGCCCATCTGTCCAGTCGGTCGAGGTCCCTCTGCAGAGCCTTTCTACCCTCTGACTAACATCTGCTCCTAACTTGGTGTCATCTGCAAACTTGCTGATGACTGACTCAACCCCCTCATCCAGATCATCAGTGAATATGTTAAAGAGCACAGGGCCCAGCACTGATCCTTGGGGCACACCACTAGTGCCTGGCTGCCAGCTGGATGTGGCTCCATTCACCACCACTCTCTGGGCTCAGCCCTCCAGCCAGTTCCTAACCCAGCACAGAGTGCTGCTGTCCAAGCCTTGAGCTGACAAAAATGAACATTTGCCCCTCTCTGGAGTGCCTCAGAAAGGGCTGGCACTGCCCTGAGCTCAGAAAGGTGAAACAATCAACTGGGTACCTGCTGCAGAGGTGAAGTTTGATTCTCACCCAGCAGTGCCTAGGCAGGAACAGGCAGGCACTACACAACTGAAGCAGCCCTTACTACTCACCCTGAGCTGAGTTTGGTCACCACCACAAACAGCTGGCTTGGGGGCACAAGGGACATCTCTGAGTGCCAAAACTGAAGTACAAAAGCCTGCACCTGGGTTTGTCACACCTGGCTTCCTGTGCTCAGCTTTACCTTACCACTACCAGTGCTCAGGCCTCCCAGCAAGGAGCCACCATCACTGGTGACAGCTCTGTGCTGCAGAAAGTGATGAAATCCAAGCTAGAGCCTTTGCAGGGCTGCAAGTGAAGAGTAGACTGAGAATCACTGCCCCCTCCCTGAGGGTGTTCAAGGCCAGGCTGAGCAGCCAAGTCTAGCTGAGGGGAGGAGGTTGGAGTAGGTGATCTCTGAGGTCCCTTCCAACCTGAGCCATTCCTGTCTTTAGTTACTAAAAGACCAATCCCCAGTCTCAGTCCAACCTCCTTGCAGGGAGCTGTAGAGAGCAACAAGGTCTCCCCTCAGCCTCCCTTTCTCCAGACTAACCAGCCCCAGTTCCCTCAGCCACTTCTCATCAGCCCTGCTTCCAAGACCTGCTACACTCCAGGAGAGATTGGAGAACAAAAACCTGGTGGGACTTGGCCCTCAACCAGGCCTCAGTTTATTTACAAATGAGAAACCACCATGACACCAGCTTCTGGGGTACGTACAGCACCCACCTGCAGGCTCCTGAGAGGAGGGGATGTAGTGCAGAGGGTTAGCACTAAGGAAAGAGGAAGTTTCATCTTGACTTGCAGAGGAGCTGAGCTGAAAGGAGCCAAAATGTCCCTATGTGAAAAGCTGAGGTCTCAGAGGCTGCTACCAGGCAGAACTCCCAGCAGTGGGCAGAGCTCAGGTAGTCCCCTGCAGCTGACACAGCAGTGGTGTTTGGGCCCCAGATCTCAGCAAGATAAAGAGGGGCATTGGTTTGTCCTGTGATGAGTGAGGAAGGGGCAGCAAGAGGCTTCGCTGGCCTGCACAGGCAGGGGACAAAGGGACAAAGTCACTGCAGATGGAAAGCAGACTGGGTCAGGGCACTGGAAGAAGGGGAAGGCCTAGTTCTAGTCCAGCAAGGAATGAGACCAACCAGCCTGAGTGTGATCTCCATCCCTGCAGCTCAGGTTCAAAGCCCCACCGTGCTACCTGCAGGGAAGGTTTATTTCTTCTTCAGGGACCCTTTCAGCTTCTTCTCCGAGGAGCGCTGCTTCTGCACCTTCTCCTTCTTCCCCAGGTTCTCATAAATCATTGCCTCCTCTTTCTGCCTGGAAAAACAGGGCAATGAGCAAGAGGAAGCAGCCTTTGGGGAGTTAGGCAGAGGCAGGGCTGTGCCCTGGGGCAGTCCTTACTTGGAGGGCTTGCGGGAGGCCTTGGCGTGCCCGCCGCGCGCAGGGGGGTAGGTGATGTTCCCGTACTCGGACTCCCCGGGCTTGCCTTTCTGAGCCTGCAGGAGACAGAGGCAAAGGTCTGGGAGCAGCAGTGAGGGGTCATGCTTCATGCTAGGGTCTCAGGGAAGGCTGGTGGATTGCTGAAGTCCTCAGGATCATGAGCCAGCAGTGCCCTCATGCAACCCAGAGGGCAGCTGTGTGCTGGGCTACATCAAGAGTGTGGCCAGCAGGGCAAGGGGATTCTACCCCTTTGCTCTGCCCTGCTGAGACCTCACCTCCAATCCTGCCTCCAGTTCTGGTGTCCCCAGCTGCTGGGAGAGAGGACACAATGTCTCATTGGAGTGAGTCCAGCTACAGAAACAATCCAAGGCTTGGAGCACCTCTGTTATGAGAATAGGCTGAGGGAGCTGGGGTTCAGCCTGGAGAAGAGAAGGCTCCAAGGGAGACCTTTGAGCTGCCTTCTAGTACTTGAAGGGATCCTACAGGAAGGCTGCAGAGGGACTTACTTCATGAGGGTGTCTAGAGACAATTGGGAATGGTTTGAAGCTGAAGGAGAGCAGGGTTAGACTCTGGATCTTAGGAAGGAGTTCTTCAGGGTGGTGGCACTCTAGAATAGCTTTCCTGGGGGGCAGGTTGTGGATGCATCCTCCTTGGGGTTGTTCAAGGCCAGGTTGGATGAGGCCTTCAGTCTAGTTGAGAGGTGTCCCTGCCCATGAGCAGGAGGTTGCAGTAGATGATCTCTGAGGTGCCTTGCAACCCAGGCCACTCTGGCTGGCTGCTGCTGACCCAGGTGAGCAGCAAGGATGCTGCTTGTAGCTGCATCCTTGTGGAGGGGTTAACTGGACCAGCAAATCTCTGGAGGCACTGCAATGCCTGAGTGTGCCACATCTTGGCTAAAGAACCTTAAACAGCAGCAGCTACTGGATGCTGCCAGAGGCTACACAAGGAGGGAGAAAAGATGCCACTTAGCATCTAGGAGGAGGACATCCTGCAACTGCAGAACCAGGAGGGGAAAGACAAAGGAGATGGCAAAGTCTTTGCCTGTCCTAGGTTCAGCTTGTAACAGAGGAGTTCCTGGTGGAGATGTTCTACAGACCATGGCTGAAATAACTGCACTAGAACTCACTGCTGGTTAGCAGTTCAGGAGGGGGTGGTTGGTACTGGAACTGAATGTTGTCCCCTGAACTTTAAAGAGTGGAACAGGGACTCAGGTCCTGGTGATAGCTTACAGCTTGGGAAACAGCAGTGGGGCTCAGAACCAGCACCACACAGGGCCTAGACTCCCAGGACAGAACCCTAAGTCTCCCCTTCTCACCTGGATGACTTCCAGCTTTCTCTTGGTGGTTTCTATGAACTGGCAGATGGCCATGTAGATGAACTTGTACTGGGCCTCTGTCTGCACCATCCCTGAGCGCTGGGCCCTCACCATCTGGATAGTCTTCTGGATGTCAATGTCACAGTCCAGCCCTAGCAAGGGGCACCACAAAAGCTTATGGACATGTTCACTGCCTCACTCTCCCAGTTCTGCACCAAAAACAGTCACAGTCAGACAAGACATTTCCACCCCCTCCACACTCTTCACTCTCATCTGGACTTCCTCAACCTCCTTCACACTCAGCCTGTCTCAAGTCTGTCTCTGGGCAGAGCCCAAGCTCAGGGGAGGCTGAAGCCACAGTGAGTGGATGTGGTGCACAGAGATCCAGCAGCTGCCACACAGCAAGGAGAGCACAGCCATCTCAGGGCCGTGGAGGGATCTCTTCTACTGCTACCTGATAGTTTTCACCCCTTTTCAGCTAAACTTCAAGGGCACAGCCTTACTGAGCAGGCCAGCTGACTGAGATGCCTTGGGGTCCTCTTACCCTTGGTGGAGATGGTTTCCACGATCATGTCAATGACAATGATGGTCCCTGTGCGGCCAATCCCAGCGCTGCAAGGAGAGCAACAGACCCTGAAACCAGTGCAGCTGCTTCTGGCAGGGAAGTGGCAACTGCAGCAGCTCTTCAGCAATGCCACAAGGGAGTCACAGATTCAACAGACAGGGTTTGGTGGGGGAGGCATCCAAGAGGGAAAAGCAAAGACTGGGGATGGCCTCTGCATCACTCACAAGTCCTGCTGTAAGGCAGAAGTTCTATACCCCACCTTAGGTAAGGAATGGAGAAGGGTTTCAAATGCCAGCCCCTGTACCAACCTGCAGTGCACAAGGATGGGCCCTGCATCTGGGATGCTCTCTTGCTTCTGGTTGATCTGGTCAAGGAAGCTGAGCACGCCTCCTGGCTCGCTGGGCACGCCATGGTCAGGCCAGCTCAGGTACTGGTAGTGCCAGATGTCACGCAGAGCCTTGCCCTGAGAATCACAAAACACCCTTGGTAAAGCTGCAGCCCTGGCCTGGCCCTGGCCCAGGGAGAGCTGGGGCCAAAGCCAGAGGGAATCTGTCTCCTACACACTCCTCGGTGATCCTGCCAGTGGGATTCCTACTGAGAGCACTTGGGAACAGCAAATCCAAGAGTGCTCCAAGAGCGGCATCACTGGAGGCTGCAGCAGCTGGCAGCCCCTGTGGCAGTGGGTGCTGGGGCCCCAGCCTGGCACACTCACGTTGTCCCTGGGGCACACGCAGAGGTGCCGCAGTTTGTACTCCAGCGCGTTGTGCTCCCCGGCGTTCTCCACCAGGTAGGGGCCGTACTCCTTGGTGCTGCCCACCTCGGGCCAGTAGGGCACACACTTGCTCTGCGTGGGCAGAGAGGGTGGGGTGAGGGCCAGGAGAAGGCAGGGAGGAGAAGAAAAGCAGAGCAGTAGTTGAAAGGGAGAAGAAGGCAGCTCCCAGACACCTCCAACCCGCTACTTACTCGTCCCTTTTCCACCTCCCGTGTAGTCATGACGATAACCCGCGTGTTCTCCTGCCACACCATCTGCCAGAAGTCATTGACTGTGGCATCCAGGCAGCCCTGGCTAGCAATGTAGGTCTTGGTGCACTCGTCTGGACTGATCAGGTTGTTCTGAGCAGGGACAGGCACAAGTCAGGAGGCCTGCAGGAACAGGCAGGCCCCCCCATTTTGGGGCGTGCAGCCACCTTTCAAGAGCCTTACCTTGACATAGTTGGCATTGATGTAGTCAGATCCAGGTATGTTTGGGTCCCTTCCTTGGAGGATGACCCTGGAGTGATCAACTGGGGATGCAATGAAAGAACCAACAGAGCAATGAGACACACTGTGCCACTGCCCCGTGCCACCTCACCCGTGCCACCCAGTGCACGCAGCACGCCTCGTACTTTCCCCTCTCCTTCTCTGGGGTCAGACCAATCTCACCCCATGCTCCCACCTCTGCACCACCATCATGGACCATCAGAAGTTAATGAGTCTAATGCAAGCCTCCTTCCTTCAAGGACAGGAAAAGGCTACGGCTTCACTCATCAGCTCTTAAATCCTCAATGCTGCACACCCTGTAACCCACTCTGGAGGACAGAGCAGGCTGAGGCAGGGCCAGGGATGACTTGGACAGGGTCTTGCTGCCTGTTTGTGTCTATGTTTTTATAGTGGAGAAGTAAGACTCACAGGGCAAGATGTTCTTGTATCGGTTCTTGCTCTTGTTTTCGGGTCTCTGACCCTCGTGGCGGTCAAAGAGCTGCTTGGCTTCCTGTTTCTGCAGACTCTGAAGCAAGAAGAAAGCACAGTCCTGGCAAGGTCACAGGGTGTGACAGGGCAGGTGGGCACTCAGAGGAGCAGTGGTGACTGGGGACACGTGGGAGTGCTTGTGGGGGAGCAGGAAAGTGGGAAGCAAACCTAGACTTGAAAAGTCAAAGGTCCACACCCTTACTGTGTTGGTGTCTCATTCCCCCCACCAGGAGAAAGCACATCTCTGCCCCCCTGGGGTCACTTAAGGGTGGCACTCCTCAGAGGAACAGGCTCCAAAACGAGACTTCTTTCAGAGATACAGGGACAAGAATTTACAAGGCACCTGGGAAGTCTGTGTCCAGGAACAAATCAAGGATGGAGAGAGAGGTGCTGCACAAGGACTTCCCAAATAGGCAGAATAATGTCCCCAGGCAGTTCCTTACATCAAATTCCTCCCAGAATCCAGCCTTGGACGTCTCCTCAGATAGGCTCTTCTTGTTCAGTTCCTGCACTCTGTTCTCAATGTCAGCTGCATTTAACCTGGTGGCGTAGTAGGGCTGGGGATGGGACAACATAATGGGTTGATAGGAAAGAGAAGTGCTGCTGGACAGCAAAGTCTCCTCTACGTGCCTTGGAGCGAAGGAGGAGCAGGACACAAGGGAGAAACAGAGAGTATCCCTCCAAAGAATTCCTAAGAAACAGAAAATGGGATTTACCTGCTTCAGGTAGACAAATGAGCCTGACAGCTCCTCAATGCCAGTCTTCTTGAAGTGCTCCACCAGGTCTGCCAAGCTGTCAAACACCTCGGCACCTCCCACAGTGTAGCGTTCATTCTGAGAGGAGAGGAGAGGAGAGGAGGGTGTCAGGTCCCACCTGTGACACAGTCTCAAGCTGCACCAGGGGAAGTTTAGGCTTGAGGTGAGGAGAAAGTTCTTCACAGAGAGAGTTGTTAGCCATTGGAATGTGCTGCTCAGGGAGGTGGTGGAGTCACTGTCACTGGAGGTGTTCAAGAGGGGACTGGACATGACACTTGGTACCATGGTTTAGTAGTCATGAGGTCTTTGGTTACAGGTTGGACTTGATGATCTTTGAGGTCTTTTCCAACCTTATTGATTCTATGATTCTATGACTGCTAGAGACAGGGCTGACTGTGCTCAGGGAGAAGGCTCTGCTGGCTGCAAAGCCATAGGCACTGCTCTGTGCCACCTAGAAATGCACACCCCTGGTAGGGAGGCCCAGTAGTCATCTGCCCTGAGAGCACCAAGTTCATGACATGGGGAACTAGCTCCTCAGCAGATGGAGGCCCACAGAAGGTATTTTGCTCTCAGCTCTCATTTGAGGGCAGTTTCTTTCTACGCTTGAAATATCCCTCTGCTCTCTGCATCATCCCACATGGAAGAAATGGGAGAACTCAGACTCACAGAATTGCTCCAGTCGGGAGAGATCTGTAAGGTCATCGAGTCAACCATTCTCTAACTCTGCCAAGGCTGGTGCTAAGCCTTGTACCTCAGCACCACAGCTCTGCCTCTTTGAAACACCTCCAGGCATGAGGGTTCAACCACCTCACAGGGCAGCCTGTGCCAGGCTTTGAGAACCCTGTCAGTCAGGAACTTTCATCTAATATCCAACCTAAGCCTCCCCTGAGGAAACTTGAGGCCATTTCCTCTCCTCCTATCAACCTTACTACTAGGGAGAGGAGACCAAACCCCCACCTCACTCCAACCTCCTTTCAGGGATTTGTAGAGAGTGATGTGGCCTCCCCTCAGTCTCCTTTTCTCCAGACTAAACAACTTCCAGCTTGTGACAGTCCTGTTGATAACATCTGTCAGACTCAGTGTGAAGGCCTTGCGGTGTCGCTCTCCAAGAGCTCACAGTTAGATTGTGAATCCTCTTCTCTCTGTCACCACAAACTCCCTTTACTGGAACTCTTGGTCACACTGAGTCCCTCCCTCCCATGACTGACCACCCTGCACTGCCCAGGGTCAGCCAGGCTGGAATCTGCAAGGTGGCAGCACTCTCCAAATTGATCCAAATTGAGAAAGCCTGCTGGTGGTAACCAAGATGCCAGGGCCCTTGGTTTGGAGGACATGATCAGCAGAGACCACTCCCCCCCCCTTTTCTCTCCCAGCTGCTCACCTCACACATGATCTTGATGTGTGTGACTTTGAGCAGGGCCCCAGCAGCATTGCTTGCCCCAGCTGGTGGAGCATCAGACCCAGGTTTCAGCTGGTCAGTGAGGATGGACAAGACAAAATCTCCAGGCTTGCTGAGGCTCTCCCGCACCAAGAAAGTCCAAGGGGTGGCTTTGGCCTGGAGCAGCGACTCAGCTGCAGGCCCTGAGAGGTGCCCATGGTACCACCTAAATAAAAACAAGAGAGAAGCAGAAGAGAGATGCAGCTGCAGGCAAGTGGATGCCCTTGAGATGATGAGTGAAGGACAGCAGCACTGGGGAAGAGTGAGGGAGGAAGAGAGAGGGGAGGAAAGCAAAGGAAGAACAGGACCTTGGGGAAAGCCTGTGATGGGAAGAGGAGAGCTGGCAAGAAAAGGAAAGGGCAAGGGGTGGGGTTGTGGTAGAAGGGACCCAGTGAGCAGAATGCTGGTACCAGAGGACATGGTAGGAAAGCAACAAGTGTGATCCAGTTGTCTGATCCTCCTCTCCTCTCAGCACTAGGTGAGGAGCATCCCCATTTGACCCAAGTGCTCTCAGCATTGCTGCAGGACCGGACCCAGGAAGCAGAGGGACACAAGCACGGTGCAAATGGCACAGCTGCTGCCAAGCCTCTTCCAACCTCCAAGGGCTCCTGTGTGTGTGTGCCTGGCTGGTGGGATCTCACTGCACTGAGCAGTGTGGATGCAAGTGATGGTCATCAGGAAGAGGATGAAGATGGGATAGCCCTGGCCTCTTCTGGCCCTCCAGATGTGACCCAGGCTGTCTCTGTGCAGATCTTCAAGTTCCTCATGCCTGTCCCAAGCTTCACAGTCTCTTTGGACCACATGAGAAAGCCCTGGGAAGCACAGCTGAGCTGCCAGCAGAGATGTGGAAGGGCCATGCTCACAGCAGCACCATGTGGAAGCAGGAGCTAGAGCTCCAGGCTACAGAATGTTGAGAGCTATGAGGTGCTCTGGGCACTGGGAAATGCTCACCCAAGGCCTCATCTTCCAGTGGAGGCTTTACTGGGTCTGAACTCAGCTCAGGGGCCACCACAACTCTGGTATTCTTGCTCTGGGCCTTTGCTCCTTCCAAGCTTGGTGTCAGGAAGGGAATTTGGGTGTCTCTAGCAATACTGGGCCTGTTTCAAACAGACACCTCTGCTCCTGGGGCATTCCCATCTCCAGCTGGAGCCATCTGCTGGGCTCTGTGTCCAGGGGCCTTTGCAGCACAGTTGCTGTGCCAGATGAAGGCAGCACCTACTGCAGCTCCCACAAAGCTGCCTCAGCAGCTGGAGACAGCTGTTTTGGCCACCTCCCCTGGAGAAGAGCATTTCAAAAGCAGGGAGGTGTTGCATCAGACCTGCTTGCACTGCCCCTTCCCTGCTCCCATGCTCTGCACGTCACCCCAGATGCTGCCATCAAGGTCAGGCTGGGGTTCAGTAGCCAAGCCACTGTGGTTAGAGCTGTGGGAGGTCTGCTGTCCACAAAGGAGCTAACAGAGGCCCAGGGTGGTGCTGAGGTTTATGGTGACCTTCCCATTGCTAGAGTCATCTGCTCCCAAGAACTGAAAAGGAGTCCAGGCCATGCCCCAGTCACAGGAGCAGCTGAGGAGTGCATTTGCCCCTGCACCTGGCCAGAGCAACACATGAATCCCCATCCCTGGAGGTGTTCAAAAGAGGCAGAGATGTGGTGCTGAGGGACATAGTTTAGCACCAGCCTTGGTAGAGACAGAGAATGCTTGGACTTGATGACCCTAAAGGTCTCTTCCAACCTCTACAACACCTAGGAACCATTATAACAGCAGAACATGGCAGACAGTCACCATGCCTTGGTGAGCAGCCTCTGCTGATCCCTCACCTCACACCCTGCAAGAAGCAACTTCTGGTGCATTGCAGTTATCTGGACCTCCTGCCATAAAAGAGTTCAGCCACCACGTGCCCCCTGGGACTGGCTGAGCCCTCCTGCTCATCAGAGGACCCTGGGCCTCCTCTTCACAGGTAGGAAGGGGTTAATGGGTCCCATTTCCTCCTTTGCTTCCCCGCCCCTAGAGCCCAGCTCTACAAAGCCACGTGATGGAAAATCATTTGGGGAGGGAGAGGAGCTTTTGCAAGAGCCTGGGCCCGGGGGGGAAGAAGTTTCCAACCGCAGGGAGGAAGGGAGGAAACTGCAGGGCCACAACCCAGCGGCCTCCAGTGGAAAGCACAGTGGGTGGGCAGATGCTAGCCCCTCTGCAGCCCGACCCCAGAGTGAGCAGAGGGGTACCCAGACACTTTGCTTCCTGTCTCCAGGTGCCCAAGGAGGCCCTGTTCATCCCAAAGCAAGGCACAACCGCTCCCTGAGCTGAATCAAAGAGCCTGAGAGCACAACGCAAGGGCAAGCCCACCTGGCTCGATTTAGGAACTTGGTGGTAAGACACTTATGCAAAGCAGGGACAGGAAGGAGGCTAGGAATAGCAGGGGAACCTGGTCCTGCTCTCAGCTCTGAGTCACACAGGCCCAGAATAACCAAGGAGGTTTGGGGCAAGACTGAAGGCTTCAGCACAGCATGTCATTCTAGGGGCCTACAGCTAGCACCACAACCTCTGCTTTTAGCAACAGTTTAGCAGCAGCAAAGGCAACAGGCAATCAGAAGTGAAAACTGAGCCCTCCTTTCAGGTCTGCTGGGATAGGTCAAGGTAGGACCAGCTGCTCCTGGGATTGGAAGCATAGAAGGCTGCAGGAGGCAGGAGCCACTTTGCAGGGTTTGCCCTGGGAATGCAGGTAGGGCAGGAAGAAGGCCACGAAACGCAGGGGAGGTCTCCTCACAGACACATCAGCTGCTTTGCTGTCTCTGTACCTCTCAGCAGTGGGGTCAGAACAGTTGAGTGGGTATCTTAAGTCGATGATGGTCCCATCTTTGTCCTGCAGCGAGCCCTGCTGCTGTGTGTAGTACTCCACCAGTTCTGACAGGGTGGCAAACTTCTCCCCTCCATAGAGGTCATAGAAGTCCCCGGTGTTCTGGATGCGAATGTGGGTGACCTGGTCACCAACCCTGTGGGATGGTGCACAGAGCATCAGTGAGGTAGTTGGGAAAAAGACAGAACATGTTCTGTGTTACCTCCTGCCAAGCACCTGGAGCAAACCATTGCAGTGCAAGGAGGTGAGTGCAGAGACGTGCTCCTGGAGCAGCCTGAGGGAGGGCCTAGGAGGTGCTGGGAAGCTCAGGTCCTTTTACAACTTGGAAAGAATTCAAAGGCATAAAGCAGGATGATGAAGATGGCACAGGACATGTGAGGATCTAAGCATCCTGTACATGTAACCC
Organism: Melanerpes formicivorus; assembly: GCF_026170545.1. Taxonomy (NCBI): domain Eukaryota; kingdom Metazoa; phylum Chordata; class Aves; order Piciformes; family Picidae; genus Melanerpes; species Melanerpes formicivorus. The sequence goes on along the minus strand of NW_027142360.1, from coordinate 10,452,749 downwards.
TGGGAAGACAGAAGGTAGGGCTCAGGTTACTGACCGGACTGAAAGGGAAAAATCCCCTTGGTTCCTCCGACTGGGTCTGGCCAGAAAGCTCCCGTGGACACCTCGCCCCTTCAGCAAAGCTTCAGCCTCCAGCCCACTCAGGTCACGGTGAAACCACCTAGCAGAGGAGAGAAAGACAAGACCAAGTGAATGAAAAAGGCCAGGCACAGTGAAGCATGGTCCCCAGTCAGCAGCCCGAGGAATACCACAGCAGCAGTACCCCTTGATGGAAACTTATGGAAGGTTTACATCGAGTTAAGCCTTCCAGGATGATCCCCTCTCTTCTCTGTCCTACTTGCCTGGTCTCCCTCCTTGCACACACATACACACACACTCTTCTCAGCCTCTCTTACCTCACCATGGTGGAGGGTGAAAGAAGAGGGCACCAAGTGACTACCACCAAAGCACCTCAGAAAATGCAGAGGGCAGAGCGGTTTGTGCTGACAGGAAAAGGGAAGTCTGAGGTCTGTGCTGCAGCGCTCAACGCCAAGCCACTTCTGCACCTCTTGGGAGCTGGCCATGTATCTCTCCAGGCATCTACTGTCAGCCCATCCAGATCCTCTCCATCCCTCTGCTTCAGGACACGAGCCTGGGTGTGCGTCCCTGCGCGGCGCAGCTGGGCACAGGCAGGCGCAAGGCACCACGGCTCCAGGAACAGGAAGCGCTCCGAGCCATCAACCCCACCGCCCCAAGCTGCTTTGCATACACTTCTGCTTCTCCTTTTGTGCCTGCCCTCCCCACCTCTCCTCAGGTCTTGGTCTTCTTCTCACACCAGGGCTGACTCCACAAGCCATGGGTCCCAGCCATTCTCACAATGTGCAGTCCTCTGGCTCGCCAAAAGGCTGGAGAGCACCACCAGTGCTCCTCATCCTCAAGCCCTTGCCGTGGTGCCAGGGGGACAGCAGGTGCCTGGTGTCACCCCCACACCTGCAAGGCTGCAGCAGGCAGCACGAGTGAGCATACACTGGGCACTGATGCACCCTACTGTGGCTTATGGCTGCCCAGCCACACAACTTGACTGCCAGGCTGCCCTCAGCCACCCAGCTGGAACCTCCATACACGGCTCCCTGATGGAGCCTCCTGAAGGGAAACATCCCCTGTGCCCTGTACAGCCACAGGGGAAAATCCAGAGCTGCAGGCTGGCACTCTGGTGTGGTTGATATACAGGCAGTGGTAGCTTGAAAGGGATGGGTATGGGGGGAGAGGTGGTGTTAGAGCTGCCCAGCAAGGCAGGCAGAGAGCATGACAAACAGCTGCTATCTACAGCAGGCCCACACAGCACCAAGAGAGCTTATCCTAGGACCTCAGTGGAGGAAACTGAGGCCAAAGCTATCAACCTGGACAACTAGACACTAAGAAGGAGAACTAACCATTTCCAGTTACCCAGCTATCCCCAGCTGCAGGCAGCCCAGGACTGCCCTGTTCCACAGCACTGCAGGCCTCAGGAAAGAACTCGAGCGAAGCACTGGCCAAGGAGGTGAATCCAGCTGGCAAAGCAGCCTGACTTCCCTGGGGCCATCTCAGCTACCCTGTGTGATGGGGTGGGCAGTAAGAGACTTGCTCAAGTATCAGCAGCTGCAGGCTTCCCTGCACACCCAGGACTGGGGCATCCTGCAAAAAGCTGAACAGGCTGCTAGCAGCAGCCAAGACAAAACCATGGCCGGGGCAGGAACCAACAGCAAAGGGAAGTGGAGCAGAGACGTGGGAAGCTAAACTTCATTGCTAGAAAGGCAACCCACCCCCCTCTGAAACACTTCTAGTTTCACAGGGGTGATGAGCTGGGATGTGGGGAGCTACAGGATGCACTGCTTGAAAACTGCTGTTGGAAAATGAGACTTTAAAGGCACAGAGGCCTAGGGCTGAGGGGGACAGCTTAGACACAAAACTGCAGAAGCTGCTCCTCAAATACTGCACCTAAAACCTGCCCTAGTCTAGCACTGGCACAGAAAAGTGGTAGGAGAGAAATGACAGGAACTTCAGGTCCCAGAAGAGAATCCCCAGCTTCAAAATAAGACTGGGTTTGATGAGGACATCACCAGGTGGTTGGATGATGGCAGTGCAGCAGCTGTGGTTTATCCTGATCTCAGGAAAGCCTCTGACACCATCTCCCACAGCACCCTCACAGCAAAACTCAGGGAGTGTGGTCTGGATGATCTGGTGGTGAGGTGGAACCTCCTGTGTTCCAGCTTGTACCTGTCCTATCACTGGACACCACCAAAAAGAGCCTGGCCCCTTCAGCTTGACACACATCCCCAAGATATTTATAGACTTTGAAATGGTTTCCTCTCAGCCTTCTCTTCTCCAGACTGAACAGCCCCAGCTCTCTCAGTCTTTCTTCACAGCAGAGATGTTCCAGTCTCCAGTCATCCTCATAGCCTCCATTGGACTCTCTCCAGCAGATCTGTGTCTCCCTTGAACTGGGGAGCCCAAAGCTGGTCACAGTACTGCAGGTGCAGAGTACTCTCACCAGGGCAGAATAGAGGGGGAGAAGAGCCTCCCTTGACATGCTTGATGCCCCCCAGGATACCATTGGCTCTCATGGCCACAGGGGCACGTTGCTGTCCCATGAAGAACTTGCTGTCCACCAGAATGCCAAGGTCTTTCTCCCTGTAATTCCAGTGTGGATCCCATTGCCTCACACCATGCCACTGCAGTCTGCAGACCAGAGCACCCCCCCCCCCCGACTGATGGTGAAGGTTTTCTGTTTGCAGTCCTATAGAGGGCTTGAAAGACTTTGGTGAGTGGACAACTAACCAGGATTTAAGGGCTCAGCCACCTGACCTCTGTATAAGCCCTTCAGAGGCACTGCAGCTGCAGAGCCAGCAGAGTCCCTGCAGTGGGTGGGACACTGCAAACTGTGCTTTGCTCTTCAGAGTCATAGGATGCACTGGGTTGGCAGGGACCTCTAGAGCTCATCCAGTCCAACCCCCCTGCAGCCAGCAGACATCCCCAGCTAAATCAGCCTGCTCAGAGCCCCATCAAGTCTGACTATGAATGTCTCCACGGATGGGGCCTTCAACACCTCCCTGGGCAACCTGTTCCAGTGTTCCACCACCCCCACAGTAAAGAACATCTTGAGACAGAGCACCAGTAACAATCTGAATACCCTGAACTCCACTCCTCCCTCTGTCCTGTAGCTCCTGTTACAAGCTGGAGACTTCCCTTCCATGCCCCATTCCCACTGCCAGCATTTTTATCTCTCTCACCAGCAACCCTTGTTTTCCTTTCCTGGCACTCACAGCACTCACCCACAGGATGGCATCAGGATCTTGACTCTCAGATCCCCACCAATGGGGGACTGACAGCAGCTGGTAGAGCAAAAACCACAGCCCTTAACCAGGGTGTCCTACTGAAGAAAATAAGGCAACATTAGGATCATCTTGAGACATGCTTGGGAGAGAGATCAAAGGCCTTGACTGAGGAGGGGTGGACTTACATCTCTGGATGCTTGTGGCAGTGAGTGCCAGGGCTCTGGAGGAGCAGCTGGCAGCACCTCCCTTAACTTACCTGCATCTGATCCAAGCAGGCACAGTTCCAAACTCCACCTGTTCCTAAGCAGACTAAGGAGAAGATGGCCCCAAGTCAGGCAAACTCCAAGCCTCAGGTGGAAGGCTTCATTGTCACCGTTTGCAAAGCATTTCCTGGGTCGTGGTTAATGAATAATTAGAGGGGTGGGGGAATGCCAAGGCCAGTCTGGGAGAAGTAGAGCCGGAAGGGACAGACTGTTCTTCCTGCCTCCTATGCGCTGAGCTCAGGCTCTCGCTGGCTGCGTTCCTGCCTGTTTTGTAACCGAAAGGCATCGAGGGCAGACCCGGACGCACCTCTCTCGCACCTGGCTCACAGCCCTCGGCTCTCCCAGGCCTGCCTTCTTCACCCCCAGCCCTGACACCCTGGCTCCCATTGTGCTTCCCAAAGACCTCAGTGCTCCCAAAGCATTCCAAAGGCAGCAGGCACACATAAGAGGCTACAGAGCAGGCATGTCTCATGCCCCCGTTTGAATCAAGCCAGGAGCACGAATCACCGTCCTCCACTAGATTTGTCCCTCTTCAGTTCCCAAATACACCATCTTACATTGCTCCAGCTCCAGGCAAATGGGGCAAGCCCAAGCCCCACAGCATCCCTTCCCTGCCTTGTTCATTACAGCTCATTGCACAGAAAGCAGCCACAGGTGGCAGAAGTGAGGGAGCTGCACCCAGCCTGCTCCTGCTGAGCAGCACCTGGCTCTCTGGGGACACACCAGTCAGGGTGTTTCAAACAGCACGTTTGTAAAGGCTGAGCACCTCTGAAATGCTAAGGAGGACTCTTCCAACACCCAGTCCTGGGGCTTTACGCTGCTGCCTTTTGCAGCACCCGGGGCACGCTGGGCCCCTCCCAAGGCCAGCACAGGCTCCACCAGACAGGAGGCAGGCGCTGGTCTCACTGCCCCTGCTGCAGGGGTAAGCACCCGCGCCCGAGCAGCACAGCCCAGCTCAGGGGCGTCAGCGGAACGAGGCCATTTTCAAGACGTTCTTTATTCACGAGGGGACACAGAGGCAGGCACAAAGCATGGCGGTCGAGTCCCTTGCCTGAAGGGCTCCAATTGCCGGGGCTGACAGAGCCCACACCTCGGACGGGGGCCACCAGCAGCCAGAACTGCGTGACCTGGAGGTGGGGCAGGAGAGCTCCGCAGGCTCAGGAGGTGGCAACTCCACCTGTGCTGGCCCCGTGCGAGGGCAGTGTCATGGGCGGCAGGAACAGGGCCTTCAGCTTGCCCGACATGCTGGCGATCTCGGGGTCCTGCGACTCGTAGGACTTGATCAGCCGCGCGAACTTCAGCACCCCTGCAAACCAAAGACAAACGGTGGGAAGGCTGCGCTGGGGCGGCCGCGCCGCTCCCCCCAGGGCCCGCGGCTCCCTACCCTCGCCGTCGTTGCTGAAGCCGTAGGCTTTGATCACGTCCTGCTGGATCTGCGTGGCCACAGGCAGCAGAAACTGCAGCATCTTGCCCATGTCGTTGCAGGCGTTATCCCGAGCCTCGTCCATGCGCTGCGCGTTCTCGGGCGACCCAAAGGCCTTGATCACCTCGGCCAGCACGGCTGCGGAACAGCATCACCACCGAGCCATCAGCTCCCCAGCTCTGCCGGCCGCACCCCGCTCCCGCCGCCCGCCCGCACTCACCCTTGGCCTGCTCGGTGCTGAGGGCCGCCGCCGCCTGCGCACACGCCGCCATGGCAGCCGACACAGCGGGCAGCGCTCAGACGCGCTCCGAGCCTCCCAGCACCGCCTCCATGACACCCCACGGGACGCATGCGCCCCGCAGCCCCTCACTGTCATTGCACCGCTCCGTGAGGCTTCCCGCGCGGCGGGAAACCTGCTGGACAAATACTAAAAGAGCTGAAATCACTGCCGGCGCCGCTTGCCCGCGCCGGCCCCCACCCGCGCCTTCCTACTCCGCGGTAACGGCGAGGCCCACTGTCGTCCCCAGCTATTTCCTGCCTCTACCCCTGGCCCTCTGCCGCAGCCGTCCGGCCCGATTCTTGCGCCCCGCGTCGCTAACCGCGGCGGGAGCTGCCGCCAAGAGGAGGGCGGTGCCGCAGTATCGGCGCTATGCAGATGAGCCGCTTCCCATTGGTGCTGCCGTGCAACCGCTCCGCCCCTCCCCCGGAACCGCCGGCTGCGGGCGGCGGCAGGAGCCGGTCCGGAGGGTTTTTTCCGCTCCCGGGACCCTCGCAAGCGCCTTGTCCTTTCGCCGTGCGGTGCGCTCTGCTCGCCGCCTGCCCTGCGGCGTCTGCTGGGGGCGGTGCCCGCACCCGGTGGCCCCGGCTGCCTAAGGCCTTCCTAGCGGTCCCGGTTCGCGCACCTGGGAGATGCGCATTTTCTGTCCTCTCCCAAACCAAGCCGTAGCAGGACCCCTCCTGGCCCCGCGTTAAAAAAAGCAACACACCGGAGTCTCGTCTCTGGAAGGGTTTTTTTTTTAGTTTGTTTGGGTGGTGGTTTTGTTGCTGGGTGGGTTGGTTGTTGGGTTTTTTTTTTTTCCTCCTTTTTTCTTTTCTTTTTTTTAAGAGCTTCATATATATATTTCTATATATAAATTATTAGAATGTGTGTTGGGGCTCGGGAGTGCAGGGGGAACTTGGTTTGAGTAGGGTTTTTTCCATTGCTGGGTTCTTGGTTGGGTCGTGGTTCTTCTTTTTAATGATTAAGTAAATATATATATATATATATGGGGACCAATCAAGAGATACAACTGTGAAGTCAGACACGCACGCGGGGGGCAAAGGGGGGGGGGGGTCACAAGTTGCTACATAAAACTGCCACGTCTAATAGGATGTGCATGAGTTAAAGTACATCAACTAGAATGGGTGAGGGGGAAAGGGGCAGCCACCAGCTGAAAAAGACAGTACCAGGACACAGGATTGCTCGGCCACATCAGCTCTCCCCCCCCAGCGCTCCGAGGGCGGCTGCTGCTGCTGGTGGTGGTGGTTTGCAGTCTTGAGAAGAGTCTGGCGGTGCTTTGCACCTCCTGCCCGTTCCCGCCAGCCCTGGGAAAAGCACAGCCAGCACCTCGCAGACAGTCTCCCCTGGTGCTTTGCACCCCAGTGGCTGGGAGCAGTCCTGCTGCTTTTGAAGGGGTCCTGTGACGCCTTGTTCACATCTGAAGGGATGTTTTGGAGAACGAGAAGCCACTCGGGTTAATCACAAAAAGTTCCATCTTGCTTTTCTGTATCTTACACCTACAGGGGGTGGGCTGTGAGGAGGCAGCTTGAGAAAAGGCCCTGTTGGGTTTTGAGTTACCTCTTGGCTGCACCTCCTCCTCCCAGAAGCAGAAAGGCAGCAGCAAGACATGAAGTCCTGCAATGCTCTGCACTCTCCATTTAACATAATTGCTCCCCCCACCCCAAACAAAGGACAGAGCTGCTGCCACCCCAAGTTCACGTCAGCCTTTGTCCTTTTGAGCTCAGTGCAATGCTGGTTCTGCTGTCTTCAGAGCTCTGCTGAGATCACGTACCGATCACTTGGTGTCCACTAGTGGTGTTTTCAGTCCCTCCCCATTTTCTCTCCTCCACTTTCTGCTCCCAGGATGCCATCCTGTACTTTTTGCCCATCTTCACCCATGCTCTGCTGCATGGTGGGGTCGGGATGTGTCACTCTGTCGCTTCCCCTCCCCCAGGATTTGGTTGATTTGATTGCTCCTCTTGAGAGAAAGCCATGATGATGTCATGTTGACAGTGGAAGTCCATTTAAAGGGGTTTGTCACTTTCTTTCTTCAGGTGGCTGGGATCAAGAAGAGGAACAAGGTGATTGTGAGAAAGAAAAAAGGTAATTTAGTACCTCCCACTGCCTTTCATTAGCCTAGACCTGCAGGACACTGCTGCATGAAAAGTTCTGCCAGATCCTTGAAGCAGGAGATGCTATCAAAAAGGTGCAACACTGCACCTCTCTCTCTCCCAGTGTGCTTCCCCATGCACGTGGAAAAGCCTCATCCTGGCAAAGGCATCTAGCCCTTGCCACTGGTTGGTATTTTGGCTGGGGTTAGTCACAACAGTTAAGTCATCACTGTACCAGCACAGGAGATCCAAGTTACATTCACCCCTCGCCCCAGAGAAGAAAACCCAAGACCCCACACAACATCAGCTACTGAACAGCCACTTGTCAAGAATGACCTTCCTGGGGGCCACAGCTGTGCCCCAGGTGCAGGCATCCCTGCTTCCAGGCGTGGGATCAAGCCAAGCCACCATCCCCACTGCCTCTGCCACCCCAAGGCCAAGGCTGGCCTGGCAGTGAACTCATGAGGCCAGAAGGGCCTGCTGCCTCCTCACCTGTAGTAGTCCTCCTGCGTGGGGAGGGGCACGCCGTGCAGAGGGTGATGGGCGTGCAGCCACTGCTGCTGCTCCAGAGCCAGGCGCTGCAGCTCGGCCGACTGCGCGTGCATGGCCTGCAGCTGGTGTGCTGCTGACATGGGTGCTGAGAGAGAGCCTGGCAAGTCCCTGTAGGGTGCAGCTGCAGCCAGAGATGAAACAGAGAACAAGTCACCATAACAGCTCCATCCTCGCCTCACGGCCCCATACCTCAGTCAAAACTCCACTGCGCTTCCTTTCCCAGCCCTGTCCATGTGCAGCGAGTTGCTCAACCCCTGATGTACCCTTTCAGGTGCCCCAGCACAAAAGGGACATGGAGCTGCTGGAGTGGGTCCAGAGGAGGCCACAAAAATGATCAGAGGGCTGGAGAACCTCCCCTATGGGGACAGGCTGAGAGAGTTGGGGCTGTTTAGCCTGGAGAAATCTCTGGAGAGACCTTAGAGCAGCCTTCCAGTACCTGAAGGAGGCCTACAAGAAACCCAGGAAGGGACTTTTTACAAGAGCTTGTAGTACTAGGGTGAGAGATCGGAATGGTCTGAAGCTTGAGAAGAGCAGATTGAGACTGGAGATTAGGAAGAAATTCTTTCCAGTGAGGGTGGTGAGAACAGGCTGCTCAGGGAGGTTGTGGATGCCTCCTCCCTGGAGGTGTTCCAAGGCCAGGCTGGATGAGGCCTTGAGCAACCTGGGCTAGTGGAAGGTGTCCCTGCCTATGGCAAGGGGGTTGGAACTGGATGATCTTTAAGGTCCCTTCCAATCTAAATCATTCTACAGATCTCTGTAGAGGCACAGGCCTCTCCTGCACCGTGCCAGAGCTCTCAGTTTGCTTCTGTGATCCTTCATGACCACTCTGCCTCTTGGAGCTCCTCTGATGCTTTCTGGAGACCCTGTGAGCATCCTTACCAAAAAGCTGGTGGCGCAGCACTTCATTCTCATGTAGAGGGTGAGGCAGGAGAGGGTTGGGGATGGTTCCAGCTGGGTATGGTATCCGGGTGAGATGCGATCCCGAGGCAAGTGGGTCAATAAGAGGGTGAACAGAGGCCGAGGCTGGGAAAGGAAGATATCACAAAGGAATGAAGCTGTGCTTTCTAAGAGGGAACAGGGGGAAAAGCACACAGCACAGCACACCCAGTGTGGAGAGGGTGGCTGCCTGTGAGGGATGGAAGGGCTTCAAGGCTAGACAACGCAGTCCCACATCCCTCTGAGTGTTACTCTTTTTGCCTGCAATGAATTCCACATGAACCAGGATGGCATAGCCCTGTCCCTGAGGCCTTCAGGGAGAAGTACTGCTCCTTGAAGTCAATTCTGCAAGAACCTGCTCTATACCCAATACCACCACTGCCACCCTGGCTGTCCTCCATCTGCTTCCCTTATCCAGCAAACAAGAGAACAAACATTTCATCAGTCCCAGGACACTCTGAAAACTGTTCTTAGCAGGGCTCCCACTCCCTTTCAGACCACAGCATGAGGGAAGCAGTACCCAGCAGCACCACCTTGCTAGCCAGTGGGACTGTGACACTCGTTTGGTGTCCCTGGAGATTCAGAACTACAGGACACAGTGCCATGAGCTCTGCTCACTGCAACAAATGTCAGTGCCTCTGGTAGGATGGGAGCAAGGGCAAGGCTGAATGATGATGATGATGTTGACCTCTTCTGGCTGAAAAGGTGGACCTGGGGCCTCAAAGTCTAAGTCTAGGCAGCTTTTGGGCTTTGCCAGGTCCAGAGGAAGTGAAGAAGGGTAGAGCAGGAGGGAAGGCAGAGACCTGTGCAGGGTACCACCATGGTGAGGTCCTTACCTGCATGTATGGCATCCTGCTGGTGGAGATGGAGGTGGGAGTGGATGTGGGAATGCTGGTGATGGTGAGGCGTCACATTGAGCATTTGCAGCCGGGCCAGAGGGTCGTTGCTGAGAGCAGCCACCCGCTCCGCGTGCTGGCGCTCGGCCGCCAAGCGCTCGGCGTAGGACATGTCGGGACGCAGGGTCGGGCCGGCTGCCAGCGCCAGCCTCTCCCGCTCCAAGTGGCCCAGCCCCGGATGGAAGGGGAAAGCGGGATGGAGGCCGGGGGCCGTCTGCAGACTCAGCCCGCCGTGGCGCGGGAACGGATCCATGGCAGCCGCCGGCATGGCGTGGAGCTGCTCCAGCTCGGCCGGCTTCACTTCGAAGCCAGGCTTGAGGCGCTCGCGCAGGTCGCGGTCCCTCAGGTCCCGCTCGCGGGCCTCCCGCTCCCGCAGCTCCCGCTCCCGCGTGGCCGGGTCGCTGCTGTAGATGGCCGGCACGTTGTAGCCCAGCAGCCCGGGGTCCACGGCGCCCAGCGGCATGTAGAAAGGGTGGTTGCGGTTGCTGGGGGACATGACGTGGGGCCGCGCGTATTCGCTGAGGGTGCGCAGGGCCGGGGTGTCAGGGCCCAGGTACGGGGGCACGGTGGCGACGGCGCTGCCCTGCTCGAAGGAGGGCCGGTGGGGAACCGGCCCTAGGGACGAACACTCCACCGGCCGGCCCTCCTGGGCCATCTTCTGCAAGAGAACAAAGACGGGTGTCAGGGTCCCGAGGAGGGGCGGCCAGGGGGTCCTCAAGCGTAACCCTGCCGCTGTGCCGCAGCAGCCAGACCCCAGACCTACCACGCTGCGCTCCAGCTCCCGCTCCTTCTCCCGCTCCCGCTCCTTCTCCCGCTCCCGCTCCCGTTCCCGCTCCTTCTCCTCCCGCGCCTTCTGCTCAGCCTCTCGCCGCACTTTCTCCACCAAGTCTGCCCTTTTTTTGGCCAGCTTGGAGCCGTCGAGGGGCACAAAGTACAGGTCTGTGCGGGAGCAGGAGTTGAAGCCACGGTCCAGGTGTTTGTTGAATCTAGGGGCGAGAGGTAAAAGCCAGTCACTGCAGAAGGGGCTGGAGGGCAGGAATGGCAACAGGGGTGGGGACAGGGGCAGGCTAAGCCAAGTCCAGCACTGTGGGACATGAAAAAGCATCACCGAAAAGCATCACCTCATACTCAGGGTGACCTCCCACTCTCTGCCCCATGCATCCCTCCCCAGCCTGGGGACAGCCCCTGGACTCCCCCTCCAAAGCCATTCCTCACCTAGCTGACTGGCTGGCGTGGCTTGGCACATCCACCACCTTGGGGGGTGGCGAGGGGCTGCGAGCAGGTGGCACAGGGCTCTCAGGGGGCTCATACTCCTCTGATGGCTCCTGCTTGATTTGTGCAGCGCTGAGGGGGAGCGGGGCGGGCGGGTGGCGGTGCTGGAGCAGCCATGCTCCCCGGCAGGGGTGGTGGTGCGGAGGGAGCTGGAGAGGGTGCTTTGTAGCCCCCTGCCACAGGGGATGAGGCTACTCGATAGCCAGGAGGGGTGGCTGCCCGGAATGGGGCGGCCGAGGAAGCAGGGGGCGAGCCTGGCTTGTAGGGGGCTGGGGGCTGGAAGGTGGGGACCGGGGAGGCCGCCCGCTTCCCGTAGGGAGCCACAACCGAGGCAGGTACTGGGGGAGAGACTGTCTTGTATGGGGCAGCAGACAGGGAGGCCATGGTGGCAATGACAGTGGAGAGGGTGGTGGCAGCGGAGGTGACCGGCGGGCCGGCCCCAGGGGCAGGGGAGGGAGGTGGCGGTGGGGGGAAGGTGTAGGTGGCAGGACTCTGACCCGGGGGGTGAGTGCACATTCCAGGGTAGCTTCCCTGGGAAGAGGTGGTGGTGGAGGAGGAGGAGGAAGAGGAAGAAGAGGGGGCAGTAGCAGTGGCAGCTGAGGGAGCCTGGCTGTAGGTTGCCTGGCTGTGGGGAGGGTAGAGACGCAGCCCGTAGGTGCCATGGGAAGGGTGATGGCTGTTTGCCTCCAGGCCGTGGGGGTAACCACCAGGTGGCTGAGGGGGAACTGTGGCTGCTGGGGAGACCCCCCCACTGCTTCCGTGGCCATGGTGATGCTGCTGGGGTGGCTGCTGGTGATGGAGCGGCTGGCCAGGGAAGGAAGTGGTGGGGTGGGAGCCAGCATTGCCCAAGGGGCGGCTGTAGGGGGGTGGCCCCTGGCTCCAAACTGGCTGGGAGGGCAGGGAGGGCTGAGTATACTTGGGGGGCTGGCTAGACACAGAGAGGCCGCTGGGTGGGGGGAAGGAGTGCCCATAGGAGGCAGTGTAACTGGGCAGAGGCTGTGCTGTGGAGGGCTGGGGGTACTGAGCTGAGGAGCTGGAGGGTGGCAGCGGTGGTGGGGCATAGGGGTAACGGGATGGGGCCAGGGCCGGTGCCTTGTCCTGCCCCATCCCATGGGGTGAGGGAAGGTGGCTGCCCAGGGCCTGCCCCACCATCCCTGGGGAGCTGGAGGCAGCTACCACATTGTTGAGCGGGCGCAGGGCTGGGGGGGGAGGTAGATTGGCAGAGACATGGGGGAAGGAAGGGGCTGAAGCTGGAGGGGCCACTGGAGGGTTGGCTGGGGGGGTCTTTTGAGGGGGGAGTCCCCCGACCACTGATGCCAGGGAGATGGGGGTAGTGGGTGGTGGATTGTGCTTGGCACTGAGGGTCTGCTCACGACCCCCTGGTGTCGGGAGCCCTCCGACTCCACTGGCAATTTTGGCCCCAACCTGGACCACATTGGCTGTAGGGTAAAGAGGAGTGTGGGTGGAGGAAGAGGAGGATGAGGAAGAAGAGGAGCAGGAAGAGGATGAGGAAGAGGAGGATGAGGAGGAGGAGGAAGAAGAGGAGGAGGAGGAAGAGGAGGGAGGGGGAGCAGGAGGGGCAGCAACAGTAGAGGAGGAGGAGGTGGGTGTCTGTGGGGCTTGAGCCTGGAAAATGCGGGAGGCCTGGCCCTCCAGCTGGGAATGGTAGCTCCCTGCAGGGGGGCCCTGGGGGTGCACCTCACTTGGGAGCCCAAAGTTGGGCTCAGGAGGACGGGCCAGGGTGTCAGGAGGGGGAGCTACTGGTGGGCTCTGGGGGAAGAGTGGAGGGTGGTGGTAGGGGTGAGAGGGCCCCTGGGACAGCACAGAGGAGGAGTCAGAATCATTCTCCACGCTGCCAGGGCTGTAGACACTGGGGGAGGTGCTCCTGTTATCCTGGTCAATGTCCCGTGGGTCACTGCTCATCTCGTCATTGAAGCTGTGGCCATCAAGGCTGTCGACATCGGATGGGGAAGGAGGGCAGGGCAGCTCCTGAGGTGGGAAGGAGAGAGATGTTGTGTGGCTTCCCAGCCCATACACAGCACTTTTAAGTTCCCAGAGAAGTGCCTTTCTGACCATTCCCTGCCAGCACTACAAAACCATGCAGAGGGAAACAAACATTGTTTGCTGAGGTACAAACACCACCACTCCTCTGGTCTTCCCTTAGAGCAACTTCAGTGCTCTCAGGTCAGTCCTGAGGATCCCCAGGCTCAAGGAGGAGGTAACTAGGGACACCTCATGTGGAGAGTCAGCAAGGAAAGGCAGAGAACTGTTACATAGGTTGAGAGTGAACAGATCTGAAAGGTCCTGGCATCACCACCACTGATGATGAGCCATTGGCCGGTGTATGACACCATCAGGTGGCATGGGGCAGCCTCTCTGCTCTTCCCACCTCTGCTCCTCCCCACCCCTGCAGGCAATGACGCGTTGGTGATCAATCCATTAACAGAGACAGTTAACTAGAGCCACTCTTGAGCCTCAGAGCTTACAAGAGAAGCTAAACTGAAACACGGTCCCTGCTGAGCTGGAAGGAGTGTCCAGGTGGAGGAATTACATCCATGCACCTCTGCCTGTTCAGTTGTCCCACTCCTAGCGGCATTTTTGTAGCCAGGCAAATGCCGTTTAAGTCAGAAAAGCCACAGTGCAAAACCTAAGGTGCCAGGGCTCCCAAGCATCAGAGTGGGCATAAGCAGCACAGGTAGGGAACAGCAGACTCCTCTGCCTCGAACCTGGGATGTGCCAGCAATCAGAGAAGGGAAAACTCACCTCAGTTTTGGGTTTTTTGGGAGCACTGGTGTCTTCCCCTTCACTCTCCGAGATCTCTTCTGTTCGGCCCTGCTTGCTGCCCTTGGGGGTGCAGGTTTCCTCCATGCGGCCTTTCTGCAAGGGAGAGGAGGAAAGGGAGGTGGGAGCTCACAGAGGCATTTCCCACCCTGCAAAGCCTTCACAGACTGCAGTAGGAGAAACAGAGCACTAAGAAGGGCTGGTGAGGCTGCAGGTCTTGGGAGACAGCGCAAGATGCTGAAGACCAGAGGAAAAAGGGATCCCGTCTCTTTCTGGGAGCTAACTCAGCAGGGGTTCCCCACTGAACCCCTTCTGGTCTGCATCCCTGGATCCCCAGACAGATCCCAACCAGCCTGGGCAGTCCCCAGGCACCCTCCACTCCATGCCAGCTTACCCTACCTTTGTGGCTTGGCGAGATTTCTCAGCCTTGCCATCGCTGCTGGAAGTGCTGACGCCGCCGGGGGAAGCTCGACCCCGGGACCTGAGCTCCTCTCGGGGCCCTGGAGTCTCTTTCTTCCGTCCACTCCGCATTGACATCTGAGAGAGGGATCGCTGGATCAGTCCTGCTTTGCATCTCCTACCACCCTGTTCCCAAAGCCCTGAACCCCTGGCGCTCCACTATGGCAAACTCAAGCCCACAAGTTACGCTGTGAGGCTCAGAGCCAGCCCAGCCCTCCAGCCTGGCTCTGGTACCCCACCCTGCTCCCCCAGCTCACGCACTGAGTCCTTGTTCTGTCGAGTCTTCATTCTTTTGAGTGTGGGACCCCCATTCTCCTTGGCCCGGTTTGATGAGAACATAAATCCCTTTCACTCTGCACCCCGCTCTGACTCTTCCTGGGGAGACAGAGGCAGCCAAGAGCAGCTCTGGAAGGGGAGCTCACACCAGCCACGCAGCAAGAGCCAGATGAATCCTGAAAGACAGACAAGGAGATGAGAGGGGAGAAAGAGTGAGGGAACTGTGGGGCATCTTCTAGTGGTTTGCTGCAGAAAGATGACAAAATTACTGAGTTTCCTTGACTATTATTTACACACATGAGGATCTTTACTAAAGACTGCAATGAGCTCCCCTGCCAGCAGGGGGAAAGATGTGGCCACTGGGGCCTTCGATGTCCAGTGTCTAGCAGTGACACCCACATGATGCATGGCAGTCAGCACTTAACCAGACTGCTACCAGCACGTCCTTTGTCCTCTGCAATGGTTCTGGTATTTCCATTTCCTTGTTCATTTGATCCTCAGAGAGGGGAATAAAATAATGGAGAAGTCCTTTAAAATCTTCCTAATGCCAGGTTTTCCTGGCTCCCTAAGCTCCTCTTTGCACTCGTGCAGGAAGTGACACTCAGCTAGGTCAGAGTACCGGTGGCCTCGGCTGGAGGGGTGCTGCACGGCTGTGCCCTCTCCAGGGCACACACACACACATGCATGCACTGGCACCTCATACACAACGTGTGTCACGTTTTGCTTAGGCTGCTCAGTGTCCAGGGTGCATGGGAATGCAGTTCACATGGATTTTGCATGATGCAAACACAATCATCTCTGTGTCATAGAGTCACAGAATCACAGAACTGTTGTGGTTCTCTCCAACCATTCTCTACCTCGACTAAGCCTGGTGCTAAACCATGGCCCTCAGCGCCACAGCTCTGCCTCTTTTAAACACCTCCAGGCACGGGGATTCAAACACCTCCCTGGGGAGCCTGTTCCAGTCTTTCAGCATCCTTTTAGTCAACAAGTTCTTCCTAATATCCAACCTAAACTTCCCCTGCTGCAGCTTGAGGCCATTTCCTCTCATCCTGTCACTTGATGCTGGGGAAGAAGAGACCAACCCCCACCTGGCTCCAACCTCCTTTCAGGGAGTTGTAGAGAGCCAGAAGGTCTCCCTTTAGCCTCCTTTTCTCCCAACTAAACGACCCCAGCTCTCTCAGCCACTCCTCACTAGCCCTGTTCTCCAGACCCTTCACCAAGCTTCCTTGCCCTTCTCTGGACCCACTCCAGCATTTCAATGTCCTTCTTACACCAAAAGCTCCAAAACCAAATCTAGTACTCAAGGTGTGACCTCAGCAGTGCTGAGTACAGAGGAACAATCCCTGCCCTGGCCCTGCTGGTCACACCATTGCTGATCCAGGCCAGGATGCTGGTAGCCTTCTTGGCCACCTGGGCACACCCTGGCTCATCTTCAGCCAGCTGTTTACCAACAACCCCAGATCTTTCTCTGCTGGGCAGCTTTCCTGCCACTCTGCCCCAAGCCTGAAGCATTCATGGGACTCCTGAAGGCCATTCCAGACCTGGAAAGATCAGCTTCCAGATGGCTAGTGCAGGAGCAATCTGGATGCACTTTCCTTTCTCTGAGAAGGGAGCTGAAACCAGGTATCAGAGCAAAGGCAGCAGAGAGGAGAACTTGGACCTCTCTTGCAGCCAGCCCTGCTGCTGGACTGTGTGACCCTGGGGTCCCTGCTTCTCACCTCCTCCATCTTCCAACCTGTGAAAAGGGAGTAGTGACATTGACCTGTCTCTTCTGGGGCTCCACGTGACCACACTTAGAGGAGCCCATCCAGAAGGTACCTGGGAAGAGCAGGGGATTGTTTGTTTTACTTTCATTAATATTTCATTTGACCCTCATCATGAAAGCCACAGGGGGCTCATCCAGCATGAATTCCCACACCCAACAATTCATAAACCCAGACCTCTTCTTTAACAGAAGAGCAGCTCACAGTGCTTTGTGGTGACCTCTTGGAGCAGAGCACTCTCCCCAGCCCTTCCAGCCTTACACTTCTGTCATGCCTTGGTCTTTGGCTGCTAATTCAGACAGCTCCACTGATGCTTCTCCAGACAAGCATCTAGAATCATCCTTTCTTATGTGAAACAAAGATTTGAAGTCAGGCAAGCCTAATTTAACCCAACTTGCACACATGTTGGCAGCCTTCAAGCATTAGCTCAGCTCTGCACATGAAGAAGCAACATCACATCACCAACATCTCAGTGCTCTTTCCATTCCACAGGGATGCCACCCACACTTCCCACACCAAAGTGGTCACCATGACATAGGGCACAGGTCTCACTTCAGCTTCCTAATCATCTTGTACTGACAACTGAGCTCTTCTGTACTCAGCACTGGCAAGACCACACCTTGAGCATTTGGTTCAGTTTTGGGGCCCTCACCAGAAGACAGACATGGAAGCAGGTCCAGAGAAAGGCAAGGAAGCTGGTGAAGGATCTAAGAACAGGTCTGGTGAGGAGCAGCTTGAGAAGGTTAGAAGCCAGATAAGGTCCAGCTAGCCCTCTCTCACTCCCAGTAACAGGAGGAAAGAGAGCTGAAGGCTCACAGTAACCATGTCACAAAAAAGCCAACACTACCTTCACCTTGACTTTCTTCAGCTAGCTGATATGTGAGGCCTGATGCAGCCCTCACAGAGATCAGCTGCTAGTACTCATTTGTTCAGAGTTACTGTGGTCTCTTCCCCTTCTTCTGTAGTACTCTCTAGAGAGAAGAAAACCACAAACCATCTGCTTGGTTTTATCATCTGCTACTCCTGATCTTCTCCAACTGTAACATCCCAGGAATCTCAGGCAGATTCAGGCCGAGTCCAAGCAGGAGAACAAGAGCAGCAAGCAAAATGTGGCTGTGGTACCTGACACAAGAGCCCACCTTGAGCTAGGCAGTGATGACCCTTGAGCTAGGCAGTGATGATTTGGTGGTTGAGAAGACTGATGTTGCTTTCCCTCTCCACTGAGACTCTGCCTAGGCCCTGCCTAGCAGACTAGCAGTTGGAAGCACTGAGTGCCAAGATGTCAAGGTGTATGACCACATCATTCAGTCTCAGAGAAGAAATGAATTAAAAATCTGCCCCACATCAAGCCCACAAATGCTCTCTCAACCTACTCACCACACCCCTTCTAATTCTCCCCAGGATGCCCTTGGCCTTCTTGGCCACAAGGGCACATTGTTGGCTCATGGGCATCCTTCTGTCTACCATGACCCCCAAGTCCCTTTCCCCTCCAATGTTCTCCAAGTGGTCAGTCCCCAGCCTCTACTGGTCCATGGGGTTGTCCTTTCCCAGATACAGACTCTACACTTGGCCTTGTTGGCTTTCATTCACTTCTCCCCACCCAACTCTCCAGCCTGTCTAGGTCTCACACAAGGGACCACCACCCTAATGCACTAAATGGGACCCATTTAGGTTGCTACTATAGATGTAGCAACCACTAGATGCTAGCCCAGGGAGTGAAGTGCCTCACCCAGTCAAAGTACAGATGTGCTGCAGTTCAGACCTCTTGGTTTCTTTAGCTGGTGACTGTTGAAAGCACACAGTGACTGTTTCTCAAGGATGTTTTTAATGTAGGCACCTCATCCAAAGTCCTGTGTGAAATCCAAGGCATTTGGCAAGCAAAGGCAAAGACTCAGAAGTCAGATGTGAGAGTTAAACTGAGTTTGCTTCTCTGCAATTCATTATCTCTGTGTTCCCATCCTGGCTTGTCTCTTCCCCCTTCTGCAGAGGGATGGCTTAGTACTGGAGGGAGGAACCACACTGGCAAAATGGACTCTGCTGCTTCCTAACACATTGCAGCTGCTGGAAAATGTCCTGAAAGTCAGATGGGATAACAACCAATGGATCCCCCTTGACAGGTAAAGATTGCTCAGAAGGGAGTGCCCACTGGAGCACTATAGGCAGGGGACATGCAGCGTGGGTGGAAAGCCTGAAGCTGGCACATAGATCCACATGGCCCAGAGAACAATGGCTCCAAGTGTTTTTAATTCCTGTCTCCACTTCCCTCATTTTATGAAACGAAGGGAAAATTCCCAGCAGTGTAACCAGGGTTAACAACCACCTAGGATCTTGAAAACACAAAGTTTCATCCAAAACACTGCAATGGGATAGCCTGAAGCACATTTCCCACTGGCTGATTATCTGCCTTCATGCCTGAACCCTGGCATACTATCACAGAATGGCTCAGGTTGGAAGGGACCTCAAAGATCATCTGCTCCAATCTCCCCACCATGGGCAGGGACACCTCCCACTAGCCCAGGTTGCTCAAGGCCTCATCCAGCCTGGTCATGAACACCCCCAGGGAGGAGACATCCACAGCCTCCCTGGGCACCCTGTTGAGAGTCTCACCACCCTCGTACTGGGGAACTTCTTCCCAAGATCCAGTGTGAACCTGCTCTCCCTCAGCTTCAAACCATTTCCTCTTGTCCTGTCTCTAGACACCTATGGACGGCGGAGATTGGAATCAATACAGCTGATCGATATGATCTAGTATTGTTCCTTTATTGCTTCAGCGTTGTTCTATTGTAATGCAAGCATAGCACAGAGCGGACAGCAGAGCTGACAGGCGAGGAAGAAGTGCGCACAAGTGCGTATTAAGACAACCTTTCCAAGTCGTATCAGCTCGGGGGGCACTGCTGGCATGGCTTCATTGGCCCCTCAGGAGTGACCCCACACCGCAGCACTAGGGATTCCTGGTTAAACTAGCAGTAACACGTGGGATTGTTGATGCAGGTGTGTGTCCTGTTGCCCCAGGATAACTCTCTGTGGTTATAGCTGCCAGTGCCCTGCTTTGGTTACTCGGTGCAGGCACAGCACTGCTCTGCTACGCTGCTGGCCACTTCCAACCCGTGCTGCACACAGCCTACCACCATGGCAGGCTCTAGGCATACACTGCCAGACTGCTCACACTGCTCATTGCCACCTTTGCCACAGACACCCTCATGAAAAGTCCCTCTGCAGCCTTCCTGTAGGATCCCTTCAGCTACTGGAAGGCAGCTCTAAGGTCCCCCTGGAGTCTTCTCTTCTTCAGCTCCCTCAGCCTGTCCTTACAGCAGAGCTGCTCCAGCCCTTGGATCATCCTTGTGGCCTCCTCTGGACTTGCTCCAACAGCTCTGTGACCCTTCTACTACATGCATCTTGCTACAGGGCTCAGTGCAGAAGGGGGCAGAAGGAAGAAGGCGGCCAGCGTGCTGTGCCAGGCAGCAGTGAACCAAGGGGTCAGGGGCTGGGTTGCACCTCACAGCCCTAGTGCCAGGTTTCTGATAGGTTCCTAGGGTGTGACAGTACTGTAAAAGAGCAAATGATTGTCTGAGATGCCAAAAATGGTGAAACACCAAGATGGCAGTGGGCAGATGCCTCTGGCTAATGGTATCTTGGGAGGGAATATTCCCATGCCTGGCAAATTCATTCTGCTCAGTAAATTCTGTTGAGAAGAAACATGTGAGGCAAGATGGATGGTGGTTGTGGAACACAGACAGCTGCCTCCTACAGAATAACTGCAATGTGGGTTGTATGCAGGGGCTGGGGATTGAGGCCAGGAGGTGGATTCATCAAGGAGCAAGACTGTAGACCTGGTCAAATAATGAGAGTCACAGAATGGTAGGGGTTAGAGAGGACCTCCAAAGATCATCCAGTCCAATTCCCCTGCCAGAGCAGCATCACCTAGGGCAGGTCACACAGAAACACAGCTAGAGGGGGTTGGAATGTCCCAGAGAAGGAGACTCCACAACCTCTCTGGGCAGCCTGTTTATGAAGATGTGAAGGGCAGTGGCAGGAGAGCAGCTCAGCTCAGGGATGTCCAATGACAGGACAAGGGGCAATGGGTGCAAGCTGGAGCAGAGACAGTTCCACAGGAACACAAGGAGAAGCTTTTATCACTCTGAGGGTGCCAGAGCCCTGGAGCAGGCTGCCCAGAGAGGTTGTGGAGTCTCCTTCTCTAGAAGCATTCCAAACCCACCTGGATGTGTTCCTGTGTGACCTGCTGCTCTGGCAGAGTGTAGGACTTGATCTCTGGAGGTCCCTCCCAACCCCTAACATTCTGTGACCACCAGCAGCTGTCAGATGTGGCTGGGAAGGGTTGAGACCTGCCCTGCTCTAGAGGCTTGGTGTTCCAGGGTGAAGGTAGACCAAAAGGCCAGCACCCCAGGTCAAAACCACTCCTGCTGCTCAGAAGTCAAAATATAAACCCAGCATGAAAACAGTGCAGCATGAAAGCAGAGAGAGCTGTCAACCTTGGTCATTTTCTATAAAGGCATTGATTTTGTATTGGCAACACACTGGAATTCCGTTGAACCCTCCTGTCTTCATAACATTGCATAAAATGGGTCACTAGGAAATGTTTCCATTCAATCAGTGTAAAAATGCTTTCACAAACTTCCTCCTGCACTGCAGAGCAAATCACACATGCTGCAGCACAACAGCTCAATGGACTGACTGCAATGAGTAACTGGAAGAGGGGAAACATCACCCACACCTTCAACAAGGGGAAAAAGGAAGACCCTGGAAGCTCCAGGCCAGTCAGACCTCTGTGCCTGGCACAGTCACGGAGCAGATCCTCCTAAAGGCCTTGCCAAGGCACAGAGAAAAAGCAGAGGAGGTGATTTGTAGTAACCAACATGGCTTCACCAAGGGCAAACCCTGCCTGACAAACCTGGTGACTTTCTATGATGGACTTACAGCATCAGTGGGCAGTGAGTAGGTAGAGAACAACTGGAGTCATCTACCTGGACTTGTGCAAAGTGTTTGACACTGCCCCACATGACATCCTGGTCACCACACTGGAAAGTATGGACTTGAGGGGTGGAAGACTGGCTGGATAAGGAACTGGCTGGATGGCTGCACTCAGAAGAGTTGCAATCAAGGGCTCAGTGTCCTAATGGAGCCCAGTGACAAGTGGTGTCCCTCAGGGGTCAGTACTGGGACCAGGACTGTTGAACATCTTTGTCAGCGACACGGGCAGTGGCAGTGAGGCAGCCTCAGCAAGTCTGGGATGACACCAAGCTGTGTGGTGTGGTTGAGACACTGGAGGGAAGGGATCCATCCAGAGGGACTTGGACAGGCTGGAGAGGTGGGGCCAAGCCAACCTCATCAAGTTCAACAAAGCCAAGTGCAAGGTCCTGCACCTGAGTCAGGTCAATCCCAAACACAAATCCAGGCTGCAGGAGTGGCTCAAGAGCAGCCTTGAGGAGAAGGACTTGAGGCTGCCAGTTGGTGACAAACTCCCCAGGAGCCAGCAATGGTCACTGGCAGCCCAGAAGGCAGCTGTGTGCTGGGCTGGATCCAAAGCTCCAGGGAGACCTCAGAACAGCCTTCCAGTACCTGAAGGGGGCCACAGGAGAGCTCAGAAGGACTTTTTACAAGGGCTTGGAGTGACAGGATGAGAGGGAATGGATTGAAGCTTGAGGAGGGCAGATTGAGACTGGAGATTACGAAGAAATTCTTTCCAGTGAGGTTGGTTGTCCAGGGAGGTTGTGGATGCCTCTCCCTGGAGGTGTTCAAGGCCAGGCTGGATGAAGCCTTGAGCACCCTGGGCTAGTGGAAGGTGTCCCTGCCTGTGGCAGGGGGGTTAGAACTGAATGATCTTTAAAGTCCCTTTCAACCTAAACCATTCTATGAATATATGAACTTTCTTGACTTACATCTTTCTGTGTGACAAATTCACTTGTCACACTACCTAGGTGCTCCTTCTCCCCAGGAAGACAATAAAAACAGTTAAAACGCTCCTGTTTCAGGAAAAGGGGCCAAAGAAGAGTACTAAAAATAGACCTGCAGAGTGCTGGCAGTCTTGGGGAGACACAGCCAGTTTGCACGCTATTAACTCTAGATGAATGTTTTGTCTTCTTAATTCTGCAGCACCATTAGGACTAAGATTGTGATTTTGAGCCTGAAAGCTGCAATTCTGGAGCCTCCATTCAGTGAAAAATCTGTCTGGGAAACAAAACAATTTTCTGATGAGCAGAGTAAAATTAAGACAATCAGAGCCCCAGTGAGGTAATCGATAGCAGAAACATCCAGGCTGCTCACAAGGGCTGCATCTGCAGCACAGAAGATCACTTTTTGCAGAAGCAAACTGAAAATAACATTTGCTTCCCTAAATGAAGGTTAGCTGTGCTAAAGGAGGTTAGCTTCATCAGAAAGCCATTCCCAAGGGCACACTCAACCGACTCTGAGTGTGTAACAGATTGAACTCAAAATCTCTGCAGAACTCTCCCCAGAGCAGGGCCTGCACATCTCGTGCAAACACAGCCTGGGAGAGCCCTGTGGAGGAATCAGCATGGTCTGGGTTGGATGGGACCTTGAAGATCATCCAGTTCCAACCCCCTGCCATGGGCAGGGACACATTCCACCAGACCAGGTTGCTCAAGGCCTCATCCAGCCTGGCCTTCAACACCTCCAGGGAGGGGCATCCATGACCTCCCTGGGCAACCTGTTCCAATGTCTCACCACTCTCACTGGGAAGAATATCTTCCTAACCTCCCGTCTCAATCACTCTCCCCAAGCTTCAATCCATTCCCCCTCACCCTGCCACTCCAAGCCCTTGTCCAAAGTCCCTCCCCAGCTCTCCTGTAGCCCCTTGAGGTACTGAAGACTCACTGGAGGCTTCTCTTCTCCAAGCTGAACAGCCCCAACTCTCTCAGCCTGTCCCCATGGGGGAGGTTCTCCAGCCCTCTCATCATCTTTGTAGCCTCTTCTGGACCTGCCCCAGCAGCTCCATGTCCCTCTTATGCTGGGAGCACCAGAATTGGATGCAGTGCTGCAGGTGGCCTCAGCAGAGCAGAGCTGAGGGGCAGAATCCCCTCCCTGTCCTGCTGCTCTCCCTGCTTTGGATGCAGCTCAGCCCTCAGTACATTTTGCACCTTGATGTCCAGTGCTGAGGAACACAACTTGCTCCAAGGTATCACAGACTAGTTGCCCAGAGACTAAAAGGAAGTCATCAGCTAGGAGGGACACCTGCAGGTCTCTGCTCCAAACTCCTGCTCAGAATTGGGCTGACCCCAAATCTCGATGGGGCTGTTCAGGGCCTTGCCCAGTAAGTCCTGCCCTTTTCAAAGAGCAACACCTACCCAGCTGGCCTGGGACACCCATTCCAGTGTGGAACCACTGTTACCAGCCACCATTCCCTTGCTGCAACTTGTGACTCCATGCATCACAGCTTCTCCTTGCTGCTCCATGGAAGTCATCCACCTGTCAAACAATCACGGGTCCACACTTCTGCTCCAAGGCCTTACTGGGGAAGGTTGCTGGCAACTCCACTGCTACAGGACATGTACAATAGAGGAAACCAGAAGCTGACTCTGAAGTCAGTGGCCACACCATCTGTCCCTTCCTTAACAGGCCACTGAACAGCAAGCATGGCCACCCCTCTCTGCCAAGGCCTGCATCGTTCAGGGGCAGGCAGAGAGAGGCCTGGCCAGGGATGTGCCTGCTCAGAGTCCTCATCCCAGGCAAACCAGTCAGAGCAGAGAGAAGAGCTAGAGAGAAGCTCAGCAGCCAGAAGGATCAAACTCTGCAAATGGAGTTGAATGACTGAAGTGCTGAAAGCGTCAGGCTAGGCAGGAGAAAGCCTGCTGGATGCTCCCAAGGATCAGTGTCCCACCTCCCAATGGCATTACATTTGGAGGGCACAACTTAAGAGCTCAGGAGAATAAAACACTGAAGAGGCAAACCCAGGATGGACATAGAAAAAGGGCAAAGAGAAACCAATGTGGTGGAAAAGTCTAGGTAGTTTCTCCTCTCCCTCTACTATGCCCTGCTGAGACCACATCTGCAATACTGTGTCCAGTTTTGGGCTCCCCAGCTCAAAGGGGCCAAGGATCTGCTGGAGAGAGTCCCATGGAGGCTATGAAGATGACTTGAACATCTCTGCTATGAGGAAAGACTGAGAGAGCTGGGGCTGTTTAGTCTGGAGAAGAGAAGGCTGAGAGGAGACTTTATCAATGTCTCCAAGTATCTCAGGGGTGGGTGTCAAGATGAAGGGGTCAGGCTCTTTGTGGTGGTGACCAGTGACAAGACAAGGAACAACAGGTACAAGCTGGAACACAGGAGGTTCCACCTCACTATGAGGAGACACTTCTGTATGGTGAGGGTGCCAGAGCCATGGAGCAGGCTGCCCAGAGAGGGTGTGAAGTCTCCTTCTCTGGAGACATTTCCAACCTGCCTGGATGCATTCCTGTGTGACCTGCTGTAGGTGACCCTGCTCTGGCAGGGGGGTTGTCCTCAATCTCTGGAGGTCCTTTCCAACCCCTGGCATTCTGTGATTCTGTGATGAGGCTAACAATGAGGAAAAGCCTGAGAACTGTAGAAGGGCTTTTCCTAGAGGAGTGCCTGAGTGATTAAATAGCATGTGAACTTCCACCTAAAATACAAACCAATGTACCCAGAGAAAAAGCTGCTCCATCTCCACACACAACATGCTGGACTCTGAGGGGAGCAGTGCCGCTCAGACCGATACTGGAGCGGTCCATGAAAGCCTCAGCTTGTCACTCGGCAGCCAAGACAGGGAGCCACGTGCTAGAAACTCCTGAGAAAGGCACTGACAACAAAACAGGGAATGCTCTAGCACAAAGCCATGACCTTCCCTCATCCTGAAATGTCTGTGCACTTCTGCTCCTTCCACAGGAACTCGCAAATGCGCTGAAGAGACACGACTGAGAGGGTCACACATCTCCACCCAGGGAAAGGTGACTGAGAGAGGATGTGACTGAGGACTCTGAATCAAAAGCTGAGGGTGGATAGGAAAGAATTCTTCACTGCCTTTTCCACTACAAGAACTGAGGCCCATCAAATAGGACTACAAAGAACCAAGTTCAAAGCAAACAAAGAGAAAGTTCTTCTTAAATGGGTGGCAGCAGAATTCCCAAAGGACACCAGAGGGGCTAAGAGTTTGCAAGGATTTAACAGGAGCCTGGGGAGGTTCCTGCAGGAGGAAGGAACAGGAGCTTTGAAATAGCCAGAAACCACACCCTGCTATGGCAGTCACCCACCAAGCACTTGAAGCTGCAGGCATATTGCAAGGAATTGGGCAGGCAAGGAACTGGCTGCACTCAGACAGCTGTGGTCAACAGCCTGATGTCCAAATGGAGCCCAGTGACAAGTGGTGTCCCTCAGGGGTCAGTACTGGGACCAGGACTGTTGAACATCTTTGTCAGTGACACGGGCAGTGGCAGTGAGGCAGCCTCAGCAAGTCTGGGATGACACCAAGCTGTGTGGTGTGGTTGAGACACTGGAGGGAAGGGATCCATCCAGAGGGACTTGGACAGGCTGGAGAGGTGGGGCCAAGCCAACCTCATCAAGTTCAACAAGGCCAAGTGCAAGGTCCTGCACCTGGGTCAGGACAATCCCAAGCACAAATCCAGGCTGGATGAGGAGTGGCTGGAGAGAAGCCTTGAGGAGAAGGACTTGGGGCTGTCAGTTGGTGACAAACTCCCCAGGAGCCAGCAATGGTCACTGGCAGCCCAGAAGGCAGCTGTGTGCTGGGCTGCATCCAAAGCAGGGAGAGCAGCAGCACAGGGAGGGGATTCTGCCCCTCTGCTCTGCTGAGACCCCACCTGCAGCACTGCCTCTAGTTCTGATGCCCCCAGCATGAGGAACATGGAATGAGGTCATGAAGGTGATCAGAGGGCTGGAGAACCTTCCCTGTGGGGACAGGCTGAGAGAGTTGGGGCTGTTCAGCCTGGAGAAGAAAAGGCTCCAGGGAGACCTTAGAGCAGCCTTCCAGTACCTGAATGGGGCTGCAGTACAGCTAGGGAGGGACTTTTTACAAGGGCTTGGAGTGACAGGACAAGAGGGAATTGTTTGAAGCTTGAGGAGGGCAGATTGAGACTGGAGATTAGGAAGAAATTCTTTGCAGTGAGGGTGGTGAGACACTGGAACAGATTGCCCAGGGAGGTCATTGATGCTCTCTCCCTGGAAGTGTTCATGGCCAGGTTGGATGAGGCCTTGAGCAACCTGGTCTAGTTGGGACTGGATGTTGTTTAAGGTCCCTTCCAACCTAAACCATTGTATGAGCAGTACCCAAGCTTGCCTTCACTTCAGCAGTACAAAGTACTGAATGATCCACTGAAGAACAGGGGCAAACACGTCTGCCATCACTTTTAGCAGCAGAAAGAGGGCTAAGGAGAATCCCCATCCTTTACTGCATGCGGGAGGAAAGAGTGAGAAAGAACGAGGAACAGGCTGAGGTTCTTAACAGTGCCTTTGCATCAGCCTTTGATAGCAAGACTGGGTGGAAGACAGGGACTGGAAGCAGAATTAAGCCCCCAGAATCCAGGAGGAGATAGTTAGAGACCTGCTGCACCACAAAGACACACACAAGTCTATGGGGTCAGATAGGACCTAGCCAAGGGTACCAAGAAAGCTGGCAGGAGTGCTCCCCAAGCTACTTTCAATAGGTCATCAAGCAGTCCTGGCTCAGTGGGTCACTGAACTTCACAAACGTGCTGCCCATCTACAAGGGGGACCAGAAGGAGCAACCACAGACCTATCAGTCTGACCTTGGTGCTGAGAAGGCTGTGGAGCAGTTTATCATGAGTGCCATCACTCAGCACATAGAGGACAGCCAGGTGATCAGGCCCAGTCAGTGTGGGTTTTTGAGAGGCAAGTCCTGCCTGACAAACCTCATCTCCTCTATGACAAGGTGACCTCTTTGGTGGATAGGGGGTAGGCTATGGACGATCTTTACCTGACCTCTAGTAATGCCTTTGACACTGCTCCCAACAGCATCCTCCTGGAGAAACTGGCTGCTCATGGCTTGGAAAGGTACAGCCTTTGTTAGGTAGAAAAATGGCTGGATGGCTGGGTCCAGAGCGTGGTGGGGAACAGAACTAAAGCCACTTGGTGGCCAGTCACAAGTGATGCATCCCAAGGCTTAGTACTGGGTCTGTCCTCTTTAATTCTTATCAATTATCTGGATGAAGGCATTCAGGGCACCCCCAGTATGTCTGAAGATGAGACCAAGATGGGCAGGAGTATTGATCTGGCTGAGGGTAAGACAGGGGGGCAGGGGGATGTGGACAGGAGTGCCACAGCAGGCTGAGGCCAGTAAGATCAATAACATGTAGTGCCACCTTGAGCACCAGGTTTGGTTTTGGAACCCTCACTAGAAGAAAGACATTGAGGGGCTGGAGGGGGCCCAGAGAAAGACTTCCTGTTCCCTTTTAGGGCAGGGAAGTACAAGACTAAAATTCTGCAGCTAAACTGATCTATGATGATCAGTGTCACCAGGGCAAGAGACACGAAGGAAGACTGAAAGCAACCAGCTCCCCTTCTTCAGGGAAGCCCAGCCATCATTGGCTGAAACTGCTTGGAGAAGACCCTGCAAACAGCCCTTGGTTGGGAGGTGAAAATCCTGCCACAACCATCAATCCACCCTTGATGAAAAATCAGCGCTCGCCATCTCAACAAGCACTGACAACAGACTGCCAGAGACTGCTGGATGTGGAGGCAAGGCACTGCTCTGAAGGAACTGCTGCCTCACAAAGCTGACTTAAGACTTTGAGCATACACCAAAGCCTGCCCCCCAAACACTGGATGCCCCAAACAGCCAACCAGACTCAAACCACTTCAGCTGGAAACATCCTCTTCCGTCTCATCGCTCTCCACACACACCTCCCTGAGGACGTGGGCTGTGGGCCCAGCATTGCCCACCACATGACTGCAAGAACAGAAAGGTTCCCTGGTGCTCAGCCCAGCGTGACACAAAGAGCAACAGCACCTGGCCAGCCTGGCAACAAGCCTTGGGCATCGCTGCACCTTCAGAAAAGCAGGCAAGGCCCTGAGATGGAGCATCTCATGCTCACAGCAGCCACTGTGACCAGACTCCGGCAGGGGTCAGGTGAATTAATGCTGCGGAGAACGCACGGCCCAGGCACAGCTCACTAAGAGCAAGACTTCTTCAGAGATGCCACCACTTTCAAACACTCTCAGAGCTCGTGTTGCCTCCTCCTTTGGCCTTCAAGAGATTTATAAAGCATCACTATTCTGTATATATTATATATACACCAAGAACAGTCCTCAAGAAGTACAGAAAGAAGAGATGAAGTGATAACTACAGCAAATACACTTCATACTTCTGTAGCATCTCCTGCTGGAATAAGAAAGAGATCAGAAAGCCCACTGGAAGAGAGTAGCTTATTGTCCAAAAGAGAATGGGGAAAAGGAAAACCAGCTGGGGCAGATACAGCCTGACTGAGGATGGAAGCAGGTTATCAGCAGAAAAGCTGCATACCTGTCCTGGGCTAGCACAGCCTGCTCTCACCAAGCTCCTGACCCATGCACAGACAGGAGGGAAAGTACCACCAAGACCCCTCTGGGCTGAGATGGGATTCACTGAGAGGCTGCACAGGCACCTTAGCAAAAGCAGCAGAAGCCAGCAATAAAACAGCTCCTTCAAGCCCACTGCCAGCCCAAACTGGAAACCATCAGCAGCCACCGACCAGGAACCCTCCCATGTCCCAGTCTGAACTACAAGCCCCACGATGCTTTGCTGCAGGCAGCACTGCCACTGTGGAGCTGGCATGACATTGGCATGGGGTTGAATACACAGCAGCAGATTGAACTCAACCCAGGTCAATACCCAAACAGGGAAAACTGAAGACTGGGGAAATGTCCAGGTAGGTATTTAAGGCAGGGCACAGCTGAATAAATACTCACACCAATTACAGAGCCTGCATTTGCAAAGGCATTGCCCCTCAGATCTGGGAAATAAATCATCCTTCCCCACACAGCTCTGTATGCCACAGCAACTGTTCACCCTGACTCCACCTCCACTCCACAGGAAAATGCTGATGAACATGAGGCAACTCCAAGAGGAACAAGGAACATAACATAAGCAGTGATAGAGGCTGAACTCTGGGAAGAAGAAAACCTGCCTGATTCATTTCAGCTACAGATGAAAGCAGAACGGAGTACTTCTGTTGGAAAGAACCCACAGTGACCATCTAGACCAGCTGGACTTGGACACTCATCTTCTTGAAGAAAAATACAGACCAGGTTGCTTTTAGAATACTGATCCTGCTATGGTTTAGCATCACAGCTCCTTGCATGTACATCAATACTTTGGAATACAAACACACCCACAAGAAACCTCCTTAGAATTCCTTGTGCAGACAAAGCTAAAGGTGAGAATGCCAGAACTTTTCAGAGTTACCCAAGGAGTACAAAACCT
Organism: Melanerpes formicivorus; assembly: GCF_026170545.1. Taxonomy (NCBI): domain Eukaryota; kingdom Metazoa; phylum Chordata; class Aves; order Piciformes; family Picidae; genus Melanerpes; species Melanerpes formicivorus. Next base: position 10,423,042 of record NW_027142360.1, on the reverse strand, counting down.
GGGGGAGAAGGTGAATGCATACAAAGAGAGGTGAAGGGAGGCCACCACAGCAGGCTAAACCTGTTCATCTTCTTCATTAGGATGCACTGCACATTTAATTTTCACATCTTTGGAAGGGGTTTTATTGTTTCCAGCACAAAAGTGCGGTACTGCGTGTTCACTTCTTAATGGCCATACTTGCAAAGCCCCACCATGAATCACAACTGGAAGTCTAGTTTGAAAGACCAAGCAATTCCCAAGATGCTGGGGAAAGACACAAACAATTGGTTGTGCAGCCCCCAATAACCAATGTAAAAACAATAACTTGGCCAAGAAATGGGAAAAAAAAGGCTGAAATTCATTCCAACAAACAATCTGACCATTCACTTTTACAAGTGTCCCATCCATGGGTGATGACCTTGGAGCTCCAGCCCCTCAGGGATACACACATGCAGCACAGCACTGACACACAATACCTTCAGGCTTAGAAGAAAGGAGGGTCCAGCTTCCATCTCAAGCAAATGTGGGATTTGTGTTACAAATCTGGGGTAATCAGGCAGAGATTTGGCAGATGTGCTGACACTGACACACCGGTTCTGGGGGAAGTCGAGGCTGAACTCTGAAGCTTTATGCACATGCATACCTGCAGGTTGTGTAAATCGTGCTCAACCATTCAGGTGATCACAAAACAAATGGCATTTCCAACTGTTACTCCTCTGCTCTTCAGCTACACACCTTAGGATAATGGCCCACTACTTTCCCCTCACTTTTTCAATGCTGGAAGCACAGCAGCTCCCATGCAATCCATCCACTACAATCAGAAATAACAAAACCAGCTTTGAACAGCTATCTCGGTAAGGGCATACTCCTGAAGAACCACAGCACTGCAAACCAGACCCTGCAGACAAAAGCCATCGAAATGCTTACAGTAGCCTTCCTCGGAGGCGCCCCGCACGCCTCAAGGCAGCCACAGCACTGAGCCAAAGGCAAAGACAGACACTGCTCATCTCGAAAGCAACTTCGGGAACGTACAACAGCCATCAAGGCAGAACCCAACGGCAGGCAGAGGCAGCGTGGGAAGCAATGCCATGGTGACCAAATGGCTGCCACTTCAAGAGCACCACAGCCACTCAGCAAAGCACGGCCGCCGATTCGCTGGGCAACAGCCAAAGCAGGTCCAGGCCAGCAGCCTGCAGAAGCCATCAGGGCAGAACCGCTACCAGCTCGATGGCACAGCATGGGAAACACGGGTGCCGCTTCGCCAAAGCCCTAAACCGGCACACACCCAGCCCGAGGCATCGGGGGGTCCCAGCTGGCTCACAGCAAACACCAGCGCCATCTGAAGCCACCCATCCTCACGGGTCTGCTCTGCTGCCTGGTCACTGAGTAGCAACGTCGAGTTTCAGAGGAGAGAGCGGCGGCTTCCTAGGCTGAGGGTGGCATCAGGGGGCGTGGGGGGACGAATCCCACCCGTGCCTGCCATAGGAACAGAGGGGCCCCTATTCCCCCGCGCAGCTCCCGATGGAAACAGCGTTTCCAAATATTCCTGCCAGCCCCCCGGTCGCAGGGGACAATACGGGGCTCCTCGGGAGGCGGCAGCTGTGGGGGCCGGCAGGGCGGGCAGATCCCCCCTCCGGCATTGTTGTCCGTTCCTCCCGGCACGGCACCGGGCGGCGAACTCCCAACTCCCGCCTCGCACCGGCCGCCACCCCACCCCCGGCCAGTCGCCCCCCGGCCCCCACCGAACTTTCTGCTGCAGGGAAGGGGGGCTCCGCGGGCTGTGACATCACGGGGCCAAGCAGCGGGGGCTGTCCTCGCCCCGGGACCCCCGCGGCGGGCGCAGAGCCCCTGACAACACACACGCCCCCCCTCTCGCCCCCCAAGTGAAGGCACTTCGTCACCATCCGAGGCAAACGAGCCGGGGGTGGGCGGCCTGGGGCGGGCGGCGCACCCCCCGGTGTCTTAGGAGTGCTCCCTGCCGCGGCCAGGACCCACCGCGGGGAACGGGATGGGCTCCCCGTACCGCCGAGCCCAGCCTCCGTGACCCGCGGCGCCCCGGCCCCTCGCTGCATCCACGCCGGGGCTGGCAACGGCCACGGCGCTTAATCGCCATCCCGCCCTCGTCCTGTCCCGCGTCCCCCGAGCCCCCCAACTTCGCTCTCCCCCCTTCACCCCGCGCCGCCTCGCCCTCCTCCCGACAGACGGACCGGAGGGAAGAAAAAACACCCGTAATAGAATGCAGCCAGTGGGCGAAAATGACAAGCGGGGCGGGAGCGGCTGTGAGCGGGCGAGCGACTCACCGGCGGCTCCGGAGGGGAGGTCGAATGAAGGGAGGAATGGAGGCGACGAGGAGCAGGGGGAAGGGATTTAAACGCTGCCAGCCCCCCTCCCCCCCTCCTCCTTTTCCGCGCTCCCTCGTTTTCTCTCGCGTCTCCGGAATAACCGGTCGGTGGCGGGGGCAGCGGCTCCGGGGGGGAAGAGGGGAATGCAGCAAGGAGCGGGGCTCCCCCGCACCGCGGCTCTATCGTCTCGTCTCTCGGCGCGAACCCCGCGTCCAGGCGCCGCCGCCTCTGCCCCACCGCCCTCCTACCGCTGCCCGCCTTAGCCACCTCCCATTGCCGAAGAGCCCAGAACAAGCCCCCCCCTTCTCCACTCCTCCGCTCCAGCACCCCCAAGCCGCACCCCCAGCTGCACTCTCCACCGCCCCTCCCCGCCACCCTTTCCCCGCAGGGGCCCCGCTAAACACACCACACACCCCCAACCCACCCGAGCAGCGGGGGTGGGAGGGAGGCCGAGGGGAGCGTAGGACGAGGGAGGAGACCTGGCCCGGGGCGGGCGGCCGGCCCCGGCCGCGCCCCGTTGCCCCCTCCCCCGTCCCGGCGCCGGCACAAAGGGCCGCGGAGGGGAAGAAAGAGCCCGGAGGAACCTTTTTTGGCAGGACGGGCTCGGAGCTACTCGAGTCCCCGGGGCGGGGGAGGGGAAGACCACCGGTCGGGGCCGGGCTTCCCGCGGCCGCGGGAGGGGACTGCGCCGGAGGGGCGGGGAGCGGGCCGGGCGGCGGCGCAGGGCCGGGGCCTGCGGCGAGGCCTCCTGGGGGGCGGAGGCCGCCTGCCTGGCGTTCATCAGCATGCAGCGCGCCGCCGCCTCCCATCCCCCGCCCCGTTGCCAGGCAACGGCACAAAGGGAGAGCCTTGTGGTAGGCCGCGCCGCCTCGCCCGCGCCGCGCGGGGCCATCGGGCAGCCTCGGAGCCGACGCGGGGTGCCCGGGTGCATCCCTGCTCTTGCCTCCCCCGCCCCGCCGGGCGCGGTGACGGCAGCGGCGGGAGCGGGGAGCCTCTCTCCGTCCCGAGCCACCCGCACAAAGGCGGCCGTGCAGGCCCGGGCAGAGGCGGTGCGCCCAGATGTTACAAAAGGGGGAACGGCCCCATCAGAAGCCCATCTGGCTCACCTTGACGTGGAAGGAAGACTTCGGGAAGGGGGCAGCCCGTCAGGACTGTGACCTGGCAAGCTCCTGGAGGCTCCAACTGCAGCCACCACCCCGGCGTCTTGGGGGCATGGCCAGCTGGAGCTGGGGAGCGCGAGTCAGAAGCTAACAGTGCCCATAGTGACTGCTGGAGGTGCAGAAACCGAGGCTGGTTGTACCAGCAAGACACTGAGCCCCACACGGCCATGTCTGCTGGCTAAAAACACAGTTTGTGTGCGCACAGGCAAGGGCTTGTGTTGCTCTCTGAGAGTCTTTAATCACAGAACATTTCATCAGGACCTTTCAGGGAGCAGGCTGGATCGTGGAGTCATTAGGGTTGTAAAAGTCCAACCTTTATTTAACTCTAGCAACTGTGGTGTTGCACCATGTCCTTCAGCACCACATCTCTGCATCTTAGACACCTCCAGAGATGAGGATTCAGCCATCTTCACAGGGAACATGCTCCAGTGTTGGAGAACCTTGCCAGTCAAGAATTTTCTTCTGATACCTAACCTAAACCTTCCCTTGTGCAACTAGAGGCCATCAGGAGGCATACCCAGGCCCACTCAGCATGGGTTGATGAAAGGCAGGTCCTGCTTGATGAAGCCAATCTCTTTCTATGGCAAAGTGACCTGCTTGGTGGATGAGGGAAAGGCTGTGGGTGTTGTGTACCTGGACTTCAGTAAAGCCTTCACCACAGTTCTCCATAGCATCCTCTTGGACAAACTGGCTACCTGTGGTCTGGACAGGCAAACTGCTGGATCGCAATCTGGCTGGCTGGCCCCAAAGAGTGGTGGGGAATAGAGTTCAATCCAGTTGGTGACCAGTCACCAGTGGTGCTCCCCAAGGCTCGGTATTGGGGCCAGTTCTATTGAACATCTTTATCAAAGACCTTGATGAGGGGATCGAGGTACCCTCAGTAAGTTTGCTGATGCCACTAAGCTGGGAAGGTATGTTGATCTGCTGGAGGTGAGGAAGGCTCTGCAGAGGAGCCTGGGTAGGCTGGATGGGTTTAGGCCAACTGTATGACATTCAACAAGACCAAGTGCTGGGTCCTGCACTTGGGTCACAAAACCCGCATGCAATGCTACAGGCTTGGGGAAGAGTGGCTGGAAAGTTGCTTTGGCAGGCAGGAACCTGGGGGTATTGGCTGGCCATTGACTGCATATGAGCCATCAGTGTGCTCAGGTGGCCAAGAAAGCTGCCAGCCTCCTTGGTATCAGCAATAGGATGACCAGCAGGACCAGGGAAGTGATTGTGCCCCTCTACTCAGCACTGGCGAGGCCACACCTTGAGTACTGGATTCATTTTTGGGGGCCTCACTACAAGAAAGACATTGGAATGCTTGAGTGGGTCCAGAGAAGGGCAATGACACTGGTGAGGGATCCTGAACGTAAGTCCTGTGAGGAGTGGCTGAGTGAACAGGGATTGTTCAGCCTGGAGAAGAGGCAGAGGGGAAACCTCATTGCCTACAACTCCCTGAAAGGAGGTTGTTGGGAGTTGGGGACAAGCCATTTTTCCTGGGTAACACGTGATAGGATGAGAGAAAATGGACTGAAGAGACAGCAGGGAAGGTTGGATTGGATATTGGAAACAATTTCTTTGCCAAAAGGAGCACCGGGCACTGGAACAGGCTGCCCAGGGAGGTGGTGGAGTCACTGTCCGTGGAGGTGTTTAAAAGACACCTGGATGAGGTACTTAGGGACATAGCCTAACAATTGTGTACAGGTTGTGATTGCACTTGATGATCCTAAGGTCTTTTGCAAACAGGCCATTCTATGATTTCCTCTCCTATCACTTGTTAATAGGGAGAAGAGACCAACCTCAAAACCTGCCCTACTCACCCATCACACTGCTCACAGAAGCTCAGCATCTAACACAAGGCCAAGGAGGTGTGTGGCTGGGACAGCAGCAGTGAGGTGCGTGGCTGGGACAGCAGCAGTGAGGTGTGTGGTGGGACAGCAGCAGTGAGGTGCGTGGCTGGGACAGCAGCAGTGAGGTGTGTGGCTGGGACAGCAGCAGTGAGGTGTGTGGTGGGACAGCAGCAGTGAGATGTGTGGTGGGACAGCAGCAGTGAGGTGCGTGGCTGGGACAGGCAGCAGTGAGGTGTGTGGTGGGACAGCAGCAGTGAGGTGTGTGGTGGGACAGCAGCAGTGAGGTGCGTGGCTGGGACAGGCAGCAGTGAGGTGTGTGGTGGGACAGCAGCAGTGAGGTGTGTGGTGGGACAGCAGCAGTGAGGTGCGTGGCTGGGACAGCAGCAGTGAGGTGTGTGTCTGGGACAGACAGCAGTGAGGTGTGTGGTGGGACAGCAGCAGTGAGATGTGTGGTGGGACAGCAGCAGTGAGGTGCGTGGCTGGGACAGGCAGCAGTGAGGTGTGTGGTGGGACAGCAGCAGTGAGGTGTGTGGTGGGACAGCAGCAGTGAGGTGTGTGGTGGGACAGCAGCAGTGAGGTGCGTGGCTGGGACAGCAGCAGTGAGGTGTGTGGCTGGGACAGACAGCAGTGAGGTGTGTGGTGGGACAGCAGCAGTGAGATGTGTGCCTGGGACAGACAGCAGGGTCCCTGCACAGTGTCACACACCCACACTCTGCTTCCCTTCCCCAAGGCCAGCACTGCCTGCCCTGCACAGCTGCCTTTGCAGGAGATGTGACTGCGAGGGGCCGTGGGGGGCGGCGCAGCAGGGCATCTGGGCCTGGAAAATGGAGTAGTATTTCCAGGGCAGTGCCTGGACTACAGCTCCCAAAAGGCAACTGCAGGCTGGCCACCATGGGCCCCTTTGTCTGTCTCTCAGCCCCACCCCCTGGACTGTAGACCCCAGGTTGTGGACCCCCCAGCAGCCAGCCTCGCCTGCTGTAGCAGGGTCCTCCTCAGCTGCTGATCCTCGGTGTGGCCAGCAGCAGCCTCCCACGTGCTGTGCAGCATCTCCAGGGATATATCCACCTGAGGGCACAAGGTCTGGAGCTGGATGTGCTGCTGGCTTCTCAGTGCAGCTCTGAGTTTGGGCTGAGACTGATGCCACAGCCACGCTGCTGCTGTGAGGCTGAGTGGGAGGCTTCACGTAGAGCATGGGTGAGAGATGGACTGCAGCTGGGACACAAACTGTTCATCACCACCAAGATTTGTTCTGTATTCACTGGTGATGCCCTAGGAACCTGTCTCTGCCCTTACATTCTCCCCACCCGACCCCAAATCTCTTCTCTATTCTGAGCAGGTGTGCCATGCCTTTGTCTCACTCCTTTTCCTCAGCTGTTTTGTACAGAAGCAGCAGTGAAGGGCCTGTGTTTTAATACCTTGTCTTCTGATTTTCAAGACTACATCAGCACACAGTCAAGGGGGCTTGGGACATGCTGAGCAAACTTAGTCTTTATTCTTGTCCTTGCTCATCATGAAACACAAAGGGAAAGACCTGAGGGTGTTGATTGACAGCCACTTGAAGATGAGGCGGTGTGTGCCCGGGTGGCCAAGAAAGCCACCAGCATCCTGGCCTGGATCAGCAATGCTGTGACCAGCAGGGCCAAGGCAGTGATTGTCCCCCACTATTTAGCACTGGTGAAGGCATCACCTTAAGTACTGGGTTCAGTTTTGGGGCCCTCACTCCAAGGACATTGAGGTGCTGGAGCAGGTCCAGAGAAGGCCAAGGAAGCTGGTGAAGGGTCTGGAGAAGAGGTCTGCTGAGGAGCAACAGGGGTTGTTCAGCCTGGAGGAAAGGAGAGACCTCATTGCTCTCTACAGCTTCCTGAAAGGTTGGAGCAAGGTGGGTGTGGGTCTCTTCATCCTAGTAGCAAGTGGAAGGATGAGAGGAAATGGCCTCAAGATGCAGCAGGGGAAGTTTAGGTTGGACATTAGAAGAAACTTCTTTCCTGAAAAGGTTCATCAAAGACTGGAACAAACTCCCCAGAAAAGTTGAAACCCCGTGCCTGGAGGTGTTTAAACAAGGCAGAGATGTGGTGCTGCAGCACATGCTTTAGCACCAGACTTCACTGAGTTGGAGAATGGTTGGACTCTATGACCTTAAAGGTCTTTTCCAGCTGAAAATGATTCCATGACAGTGTGGCTCAAGCCACAGTCTGAAAACTTTCTGTAGTGAAGTGGTGCAGGAGGTTTGCAGGAACTGAGTGCACCCAAGAGGGGCTGCAGCCATGAACCATTGTTGTGCATCATAGCTTGGGTTGAGTTACTGCCGGTGGCACGCCTTGGCCTCCCACGCTCACTGGAGCCTATCCAGAATAAGGCTGCTGAGCAGACTCTGGGGTGTGCTGGCACTCAGCCTGATGGGACACTGACTGCAGCATAGGCTGCTGTGTGTCCCTGGCAGAGTCGATGGAGCTGAGACAGACATCCCCCCTACCCCTCTGCTCACTGCAAGCCCAGTTTGGGTAAGAAGGGTTAGCTTTTTCTCTTCCAAAAACTTGCAGTTCCAGTGTAGCATCTCTTGAGTGCAGTGGCCTGTGGCCCACCCTGAGGTCTGCCTTCAGTGGAGGGCATGAATGAAAACCACACACAGCAGGTTTTTGTGTGACTAGGTTTGGTGGGGAGGCTGGCAGCAATTCCCACCTGCCTTACCCTTGGCCTTCCTCGTTTGGGTGGTTGACTGAGCAACCTAGCTGTAGGACAAGGCTGTGAAAGGAGGTGGGGGCACCTGGGCCTCTTCTTTCTCTTGCTGGTCCCGTCTACTTCTTGCAATTACCTTTTTGTTTGAGCTTCTCCTGCTTTGATGGCCAAATGTCCCCATTTCCCAAGTGCTGGCATGTGGAGAGAAACATCAGGCCAAGGCAGGCAGCTGAGGTGTGAAATACATTTTAATTGAGTTCAGGGATCTGTAGTTCATCTGTTGCTCAGCTGAGCACGGGCTGTCCAGAAGGTGAAGCAGACATTATAGGTGGAGAAGAAGGTGAAGCAGTGCAAGAGGGAAGGGAACAGAGAGAAAAAGATCACAAGAAGCAAATGAAATAGCATGGGTTTGTGTACGGATGTGTTTCAATACATCTCCCCACAGCCCTGTGTGCTGACCTGGGGACTGATAACACACACACAGCCCCCTCCCCAGCGAGGGGCAGCGGTGGGCTTGGACGCTAAACTGCTGGCAAGCACGGCCCAACACAGCACAGCACTGGGAGTGCAGGAGGGGACAGTGGGGTCCCACCAGGGCTCAGTGCAAACACACGTCTAGGGGCAGAGGGATGCCACAGGCCGGTACACAGACACCTACACACATGCACGAGGAGGGTGAGCCACTGGCCACACTCAGCTGGCCACAGCCACAGAGCCAAACACAGCCTCTGACACACACCCACCAGGGAAGCAGCCTGGGAGCAGGCTCCCCACGGCTGATGGGCAGGCAGTGGCTCAGGCACGGCCTGCACAGGACCCAAAGGGACAGCAAGGCCTAGATCCAGAAACGCTCAGGAGCCCAAAGCAAGGGACAGGGTGTGGGCCTCGCTGTCATCCTTCGCCTGGGGACACCTAGCTGGGGACGCTTGTACTCAAGGGGGTGAGGTATGAGGGGGACTGCGTGATGGAGGAGAGAGAAAGAGCTAAAAAGGGAGCAGTGGAGGGAAGGGAGCTTCAGAGTCTGTGAAGTGGAAAAGAGCAGCAGGATGGCTGTGCTTTGGGAACAGCGTTCAGAGAACACTTGGGTTGCGGAAGTTGTGTCCGGCAAAGCGTGCTTCATCTCCAAGCTCTTCCTCAATCCTGCAGACACAGAGAGAGAGACAGCACACTCAGGCCTGTCCTGCAAGGGAGCATTGAAGGCACCAGGGCACTGGAGAGGCAGTGTATCAGCAGGAAACTGGCATGGGCAGGAGGAGCTGCTGTGCTTGTGGGGTTGCACTCTCATGTAAAGGAGAAGGAAAGGAGACTGCTCCAGAGATCTCCCCAAGATCCTGCTGTCATCTTTGTGCACTGTCTTAACAACATTTCCCTTGCAAGCACTGCCTACCCTTGGGCTTTCAGATTCTCCCACCTCAATGAGTCACTCCCTCCTCTGTTCTGTGCCCCCATCCCTCAGCCCCTTACCTCATGAGCTGGTTGTACTTAGCCAGGCGTTCAGACCTGCAGGGAGCACCCGTCTTGATCTGTGAAGCATTCCCAAAACAGACACTGTGAGACACCGTCCTGAATTGCACCACAGCGGGGCAGAGGACTCTGCCCTCATGCTCCCTCTCTTCCCTCCGTGGCTGTGCATGGCCTGGGGCTCACCTACCTGCCCAGTGCACAGTCCTACAACCAGGTCAGCAATGAAGGTGTCTTCAGTCTCCCCAGACCGGTGGCTTACCATCACCCCCCAGCCATTCTCCTGGGCCAGCTTGCAGCTGCAAGGAGCAAGAAACTCAGTCAGTAGCTCCCAGTCCTACAACCACCACCTGCACAGACACCCTCTGCTCCCACCCTCAGCCATCCTACACTCTGGTGGAGACAAAAGTCTCTTCATGCAGTGGGTGGTGTGACACCCTGCTGTAGTTCATCACCAACCCTTTCACGGGACAAGGAGGGCTGCACTTACGCTTGAATGGCCTCTGTGACAGACCCGATCTGGTTGACTTTGAGCAGGAGGCAGTTGCAGGCCTTCTCTTCAACAGCTCGCTCGATGCGCTTGGGGTTTGTCACTGTCAGGTCATCTCCCACTATTTGGATCCCCACATTGGCTGTGAACTTGGACCAGGCCTCCCAGTCATCTTGGTCAAAGGGATCCTCAATGGAGACCACTGAAAGGACAACAGAAAAGACACAAGTGGAGGCCACCTCCCTTCCCACCCTCAACCCATGGAGGGGATGCCTATTAAAAGTGCCCCCCAGTGCTGGGCACAGCAGCTCACCTGGGTAATCACGTACAAAGCTTTGGTAGAGGTCCCCCAGCTCATCTGCAGAGATGTAGCGGCTTGGGTCGTCTGGGGACTTGAAGTCCAGGTCGTATTTGCCATCGCGGTAGAACTCGGAGGCTGCCACATCCATGCCGATGACAATCTTGTCTGTGTAGCCTGCCTTGTCGATGGCTTCCTTCAGCAGCTCCAGAGCTAGGAGGAGGAAAGTTGCAGTCAGGAGAGTCAGCTCAAGCAGAGTTCTGTCTTTTGGTGAGAACCTGCCCAGGAAGGGTCCTGAGAGCACCTGAGAGCCTGACAGTGCAGTAGGAGAGAGCCCAGAACATTGGAACTGTGCAGGCCACCTCCAAAGGGATGAGGAGAAATTGAAACACAACCTCACAGCCCAGAGGCAAGTCATGGGGAGGCCTTGGAAAGGTGTGCACACACATGGAGGGTTTATATGGAGAGGCTGTAATGTATCATGGCTACCCTAAGGACGAGGAGCATAGAAACCACTTCCTAACACAGGAGCTCAGTGACACTGAGGCAACATCTTTTGAACCAGTCTTTGGGGAATGTTGTGAGCTGGGCTTTGGAAGCCACAGCATTGAAGGCAGGGGCACTCCTCTGCAAGGCTCTCACCTTCACTGTTTTCCAATATGTTGGGGGCAAAGCCTCCCTCATCCCCCACATTGGTAGCATCTTTGCCATACTTGTCCTTGATGACGCTCTTGAGGTTGTGGTAGACTTCAGCCCCGATGCGCATGGCATCGCGGAAGCTTTCAGCCCCCACGGGCAGGATCATGAACTCCTGCATGGCCAGTTTGTTGCCTGCATGGGAACCTCCATTGATCACATTGAATGCCTGAAAGAGTCCAGAAGAGAATCTGAGCTGGAGGAACCAGTCTTGGCACCACTCTAGGAGGGGTACATCCCATGGGGCAATGGTAACACATCAGCCACAACGCATCACACCAAGGGCACATAAGCCTGGGGTCTCCCTTCCAACAGCAGCTCAAAGCAAATGGTTGGAGAGGACTCTCCCACCCATTTTCCTCTCTGAGATCCTCCCAGCCATGGGTGCTTATCTGTATGTGTTTATCAGCCTCCATCAGTCTCTCTTCCAGGACCTTCTTGCTTGACACAGAAAAATTGAGCATCCACAACCCCCACTGTAAAGGAGTTTCACAGGGCAGCTGCCCTTGGTGTGAAGATCCATAGGCACTTGCTTCAGAATTGTGCCCACAGGCTGCATGTGATGACCTCTGATCCTCAGTCAACCCCCACCCCATCCTCAGGGCTCCCTTTTCCATACTGGCACATCTCAGGCCTTAGTTTGCTTCCTTGATGAGTGCAGTGCCCTCAGCTGATGTGTCAGTCCTGTGTCCCTTCCTTCTCTACCTCCCGACACATCCTTTAAGTTTCTGAAGGGGGTGTCAAGGGCAGAGGGGTCTTACTGGCACGGGGAGGATGAGGTCAGAGTTGCCAGCCAGGTCAGCGATGTGGCGGTACAGGGGGATCTCCTTCTCTGCAGCTCCCGCCTTGCACACTGCCAGCGACACTCCCAGGATGGCATTGGCACCAAACTTGGCTGTGGGGAAGACCAAGGAGGAATTAAGTCTGCTCAAGCAGCAAGCTCCTGCCCACAGATGCCCTTGCCAGCACAGCCTTGAGCTCACCACAGCTCTAAGTGTCCCCTGCCCTAGCCCTGGAGCCTTCTGCGGCTCTTCTGTCTCTCCTTATGCCCCAGGCCAAGAGAAGAGGAATGAATTACATTTGTTCTCTGTGCCGTCCATCTCAAGCATCAGGTTGTCTATCTTCTCTTGATCCACAACAGAGAGGCCCTGCAAGAGAGAAACAGCTCCTAAGGAGGGGAGGCTGAGAAGAGCTGTTGGCTCTGCTCTGCGAGAAAGGAGGCATTAATGGAGAAGCTGGGGCCACAGGGATCTCTTTAGCTTGTGGAGGAACACAGACACACAAAGCTCTGGCAGCTTGTGCCTCGGTGCATTGGCAAGGTAGTGACAGTGGTGGTGTTGCTGCAGCCCAGTGCCGATGTGCCCACACTGGAGAGGAGAGCAGCTGCAGCCCAGACAAGATCATGCATTTCTGGGGACACAGGACTGTCCTGGAGATTTACTCAGCCTTTTGGCAGCTTCTGGGGAGCTTTGTGATGCTGTGGCCACACAGAAGCTAGGCAGACCAACAGGACAAGCAAGCAAAGGTAGTCTGAATGGAGCTGTCCCTAGGAGCAAGGTGGAGAGCAGGACTGAGGCGAACACAGGCTGCCCTCCACCAGGCCAGTTATTTTTCAGAGCTGGAGAGAGCTGGGCCCCAGGCTGCACAGGGTTAACATGTGGCTTCAGGTCAGCTCTTGCCCAGCAGGCTCCAGGTCTTCAGGTGTAAGCAAGTTGCAGAGGTGACACCGCTGCCCTCCAAGGCTGTGCTGGAAGGGCTGCCAGACCTTTCGTGGCATGGTCATTGCTCATCACACCATGAATGCTGGGTGGGACAAACAAGCACGAGGCCACAGACATGTGGATGAGGTTCAGTGCTTGAGGAGGAGAGCATCTAAAAGAGGGAGAGAGCTCTACAGGGAGCTTCAGGAGCACTAGTGAGGTGGTGCAGAAGCTGCAGAGGACCAGGTAGTGCTAAATCCTTTCCACTCAGAGAAAAGATTGCTGTGGACACATCCAGGCATGGGGAGCAGGAGAGATGTGCCCAGATTCCCAGGGAGCATCACTGTGTCTGTTATCCAAGTGGGATGAGGAAAGGCAGAAATGGAGATCTGAGAGCAGAGACTGACCAAAGAAAGTGTAGGACAAAGGAGATCAAAGAGAAATCCTTACAGAGCCCACGAGAGCTGGGGCGACAGTGCTGTTGATGTGATCCACGGCCTGCAGGACCCCTAGAGAAGGGAAGAGACAAAGAAAAAGAGAGAGAGAGAGACAGAGAGAGAGAGTGAGGCCAAGAGGAGAGTGGAGGGAGGGAGAGGACCAATAGAGACTAAGAGAGTGAGACAGCGAGGGAAGATCAGGGCCTGATCTTTCAATTTGTGCTAGGCCTGTGCCACTGCGGTTCTCCTGAGGGCAGTGGGACACATCCACATCACAGCAGAGGATGAGTGGTACCCTCTGGCACAGCCCTATGCACAGGCAGCCCTGGGGGCAGGGTGCAGAGCAGGCATCTCCCCACCTTTTCCCAGGAAACGTGACTTGTCGTTGTCTCGCAGCTCCAGCGCCTCGTAGATGCCAGTGGACGCGCCGCTGGGCACCGCCGCTCGGAACATACCTGGGGAGCGACAGAGCACAGCTGGGGGACACACAGAGAGAGGAGGGGAGGGGAAGGCCTCCTGCCACTGCTTCTGTCCCACTCCTGAGAGAAATCATGTGCCAATCACTTGTGCAAATGGATGGTCCCACTGGCTGTTCACTCGTGGCTGGTCTTATCAGGTGGAGCAGCTCCTGGAGGTGAGCGCCAGGGCTGCAGAAATAAAAGCACCCAGGGGGTTCAGACCGGGAAATCTGGATTTCTGGTACCCAGAGGTGCACAGCATTCCCAGAACTATGGACAGCAGGTGGAAGTCTGGCTCCTCAGCCTTCCTGCTGGTTCAGAGGCAGCCTGATGCCCCAGCCACCAGTGACTGCCTTCCCCTCAGACTGGGGCTGGATTTCTGCCCCAGTGCAGAAGGAGACTGGCAGGGTGTCTGCTCTGGCCCCTCACCACTTCTCACCCCTCAGTCCACCTAGTTTTGGTTCCAGTGCAGATGCAGCTCTGCCTACACAGAGATCCTGGGGGCAAACATTTCTCTGCCTCTTCAGAATGGCTGTGGATGTGCTTCCAAACTCGTGCTGTGTCCTAGGAGCACATCTGCAGGAGAACACTAAGGGGATAGGGCAACTAATTAAATGTATTTATGTTAAGGAAATTTTCCATCCTTGTTCCTAGCAGGCACACATCTCAAGTCAGGTACAGGACAGCCAGCTGCCTCCTTGTGACCTGCCCATCGTGTGCAGATTTGCTAAGTACACTCAGAAGCAGAGCTATGAGCCAAGCTTTGGTCTCTGCCCCTTTCTGTGGCTCTCTGCCTGCCAGGGGTTGCTGGAGAAAGCCCCTCTGTGCTCTTGGCAGAGTATGCCACCAGTTCTGCCAGGGTAGGTGAGACTTCCCTTCCATCTCTTGTCCTCATCTGCATACCTTTGTGTGTGTATAAGTCCACCTCAACCGTGGGGTTCCCACGAGAGTCCAGGATCTCACGGGCATGGATCCTTTCAACAGCCATGGTGAGTCTGTGAAGAGGACAGGACAGGACAGATTCAGTTCTGAGGGTGTAGTGCTCATCTGTCTGAGGTCTACACCAACACTGGCAGAGAGAAGAGAGATCAAGGGAGAGCAGCCTTAGGAGGTGAAGCTAAAACTACTGTCTCAAGGACATGTAGAAACTGCTATTAAACCCAGATTGTGGGAATCAACCCCTGTTTTGTCCAGGAACTGGTTACCTGTTTGAGTTTATCCTGTCCCTCTGCTGCAGGTAGGTAACAAACTGGGATCCTTCTCTCTGTACCACAGCTGAGCACTGCCCCTTCTCATGCCTCCTGATAGAGCCCAGGTGGCAGACACAGGAAGGGTACCGACAGCATCCATGGGCGGTGGCATGTGAGGGATCAGCTGCTGCAGCCAGGAGGCATCCCTGTCCCCAGCATCAAGGACAGGGGAGCCAGTTCCCGCATCTCCCTTCCCTTTGCTGGGGGAGAGGATGAGCCCTGCCAGACTGTCAGTGAGCATCTGCTGTGTCCATACTCGGCAGGCAAGGAGCCAGCTGAGTGGTAGCTGCCTGGGGCAGAGCCAAGCAGGGCAGGGGGGTGCTGGACCCTGAGCCCCTCTCCAGTCTGGCTCCCCTGCATCCCCAGCCCATGGCTGAGCACCCATGTCAGCTTTCCCTTCCCTGCAGTGAGCCTTTGGGTCTGGCTGTGCTGTGGTGAGGGCAGCACAGAGAAGGCAAGCAGCCCGAGAAGCCATCTTGCTGAAAGCTGCCGTGCCTCAGACGTGGCAGAAAGGGCTCTGAACTGAGGGGCAGACGAGGGGGACTGGCCATGGCTGAAGACAGGAACTGGGCCCAGCTCCCCACCCTTTGCTTCTCTCCTGAGATGGGGAAGCAGATGAGACCAGGAAGCACCTCTGCTATCCAACAGAGATAAGAGGAAGGTGAGCACACCTGGCATTTTGGGGCACCTTATTAAACCTGAAGTGGAAAACAAGCTGGTGGGTGAGGATGGCTGTTTGGAAGAGCTTCTCTTGCTGATTTGCTCCCTAGGAGGGGTCCAAAACAACTCATTCCCCCTCCCCCAGCCACGGGGCTCTGCGATGGCAGAGAGCTGCATCTCCACTTCTGTGACTCTGATTCTGTGCAGAGAGGCAGCAGCAGCAAGGTGCACGGCACGCCCACCCTCCCCAGCATTTCCTCCTCCTGCTCCCACAGATGATTCATTCAACCCTGAGCAGGGCTGGACCCCGGCAAGGCTCAGCGCAGAGGCCAGGCCTGGGGGGGCGCATGGGGAAACAGACATTTTGGTCCAGGCACAAGCATGCCACGGTGCCTGTGAGCAGCTGGCAGAGGTGTGGGCAGCGCAGAGGCTCAGCACACGTGTGGGGTGCTGCAGATGGTGTGGCACAGCACTGCGGGCAGCTAAGCAGCAGGCTGGGGGAGGCTGGATTGGCTCTCGACTCCGCTGCCTCGGGTGGGCGGGAAGCACACACCGGGTGCGAGGGGACCACGCTGGGCGGAGTTCCAGCGAGAGCCGTAGTCAGTGACACCAAGGCACCCTGGAGCCTGCGCAGGGCCCTCCAGTGTGTCCACCGGGGCTGGGATCCCCCGTCAGCCGCTCTGGCAGCGCTCCTCAGGCCATCTGGCACACGCCGTGGGAACTTCCTTCAGAGCTGTGCCCGCGCAGCTGGGAGCTTCCTTTGCAGGAGTGCCCTGGCCATGCCCCAACAGCCTCCATGGGGGAGAGAAGAACAGGACCCCATCAAAGTGACCTTTGACAGCAAGACCCGTGCCAGGTGCATTGCCTGTGTGGTCATGTTGCCCACATACACCTGCCCCTGCTCAGGCCATCTCCGAGGAAACCAATTAGCAGCCCAAAGCCAGCCTTGCTTGCCCCATCCCAGTGTTTGAGTTCTTCTCCCTTCCAGTCCCTTAAACTCTTCTCTTCACTTGTGTTGCTGCCCCACATCCCCCCTGCATCTGCCCTTCTTTGAACAGTGCAAAGAACCACCCTGAAATCCCTGGCATCGGTTGCACTGTCCTGAAAGGAGGTCAGAGGCGGATAAGCTGGGATAAGGGATTGGGATGGAGCCATAGCCGGGAGCCTGTACACCATGGTGAAGAGAAGAAGAGGAGCCAGGCTGGAGGTTGGGCAGCCTTCCTTGAGCAGCAGCTGGGCAGGGCACCCCGGGACACTGGCACTGCTGCAGTGCCTTCCTGTGGGCACTGCTTTGTGGCAGTGTGCGTTGCCAGGGCATCTTCTCTCTGGAGTAGGTGCTGCGGCCATTGCCCCTCCCCGCCAGGCAGGCCAGCACGGCAAAGACCTTTCCCCAGAGCCACCAGCACCAGTCCTGTGCATTGCTGCCATGCCCCCGGGGTGGCACTGCTCCCAGGAAGCCCGCACTGCTGCAGTGTCGTGGTTGGTGCAGCTACTGCTTGCCTGGCTGTCACCTCCTCTCCCTGCTGCCCTTCTTCCCCCCCGCTGTGTGCTGTGGGGGAGGGAGGAAGATTGCTCTCCCTGGGATCCGGCTGAGCGCCTGTGTTTATGTCAACACCTCGAAGGTCGGCGGGGGGGCTGGTCTGTGCCGAGGCTGGGTCCTTTCCCCAGCAGCCAAACTGAGCTTTACCTCCTCCCCACTGGCACCTCCCTCCCCCAGGTAAGGCTCCCTCCCGCAGCACCTCCCGGCAATGCCCTTGGCAGTACTACCTATCCTTGCTGGCTGCCCCCCTCCTGAAACTCCCTGGGTTCAGCTGAAATGATGCTTGCCGGGGAGAGGGAGGGAGGGAGTACCCGAAATTAAAATGTGAAAGAAAAGTGAGAAAGGTGGGAATGAGGAAAAAGCGGTGGGAGGAGCAGGGGGAGGAAGTGAGGGGAGTTGCGTTGTTGATGCCGCTCACCGTGGTCCTTTCTCCGCAAGAGACCCCAAAGTGCGGGGGGGGAGGTTTGGAGGGCACAGGGTGGGAAACAGAAACACGCATGCTGCGAAAGGGAGGTGCTGGCCGTGGGGACACTTACCTTCCAAGGGCGGGGGTGAACGAGAGATTGAGAAAGTGCTGGCAGAGAGGAGAGAGGACGAAGCAGAGGAGGGATGCAGGACCTCAAGGGGAGATGATGTGTCCTCTAAGCCAACGGCAGCGGCAGCAGCAGGATGGAGACGCCCCTGATAGGGCCGGGACAGCAGCATGTGACCCAGAGCTGCGATGAGTCAGGATTCAGCAACGCTTTGCAAACAGCACGTAGGGGATGGAGAGAGAAAGAGAGAGAGACAGACCGAGGACAGACACAGCAAGCGAGGGTGAGAGAGCCAAGCAATAGCCGTGGGTGTGCAGGATAAACAATTCCAGTCGCTCCAGGCTCATTAATAAATTTAATTCAAATCAGAAAACCCTGTCGGATTTTGGGGAGCCATAAAGCAAAGCACAGCACCTGTAACTCTCCTCCCCTTTCCCCTCTTGGATCAAATGAGGATAGAGCACATCAATACTGTGACAGCAGGACTGCAGTACCTCAGGTCAGCACCCAGGACTGGGGTGGGTAGCCCTGCTCATTTCTCCAGGAGTGAAATGAGGTGAGGATAGCTCTGGTACCTACAGCTCTCACTTTCTCAGCTGCACAACTGGGGGAGGCATCTTCAAATCCTGACCAGCTCTGGGAGCAGCTGTTAAATACAGAGGTCACTGGAGGGACCCTTCCCTCTCCTGAAGAAGGAAAGAGGAAGAAGTTAAATGCCTCCATGTCTGACTTCTTTTCCCTTTCACTGCTCACTTCTGGTGTGCTGATGAATGGCAGTAAGGCAGGGGGTGGCACTAGATGGGTCCCTTCCAACCCAAACCATCCTATGAATCCATGAGTCTATGAGGTGTGATGCTGCCCTCCACAATCAGGTTGCAAAGCCCAGCCCCTCTGAGCTTCCTCTGCCCTCAGGACTGGCCTCCTTCAGCCTTCCCCATGTGTAAGCTAGGGGGAGAGGCTTGATCAGCAGGTTTGATACTCGCTTTAGCCCTTCACTTCTGTCTGCTCCCCCAGCCCAGCTGTTCTCACCTTTTCTTTCTCCTGCCTTTCCTGACGGATCCTGGCTGCCTCTTCGTGCTCCTCTTGCTCAAAGAACTCCTTGTCGAGGCGCTGCAGGTGTGGCAGCGTGACCAGAACCTGCAGCCGGTAACTGGGGTCTGTGGAGCACGGATTGTCCATCAGCACCAGCGCCTGCAGCATGGGCAGCACCTGCAGTTTTGCCACCTCCTCAAGGCTACCGATCCTGTTGTTCCTAACAAGAGGAAGCACAGAGGGCAGGGGAGACATATGCAAGAGAGTGAGAGCTCTTTGGAACAGTAAGTTGACAAGACAGACAAAGCAAAATTTAGCAGCATGGCAGACTGCAGACCTTAGACCACAGGCCTCTGTGATCTAAGATCTAGGTCACTCAAGGCCTCATCCAGCCTGACCTTGAACACCTCCAGGGAAGGGGCATCCACAACCACCCTGGACAACCTGTTCCAGTGTCTCACCACCCTCACTGGAAAGCATTTCTTCCTGATCTCCAGTCTCAATCTGCCCTCCTCAAGCTTCAATCCATTCCCCCTCATCCTGTCACTCCAAGCCCTTGTCCATAGTCCCTCCCCAGCTCTCCTGTAGCCCCCTTCAGGCATTGGAAGGCTGTTCTGAGGTCTCCATGGAGCCTTCTCTTCTCCAGGCTGAACAGCCCCAACTCTCTCAGCCTGTCCCCATAGGGGAGGTTCTCCAGCCCTCTGATCATCTTGGTGGCCTTCTCTGGACCTGCTCCAGCAGATCCACATCCCTCTTATGCTGGAGGCACCAGAACTGCATGCAGCTGAATTTATAGGACTTATACTCCCAGACAGCTAAGTGATGAACACCAGCTAAAGATGGTAAAGATCAACCTGTTCCCATCAGGCCTTCAACTTCCAAAAGACCCAGAAAATCCTAAAGGTATCAGTGGGAGTACAGCCTGATGAAGGATCTCTGGTCCCAGCACAGAGCAGGGAGGACCCACCGCAGATTCAGGTACTGCAGGCACTTCATGCTGCTGCAGAATCCATCCAGGCTTTCCAGACTGTTGTCACGCAGGTGCAGAGTTGTAAGCTGCTCTAGTCCCTCAAGGCCTTCAAGGCTCTTAATGGTGTTCTGAGCCTGAGCAGCAGGGAGGCAGGAAGAGAGAAGGAAAGAGAGGTTACACAGGAGAGGGATCCACAGTTATTCCTGGCTTCTAGAGCTCTGTCAGACTTCCTCCACTCCTAACAGTCTGCAGAAGAGAAGGCTCCGAGGAGACCTAATTGTCGCCTTCCAGTATCTGAAGGGGGCCTACAGGAAGGCTGGGGAGGGACTGCTCAGGATATCAGGTAGTGATAGGACTAGGGGGAATGGAATGAAGCTGGAGGTGGGGAGATTCAGGCTAGATGTGAGGAGGAGGTTCTTCACCATGAGAGTGGTGAAGCACTGGAATGGGTTGTCCAGAGAGGTGGTCGAGGCCCCGTCCCTGGGGGTGTTTAAGAGCAGGCTGGATGAGGCTCTGTCCAGCCTGATCTAGTGTGGGGTGTCCCTGCCCATGGCAGGGGGGTTGGAACTAGATGATCCTTGTGGTCCCTTCCAACCCTGAATGAAACTATGAAACTATGAAACAGGGCTTTCTCTGAAGCTAGATCAGGTTGCTCAGGGTCTTGCCCAAATTGATTCTAAGCATTCAGACTCAAGGACCAAGAGTCTGAAGAACAAGTGTTCTCTGTAGGAGAATTGAGGTAAACCCACCCCAGGTGAATACTTTACTGCCAGCACAGCACCTCCTTCCACTGCAGCAACAACTCAGAGTCCCCAAGGCCTCAGAGAGCAGCAGTGTGGGGGAGAAGCATGGACCTGAGCCTGAAACAAGGGTATTTAAAGGATAAATAACCAGCCCCTCCCAGTCACACAGTCCATGCATTCCAGGGACCATCCAGTGTCAGTTGCTTCTCTTGTGGGGGATATCTACAACCAAGGAGTCTCTTCTTCTACTCCTCTAGTAGAAGCAGCAGGCTGTGTGTTCCTGAGAGGGGTTGCAGGGGGGCTGTTGGCTGGTTTAATGTCGAGCTTTTGCAGGTGTACTTCTTGTTATCCTTCCACGGGTGCACCCTCTTGCCACAATCTGACAATCGCGCAGCAGGAGGAATGTGTCCTATCAGCTCAAAAGCCCCCAGCGATCAATTTCATTCCCTTCACTGCACTGAGAACTGGGAGCCAGGGAAATACAAAGCTCCGAATTTCAGTTTCATAGGCTTTAGGGCGGAGAAGACCACTAGAGGTCTCCTGGCCACGCCGGGGCTCCCAGCAGGGCGCGCAATCTCCAGTCAGGCCACTCCCGCTATTTGCCAGCCAAGCGTGGAACTTCCCTGGCAACTACGACCTCCCCACCGCCTTCTGCAGCCTGGAGCTGGGCAGGGCTTCACTGTGGTTGTGGCTTCGAGCTGCAGTCCCTAAGGACACAGATACCTAAAGGGGAAACGGGGAGAGAGGAGCCACTGCTCCCTGCTCCTTATGGGTACCCGGGCAGAGGCCAATGCCTGAAACTAATCAAAGGGGCACAGGCTGAACTGGTGGGATAGGAGGACACTTTTGTAGGAAAGGAGGACTGTAATGGAAACTGGACAAGTAAAAGCCTGGAGCAGTTGGGCCAAGGAAAGAGGGTAACGTGAGGACAAAAAGAGGGAAATCAGAGATTTAGCACAGGCCACGTGAAGCGATTTAACAGTCAGGAAGGATTAGGACACTGTACCTCAGAGGACATCAGGAGCTGGGGTGGGGGACAGGGTGAGGGGAGCTCACTGATCACTGCTTTGTAGAATGATCAGTGACCTCCCACCACTCTCACTTTCTCCATTACTTCAGTGTGAATGGTTTCAGTTGCTCTGTCCATGAAATCACCAAGAGGACAATGCAGGATGGATTTTTGTTCAGGGGGTTGTGTCCCCCCAGAATCAAATAACCTCCCACATGACACCCTTTATCAAATGACATCATCACCTTACCTCAGCTGCCAGTTCTTCACACAGATGTGATGCCACCACTGCTGATGGAAACCTGCTATGTTCTGTTCTCCATGCTTCCCTAACCCCTTCCTGCATGCCTGGCCTTGCCCTGGCTTGCCTTGGACACCACTGTTGCACAACAGGCAGGAACTAAGCCAGCCCTAGTGACAGCAGTGACCCTCAAACCCACACCCATGGCACACAGCTAGCTAGAAGGTATAACTTGGTTAAAGCTCAGTTTCATCTCGATGCAGCTCTGTCATGCATTAACCAAATTTGCTTTGGTTCCTTTAAACTGTACCCTTTGTCTTGAACCTTGTCCTCAAGGTGCCAGCTGCATCTGCCCATGGCTCAAGTCACACCAAAATCTTTGTACTGAAAGCAAAGCACTGCTGGGGGAGACTCCCCTCCAAAATGAGCAGATGAACATGGGAGACAAATTCAGGCCCCAAAGGTTCCTGAGAAATGAGTCAATTGTTCCTGTTTTAATAATGAATGATGACAGCCACAAAGATGATCAGAGGGCTGGAGCACCTCCCCTATGGAGACAGGCTGAGAGAGTTGGGATTGTTCAGCCTGGAGAAGAGAAGGCTCCAGGGAGAACTTAGAGCAGCTTTCCAGTACCTGAAGGGGCTACAAGAAAGCTGGGAAGGGACTTTTAACATAGGCTTGTAGTGATAGGATGAGAGGGAATGGACTGAAGCTTGTGGAGGGCAGATTGAGACTGGAGATAGGAAGAAATTCTTTACAGTGAGGATGGAACAGGGAAGTTGTGGAGGTGTTCAAGACCAGCAACCTGGTCTAGTGGGAGGTGTCCCTGCCCATGGCAGGGGGGTTGGAATTAGATGATCCTCAGGGTCCCTTCCAACCTAAGCAATTCTGTGATTCTGTGATGCCTTGCAGTATTTGTCCATTCCATATGTGCAGTTCTGAAACCCCTCAGTCACACCAGGAATCTTCTTGACATGTAGGTGCTCTGTTTGCTTCCCTCCAAATCATTCAAGTGGGGGGGTTTACCTCCAAGTTCTATCCAGTGTATCTAGACTAAAGCCACTTCATCTCTTCTTCCAGCACCTCTGATCCAAAAATCTGTTTTCCACCAGGAAATTGCAAGCAATCTCAGCAAGTAACCTCCTCAGTGTTTTCTGTCAGGGAGGCTTGATAAAAAGAAGCCTTACAGCTTTTCAAAGCCTTTTTCATCTTTAATTGTTTTTCAGGAGGTGGTGACTCAGGACACCACTCCAGTCTCTGCAAGCTGTAGCACTGTGTGATGCATGGGACTGAGCCAGACACACTTTCTGTGTCTCTGGGAGTAAATGTTCCCTAAAGCAATCGGCTATGGCACTAGGAAATTGCGTCTCCTATCTTACTTTCACTGAGGTGTTTAATCAGTTCCCCTGTTTTTGGCAGCTGAAGCTGTGACTCATGCAGTTGTGCTGGTTTTAAACCTGTGTTTCAGTAGGCCCATCAGAGAAGAGAAAGAAGCATCTCCTCCCCCTGTCATGCAGAGCAAACCTGGCGCTCTCCCCACTGACCTCTTGGGCACGCACCAAATGCGTGCAAGAATACTGCTCCTGCAGGAGGCCAGGAGAAAACAACCTGACCAGCTCAACACTGCCAGCTCCTCCTCTGCAGAGGAATTGCTGGACAATGGCTACTTCCTTCACATCATCTGGGCAGACAGCATAGAAGGAGCTACCACAAAGAAGAGGATTTGTTTTGGAGGAGCTCTCTGAAATCTGTTTTTCTTCATCTGAGAAGATGGAACTGAACTGGCAAGCAGAAGAATTATGCTGCTTTGAAGGGGACAGCCTCCTCCCTCCTCACACTGCCTGGCAGTGCCAGGCTCTGCAGCAGCTCTGTCCCACCCTCCAGGCTAGCTATACCCTTTACCAAATAGAGGTTCTTCAGCTTGGGAAGATTGAGCCCTGCTGTGCTCTCTAGGACATTTCCTCGCAGCTCCAGGATTTGCAGGTTGAACAGCTGGCCATGACTCAAGCCCAGTGTTGAGTGGATTCTATTTCCTGAGTGGCAGAGGAGGAAGAGACAATGAAAGAATTAATCCCATCCAAAGTAAGTGTCCTATGTGCACAAGGATGAAGAAAGTGGTCTGTATCACCTTTCAGGCTGAGGTTGGTTAGGCGGGGGTGAGTGATGCCCTCCACATCCTTGATGCGGTTCTGGCCAAAGCTGATGAACTGGAGGTAGGGCAGCTCCTTCAGACAGGGACTGCTGAGCAGATTCCCATCCACCTTCAGCCAGAGCAGATTGGTTAGGCTGCTCAGTGGAGACAAATCTTGCAGCTTGTTCTCTGACAAATCCACATACTGCAGGTGTATGAAGCATTTGAGGAGGCTGATGTCTGTCAAGCCCCTGTGGGAGGGAGGACACTAACAAAACATCTCACTTACTTCCCTCTGATACCAGCTTGCAGTTTGCTCCTCACCACTACTGGAGGGAAGGTATCCTCCTCTCCCACTTCCCTGCTGCTCTAGGAAGCATTGCTGGAGAGCAGGAGGAAATAAGCAGGTGACAGAGTGAGCCTGAATAGTCTGTAAACAAGGCTGAATGTTAAGATGGGACCTGCTTTCCTGCAGTACTTATTCCCATGGGACCCTGCCTGTCAGGAGACAGCAGAACAAGAGTAGGAGAAGGTAAATCTAGGGAGTGGGTCCAGCAGACACTAGTGGCAACACCAAGGGCTGCGTGGAAGGACTTTGCTAGTGGGGACAAATGCAGGGGTGCTGATGGGGCTGAGGCTGTAAACCGCTTCCAGGCCATTGTGGCACATGCCTTAAATGTTAGCACTTCAGAGGAGAGAGATTTAATGGATATTTCTCCAAGTGGCTGTGGGGAGGTCCCCTGAGGACACCACAGTCCACAGGGAAGCACAGGCTCCTGCCCATTTAGGGGGACACTGACGTTCCCACCAGTGCATCTGGACATGGTGGAGGCAGTGCTCTGCTCGGGGCTGAGGACGGCAGAGCTGTGCTGAGGCACAGAATGGAAGGCAGACAGCTGGAGGGCACAGCCTGGGAGCGTTCTCCACAGGCGGTCAGCAGCGGCCCCAGCGCAGGGCTGCTGGGTGGCTGCCCCCGGGGCGGAGCTGCCTCGCCGCCGGGGCAGGTTTCGCACACTCACTTCTGTCGGGCTTCACATTTCACGAAGGCGTGAGCCAGGCCGTTGCTGGTCTTGCAGAGGAGGGAGAGGCCTTCCCTCAGGACCTCCTGTGTCAGGGGAGACGGGGCCAGCTCCTGGGGGAGAAAAAGAGAAGCGAGCACAGTGCCAGTGCCAGTGCCGGTGCCGGTGCCGGCCTCACCACGGCCGGAGGGTACTGCGCCCCCTCCCTCACCTGGGCTTCCTCTTCCCCTTCCCTCAGCGCCTCCTCCTCTCCCTTCTCCTCTCCTTCCTCCTCAGGGCTGTTCTCGCCCCCTTCCAGCTCCTCGTCCTCCATCCTCACAGCCCCGCTTCCCACCCCGGGGAGGGCGCTCCGGCGGTAGCCTGCCCAGGCGTGGCGAGCGGCGGCGCCTGGCCCCGGCAGAGGCGGCCCCGGCAGAGGCGGCCCCGGGAGAGGCGGCCCCGGCCCCGCTGCCACGGCAACCGCGCTGGCCTCCCGCAGCGCTCTGCCGCGCCGGCCTGAGCCTCCGCGCCTTCCCCCGCGCCTCCCCTAGCCCACCCCCTCCTGCCGCCTCAGGCAGGGCAGAGGAGCTCCACAGCCCGCTCAGCTCCGGGGAAATCCCTCCCCAAAAAGCCTCCCGTTATTCATGGGCAGGGTTGGGTGAGTGGTTGGACTTGATGATCTTGGAGGTCTCTTCCAGCCTGGTTGGTTCTGTGGTTCTGTGGATCATAGCATTTTTTTCAGTGGGGAAAGACCTGTAAGGTCATGGAGGCCAGCCATCAACCCCCCGCTGCCGTGCCTGATAAACCACATCCTGAAGTCCCGTGGCTACATGGTCTTTAAACAGCTCCAGGGATGGTGCCTCCACCACCTCCCTCGGCAGCCTGTTTCAATCCCTGAACACTCTCTCAGTAATTAATTTTTCCCTGGTATCCAACCTAAACCTCCCCTGGTGCAACTTGAGGCCATTTCTTCTCATCCTATTGCTAGTTACTAGGGGAAAGAGACCACCACTCATCTCACTGCAACCTCCTTTCACGTCTCCCCTCAGCCTCCTTTACTCCAGGCTAAACACCCCCCATCCCCTCAGCTGCTCCTCAACAGACTTGTTCTCCAGACCCTTCACCAGCTTCCTTGCTCTTCTCTGGGCACAAGCTCTGCTCTGGTTAGTGCATCCTGCTGCTCAATCTCCTGCAACCATGCAGGCACTGCTGGTTTGCCTTTCATTGGCCATCACTCTCCCTGTGCTTTCTTTTTACATTGTTCTGCTAGGAATACTCCTCTCCTAGCTGACCACTTCTGCCCTTTTGCTGCTTCAGCTGCAAGAGCTTGTCATCTTTGGTATGAAATTCCAGGTGGAAAGCTCAGAGCATGTCTTGCCTTCATCTGCAATTATTAGGAGTGTATCCAGAGAACTGAAGGAATGTTTCTGTGGGAAGGGACCACTGGAGGTCATCCTGTCCATCCCCATCTCAGAACAGGGCTGGATGAGCCACACAGGATGGTGGCCACTCAAATGGTATCTCTAAGAAAAGGCATTCCCTCTGGTAAATGCTTAACGTTCTGAGCAGAATTAAGCACAGGGTTGGCATGAAACCTTCCAAGACATGGCCTCCTAGATGCCAGGAAGTGGCTTGTGGGATACGGTGTCTGGACCTGCTGCAGGCGACACTGCTTGAACACTGTCCTCCAGACTGGAGAGCTGGGGAAGGCTGAGGCTGCCAGTGCCCAGCAGATGCCATTGGTGCCTGCCCAGTTTTAGCACCCCTGGGCAGGTGGATGGCTGTGACCCCAACAACTGCCAAGCAGTGCTGGATGTTTGCTGGCCAGGAACACTGCATTTTGGGGTTAGAGTCCAAGGCTCTTCCTTTCCAGTGCACTTTGCTTCTTTGCAGCTTCTGGACAACGTCAGCATTAGATAAGCCAGTCCAAACTCAAGCTGGACACACAAATGTCAGCCACGAGTCTCTCACAGTACCTGTGCCAGCCATCACCCTTCCTGCAAAGCACGCCTGAGTGCTCAGGGCTGCACTAAAGAACTTCGAAGAAACAAGAGAAATTCCCCAGGGAAACCCAAATCTTTAAAAGAGAAGGATTTTATTTAGGTTATCAAAAGGATCCTGGACCTAACTTTACCCTGACTACTGATCGTTAAGGAGGTTATGAGCCAAAAACTCATCTGCGTGTCCCCAAAGGAGCCCAGGACGAAGGTGGCAGGAGGATGGCAACCCTGCCAGGCTACTCCCAGGCCATCCCAGGAGCCATCAACCCACCAAAAGCCCATCTGGAGGAGCACAGGAGCATGATGGCACTTGGGACCTGAAAGGACGGACTCAGAGGAAAGGACATTCTTTCTGGGACCTTCCAGAGAAGCCTCAACCCTAAAGTACGTTTAGAGCTGGGAGTGGAGACATGTCACTGTGTTCATAGCTGCAGGACATATGATGGGACACAGGGGAAGGGCTTCCTTAGGGGATGCTTAGGGGAGGAACGGAAGGCAGGAAAGGAAGAGATCTAAATGATTTGTGGAGGATCAAGTGTGGAGGACAGAGGCATAGGGGATTAAAAAGGGACTGTCGTGTAAATGGTCGCATGGTCACCAGCACACGTGACTACGTACTACACACACGGTCACCAGCACACGAGTATGTACGTACACACACACACGGTCACCAGCACACACGTGTGAGTACGTACGTACACACACACACACAGAGTCACCGGCACACACGTGAGTACGTACATACACACACAGTCACCAGCACACGTGTGAGTACATACTTACACACGCATGTGGTCACCAGTACACCGCTGTGCTGCGCAGAGAGGCAGTGGGATGGGGCTGCCTGCACTGTGCTCACGTTCTACACATCTGGGTACCCCCACACACAGAGTGCACCTGCGTGGTCCCTGCTGGCGGCACAGACTCAGCCTGGCTGCTGGTTGGGGCTGAGAACATGGAGCTGCAGCAGCCTCTTGCAGGCCGTCATCTGACACGAGGCATCTTTCCCAACAGCAACCTGTTTAAGATCCAACTGCCACAGTTTGCAACGAGGATCTGGCAACATCCCTACTCCTCCGGAGCCACGTCCCTGCCAGAAAGCAGGCAGAAAGAAGATCTGGCACTCCTGCTGATGCAGGAATTATGTTCCACAGGTTTAGTCTTTGTTAAATTAATGCTTTCATGCTTCTGCATTCTCCTCAACTCAGTAACATCAAAACTTGGCTCCCATCTGGTTTGGTTTATGTAGGTCACTCTTTTGCCCTATCTCTGTGGACTGGGCTGGGCAGGAGTGGGAATCAACAGCAGAGCTGCAGCCACTGGCTGATGCCTGTGAGCTTCCCACAACCACAAGCACCGTGTCCTGACCAAGCCACTGCTGCTTTGATCACACCGACCCCACCCACCCCTCAGAAGCACACACTGTGGCTGAGGGAACCACAGGGGTTTCAGGGTTAGGTTCTCTCTGCCTTTGAAGCCTCTTCCTCTCAAGGTGACTGCATGCACCGAGAGCTGGTGGCTGTCACCTCTGCACTGGAGCCCTTCCTCCTCAGGCCCCCTCACATCCTGCCCTCTCTGCCTGCTTTGCTTCCATCACCAGAGGATCGCAGCCGCCGCTGCCTTTCGCGCCGGGCCCACCACCCTGTGTTTTCTAAGGCCAGAGCCGCTTTAGTCGCCATTTCAGCGCTGCCCGCCCAGCTAACGCCCCGGAGCAGGCTCCGGCGGCCGAGAGCGCTGCGGCCGCCCGGGGGAGCGCCAGCGCCGCCCGCAGCACCCGGAGCGGCCACAGGCTCCTCCCCGAAAGGCTCCTCCCCAGGAAGAGGCACGGCGCTGGCCGGGATGCTGCTCGCAGCTGGGAGGAGATGCCCCTGCAGGAGCTTCTCCGTCCCTGTGCGTTCCAACTGCGAAGGAGGAAACCCTGCAGCAGCACCGAGGAGCAGCTGAGAGAGTTGAGGTTGTTTAGTGCGGAGAAAAGGAAGCTGAGGGGAGTCCTTCTTGCTCCGTAACTCCCTTAGAGGCTAGAACAAGGTAGGTGTTAGTCTCTTCTCCCTAGTAACAAGTGATAGGACATGAGGAAATGGCCTCAAGTTTCCCCAGGTTCAGGGGAGGTGGTTGAATCCCCGTGCCTGGAGGTGTTTAAGAGGCAGAGATGTGGTGCTGAGTGACATGGTTTAGCACCAGACTTGGTCAAGTTAGAGAATGGTTGGATTTGATGATATTAAAGCTTTTTTCTAACCCAAACAATGTGATGATTCTGTGACCAGCAGCATTACTGTGTTTCCTCATACTTTTCTCCCTGGTCCCTCCCCATCTCCCTGTCACCCCTCAGGTGATGCTGGCAGGCCAATACGCTGGCAGCAGAGTACCGGGGAAGGGACATGCTACAGCTGCAAAACCCACTGCAGACCAGAAACATGCAATGGAAGAGAATCTCTCAGTTGGGCATTACCAGACTTGAGTGCCACTCTGCATGCCAGCTTCAGACCAGGGCAGTGCTCCCAAGGCCATACTGCCTCACGGCTAAGCCTCTGAGGCACTCCCATTACCCTTAGCACTACCTAAAAACCTCCTAGCTGGTGCAGCAGCTGGGAAATAACATCTAGAACTGCAAACAAGCAGCGAACACAGCCTCAGCACATGGCCTATAAACCTTCTCTGGATAGAGAGCCTCAGCACTCTGCATTTAATGACCAGTAATGTCAACTACCAGTCCTCCCTCACAGGCAATGAATTGTTTCCAGGCAGCCTTGGTAACATGCTGGTCTCATAAGCTCACTAGCTTATGAAGCAGAGAGACAGATCAGAAAGAGGCACACAAATCACCATGGGACCAAAGAGGAGCTATCACAGAAAAGGAGCAAGAAGCTCAGGACATCCTGAAGATGAAACCTAGGATGTAGCAAGATGCATGTTGAACCTGTGCCATGCCCACTGGAGCAACGGTGATCCCATAAAGAACACAATAGCTCACACATCCCAAACTGCCCTCTGCAGCCAGCTGCCTCCAGTAGCAAATCCTGTAGAGCAGCTGCCCCCAGCTGCTTCTGAAGAAGGTCAGGACACAGCTTTGCTTTTCCTTTTTTCATTTATTGTTCAGTATGGGACACAAGTGAGGCAAGACAAGGGTCTAAGCTGACAGGCTCCCTGCTGATAGAGCTGAAGGATGTGAGACACTAGTTCCTTCCTTCTTCCCCAGCACCATGTCCCCCTGTCCCTGCAGCACCACAGAGAAAGGGGGAAGCACTGGCCAGGTTGACTGTTACAGGTCAACAGGCAACAAAGGATTTTGACAATTCAGAGAAGGGTCTGTCAAGACAGGTTCCTACCAACAGGACTCCGACACGGTGGTGGGTTAGCAGCACAGCTATAACAATGACTGTGGAAGGGAAAGCCTCAGAGGAGGTCTCTGTACCGAGATGTGTGCAACGAAAGGTCCCTTCTTGCTTCTGCTTCTTGTACTGAACCACAAGGAACTGCTCCTCACAGACTGCTTCAGTGTTTGGCATTGATAATATCCACAAATTCTGGCTTGAGAGAAGCTCCACCAACAAGGAAGCCATCCACATCATGCTGAGAGGCCAGCTCCTTACAGTTGCTGCCAGTGACTGAACCTAAGGAGGGAGAAGTGTTTCAAGGTCAGATGTGACCAGCTCTAGAAAACAGGGTCAGGTAAAAGTGAGACCTGCAAGGTACTAGCCACATTTTACTATGCAGGCAGCAAGCCTCTTCCATTTACCCCAGTAAACTAGCACATGGCTCTTCTTGCTGAGAACCTCAGGTTTTCTCACTAGCAGAGCATGCTGGACAACCACAGCAACAAGCAGAGGAACGAATCCTTTCCTACAGAGGAAAGGGGCTCCAGGCACATTTACCTCCATAGATGATCCTAGTTGACTGAGCAACAGCATCAGACACGTGGCTTTTCAGCCACCCCCTCAGCTTCTCATGAACTTCCTGAGCCTGTAACGGAACAGAAAGAAGGCTGAGCCACTCTGCATGCAACCTGTTTCCAAGGAGGAGAATGACTCTCTAGTCTTTAGAGAGCATATTCAAGAAGATCTCAAATGGGAATAATCAGCTAGCCATTCAGCCACCTTTCCCCTGCTCCTACCTGTTGAGGAGTTGCAGTTTTACCAGTTCCAATAGCCCAAACTGGCTCATAGGCAAGAACCACTTTACTCCAGTCCTTCACGTTATCTGGGGAGAAGAGAGAAGGAAAACATTTAGCACAGCACCTCACACTGGGAAGGGCAGAGGTGGAAAACTTTCTGGAACATGCTGACCTTTTATTTATGTGATCTTGTTTATACTGACTGTAAAAATCTGCAGTAACCTATCTGTGAGCCTTACAAGGAAGGCAGGGTGGCCATAAAGGCTTCCCAGAGAAGGTCAGGACAGCATTTCCCAAATGGCCAAGGCAGCAGTGCACACTCAGCGTCCTCCCTTACCAGCAATGGCCTTGGTCTGTTCAAAAACCACCTTCTCTGTTATGCCAGCCTCTCTCTCATCCAACTTCTCTCCAATGCAGGCAATGACACCAAGGCCCTCAGCTAGAGCATGAGCCACCTTCTGCCCAATCAACTGGGAATGGAAAAGAAGACAATCAATAGATCAGACCTAATTTTGTAGTCATACTTGAACTGCTCTCCTCTCCAGCCTTCACAAGCATGCCTGAGTGGGGACATCTCTCCGTCCCAGAGACACTCACCTCGTCAGACTCTCCAAACACATGCCTTCGTTCCGAGTGACCCAGGATCACCCATGTGGCTCCAATGTCTTTGACCATTGCAGGGCTGGGGAGAAAGGAGAGGACTTACACCTCTGGTGGAAATTCACATCCCAGAGGTACTCTGGCTTTACTTTTCTCTGTGGGCTCACCTGATCTCTCCTGTGAAAGCACCCTTTGGTACCTTGTAACAGTTCTGAGCTGCAACTGCAATCTTTGCATCAAGCTTCTGACGGGCAAAGTCAAGATAGATGGAAGGGGCTCCACAAACCACCTCTGGAAGGCAAGGAGGGTGTTTATGCTTGAGACAAGTGAAGGTCAAACTGCGCCCAGGCACCAACCTCAAATCCTACCCCCAAAAGCTCATCCCTCTCTCTCATCCCCTGCTCCTATGAAGGCTCAGCCTGCCTGCCCTTACTTATGTTTGAAGGACCCGCTGCAGCAGGAATCTCTCTGCTGCCTAATGACTCAACAGAAGGAAGGAAGCCCTTTTCGATGACCCTATATGTCCCATCGGGCCGACGGCCAGGCGTTTCGGCTAGCTCACAGGTCCCTTTGACAGGGCCCAGCTGAAAATCTGGTCGAGAATCCTAGCTGGCCTAGCTGGGTCGGGAGCAGGAGAGGGCTACGTCAGGTCACGCCGAGGGCTGGAACCAGGAGGCGGCGAGGCAGGGTCCCGGTCCCGCATCCTGCCGGGGCGGCGCGGCTCAGCCCGAAGGCAGCTCAGGCACCGCGCGGTCCCTGCCGACACACGGGGGCAGGGGCGGGGGAGAAGACCTCAGGAGGGACGCGGGGCCCAGGGAGCCGGGTGGCTGGGACGGAAGCTCGGCAGCGGCGGCGCCGGGACAGCCGCTCCCATCGGGGCCTGCCGGGGCCCTGCCGCTCGGGGATGCGGCCGGAGGCGCCTGTGTGCGGCCGCACGTGTGGGCCGGGCCCGCAGCCGGCTCCGCAGGTATTTTTAGCCCCGACGGCAGGGTTTATATTTAGGCTCCCGCCGCCCTCTGACATTTTGCTGCTCCCCGGCCCGGGACCCGGCCCCCGGGCGCCAGCGGGCGGGACGTGCGCTACGTGCAGCCGCTCTCCTCACCGGTGTCGGCGGAGAGCTTGGCGCCGTTCAGCGTCTGGATGAGCTCGCCCAGGCTCTTCTTGTCGCCATTCATCTTCCAGTTGCCCCCCACGAAGAACTTCCTGGGCGCCATGGCGGGAGAGGACAGGGAGCGAGAAGCGGAGGAGAGGCCAAGGTCGCGGAGCGGAGGACGCCGGCGGCAGCAGCAGGATCGCCCCGCTCCCCGCTCCTGCCTTTATGGCGCAGCCCGCCCCAAGCGCCGCCCCCTTCCTATCCCCCGGCCCCGCCCCGCCGAGAGCACCGGCCCCGGCCCCGCCCCCCCGCGCCTTTCGGCCCCCGTAGGACCTTAGCAATGCAGAGGGCAGGCAAAAACCAGCGGGGCTATTTTGACCTTTATTTTGTTCCTCGTGTATTTTGGCATGTAAAGGGGAGGAGGGGTGAGGGGATGCTGCTCGTGGCCCACCTTGCTGCCCACGGCCCGTGCCTTCCAGGCTGGATCCCCCCACCCAAGCCACACATACACACAAATCCCCTCCTCCTCGTCCAGACAGCAAGGAGGTGGCGGCATCATCCCAGCAAGCAGCAAAGCACAAGGGCTGTGTCACACGGGGGTGGGGACAGCGAGGTCACTCTATCGAAACAGATATTCCCATTCCCTCCCACCCCCCAAATCCCTTTTGCTCATGTCCACGGGGCCTCCAGCCCCCACTTTATTAGTCAGAAAACTCTGGTCTTCTCCTGTGTCTTTGTAGAGAGGCCAAGAACGGAGGAGTGGAGAAAGAGGAGCAGGGGAGTGAAGGCAGCTGCTCTCATCCTCGCTGCTCTCGTCCTCACTGTCCATACCCCTTTCCCCACCATGCCTTGAGCCTGCTCTCTCCCCCCACCACACACAGCAAGAGGCTGTTCTAGCTGGGAATCCGCTGATAGAAGTAGATGTAGCCCAGGTCCTTGGGGGGCTTTTCAGAAGCACAGACTTTCTGGTCGTTGTAGATCACCCACCTGCAAGAGGCAGAAGGGGAGCTCAGGGATGCCATTCCCTCATTCCCCCAGGCCTGCTCTCAGCCCTGAGCTCCAAAGGCTTCAAAAGAAACAGGAGAGGTCAGCTGATTTAAAGCTTTACCTCACAGTCCCCCCTAAGCTGTGCAAATGCCTCTTACCTGCCATCTTTCTTGATGTGACAAACATAGTGTCCACACATAGTTGAAGTGCCCATGTGGCTGATGAAGGCAAACAGCTGATATTCTTGGGAGGAGGAGGGAAGAGGAGTGATCAGAGAAGGAAAGGCATCTTACCCTGAAAGACCCTGTGTAAGGCCTGTGAGAAAAGGATCCCTGAAGGAAGGTCTGCTGGGTAAAACTTTATAAGTGGATCTCTGTCAAGTGTGACTAGGAGGAGTTGGTCTGAAGGCCAAATGTATAGGAGAACAGGAGAGGGTAACTGGCACCCTGCCACCCAACCTTCTCTCTTCTGACTCTTTATTTGGCCCTGTGGGTGCCAGGTGGCTAATGGCAGAGATTCCCCCTCCCTACAGCACCCAGCAGTGTAGCAGCACTAGCACCGATCCCAGAGGCTGGACCTGGTTTTTCAAGGGGAGGCTAAAGACCAGAAGCCTCCCCAGGAAGACTTGGAAAAAGCAGCACAACCCTTCCTGTCTTTCACCTGATGATACTTCCTCTGCCCTTCTTACCTTTGCCTTTCTCTTACTGGCTTCCAGGTAATTCCCAGCCTGAAGGCTCTAGACTCTGCTTTGCTATCCTCCCTTTCCTCCCTGCTTCTCACCTCAACACCCAGACCAGCTCTGTGGCAGCTGCTGCTTGCTGAAACCTGTGGTACTGTGTGGATTAGGGAGAATAAAGCCACATTGAGTTTGCACTCCAGTGGAATCCACATTCCACTGCTTGAGACTCACTTCCAGGCCCGTCACGCACTTTAGGACCAACAGGGACAGACTCTGAGATGGACTCTGCTGCCGAGCGCCCCTCTGAGGTATCCATGGCAGCTTCCGCGTCGAGGTCATCAATGTGACTGAAGATCCAATCCACAGCACGCTCCAGACTGTTGTTCTAGAAGGATGGAAGATTGTGAGGTTGGAATTGCCTGTTCCCAAAACTCTCCTTTCACTCTGACATCACCCATGCCTCTCACCGTGGCTCTAAGTGCTTTCATAGCCTGGTCCCGGGA
This sequence comes from Melanerpes formicivorus, assembly GCF_026170545.1. Lineage (NCBI taxonomy): Eukaryota > Metazoa > Chordata > Aves > Piciformes > Picidae > Melanerpes > Melanerpes formicivorus. Next base: position 10,388,430 of record NW_027142360.1, on the reverse strand, counting down.
GAAGCCCATGGAGACAATGGTGGCCACACTGTCTTCTGAAGGAGGGTCTGGGCAGGCAATAGTTGACCCTGGTCCACTGGATCCAGGCAGAACTAATGGGTTAGCAAAGTCTGCAGCAGGAAACAGAATACAGCTCAGAGCAGCAAAGGGATGCTGTCAGAGGTCCCAACTACTTCAGTTTTCCACTGCTGCAGTAGGACAGGAGGTACGATGGCCCAGATGCAACATGCTTCCCCATGGCCACATACCTGGATCATCCATATGTGACATGACCCAGTTCATGGCAGCCTCAACCCCACTGTTCCCTGTGTAGTACACGGCTTTGCGGCAGGCGTCCATGGGAAAACCCATCTCCACCAGCTGGATAATCACTGACTCATCCAGCATGGGTGCTGTGGGAAGACAGAGATTAGAGCCATCCACTCCCACCCAGCCCTGCCTGCTCCCTTTTGAGGCAGCATCACCTTGTTTCCCTCAAGCCACCATTTCCTGGCTTCATTTTGCACAGGTGCTGTGTCCCTGCTCCCTTCGCTACTTTCCTTCCTCACCAGCTGGTCTCACAGGCAGGCACCCCAGTGGAACAAAAGGACTCAGCTGGAGCTGAGGAGCTCTTCCCTACCAAACCCAACCTCCTGCTGTGCCTGGCGAAGATAAAACCTCGACCAGCTAGATCCGGTATAAACCCCAGCGCAGCCCTCTCTCGGCGGACCAGACGTGTGCCCTCCCCATCTTCCACACAAGAGCAAGTCTCAGACTCCCTTGCATAACACCCTTGCATAAGAGGCATGCAAGGGAGGCAGCCAGCATGCACTGACAGCAGGGACAGGGACAGTCTGTGCAGGTGGGAACGGCTAGCGTGAGAGACAAGACAAGGAGAGCGAGGAGGGGGAGTCAGGCACCAGGAAGAGAGGAGGAGAATCACTAACATGTCGGAGAGGAGAAGTGAGGGGAGCAGAAGGAGTCGTCGTCCTCGTTGCCATAGAACCCCAGGCTACCTTTGGGCTCATCTGGTGTCACCAGCGGAGGGGCGATGTCTGGCATCTCCTCTTCCCCATCCTGCAGCCCCGTGCCCTGCAGCGCAGAGATATCCAACTCCTCTGGCATCTCGATGGAGACATCTGCAAGACACCGTCCTGCTCAGCCTGCCTGCAGCGGCACAGCCGGAGCACTGCGCTGCGGGCGCGGCACGCTGCGGGCTGCAGCTCGCATCCACAGGCTGCGTTGGGTTGGGAGGGACCTTCAAAGGCCATCTTGTCCAACCCCCCTGCACTCAGCAGGGACACCTCCAACTAGACCAGACTGCCCGAGGCCACATCCAGTCTGACCGAAGGTCTCCAGGGATGAGGCCTCAGCTGCTGTTCCAGCATTTCACCACTCTCTTTGTGCAGAACTTCCTCCCGGTGTCCAACCGAAATCTGCCCTGCTCCAGTTTAAAACCATTGCTTCTCATCCTGTTACCACAAGCTCTTCTAAACAGTCCCTCCCCCAGCCTTCCTGCAGGTCCCCTTCAGATATTGAAATGCAGCTCTGAGGTCTCCCCTGTAGCCTTCTCTTCTCCAGGCTGGACAGCCCCAGTTCTTCCAGCCTGTCCCTATAGCAGCGGTTCTCCGGCCCTCTGATCACCTGGGTGGCCTTCGGACCTGCTCCAGCGGGCCCATGTCTCTCTCCTGTTGGGGGGCCCCAGAGCTGGACACAGTAGCTCCTTTTTGGGGTAGTTACTTTCCTCTTTGCAGCAATGACCACAGCACCCCTTTGTGACCCCCAACACCTCTATGCTCTGCACCTCTCATGCTTCTTACCAAGCTTTTTGGGCACCCAGTCCAGGCCGAAGGTGAACTTCTTGATCTGGATCACAAGATAGTCTGGGAAAGAGGCGAACCGTGTTGTTCTGAAAGAGATACACAAGGCTTTCAATACTTCACTGGGGGCATCTAGTTGGCTCCAAAAAAACAATCAGTGAGCAGGGTGGAGCCATGTCCTCAGAGGGAGATACACAGATTGGTGCAGCTCGCTTGTGCTGTTCAAACACAACCGTTTCCAAAGCAGATGCTCTACCAAGATAAGGCAGAACGCAACATCCACAAAATCTTGGGGGTAGAGGAAAAATAGAACACATCAGCTGCCTGCCAGGTTTCTGTTTTCCAAGCCTTCTCAGATTTTAGGATGTAATTGCAAGTCTAACCTTTGAGAAATTAAAGGAAATCAAATTTTATTAGACTGACACATCCAGCTGCAGGAAGTGACAAGCTCTCAGGTGCAAGAGCACTTCTTCAGGCCTTAGAGCAGCCTTCCAGTAGCTGAAGGGAGCTACAAGAAGGCTGCAGAGGGACTGTTTGCAAAGGCAGTGATAGGATGAAGGGCAATGGTTTGAAATGAGGAAAGCAGATTTAGATTGGATGTTAGGAACAAATTCTGCACCATGAGGGTGCTGGAACACTGCAACAGGTTGCTCAGGGAGAGCATTGAGGCCCTGTCCCTGGAGATACTCAAGGTCAAGCTGGACAAGGCTCTGAGCAAGCTGATCTAGTGCAGGATGTCCCTGCTGCCTGCAAGGGGTTGGACTGGATGAGCTTTGGAGGTGCCTTCCAACCAAACCATTCAATGCTTACATAGAGCATAGCGCCTGTGAATCCTTCCCATCAGATTTCAATGGCTATGGGGCAAGGAAAATCCAATCATCTTCCAGAAAACTCTCAGCTTTTCATTCTAAATTCCAAATTCAGCTGTAAATGCAGTGCTGACCTTGAAAACCTCCAGGGATGTGGCCCTCAACTGTCATTCCTATGGAGGGTCCCAGAGCTGGATGCAGTACTCCGGGTGAGGACAATTGCTCCAGCACTGATGAACTGGTTGCCCCTCTGCTTCAATGTCCCCTGGGCCCAGGGTGTGCAGGACTGCAAAGCTTTGGTAACACTTCTTCCCCAAACAACTAAAATAAGTCCCCAAAGGTGTGCAGCTATGGCCAGTTTGCCACAGCCCAGCTGGTAACTCCTACACACTCACTTGAGAGCCACAGACTTGGCCTGCAAGGCTGTGCTCCAGAAATCATCCACCTGCTCTGGAGCTCCATAGGCCTCTAGGCAGGAGCTGAAAGGCACCTTGGCTCGCACCAGCTCAGGCAGTGGCTGCTTCTCCTCCTCTGCCTGCCGCTTCTTCTCCTCATATTCCAGTAGCTCATCTAGAGAACCAAGCACAAGAGTCAAAGACCACATCTAGGCATCTGCAAAGCAACTGGTGTCAACTACACCCAGAGGCAGAACTCCATCAGGAATGGTGCACAGAGCTCTGCTCTGCTGCTGAGCTCCTATGTTGCTGTTGTAGTGTCAGAGGGAATGGTTCTAGAGGGTGTGGCAGTTTTAGGCTGTGCTTTGGAAGATTTTCCACAGATCTTGAGCAGGAAGTGGTAGAATGTAAATAAATTACCATTGGATGTGAAAGGAAAACGATGATAAGGTCTAAGTCATCCCCCTGGTCAGAGGACTAACACAAAACTAACTGTCTCTCTTTTCGACTCCTTCACTCCAGCCGATACTAACTAGTACTCCTGCTGGCTTTACTGACCTTGGATGTGTTCCTCTGTTGTGCTTAAGTACTAACAAGTGACTCTCTGCTTTTCTCCTTTCTTCTCTTGTCTCAGGTACAGGGGGAAGGGAGCAGGGAGGGGGAAGCTGTTGGTAACCCCCTGGTTTTGTCCAGGGGGGCTCTTGTGCTGTTTATAAACTGTAAATGCCTGTAAGTATTGTGTATTTTGTACATTCATTGCATTCCATATTTCTAGATTGTAGTTTTGCTTGTAAATACAGTTCCATTAGCTTTCAACTGAGCTGGTCTGGCACTTCTATGCTGGGGGTAATTTCAACCCCCCATGTTCATATTAATTGGCAAAGAAATGGCAAAGCCAGGAAGCCCCTTCCTCATGCACTCCAAGGACAACATCCAGACATCACCTTTGCTGCTGCTCTGGCCTTGGCACACCACTGACCTTTGTTGAGGGCAGCATCCATGGGCACAGGCAGCTGCATGATGTAGTCCACACGCTGGGTGTATTTCACCTTCTCTGTGGCCAGGCACTTCAGCTTCTCCTCCACCAGGAAACGGAACACCTCGTTAGGGTTCTCCGAGCTGCGGCAGTTCCTCTGCAGGAGGAGAGATCAGCAGGACAGATGTGACAGCAAAGTGGCAGAAAGAACCACTTGCAGCAGCAGGACATGGCTAATGGGTGTGCACTTCTGTACTCATGCCACTGGAGAAGACAGCAGAGAGTAAACTACAGCCAGCTTCTCTACCCCAGGAACCCACGCCAGACAATTTACATCTCCAGCTGTACCACTTCTGAACGAGATCCCTCCAAGGGACCAGCCCCACAAACATGGCCCAGCAGCTCTCCTTCCCTGCTTCCACAGGGCTGGCTCTTTTCCCTGTGTTCTCTCCCCCTCTCTGTTCTCATCTTCACTCCTCACCTCCTGCTGTGGGCAGAAAACCAAAGCTGGGCTTTGCTATCACTGGAGAGGTGAGACTCAACCATTACCTCCACCATGTTGATGAAGTGCAGAAAGAATTCCTGGGCGTCCTGCTGTCGGTTAGTGGAAAACTCTGGGTGCCCCTTTCCAATGAGGGACTTAAACATGCGTGGAACGATGCCATTTTGCACTCCCTGCAAGTAACAAGGGAGAAGAAGGTGGTCAGGACTTGTCATGCATGCAGCACTCTACTTCTAGCACTGGTTTGCTTCAGGTGACAGAGCCCTGGAACCAGCCCCAGGATGTGCCTTCAGAAAGGGTTCTCCCTCCTTTACCATGTAATGCACACACCACCTCAGGCAACACACTGCACAAGGATGCCACAGCCAACTCTCACCTTCTGATCAGGCAGCTGATCCCCATCTGCAGAAGCTGGCTTTGAATACTCCCCAGAAAGCAGCCCATGGCCCAGTTTGGCTCTGGAATGATGAAGAGGTCAACATTAGCATAAAAATGTTTTCTTCAACCCCATATACTCCAGGAGGCACCATCAACCCACCCAACTGTCCACTGTCATGCACTGTCAATGTCAGAGATCAGTTTCTCTGCTGCACAGGCAAGGATGATCTAATCTTGGTCTGTTCTCTGGTCCCATGAGACTTGGAAGCTACTAGGACTTCTGTGCACTCTCAACCATTGCTTGCACATGTGTAGAACACAAAGGAAGAGCTTCCTTTTCCCCACAGAACTGCAGCTGCTGCTGAGCCATGCAGCAGGCAAGTGACAGGCAAACGAAGCTGCAGCCTGCCATGGGTGTAGCAGTGTCTGTGACTGACTGTGCAGGAGACAACAGGGCAGAGTGGAGCTGTCTGAGCCAGAAATAGCACTGCTGTGAGCAGACTGATCATGTTTTCCCAGGGGAAAGATCAAGAATGCCTGCATGAAGCACTTAAAGGACAACATCCAGTGACTTCCTCCTACGCTCAGACTTTCCTACTCCTCCACTTCAGTCCTCCTCCATTACTGCTGCCACTTCCCTAGAATCAAACCCTAACAATTCCAAACCTTTGCCCAGGCAAAAATCTTCCTGGCTTTTCAACATAACCCCTTCCTCAGTGAATACCTCACTCCAGGCTGTCCAAATTAAGAATCCTCCCTTACTGCTGAAGTCCCTTCCACAAATGCCACCTTCCATTGCTCCCTGGCACTGCTCTGCTGCTCCGGACAAGATGGAGCAGAGAACTCTCACATTTGAAAATGTACTCTCCCAAATCTTGTGTTCCCTCTCCTCTGCATTCTCCTACTATGGCTCACACAATAGCCCCTTGCAGGGAGCCTCTTTAAGCATAGGAGTAAAACCTGGCTGGATGGCCAGGCCAAAGAGTGATGGGGAATGGGGTTAAATCCATTTGGAGGCTGGGCACAAGTGGTCCCCACACAGGCTCAGTGCTGGGGCCAGTTCTCTTTGAAAAGTGATCTGGACAAGGGGATTGAGGCCCCCTCAGTAATTTTGCAGATGACACAAAATGGGGAGGGAGTCTGAGGGTAGGAAGACTGCAGAGACCTGGCCAGGCTGGACTGATGGGCTGAGGCCAACGGGATGAGATTCAACAAGGCCAAGAGCTGGGTCCTGCACTTGGGTCACAACCATCCCATGAATGCTCCAGGCTTGGGAGAGAGTGGCAGGAAAGCTGCCCAGCAGAGAAAGACCTGGGGGTGTTGGTCAACAGCTGGCTGAAGATGAGCCAGGGTGTGCCCAGGCAGCCAAGGCCACCAGCACCCTGGCCTGAGTCAGCAATGGTGTGACCAGCAGGGCCAGGGCAGGGACTGCCCCTTTGTACTCAGCACTGAGGAGGCCATACTTGAGAACTGGGTTCAGTTTTGGGGCCCTCACTCCAAGAAGGATATCAAGGTAATGGAGCAGGCTCAGAGAAGGGCAAGGAAGCTTGGTGAAGGGTCTAGAGAAGAGGTCTGGTGAGGAGTAACTGAGGGAACTGGGGTTGTTTAGTCTGGAGAAGGCTGAGGGGAGACCTTCTTGCTCTCTACACCTCCCTGAATGGAATTTGGAGCCAGGTGGATGTTGGCCTCTTCTCCCTAGTATCAACTGACAGGGTGAGAGGAAATGGCCTTAAGTTGCAGCAGGAGAGGTTTAGGTTGGACATTAGAAGAAACTTTGTCCCTGAAAGGGTTCTCAAACACTGAAAGAGGCTCCCCAGGGATGTGGTTGAATTCCCATGCCTGGAGGTGTTTCAAAGATGCAGAGATGTGGTGCTGAGGGAAACAGTTTAGCACCAGCCTTGGCACAGTTAGGCAAGGGTTGGACTGGATGATCTTACTGGGCTTTCCCAATCAGAACAGTTCCATGATTCTCTCTGTAAATTATTCACTGACAATGAAGTTGCCTCAGTCTGTTTCTTTGTCCTCAGCCAGCTCTCCCAGTTTTGCTGTTAGGCAGATGGAACCTGCCTACAGGAAATGTCCCCTGGTACCAGGTGGCACTGCATTCCCTACAGAATACAGTAAAAGCCTCTCATAAACACTGGGCTGCACTCTGTCCTCTCCACCTAGGGCACTCAGCTGAACTTTCTTGGCTTAGATCCTTACTGACCACAAAGGATCAGTGTCTCTGGTGATGGACACAGAAACAAAGAGGCAAGGCCTGATGGAAGAACCTGCAGTAGAGCACAGTGCAGCAGCTAGAGGGGACAGAGCCAGGCAGCCTCAGCCTCCCTCCTCTCACTAAACTCTACGTACACTTGGGTGCTGAAGTCCTGTGTGGGGTCCGAAGGTGCACTTTGGAATATCTTCTCCAGCTTGTCCACATACCTGCAGAGTAAAGGGAGAGCTGAGCTCAGCCAGCAGAACCACAGCTCTGAGCCAGCTTACTGTGGCAGGAGCCCCCAGCTCTGAGAGACCTTTGCACCGATCCCAGGGGATCCTACGCTAATGGAAAGGAGTCCTTAGCTCACTTACTTTCTCTGGAAGTCTGGGATACTGAACAGCACCTGCATCACAGAGTTGAGGTAGCAACTGTTGCCCAGGTTACGGATACCAGTGTAGCCAGGCCCATAGAGGGGCTTGAGCTGCACGCCAGACTCCTGGATGAGCTCCCACTCCCCAATGCGCTGGTTCATGTCGATCTCCAGTTCTGTCATTGTCTTGTCTGTCTGTGGAGAGAACAGGAAGAACACTCAAGGGAACACCAGAGATGTGAAAAAGGCAATCACACAGTAGTTTGGCTTGGAAGGGACCTAGTCCAACCCCCTGCAGGTAGCAGGGACATCTTCCACTAGATCAGCTTGCCCAGAGCCTTGTCCAGCCTGACCCTGAATATCTCCAGGGATGTGGCCTCAACCACCTCCTTGGACAACCTGTTGTGGTGTTCCAGCACCCTCATGGTGCAGAACTTATTCCTCACATCCAATCTAAATCTGCTCTTCTCTCATTTCAAACCATTGCTCTTCATCCTATCACTGCAGGCCTTTGCAAACAGTCCCTCTGCAGCCTTCTTGTAGCTCCCTTCAGCTACTGGAAGGCTGCTACGCTGTGGAGAACCAAAAGGGGTCGAAACCATTCTGGTTTGTTAAACGAGAAGAGAAGGAAAACTCAAGAGTTGTTCCCAAATATCCAAATACCTGGGACAGAAGGAGGAGTGTTAGGAAATACAGGAGAAATCTGAACCATCCCCTTGAGGGGGCATGGAAATTACACACTGAGTCGAGGGAGCAAAGCTGGGAGCTTGGGCACCTCCCTGCTCAAAGTGCTAACACAGAAATCCAAGGAAATAAACCAATGGAGACAGGAGATAAGAGCACAAAAGGCAATGAAAGTAGAGAAACCCCCCAGGGTTTCTTGACCAGGAATTGTTCTACATAGCCACAGAAGGCTGGGATCCAGTTAAGACACCTCAGAGGTGTTTCCCTCCCACTGTGGAACTATGGAGGACACCCCTACTACCCCAGACTCACCTTCTGCATCTTCAGCATGTCAATCCCAAAGTGAGCAAGGTGCTCTGCTAGGTTAGGGTCCAACACCATGTCATCCTCGTCGTAGGAGTAGACATCTGTGCAGGAACACAGAGGAAAAGGAGAGACTTACAGCAGCTGTGATCTAAGCTTCACTGCTGGATGAAAAGAGTGCTCAGAACTGGGGGCTTTGACAAGCTGAGCAGCTGGAGGTTCTCTTCTTTCTCTAGAGAGCAGCACAACAGATGGGATATTGAGGTTCCTTCAAAACATGTGCCGAGGCAAACAACTTCATCACTGACCAAGGTGATGCCCCTGTGTCAGGGGTGAGGAAAGGGGTACTGTGCCGGGTACCCTCTGCTCAGGATGCAAAACTATTTGATAAACATCTCACCAGAGAAAACAAGCCATCAACCTGGAGAACTGCCCTGAAACCCTTCCAAGTACAAAGAGAGGGGAGGAAGAAGGCAGGGTTTTGCCAGCTGGTTCTTTGCCATAAGAAGCACTTCAGAATGGGAAGGTTTGTGGCACTGAATGCTCCAGGTTCTCACAGATCCCCAGATTGCATTGGGTTGGAAGGGACCCTCAAAGCTCACGTTTTCCAACCCCCCTGCACTCAGCAGGGACAACTCCAACTAGATCAGGCTGCCCAGGGCCACATCCAGTCTGATCTTGAATGTCTCCAGGGACAGGGCCTTAACCACATCCCTGGGCAGCCTGTTCCAGTATTTCACCACTCTCATTGTGCAGAACTTCCTGCTGATATCCAACCTAAATCTACCCTGCTCCAGTTTAAAACCATTGTCCCTTGTCCTATCACCACAAGCCTTTCTAAACAGTCCCTCTCCAGCCTCCCTGTAGGTCCCTTTCAGACACTGAAATGCCTCTATTAGGTCTCCCTGGAGCCTTCTCTCCTCCAGGCTGAACAGCCCAAATTCTTTCAGCCTGTCCCCACAGTAGAGGTGCTCCAGCCCTACGATCATCTTGGTGACCTCCTCTGGACCTGTTCCATCATGATGGACAACAACAGCCTGGAAACCCTCCCTGACTTCTGTTGTCAGACTGAAGTCAGCCTGAGTGGTGCCTGGCATGCCTGTAGCCCTCGGTGGCCTGCCCTTCTCACCAGCCCCATCAGGAGTGATGGTTCCCAGTTTCACAGCCAGGGGGTAGCCGGTCTCCCGGTAATGCTCCACCGCGTGGTTGTTGCCGCCACTGCCATCGAAATAGCGCCGGCCGCAGAGGATGGCTCCGTCTGTCATGTTCAGCCACAGGTTCTCCTTCATGTCACACTTGCTGCACTTCCAGCCACTAGGGACAAGGAACAGAGGAAAACAGATTAGGGTGAAAATGGTTGGGTCCTAGATCTCTCCATGAGTATCTTGTGCCCACTGAAAAAGCAATCTCCCTCCTCTTTTACTTCAGAGCCCTGAGCACCCAAGGGCTGATAGTGACAGGATGAGAGGGAATGGATTGAGGCTTGAGGAGGGCAGGTTGAGACTGGAGATCAGGAAGAAATTCTTGACAGTGAGGATGGGGAGACACTGGAACAGGTTGCCCAGGGAGGTTGTGCATGCCCCTCACTGGAGGTGTTCAAGGCCAGGCTGGATGAGGCCTCAAGCAACCTGGGCTAGTGGAAGGTGTCTCTGCCCATGGCAGGGGGGTTGGAACTGGATGGTCTTTAAGGTCCCTTCCAACCCAAACTATTCTATGAATCTCAATCTGCCATTCCTGCTGAGTGTCTCACACTCAGAGACTCACAGAAACGGTGATTGCAGCTGCAGTCCAGGACAGAAGGTGAAGGTGAAGGGGGTGGCTCTGGGCTATGGAATCACGGAATTGTTTTGGTTGGAAAAGACCTTCAGAGGCTGGGGCCTGAGCCGTCTGCAAGGCGGGGCAGCACAGCTGCCTCCAGCAGCAGGCTCACCAGGGCGGGATGCGGACATCATTCTGGAGCTGGTGCAAGGAGAAGGCGTGCTTGGAGACACGGCGAACCTCCCCGTCCCAGGCCTGCACCTCCTGCTTCCGCGACGCCGAGTCCGCCGTCAGGATGGCCTCCACCGCGCTGGCGATCTGCAGCGGGACAGCGGCCCGGGCACGCGTCAGGGGCAGGAGGGCAGGGGGGGAGCGGCTCCCAGAGCCACAGCGCTCCACGCGCGGGCTCAGAGAAGCGAGGCCCAGGCCGGCCGGCGGGAGCCCCGGTCCCGCTCCCTGCAAGCTGAGAAGGGGCAGCGGCTCTGCAGGACCCCGGGCCGGGGCAGCAGCCCCTTCCCCACCCGAGCAAAGACAGCTCCCCGCACACGCACCCGGTCCCTGACCACGTCCGGCAGCCCCTCCAGCCCGTCGTGAGGAATGTCCAAATGCTCTGGGAAAATGACTATTTTTACATCTTCATCATAGTCAAACTTTTCTTCTGTGATGTCAAATCCACCTTCGACACCTAGGGGAAGAGACAAACGTGGGGGGAAGAGGTAAAACCAGACAGCCTGCAGAGCTGCTGTGCCCACGCTTACATCAAACAAGCGAAGCTTTAGATCAGGCACCCACAACCTGCCCTCCACTTCTGGACCCAGTGTTTCTGCTGGTGCTGTGAACGTGACAGGAGCAAAGGCAAGCCTGCTGACGACAAGTTGGCTTTGCTCATCTCTTTGTAGAGGTGCTTAGGAATCTTCAGACCCTGACTACAGCCAGAAAAACAACAACTGCTCTGGAGACAATGGCCAGAACAGTGCCATGACAAAGCACAGCAGGGCTGTTCACCCTTCACAGCACGTTGGCCAAGAAGGCCAAGAGTATCCAGGGGTGGATTAGACAGAGGGTGGTGAGTAGGTCCAGAGAGGTTCTCCTGTCCCTCTTCTTTGCTCTGGTGAGGCCACAGCTGGAATATTGTGTCCAATTCTGGGCCACCCAGTTCAAAAATGACCTCAGGGAACTGCTTGAGAGAGTCCAGGAGAGAGCCACAAAAATGCTGAAGGAAATGGAACATCTCCCTGCTGAGGAAAGGCTGAGGGAGCTGGGGCTCTTGAGCTTGGAGCAGAGCAGCCTGAGGGGTGACCTCATTCATGTTGATCAAGGTGTGAAGGGCAATGTGGGGAGCATCGAGCCAAGTCCTGCTCAGGGATGTGCAATGATAGGACAAGGGACAATGGGTGCAAGCTGGAGCAGAGACAGTTCCACAGGAACGTAAGGAGAAACTTTTCCATTGTGAAAATGCCAGAGCCCTGGAGCAGGCTGCCCAGAGAGGTTGTGGAATCTTCTTCTCTGGAGACATTCCAAACCTACCTGGATGTGTTCCTGTGTGACCTGCCCTAGGTGATGCTGCTCTGGCAGGGGGGTTGGACTGGATGATCTTTAGAGGTCTCCTCCAACCCCTGACATTCTGTGATCCTGTGAATGAAGTTGCTGCCAGCCTGAGTGGCTTTAGAAATACTTAAAACCAGTCACCAGCATCCTGCAACAACACACCCAGATAATCCTCTTCTGTGCCTCCTCAGCACATCCCAGGGAGATCTGGCACCACTTCACACAGTTAAACAATGCACAATCCCTCAGGGTGTTACACAGCTTCTGAACACCAACCAAATTAAAACAGACTGATGAGGTCCTTCTGAGTGGTTCTGTGAATCTTCTGAAGGAGGATGAGGAAGAGGGTCTTCAAGAGGGGATTGGACGTGGCACTTGGTGCCATGGTTTAGCAGTCATGAGGTCTTGGGTTACAGGTTGGACTTGATGATCTTTAAGGTCTTTTCCAACCTTATTGATTCTATGACTCAACTAGCAGACTGCTTCCCAGCTCTTCTTCCCCCACATGTAGACAGGAGCTTATTGGGAGGCACCACAAACTTTGTTCAACCAACACTTAAGAGGCAAGTACTAGAGATCTGTTTTCCATGAAGTGGGAAGCTGAGATACAAAGAGATCAAAGTGTTCAGAGAAGAACCATGAAGCTGGTGGAGGGTCCAAAGAACAGATCTTATGAGAAGCAGCTGAGGGAACTGGGGTTGTTTAGTCTGGAGAAGAGGAGACCAAGGGGAGACCTCATTGCCCTCTACACCTCCCTGGCAGGAGGCTGGAGTGAGGTGTGGGTTGGTCTCTTCTCCCCAGCAACAAGCAATGGGACAACAGGAAATAGCCTTAGGTTGCCCCAAGGGAGGTTTAGGTTGGATATTAGAAGAAAGTTCTTGCCTGAAAGGGCTCTCAAAGACTGGCACAGGCTGCCCAGGGAAGTGGTTGAATCCTCATGCCTGGAGGTGTTTCAGAGAGGCAGAGCTGTGGTGCTGAGGGACATGGTTTAGCTCCAGCCTTGGCAGAATTAGGGAATGGTTGGACTCTCTGGTCTCTCACAACCAAACCAATTCTATTCTGTGATTTTGCAGCCACTGACATTTTGCTCCTGAATGTTCCTAATACTTAAAAAAAGAACTCTTCCATGTCAGGATTAGCCAAAGCACCACAGTCTGGCTAAAAGAAGATGGAGGAACAGAATCTCCTAGATTTCAGAAGACTTCCTGATGGGGCAATTCTTTCCTACTCTCCCACTCCATCCAAGTCACAAAGCTGTTATTTCAGGCAGCTGTTTCCTGAGCCAGTGACAACTCTTGTCTCAAGACCTTTAGAGGGCTGAGGAAGCACAAATAACTCACAAACAGCAGACTAGGCCTCACCTCTCCAAAGCCAGCATAATCATGTAGAGGGCACTGGCTGTCTGAGCAAACGATTCTAGTCTCAGTTGTGCTCCAAGAAACCTTTAGGACTCCACTCACCTCACCAGAAAAGCAACAAGCAGTGGACAGTCAGTGCTGGTGTGGGTGCTGAGGCAGCAGAGTCTGGGTGTCTGCTACACAACGACACAGGCAGGCAGCAGCCAGCACAGCGCAGCCGAGCAGGGCCCCGGGGCTGACCCCCCTCTAGCGGTCAGCTCCCAGCAAGCGAAGGGCTTCGGAGTGAGTCCTGCTGCGGGCTGGTAAAGAGCTTGGCTTTCCTTCTCAAGAGCTAGAACAGTGCCAGGTGTGGAATTCAGCATGAGAAGAATGCTGATGATACTCTGATGTTTTCAGGTGGTGACAAGAAGTCGAGGACTTTTCAGCTTCCCACACCCTGCAAGTGTGCAGGTGCAGCAGAAGCTGGGAGGGAGCACAGGCAGAGCAACGGACCCAGACTGAGCAATGCAATATTCACAGAACCACAGAATAGTAGGGGTTAGAAGTGACCTCTGGAGACCACCCAGCCCAGCCTCTCTGCTAAAGCAGGAGCACCTAGAGTCAATCACACAGGAACACATCCAGGAGGGTTTGGAGTGCCTCCAGTGAAGGAGACTCCATGAGCTCTCTGGGCAGCCTGCTCCAGGCCTCTGGGACCCTCACAGGGAAGAAGTTTTTATTATGTTTATGTGGAACCTCCTGGGTTCCAGTGTGTGTCCACTGCCTCTTGTCCTGGCACTGGACACCACTGAGAAGAGTCTGACTCCATCCTCCTGACCCTCACCCTTTAGGTTTTGATCCACATTGAGGAGATGCCCCTGAGGCTGCTCTTCTCCAGCCCAAACAGCCCCAGCTCTCTCAGTCTCTCATCATAAGGTGTTCCACTGCCCTCAGTCCCTGGGGCACCCAGAACTGGATACTGTATTCCAGGGGTAGCCTCACCAGGGCAGAGTAAAGGGTCAGGAGAACCACTCTCAACCTATTCACCACAGCCCTTCTAATCCACCCCAGGATGCCCTTGGCCTTCTTGGCCACAAGGACACATGGCTGGCTCAAGGGCATCCTTCTGTCCAGCAGAACCCCCAGGTCTCTTTCCCCAGAGCTGCTCGCCAACAGGTCAGTCCCAAACCCTTCCCAGTCCATGAGGTTGTTCTTTCCCAGATGCAGACATCTACATTTAGCCTGTTGAATTTCATTAGGTTTCTCCCCAACCAACTCTGCATTCCTGAGCAGAGCCTGGCTCCATCCTCCCCACATTGCTCTTCACACCTTAACAAACATGAATGAGGTCACCCCTCAGGCTCCTCTGCTCCAAGCTCAAGAGCCCCAGCTCCCTCAGCCTTTCCTCAGCAGGGAGATGTTCCACTGCCTTCAGCATCCTTGTGGCTCTGCTGGACTCTCTCAAGCAGTTCCCTGAGGTCCTTCTTGAACTGGGTGGCCCAGAATTGGACACAATATTCCAGATGTGGCCTCACCAGGGTAGAGTAGAGGGGCAGAAGAACCTCTGTGGAGCTACTCACCACACCCCTTTAATCCACCCCAGGGTGCCCTTGGCCTTCTTGACCACCAGACACATTGCTGGCTCATGGGCATCCTTCTGTCCACCAGGACCCCCAGGCTCCTTTCCCCAGAGCTGCTCTGCAGCAGATCACAAATACCCACACCGAGCTGAGTCAGGCAAACGGAGTCAGGAGGATGCAAAACATCTACAGAAAACACAACATGACTTTGAACACAGAACAAAACCAGCACCCCAGCAAGGGCCTTCCAGACAGTGCCCACCTGAGGCACACCAGATCACACGACACTGACCCAGTCTGAGATACTAGCTGTGAGTTTGCCACAAAGCCAGGCTCTTGCAGACAGCTGGTTCAAAGCCGCGAGGACAACGCAGGACACAATTGTTTTCTTACCAATAGCCAAGCGGGTTGGTTTCTTTCTTGGGGGGTCTCCAGCACTGGAGCTGGTGTCTTCTTCCTTCTATTCCATTGAAAAGAAATAGAGTTAGGGGGACAGGAAAGCTATGGCAAGCCCTCCAATCCCACCTTTCTGTGATTCTGTGGATGTGTGGTGGTTGCATCAGGTTCTTGGGCTTCTCATGTGTGTGTGGTAAGAGCTTGAGTCTTGCTGTGGCACACCAGCTTCCATGGGAAGGGGCTGCTGAGAGACCTAGGGTTGTTTAGTAGGGAGAAGAGGAGCCCAAGAGCTCATTGCTCTCTACATCACCTGGATGTACACCTGGAGTACTGCGTCCAGTTCTGGAGCCCCTATCACAAGAGGGATATGGAGGTGCTGGAAGGTGTCCAGAGAAGGGCCACAAGGATGATCAGAGGGCTGGAGCACCTCTCCTATGAGGACAGACTGAAGGAGTTGGGGCTGTTCAGTCTGCAGAAGAGAAGGCTCCGAGGTGACCTAATTGTGGCCTTCCAGTATCTGAAGGGGGCCTACAGGAAGGCTGGGGAAGGACTTCTCAGGATCTCAGGTAGTGATAGGACTAGGGGGAATGGAATGAAGCTGGAGGTGGGGAGATTCAGGCTGGATGTGAGGAGGAGGTTCTTCACCATGAGAGTGGTGAGACCCTGGAATGGGTTGTCCAGGGAGGTGGTTGAAGCCTCATCCCTGGAGGTGTTTAAGAGAAGGTTGGATGAGGCTCTGGCCAGCCTGATCTAGTGTGGGGTGTCCCTGCCCATGGCAGGTGAGTTGGAACTAGATGATCCTTGTGGTTCCTTCCAACCCTGACTGATACTATGATACATCTCCCTGAAAGGAGGTTGGAGTGAGGTGGGGCTTGGTCTCTTCCCCCTCGTGTCAGGTTATAGGGTGAGAGGAAATGGCCTGAAATTGTGCCAGGGGAGGGTTAGGTTGGAGATTACAAAAAATGTCATTGCTGCAAGAGTGGTCAGGGATTGGAACCAGCTGCCCTGGGAGGTGGTTCAAAAAATATGTGAACATGGCACCTGGGGTCCTGTTTTAAGGACCATGGTGGTCTCAGGTTGACAGTTGAACTTGATGACCTTAGAGGTCTTCTCCAACCAAAACAATTCCCTGATTCCATGACTGAAATGAAGCTACTCTGGCAACAGAAAGAGGCCAGGCAGAAACAGTGGCAGCAATCCATAGAACAAGCAGAGCTGAAGAACTGGTGGAGCTTGGCTCACCAAGGAAAACATCAGCTAGGCTTGAGGAGAGGAAACTCTGTATCTGCTGAACACAGAAACGTAACTCAGCCCTCAAGTTCAGAGCCAGCTGGGCGGTCTGTGGTCTGACTTCTTACCAGCTTGCGAGTCCTCTTGAGGTGCAGGTAGACCCGCTGGCCTGTTTTCTGATAGTGCTTCTCCACATACTGCTTCCCAAAGCCCAGGAACGTGTTCATGCAGATATACAACCCCCCATCCGACTCCTGGAAGGAAGGAGATGTAAAGAAGTGAAGGGAGGTGGTAGAGAATGCCATTCCAGCTGCTAGGATAAGCACAGGCTTACCTCTAGGAACACTGCTTATTATTAATTAGCTCCTTCCTACATACTGAGTAGCTAGGCAGAAATAAGGTGGCAAGCCTCAGCCAGCCTGGCTGCCTCAGAACAGGTACTGCTGCCAAGATGATGCATTTATAAACCTCCTTGCCTGGTCCTTTATGGCAGGATGCTACCAAATCAGCAAAGCCTAAGCAAGAGTCCTCTGAAACTCATCTCACAAAACGTCCTTAGCACACACAGTTTGTGCTTTCAGAGCATGGTACCATTGCTACCACCCTGACCAAAAGAGGATTCTCAGTGCCACAGGGAACTTGGCCAAACTACAGGAAGGAAAGTTAGCAGACCACTGTGTCTTTGCTGCTGCATTCAAAAGCTTGTGAGAAGCTCTGACACAGTCACAGAGCGAGCCCTCCTTGTACTACAAACACCTGGAAACACCATGCTCATTCAGCAGAGACACCCTTTTTAAACTGAAAGAGCAAGGGTCCCCAAGGCAGTGGCTGGAAATGAGAGAAACCACTAGAAAGCTCTCAAGCCTCCCAACATTACACAGGTGGGACAGGATCTCGGGAGGTCCCTTCCAACCCCTCCCATTCTGAGAGTCAGAGCAGGGTGCACAGTCAGGTATCACCGCAGGGCTCAGGAAGGGACAGAGGGCCAGGCTGCCGTATGCTGCTGCCTTGAGGGATCCGTAGCTTCCAGCCGCTGCCTATTTCTCCTGGTGGGCTGGAGCACGACCCCAGACGGTCTCCTGCTCCCGCCGCCTAGGCCTCCACAGCTTTGCTTAGGCTAAGGATAGAGAGGGAGGAAGAAGAAGGGACAGCTGCGAGATGGAGACGGCTGGAGAAGAGACCACTGCCATCTTAATGACACAGCACCGATTCATCCTCCGTCTGCCGGGCCAGGCCCCGCGATAAGGCCAGAGGGGCAGCTCAGACCCGGGCAGGGCGGGACCACTGGTCCGCCCCGCACCGCCAAAGCCGGGCACAGGGCGCCGCCCTCCCCCCACCCCCGGCAGGACTAGAACTCCCGGCAAGACTCGACCAGCGGAGGGAGGGGACTGGGGGCACCCTGCGTCCAGGTGAGCGGGGCCGGGTCGCCACCGAACGACCTGCCCACGCCCACTCCAGACCCCAGAACTACAGCCCCCAGCTCGCCGCGGCCGGGAGGGGCGCGTCGCGGGGCAGGCTGGGCGCTGTAGTCCCGGGGGACGCCGCACTCCGCCCGGCCACGGCCCGCTCCGGCCACCGGGGAACCACAAGTCCCATGGCGCTCTGCGCGGGCGCCGTCACGCCGGGCGGTTGGACTGGGAACAGGCCGGAGCTGGGGGGGGTGCATCCCGGCGAGGCGGGCGGGCGGGCCGGCGGCGGCGGGGAGCGCTTACCGGCGTGTCAAACGAAAAGGCACATTCGTCCTTGTGGACCCGGTCGCCGGCCTTGGGCACCCGGATGGACGACAACACCGAAAGCAGCGCCTCGCTCAGCTCCGCCATGACAGCGGCTCGGTGCAGCACCACCCACCGCCCCGCCCTAGCCAATCGCGGCCGGCGTCGTCAGGCAGGCTCCGGCCAGTGCCGGGCCTCGGGGGCGCGCCGGCAGCCGAGCCGTGGGGCCGGCTCGCCCAATCGCAGCCACCTTTCATCGGCCCAGGAGGAGGCGCCGGGCTCCCTGAGAGGAGCAGAGCGGCGCAGGGGCAGGCGCTTGCCGGAGATGGACAGGTGGCCGGGCCGGGCCCTTACGTGTCGGGCAGGGGCTACGGGAGACGGGCGGGCGGGGGCGGGACAGGGCACGCCCCGTGCCTGCGGGAGGAGGACCAATGGGAGGGGCGCTGCGCGGCGCGCGGGAGATTTGAATGGTGGCGAGGGGCGGAGCAGGAGGCAGAGCGCCGCCGTGCCCGCTGCCATGGGGGTCTCTGCCAGTACCCCGGCTACCCCCGCGGCCCTCCGCAACAAGCACCTGGCTCATGTTAGCGACCCCCGCTCCCCGAGCGCCGGCATCCCGCGCACCCCCATTGAGGTAGGCGCCTTCCCGCCCGCAACTGCTCTCCCCCGTCCCTGGTTCTCATCCCTGCCCCCTTCGCAGGTGGTGAGCTCCCCGACGGGCAGCCCTCAGCCCGGCCCCGCCGAGCCGGCGGTGGGTATCAGTCAGGACCGGGACCCGCGCTCGCCAACGCCTGGTATCTTCCGCACGCCCACGAGAGCCGCGTGGAGCGGTGAGTGAGATGTCCCCTCCGTCCTGAGAAGGCAACTGGCCAGAGCTGGGCGACTCACGCTGCCCTCCATCCCTTCCTCCTTCCCCGTCAGACAGTGTGGATCAGCTGGTGAAGCAGCTCAGCGAGGCCTTCGGCGCTGAGACCGCGGCGCAAGAGCCGGCGCCGCCAGACACCGCCTGCTGCGGCGAGGAGCCGGCCCGGCGGAGCTCCCTGCCCGCTGGAGGCCCGGGAGCGGCCGCGGTGGTCTCGGAGGAGAAGGTGGAGACGCCGCCCTCTCCCTGCGCGGCCCCGGCTTGGCCAGCCCGCCTTGCCGGGCATGGCTTCTCCTCGGGTAAGTGCTGGGGGATGGCGCGGCTGAGGCTCCATGTGCCTGGGGAGGTGCACGGCCCGTGGCACAAGCAGGTCAGCACCCTCCGGTGCCTCTTTTCGGGCTTGCTCACGGACCCCATGTGCGTGTCCTCCCACCCCAGTTCAGCTGTCTCCCACCACCTGGGATAGCTTGGCTTTGTGTCTCTGAAGCTGGTACTGTGGACACCCCTTTGGGAATTGTTTCTTTGTGAGACTGATTTCTGTCAGGAGTTGGAAAATGACAATTTTTTTTTCAGTTGGTAGTTTAAAGAGGTCAGTGACAGCTCTTCACCCTTCTGACAACACAGGCTTGGAATTTTGGAGGCCTGTTCTGTGTGACCTTGGAATGCGTTGGGATGAGCTGGGGGGTGAGGGTGGGAGTGGTTCTGGGACTCTTTAGACTGCTTCAGAAAGCTCTCTGGGAGCTTCCCTTCTATGAGGAGGGACTAGAAACTGGGGCTGTTCAGTGTGGAGAGGAGAATGCTCATGGGGGATCTCAAGGGAGAGTATGTGAAGGGGAGAGCCAGGTGCCAAGGGGTGGTAGCAGAGACAATGGGCACAAACTGGAGCACAGGAGGCTGCATCTGAACACCAGGGAGCACTTTTTCACTGTGAGGGTGACCATGTACTGGAACAGGCTACCCAGAGAGGTTACAGACTCTCTATTCTTGGAGATATTCAAAAGCCATGTGTTCTGGGCTTCTATGTAGCTCTGCTGATGCAGGGGGGGCAGACCAGACATCCTCCAGAGCTCACTTCCAACTTCAACTTTCCTGTGATCAATTTAACTGGAAGTGCTTGGGTAACATTCTGCTGTGCAGGCAAGCAAACTAGATCATAAAGGGCAGGATCCTCCAGCCTTGTTGTGACACCTTTCTTTTTCCTCCTGTCACTAGGGAGCAAGCCCATGAAACGCAAAACCACCAGCAAAGTCCTGGCAGCAGCTGGGGGAGCTGCCCGCTCTCCCCTCAGCATCCTACAAGATGATAACTCCCCCAGTGCTCCTGCCCCTCGCCAGGTAAAGCTTAATGAGTGGTACTGGGGGAGGGAGAATGGGCTGAAAAAGGTCTGTGTTTTGTATGGCCTCAGTTGGGAACTGTGGCCTCCCAGGCCTGTAAAGCCTGGTGGCTTCATAAGTAGTTTTCTGTGAGTCAGTCTTGTCCCTGCATGCCTCTGAGTCTTGTTCAAAGTCTGTACTTTTGGCCTTGTAATATTGCCCATTCCTGTGCATCCTTTCTCTTCAGGCTGTAGAAAAAGTCCTATGCTCCTAGACATTGTCACAGGAGAGCCAAAGATGAAGGGCCTGACAATGGGCTGCATGTTCCACTGAGAATTAACAAAGCCTCAATTAACTGTTTGTTTTTAACTTCTCTAGGGTAAGAGGCATGTGTTGGGAGAGAACCTTGGGGAGAAGGAAGTGACTGTGGACCCAAGCAGGAGCCTCAAATCTGGGAACTATGCTTGGAGTGACTTGAACAAAGAGAACCAGCAATGCCCCTTTGTGGAGAACTAGGGATTTCCTTTTCTGGGGATCTCACTGAACTTTGATATTGTTTTGAGAATCTTCTGAGGGGAGAAATCCTGTAATAGACTGAAACTCCAGACTTGTGGTCACTCTTCTCACCTCACCCTCTGGGGCAAGGGGAGAGCACAGTCCCTCCCCCAGCTTCACCAGTTCCTTGTACAGCACAGCCTGTCCTCTGTTGTGTATCACTTGTATTGACTTAGTACAGATTTCTTACCTGTAGCAAACTCTTATTAAATTTCTGACTGTATCTACAGCCTGGTAGGACAGTAGGAGCCTCCTGCTTGTCCAGTGCACTGTTTTTGTTTTACCCCACCTGTGTCCAGTTCTGGGGACCCCAATGCAATAAGGACATGGATCTGTTGGAGTGGGGCCAGAGGGCTGGAGGACCTCTCCTATGAGGACAGGTTGAGGAAGCTGGGTCTGTTCGGCATGGAGAAGAGAAGGCTTCAGGGAGACCTGAGAGCAGCCTTCTGGTACCTGCAGGGGGGGACTATGGGAGTGTGGTAAGAGGATCAGGGAAATGGTTTTAAACTAGAGCAGGGTAGCTTTAGATTGGACATTAGGAAGAAGCTCTTTACTATGGGGGTGGTGGAACACTGAAATGGGTTGCCCAGAGAAGCTGTGGACACCTCATACCTGGAAGTGTTTAAGGCCAGCTCAGAGGAGGCTTTGAGCAATGTGGTCTAGTGAGAGATGTCCCTAGCAGGGGAGTTGGAACTGAGTGATCTTTAAGGTCCTTTCCAACTCAAGCTGTTCTTTGAAGACTAGGATTTAGGAATACCATAGTTCAGTCTTTCATTAACTGCTACTCACCTCTCTCCCCTGACTGTAACATGCCACTGTTGTAGCTGGGCTGGGAAGGGTCTGCCCTTGGGCCTATGCACTATAGAGTGGGCTGGGAAGCTGCAGCTCTGCAGGAGACTGCTGCTTCTGGAGTTCTGGTGCACCTACAATATTCTCAAACTGCACACAGGGTTGCAGCTTACTGCAAGGGTCTGCTATTGAGGGTAAATACCAAATAGGATAAGAGATGAGTAGGTCAAGCTACTCATGCACAGTCTTAAGTCTCTGCACCTTGTTGACCTTCAACTCTTCCCCAGGACCTCAGAATGTCACTGTCAGCCTCCAAGTGTAACAGAGGCTGAATATGGTAGCTGTGTGCTGTACTCAAGGGTTTTCACCTGTAGGGTAGTAAGCCTCAGGACTAACAGCCTCTTCCCAGCTAAACCAGAGATGAGGAACTCTGACCTCTTGGGACTTTGAGGCAGAGCAAGGTCTGTGGATGAGATCTTCTCTGGATGGGGTCAGCAGGCAGTGTTCAGAGGAGTTGTGTTTGCAGTAGCTCATTGCAATGCTAGAAAGAAGACAGCCTGCAGTGCATATGTGAACTTGCTTTATTTGTCAGGGCTATGAAGATCTAGAACAGGCTTGGAAACAGGGGTTGATGGCTACTGGGTAGACAGGGTCACCACACAATGCAGGAGTGAGGCAAAAAGAGAAGGAACAGCAAGAAGCATGCAATAAATAAGAATCAATATAACATTCCCTGGTACTCTTGCAGGTCTGAGGGCTTCCTTTCCCTCATCTATGCATAGACAGACTTGAACTAAGCCTTCTCCAGTGGAAAATGAGCCCAGTGTTATGCTAGCTTTTGGGTTGAGGTTGCATGATAGACATCTCAGATCCAGTGCATCTCTGAGGCTGTCTGGAGGGATAGAGGACAGACAGCTTCCCAGCGAAGCTAAGTAGAGTTAAGTTAGGGACAGAGTTGTTGGATGAGAGGTTCAGGGAGGGATGGATTTCAACGTGGGTAGAGGTGTTTGAAGGAAGATGCAGGGTGTCTGAAGTGTACTGTAAAGTCCTGAGACAATGAACTGTATTGCGCAGGTCTTCAAGCCTGCACAAGGCTGGAAACCACTGGGCCTGTTTAGAGGTGGAGAGAAGGGCCAGTGTGTGTGCTCCTGCTCCTCAGCTCCTGCTCCCCCTGCTCCCCCTCCCCAACCTATCCTTTTCACTCTGGGAGACCCCTACAAGTGTCTAGAGACAAGTGGGAGTGGTGGGTGGGCGTTTTGTTTGTGCTCGGCTGGCAATGCTGCTCGCGTGGACTCAGGCTGCGGGCCGTGCTCCTGCTGCGCTTCCCCTCTCCGCTGCTCTCCTCAATTCCAGATCTTGAGGAAGCTGTCCCAGGAGCCAGTGGCAACGGCCATACCATCTGCTGTCACCCCCAGGCAGCTCACTCTGTTGTCATGGCCAGAAAGGATTCCTATGAAGGTGGAAAGAAGAGAGGTCAGGAAAAGAAGCAGGGTCTGTGAGAGAGAAAGGTGTAGAGCATGCTGAGGATGTGCACTGTGTGCCTACACCCCCCTGTGCTGTCTGCTCTTGCACAGCATAGTACAGTCAGTCTGTGGCTAGCAAGAACAAGAACATTTATGCATGGCACATACAGCCTACAAAGAAAATTCTTGGGAAGGTCTGGCTATCTGAATCCCTCTGCAACTGCTTCCACATGGGGAGCAATGGTAGGACTAAGAAGGGATGGTGTCACTGATGAGACTGAGGAAGAACAATGCTGCTGGAGGACTGCACTATACATTTTTTGGAAGCCAGAAGCTGCATCTGGAAGAAAAATGGCACTTGGGTGGATTCTGTGTGTGAGCAGAATCACAGAGTATCCAAAGATGCTGGACAGAAGCCCAGGTCCATGCTCAGGCTGGTGTCTGGCCAACAAGGTGGCATGGTGAGTAGCTGGAACTGGCAACTGGCAAAGGCTTGGATAAAGTAGGAAAAACTACTGGTGCTTGCAAGGACTTGTAGCTAACAGGAACCTGAATGTTCTTTCCCTCCTTGAAACTGTCCTGACTTCTTTACATTAGCAACACTAGCTCTGCACAAAAGAGCTGTACTGGCTGTGGTGTGCTGCTGACGTGCAAGGTTTCAGTCAGTACAGGACGTGTCCCTTTTTGCAGAAAGAAAAGGCTTTTCCTTCCCTTTGTAAGGGACAGGTGACCTTGTAGGGAACGACAGAGATGTCCAGGAGCCACTCACCCACACGCTCTGCTTTCAGAGAGTCCCAGATGTTGCAGTTGAAGTCGTCGTAGCCGGCGAGCAGGAGGCGGCCGCTGCGGGAGAAGGCGACGGAGGTGATCCCGCAGATGATGCTCTCGTGGGAGTAGACAAGCAGCTCCTGGTCCGCCCGCAGGTCAAACAGGCGGCAGGTGGCGTCGTCCGAGCCCGTGCAGATGGCCTCGCCGTTGGGGAAGAACTAGGGAGGGCACACCCCAGACTGTGAGCAGCCCGTGCCTTGCAGAGTGCCTCAACTCCTTTGCCTCCCTGCTAACTGCCAGCAAACCGCAGAGGGGTGACAAACCACTGGGCCACGAGACTGGGTTCTAAAAGTGGAGTCTGCTGAAGGGGACAACTGGTGCTTCTCCTGAGACCAAGGAAACCCCTTCCACCTCAAGAAAGCAAAGGACTTTGGGCTATTTCAAGACATCCCAGTGCCGTGAGTTTAGGGCTCGACAAGCGTCCATCCATTATCCCTCAGATGATTCAGAGCCACAAGAGCCTTAGTCTGATTCTCATACCCATACCCTCATACCATATGTGTCCTTGCTTTGAGGTGCTAAAAAGAGCTCCTGTGTGTGGCAGAATATCATGACTGGTAGGGCAGCTATGGGAGAGGTAAGAACATCTGTACTAGTTGGAGCCAGGGGAGGGTGGTTCAAGCAGCAGATACCGCAGGAAGCTGACACACATTTGGATAGCTACTGGGATCACACTGATGTGTTTCTTGACCTGCCATCTCTAGGACTCTGTTTTGCACCCATGACTTTAAGGGGAATAGTTGCCCCTAAATGTCTATGCTGTCTTCTGGGAAGATTTCCTTTCAGAAGATCTCCCTGTGATCCCAAGCTCCCACCTCTGCCCTCTGGAGCTGACTGAGACCCTCAGCTGAGTGAAGTATTCCTACGTCATCTTGTGCCAGGGCTCCTGGAACATGACTGACTCATGGTTCCCAAAAGCTGCTGTGAGCAAAGCTGAACCAGCACCTGCATTAGGCTGCTGAGCTCCACAGACCAGAGTGTGATGGATGAGTCCAAGCAGTGCTTGGAGTTAGACCCAGATGCTTTGGTGCCCCAGCATCTGGAAAGAGCCAGCTGTGAACTTCGGTGAACTCAGGCCCTCCCTGCTTCAGGTTGGATAATGGGGCCGTGGTCTCCTGAAACTCCCATACCCCCCATGGCTGTGACAGCTTCTGTCAATCTTGTCCCAAGCCCATGTTTCAGAGCCAGTCTGTCCCCTCACCCTGCCCCTGGAGCATACGTACGCAGATGGCATTGATGTCGGACTCGTGCCCTGAGAAGGTCTGGCGGCAGGAGCCCTCCCGCACGTCCCACAGTTTGGCAGTAGCATCACAAGCCCCAGAGATGAAGAGTTTGAAGTCTGGAGAGACAGCCAAGCTCATACAGTCTCCAGTGTGACCTATGAACACAGTCTTCTGCTGCCCTGTCTCGATGTCCCAGAGTGCACTGTGGGAGAGGAGAAGACTTCTCAGAGCCAAACCAAGCAGAACAGACCTACAGCACTGAGGAGCTGCCCCACTCACAAGGCATAGGAGGGAAGTCATGGACCTGGCTGCAGCATGGGGAAATGAGTGGAAGGTATCCCTCAAATCAGCTGCACACAACAGAATCTCTCTTGACAGCTGTGCTGCTCATATGTTTGCCAAAGCAGAGGAAAACTAAGACTGGGGGGAGTGAGGCTGGACCTTGCTCTCATCACTGCAACAGCTGAAGGGAATGCTGACAGAAGGCAACCCTGCGTATCAATCCAGGCTGGGGGATGATGAGATTGAGACCAGCCCTGCAGAAAAGGACTTTGGGGTGCTGCTGGATGAGGAGCTGGACATGAGCCAGTAATAGGCACTTGCAGCCCAGAAGGCCAATGGCAGCCTGGGCTGCATCAAAAGCAGCGTGGCCAACAGATGGAGAGAGGTGATTCTGCCTCTCTGCTCTGGGGAGACCTCACCTAGAGTGCTGTGTCTAGCTCTGGAGCCCTCAAAACAAGAAGGACAAGGACCTGATGGAGCAGGTCCAGATGAGAGCCACAAAGATGATCAGAGGGCTGGAGGCCCTCTGCTAAGAGGACAGGCTGAGGGAGTTGGGGTTGTTCAGCCTGGAGAAGGCTCCAGGGACACCAGTAGCTGATGAGTGCCTACAAGAAGGCTGCAGAGGGGCTGTTTGCAAAGGCCTGCAGTGACAGGACAAGGGGCAATGGTTTGAAATGAGAGAAGAGCAGATTTAGATTGGAGGTTAGGAACAAGTTCTGCACCATGAGGCTGCTGGAACACTGCAACAGGTTTCCTAGGCTATGGTTGTGGCCCCATCCCTGAAGATATTCAAGGTGAGGCTGTACAAGGCTCTGGGCAAGCTGATTTAGTGGAGGATGTCCCTGCTGACTGCAGGGCTTTGCACTAGATGACCTTTGGAAATCCCTTCCAACCCATTCCATGATTCTAAGAGGTAACAGGGACAGCCAGCCAGACCTATCTGCTGTGTCCACATGCTGGTGGGATGTACAGATCATGTTCACTGGAACTCTACATTACAGCCAGGCAAATCAACCTGATGGGAATCATAGCATAGGTTTTGGTTGGAAAAGATGCTGGAGATCATTCAGTCCAATGAAATGTAACATCCTGTCATGTCTTCATACAGGAGGTTTTTCCAAAGGAGGTATTGGGATGGGGTGAGGATGAATAAAGGCTCAGCAGTGCTCACAGTCCTAGCACAGTGAGACCTGAGAGCTGGGGACAAAAGGATCCAGGGACTGGATTTGCAGGTGTCCCTTGCAATGGGCAAGACTTCAAAAGTGGAGCACCTATGTGGGCCCCACATGCAGTTATGATGTTTTCTGCCATTAAGAGCTGGCAGCATGGTTCCTACAGCTTCACCCAGAGACCTGCATCTTGACCTGACTTCAGCTGGGAAAAGAACCCCTCCTCTCCAATGGAGGAAGAATAGATCTGGCTTCCTACGGTGCTCTGCACGGCCTCCCTGTGCAGGAGCAATTTGTCCTTAGTGGATGTCCCCAGGATGCAGAAGGTAACTCACCACGTGGTGTCTCCAGAGCTAGTCACGATATTGTTGTCATCAAGGAATCGGCAGCAGGACAGGTAACCTAGGAGGCAGGGACAGGCAAATATGAGCAACTAGTCAGGGCTGGGAGAGTGGGGTTTGGAAGCAGGGGGCACCCAGGCTGCAGGTAGGCAGCACACACACCTGTATGGGCTGAGAGCTCCCTGCTCACTTTGACGTTGCCTTCACGAGTCTTGAGGTTGTAGATGGAGCACATGTTGTCGAGGCCCCCACAGGCCACAAAATTGCCTGAGGGGGCATAGGCACAGGTCATGACCCAGGAAGAACGCAAAGGGATGGCATGAACCTGGCAGGACAAGAACCAGTGTTGAGACTGCAGAGGCGGCAGGGCGAGGGGGCCCACCCCAAGCCCCCAGTGTGCCAGAGCCGGGGGACTCCTACCTTGTTGGTTGTGTATGTGTCCCACACTATCAGCTTCCCATCTTGTGAGGCACTCACCAGAAGTCTGTGGGAGAGGAAGATCACATTAATAGCTCTCTTGCCAGTAGAGCCTCTTGCCCTCCACCCCCATGTGCTGTCCTGCACCCTACAGGTCAGCAGCATTGCTCACTTGGAGTCTGTGGACCAGTGCATGGCGTAGATCTTGGCCAGGTGCCCACGCAGGGTCCTTCGGGTCCGCATCTGGATGCGGCCAACGACCTCCATTCCAGACACAATCTGAGGAAAGGATGAGGGGAGAGAAGCAATTAATCTTGGGCTGGTAGGAGCTTTACTGCTTCCCACACCTCTGCCTCCTAACTGCTTCCCAACTGGAGAGAGTACCCCTGGGAGTGCTGCTGGCTGATTCCCCACACACTCTCCTGCCCAGCCAGCCCTGTCCCTTACCTGAGCAAGTGTTGTGTCTGCACAGGCTTTCCGGGCATCCTGAGGAAGAGAGGAGCAAATGAGACAGAACAAAGCTGTGTGGTGAAAGCAATGGCAAGACAAACTCAAGAGCGTACCTGGGGCGAGCTATGGCTGTGCTGTGGTTGGATTGTGGCCACCACAGTGGAATCCTGGGCTGTGACTGGGCCACCTCAGTGCCAGTCAAACATCAGGAAGGGGAGACAAAACCTGTTCAACATCCAGTTCCCCATGATACCCACTCTCCATGGATCCTCCTGCCTGGCAGAACACCAGCTGCCTCCCAGGCAGAATAGGTTCTAGGGACACACTACGATCTTTGCCCTCCCACAGAAACAACACCAGTGGCTACTTCTCATGGAGTCCTCTCTTCTCCCCCTCCCCATCCACCACCCCACACTCCCTCCCCCCATGCTCTGAAGATCTCCATTAGCTGTGCAGGGCTGCAGGGGCTCAGAGGATGTAGCTGGAGAAAGCTCAACAACCAGGTTGTGACAGGAGGAGAAATGGGAGGCAGGGGGGCAGAGGCTCTCTCAGCAGTGTCGTGACTGTCG
This sequence comes from Melanerpes formicivorus, assembly GCF_026170545.1. Classification (NCBI taxonomy): domain Eukaryota; kingdom Metazoa; phylum Chordata; class Aves; order Piciformes; family Picidae; genus Melanerpes; species Melanerpes formicivorus. The sequence goes on along the minus strand of NW_027142360.1, from coordinate 10,360,192 downwards.
CCAGCATTACCGCAATCTGCTTCTTCAGCTGCTCAGCCTCCTGCTTCATCTGTTCCATTTCCCCCATCTTTGTGACCTAGGGGTGGCTTCTCCACCTGAGGCAGCCTTGATTCTGGGGAGACAAATGCAAGGAGAGAGGTGTGAGGTAGAAAGGGCACTGTGCACATGTAGGCACCCTTCTTAAAGGTTTAGCAACCATTTCTTGCCCAAATTTGTCCTCTTACCTCTTTACTTTTAACCTCTCCATTTCAAGCTCTATCAAGTCCTGGGTCCTTCTATTCAGCTGGTCACTGTCCATGACCAAGCTGTGCAACTCAGCTCTAGGAGGAGGAAGCTTGATAGGGGAAGCCCAGTGGGTATTTCCTATTTCCCCAGGCAATGCCCAACAGCTCTTTGACCACTAAGGAAATCTGGGGGCTGCTGAGGTGCACTCCCAGGGTTCCCTTTGCAAAAAAAATGAAAAGGTGGATGCCTAGGACAGGATCTTGAAACAACATAAGCAGATAAAAGTATTTCCGAAGTCCAACTTTTCCTTGATGTCCAAAGATAGAAGCAGCATGCAAGTCCTTCATGGACTTTGCTTCTGTGCATCTGCCCACACATTTTTTTGTGCCCATGTCAAGGTTTGGCATCCTCAGTATGTGACAGTGATGAGTTGTGCAGCTTAGTGGGAGGCTCTGCAAAGAAGTCTCTGGGTTTGTTACTCCTCAGTGGCACCAGTTCCACTTTGTTGTCACTAACTTTTGGGTTGGAAGAATCAGAAAATAACTGTTTTGTTATGCTTTATAGATCTTTGTCTTGTCCATTTTCATCCATTTCTTCTGCAGAGAACACTAAGTCACAGAATTACAGAATGGTTTGGTTAGAAGGGACCCCCAAAGGTGATCCAGTCAAAACCCCTGCAGACAGCAGGGACATCCTCCACTAGATCAGCTTGCTCAGAGCCTTGTCCAGTCTGACCTTGAAGATCTCCAGGGATGGGGCCTCAGCCACCTCCCTGGACAACCTGTTGCAGTGTTCCAGCAGCCTCATGATGCAGAACCTGTTCCTAACATCCAATCTAAATCTGCTCTTCTCTCATTTCAAATCATTGCCTCTCATCCCATCACTGCAGGCCTTTGCAAACAGTCCCTCTGCAGCCTTCTTGTAGCCCCCTTTAAATACTGGAAGGCTGCTCTAAGGTCTGCCTGCAGACTTCTCCAGGCTGAACAACCCCAGCTCCCTCAGCCTCACAGCCCCATGATCATCTTGGTAGGCCTCCTCTGGACCCTCCCCATCAGGTCCATGTCTTTCCTGTGCTGAGGGCTCCAGAGCCGGACACAGCACTGCAGGTTAGGTCTCACCAGAGTGGAGCAGTCATGCTGCAGAGCACACTTGGTCATCCTGCTCTAGCAGGGAGGTTGGGCTAGACAATCTTCTGAGGTCCCTTCCACCCCCCACCATTTTGTGATTCCTCCCATATAAGGGGTCACATCCCATGAATTCTGTTGTTGGTCTCCAAGCCCTTGCCAGTTATTTCCAGCTTCTGGATGAGGTGTTTTTGCAGTGAGAGCAGTGAGGCAGTCCAGGTACAGATGCCCCATATGATGAGACAGCATCTCTAGCTTGTTCTCTTGCTTGTTGCCTGCACTGAAGTTCTAGAACTTCCCACTCTTTGCACAAATCTGGTCTTCACTTGTTTCAGTCTTTCTCCTGGGTTAGTGAGTGTCCAGACATGCTCCAGCTGTTGTTTATCATCAGAGCCAGTGCTTTGCCCCAAGGCCCACAAATCTTCCAGCAGCACCTGCAGAATTTCTGCTAGTCCTTGTGGGTCACATCACCTCCATCTCCCTCTGGCCTGTTGCCTGCAGGCCTTGTCTCTTCCAGCCAACAGGGTTTTGGTTTTTTCCATGCCAGGCTGGTCTCTTGCTGTGGGAAAGACATAGCTCCCCAATCCTTTTGCTTGTTGCTTCTTGGAGCTCTTTGTAAAGCTCTTTGGATTTCCCTCCAGAACTCCTTACCCTGAATGTCTCCTTGGCTTTCCTCTGGTCCTCCAGGCAGAGTGAGGTTCTGCTTGGACTCCTGCAGCACAGCTTTCAGAGAGGCAGAATTTTCTTGTAGCTGCTGGGAGTCACCAGCTTATCCCAGAAGGAGGCTATTTCAGGCGGTGCTTTGCAGAGAGAGACTTGCAGTTGCTACCTGCAAACATGGACAGAACCACAGCCCTGCTGCCTCTTCCCCTCTCTGCCCATGCACTGGACTGGTCTGCTGGCCCCAGCACCCAGTGAGAGACCAGGAGAGGAACCTAGGGCAGCACTGTCAGAGCCTGGAGGCACCTGCCACAGCAGTGGCCTGGGGCTGCCAGCTTCAGCTGCACCAAGGATGGGGATAACAGGCTATCACCTGAGCTGGGCCCTTCCCACTGCTTTTCTCTTCTCCCAGTTTGACAGAACAGTGGGGAGGGGGCTCCTCCCAGCGAGGGCACAGAGCTGCAGCTTGGTTGAATGATGTTGGCCATGAAACAAAATCACAGAATGGCAGGAGTTGGACCCAGAGGTCATCCAGTCCAACCCTCCTGCTGAAGCAAGTTCACCCAGATCAGGCTGCACAGGAACATGTCCCACTGGGTTTTGAGAGTCTCCAGAGCAGGAGATTCCACAGCCTCTCTGGGCAGCCTGGGCTAGGGCTGTAGCACCTTCAAAATGAAGAAGTTTTTCCTTATGTTCAAGTGAAACCTCCTGTGTTCCAGTTCGTGGCCGTTGCCCCATTGTCCTATCACTGAGAACTACTGAAAAGAGCCTGGCCCCATCCTCTTGCCCTCACCCTGTAGGTATTGGTAAGTATTGATAAGATCTCTTCTTGGTCTTCTCTTCTGCAGGCTAAACAGCTACAGGTCTCCCAGCCTCTCCTCACCAGAGGGAAACTGCAGTCCCCTCAGTATCTTTGTGGCTCTTTTGTCTGAAAGCCCACTGCATACACTTCTCACTTCTCCTCCTTTGGGAAGAGGCTGGGCAAAGTCTTGCAGCTTCCAGCAGGAGGCTGCAGGTCCTTCTGATCTTGTGGCACTTGCTCCTCAGCAAAGACTGTGTCCAGCTCTGGATGCTCCCCACCAGCACATCAAGTATGAAACCTGACTTTCCAGCCATCCTGCAGAAACCAGCCCTGCTCTTTCAGTCTACACCACTCCTTTTATCAGTTCTCCCTAGAACTGCTCCTACCTCCCCTCCGTCCATCCTAAGCGTTGGACTGCCTTTTCCTGCTGGGCTACCTCTTTACTCTGACTCTCTCCTTCCAATCTTCTCTGCTTGGTCTACAAGCTGTCCAGGCTGTTATTTCACACACCTTTGGCCATCTGAGATCACCATCCATCCACCTACCCTAATCTGTCTTTGTGGACTTCCTGGTTTTGCCCACCCAGACCTGCATGGAATTGAGAACCTTGTTCTGCCTTCCAGTTTCTGCCCCAAGTGAAGATAGCCGCACCTGTGCTCATCAGCCAGCAGATCCACAGTTTTCCTTGTGTCTCTCCTGCTTTTTCCCTCTTCTCTCCCCTTCCCTGGGTGTTGCTTTCCCCACTGTTGCACCAGCACAGGAGTGCCAGCTTGCAGGTGCCCGCCTTTTGAAGCTGCACAAGCAGCTGAGGGGCTTTTGAAGGAGGTCAAAGGGCAGAGGATGGATAAAAAGGGCTAAATATAGAGAAGGTGCAGCTCAGGTTCAGGCCTCTGTCCAAACCTTTAAATCCCTCTGAGGGAACACTAAATGAAGTTGGGAATTGTTCTCAGCTTCAGAGGACAAGGATCCACAGATGAGTGATAATAATAGCTCCAGCTTTGCCTGCCACCTCCTCCCATCGTGTCCCAGCACAGCCTGTGGACAGCGAGTTACCTGATCCCCAGGGGAGTGCAGCTGCCTCCTGGGAGGCCCAAGAGCAGGTGTGTAAAAGAGTCATGGTCATGTAAATTTAGGACAGGAAACGGGGAACCAAATGGGGGAAGAACAGAGGAAAGTGGAGTTTGGAGCCTGGCCAAGGCAGCCATCACTATGGGATGCACATTTCTTGTGAATCCAAGGGTCAGGCAGCAGCCCAGCCTGGTTTCAATGGGAAAGGCTCCTAATGGTGCAAACTCAGTGCTTTCCAGAAGGACTAAAGAGGTGGCTGGTAGGCAGTAGATGAAACCAAGTCCTGAGGTACCTTGGAAAAATCAAAGCATCCACTACCAGCCCAGCACTACAAGGAAAATTTTGGCACCAGCACTGGTCCAGAGCTGTGCCTCCTACAGGCACCGCTAAGGAGCATGGCACCACCAAACAGAACCTTGGCTTGGTTCACACCAGCCTTCTTCTGAGCTCTGCCTTGGCTCTGTTCATCCAGTTCACAGTTCTTGGATTTTGAGACCATATTTCATTTCTTTTGCTCTCCAATGTGCCCATTCCTTCCCCTCCTGCTTTTTCTCACAAATCTGCTGGAGGCACTAGCTGCAGTACTCCTGTTTGTGGGCAACCAGACTCACCCTGAGCCCCTGGGTGTCTGTTCATAGCAGGCCAAGTGCCTCTCCTGTGAGGCTGAGGTGGGGTGTGAAATCATCTGCCTTTTGCCTCTATGACTTTTCAGGGCAGTGGCTATGTCCCTTGAACCATGCCATGGCAGGGGCCCAGCCTGTACCCTAAGGGATATCCTGATGAACCACCTGCATCACTCCCTCCAGGGCACAGTGCACCAGCGATAGGTGAAAACAAAGGGGAGGTGAACCCCCCGGGGAGGGAGGGGGTCCCTCTGTGGGATACTGGGGGAGGGCTGTGAATAGAAAAGGGAAAGGTGCAAGAGGGACTGAGTATTAGGAGACAGCATCCCTGGGTCTCTGTGTAATCCCTGGCTGGCCTCGTATGCTCGCCCTGGTGACCCGGGGCTCCTTGCAGAGCCGGATACAGAGATGATCTCCCCTCTCCTGTGCTGGAGATCAAAGGCCAGGGTACAATTACCCTACTCTGCCCCTTGCTTTCTGAGGGCTTCTTCTGCATCCAGAAAAGCAGCCAGCTGCACAGAGGTGTGCACAGGGGAGCACCAGGAATGCAGGACTCTGTATAGTTAGTGAGTGTCAGGTTCTTCAACGGGAGCATCTCCTGAAAACCAGTGAGATTTACCTGCCAAAGGGAGAAGGAGCACCCCTATCCCAGCCCCTCAGCATCAGAGACATTGCAGCCCTATCCCAAATTCCTTCCCCACCATGATCTCCCCTCCCACATCCTTTGATGCCTATCCCTTGTAAAAAGACTTCTCACAGAACCACACCAAGAAACTCAGGGTCCCAAGTGCCACTCACCAAGGTGACCTCAGGCATCACAAGGCAGTATCCTTACCGGGAGCTGTAGAGCGAGGTGGGTTGCAGTCCCCCCTGGCTGGCAGCCTCACAGCACTGCCTCCCTTGCTGCCAGTGGCTCCCCGCTGCTCGGGAGCCCCTCGTCCCTGTGCAGTCGCCAGTCGGTTGTGCCCGGCCACCCAGCAAGTCCCTTGTTCCCTCTCTGCGCCTCTCCCAGGACTGATCTCCCCATGGGGAGCTGGAAGGCTGTGGACGGGAGGGGTTGTGGGAGGGCCGATTCCAGGAGCAGCGTCAGGCAAATTAAATCAGACACCAGCGACTTGGGGAAATCGGATTGGGATGTAATGCAAAGCAGGTGGATGGGGGGGGCTGCAAAGAGAGAGTAGCAGGCGGCTCCTGAGGGAGAGACCCTGGCAGGCGGGTCGGGCTGCCTCCCTCCATACCAACAACCAACTTATGAAGCGAAGATTAGCCAGAACAGGCTGGGATTATCAGCCGCTCGGGCAGGTCCACAGGAATTCCCGTTTTCCCGGGGACAGCGGACAGCTCACGTCCTGGGACGGGGCGGGAAGAGGGACGGTACCACCCACAGGGGGCCTGCCAAGCAAAAACACATGGCAGGGCTGGAGGCACACCCTCCCGGGGCAGCGGGCTCGGCTCGGCATGGGGGAAACCAGAACTGGGCAGAGGGGCCAGGGGTGGCGGAAGATTTGGTGGTGTGCCTTTTGGCAGCCACTTTAGTGGGATGCTGCAAGGAGATTATCTTGGCCTCAATCTCTTTTAATCTCTCCCGCAGCTTTGGCCCAAGCCCGAGATAAATACCTTTTAACGGATCTGAGCTGACGTCAGGAGGCCATCAGTCTAATCACCCCAGCCACCTTTGGGCAAAGCAACCCAGAGATGTGGACACTGGCCCCTCATCCTTCCCACACGTCCTCATCAAGCAGGAACCATCCAGCTCCCCTACATGAATCACTGGAAGGGAGGCAGGAGGGTGGGGAGGTGATGGACACCTCAGTAGGGCAAGGGAATGACCGTGGGGAGGGTGGGAGGCACAAAGGGTTGCTGATGCTGGCTTTCCAAATGTGTGTGTCAAAGAAGTACCGGGATTCAGCTTAAGGAAAGACTTCCCTTTCCATGGAGCAGGGGCCCTGTGCCAACGGCAATGATGTGATCACACCCCCACCTCTGGCACTGCTAGCTCTGGCCCTACTGACACACAGAATCACACAGAACAGATCTGGTTAGGAGAGACCTCCGAGATCATCCAGCCCAACCTCTGACCCAGCGCTGAAAGGTCACCACTAAACCATGTCCCTAAGCACCAGCTCCACACGCTGCTTGAACATCCCCAGGGATGGTGACTCCACCACTGCCCTGGGCAGACCATTCCAATGTTTGAGAACCCTTTCAGTGAAGAAATATTTCCTAACATCCAGCATGAACCTCCCCTGGCGCAGCTTGGAACCATTTCCTCTGGTCCTGTCACTTGTGAGGCTGCCTTCTCCTCACTCCAACCTCCCTTCAGGTAGCTGTAGAGAGCAATGAGGTCTCCCCTCAGCCTCCTCTTCTCCAGACTGAACCCTCCCAGCTCCCTCAGCCCCTGCTTGTAGCCCAGGTGCTCCAGGCCCTTCACCAGCCTCATTGTCCTTCTCTGGACATGCTCCAGCACCTCAATGCCCTTCTTGTAGTGAGGGGCCCAGAACTGAACACAGCACTCCAGGTGTGGCCTCACCAGTGCTGAGCACAGGGGATGATCACCTCACTGCAAACCTGTCATCTGCAAACCTACTGAGGGTGCCTCAATCTCCTCATCCAGATCATTGATAAAGACATTAAAGAGGACAGGCTCCAGTACTGAACCCTGGGGGACACCACCAGTGACTTAGCTCCATTCACCACCACTCTTTGGGCCCAGCCATCAGCCAGTTTTTTATGCAGTGCAGAGGGCACTGATCCAAGCCTTGTGCTAGGAGTTTCTGTAGGAGAATGCTGTGGGAGAATACCATGCCAAGGGCTTTACTAAAGTCTAGGTAGACAATGTCCATGGCCCTCCCTTCATCACCGGGCAGGTCACCTTATTGTAGGAGATCAGAGTAGTAAGGTAGGACCTGCCCTTCACAAACCCATGGTGACTGGGCCTGATCTCCTGGTTGTCTTGTGTGTGCTGTGTGCTGGCACTCAGGATGCCCTGCTCCATGACTTTCCTTGGCACCCAGGTCAGACTGACAGGCCTGTAGTTCCCTGAACCATCCTTCCAGCCCTTCTCATTGATGGGTGTCACATTTGCTGGCCTCCAGTCAACTGGGGCCTCCCTGTTTAGCCAAGACTGTTGATAAGTAACAGAGAGTGCCTTGGTGAGCACCCTTGCGTGGGTACTTACTTCCATTTCAACTGCACTTGGGGTCTTTATGCTCAATTCCCATTGAGGCCTGAGTATGTCATGACCACAGATTGATCTCTGGCTCCAAGGCTTCCCAGGAAAAGGGTCACTGCTCTTTTTGATGCTCCACATCCACCCCATTCAATTCCTCTTTGGCTACAATATAATCCCATCTCGGGACACTAATCCCCTGGGCAGTGACAGCAGATTGTCTTTGTACCAGGGTGGAAAATGATAAACAAAGCATCTCTTCTGCTTTCACAGGCAATGTGGTGCACAGAGAAGAAAACTCACACAAGGAAAAGCAAGGCCTTGCTGCAGGCAAAGGTAAGCATGCAGCACGTTTTCCTTAGAGGCACTTCCCACCCTCCCCAGGGTTTGGTCAGGGAGAGCTGACTTGCTCTCCTGCTCTGCCTCAGTGAAACTTGCTGGCATCTGGGCTAATGCTTTGCTTTCTTTCCCTGAGGGTTCAGTCTCCTTCCATTGTGTTTTAGTTAAGTTTCCATCAGCATGTCCGTCTCCCTCCTGGAGTACAAACTCACACTTTCACCAGTATCTGTGTCCAGCATTTTCCCTTTATTCCGTATATTCCCAATTCCGCACCCTCCCTCCCTCAGAGCAGCTGAGAGGTCATGGAGTTTGCAGGCACCTAGGAAATTCAGAGGCTTCTGTTTTGAGTTCCTGAATGTAAGACAGCCCTTGCTGAAAGACCTCCTCCTCAGATTTGACCCTAGATGGCCAAGAAGCTGGCACCTAGAGGAGTGGGGTGAGGAGACTCTGCCTTCTTACTTCTTAGTGACACAAACGTGCTGGTGAGGCAGTGAAGACAGTTCCTGATACCACTGATTTGAATCCTCTGTCCCTGCTCTCCTCTTTCCAGCTGCTGGGATGTCACAAAGAACAAAGCCACATCCCTCCCCATCACTATGGCTCTAGCATGCTAAGACACTGCTCCAGGCCTCTGTGGTCCTGGTGCTACTGTGAACTACCAGGCCATGCTGTGTGCCAGTCCTGCTCCTGGGCCCCTGTGTACTCAGAACTCATCTCTGGTCCGCAGCTTCTTGGGCTGCTGCATCCTTTCTGAGCCAGGCTTGTGTCTCCAGCTTGCTGACCTGGCTCCACTGTTGGCAACAGGAGGAGGATCTGAGCAGGATCTGCTGCTGCCATCAGTCCTCTGACATTCTTCTCCATCACTCTGGTCCTGCTTCACATTCCTCTGCTGTATTAGCTCTTCTGCCTTCAGCTGTTCCTGCAGCCAGGGAGAGAGAGAGAGGATGTGACCTGCTCCCTGCTGGGGCTTTGGCTGTGCTGGCAGGGGCTAAGAGGACACATCTTGGCCACAGCTACCCAAGCCTCCCACAGCCTCTTCTCTTTTGGACACATAGCAGGCTGGCTCCTCCACCAGGTACCCTGGCAGAAGAAAACTCCCAGCTGCCCACTAGGCCCTGCCCCATAGGAAAGCCCACAGGGCACTGCCCAGGGGGAAGTGATTATTATCATAGTATCAGTCAGGGTTGGAAGGGACCACAAGGATCATCTAGTTCCAACCCCCCTGCCATGGGCAGGGACACCCCACACTAGATCAGCCTGGCCAGAGCCTCATCCAGCCTGGCCTTAAACACCTCCAGGGATGGGGCCTCAACCACCTCCCTGGACAACCCATTCCAGGGCTTCACCACTCTCATGGTGAAGAACTTCCTTCTGACGATGTGATGTGGCTGGGGCCACTGCGAGTGCGTCTCTGACAGGGTGCTTCACCTGCTCGGCGTGCTCCCGCGAGTGTGTGTACCAGAGAGCCACGGCGCAGCGCCTCCCGCGCCTCACCGCCCACACGCCGTGAGGGTTCTCCTTGCCAGAGCTGAAGGCCACCAGCCTCCCACACTTGGGATGCACCTCAGCCTGCCAGGAGAGAAGAGACAGTGAAGCCAGAAGCCCTCTGGGGCATAGGATCCTTCTACAGAGGTAACACTACCTCTGGCAAGGTGGAACAGCAGAGAGCCACTAAGCTCCACTTCCCAGCCTATGAGCAAGGTATCCTTGGGAAAGGACAGAGGGACAACACAGGTCACAGACTGGAAGAGCCTGGAACATCTCAGCTAAGAAGTAGTTAACCTCTCTTCTGTCTGTTATTTGCCTCAGTTTGCATTTAGCTGCCCCCATTTGAATCTGTGACACCACCAGCATTACACTGCTTTGGGAACGGTGGCATCCAATAACCAACCACTTCCCTCCCCCACAGAGTCTCACCCTCAGCCCCCTCTCCTTCTTTTGCTCAGTCCCAGACTTACTGTGACAGTCACAGTGTCCATTTCAGTGAAGAAGAGGCCCCCACCTTGGAAATCATCATTGAGGTAGAGAATGCCACTGTGAACAAACAGAGAGGGCCTGTTCCTCCCTGGTGCCTCCCCACACTCCCTGGCACAGGAGGCTGTGGACACCAGGTGTTCAAAAAGCAAACAGACCAGTTAAAGGAGAATCCATCCAGGGGTGTTAAAGGCAGCCGTGCCTAGGTCAGGGGAGTTCCTGAGCTGCAGGCCACAGGAGACCAGGGGAGGATGTCAGGGAGCTGGCTCTACACATTTGTCCTGTTATGGTTTCAATCCTCTGCAGCATTCATCTGTGGCACCACTGTGACAATATGCTGGGCTAGACAGACCTGGGTGCTGACCTGGCATGGCATTGCTTAGGTTTTAAGATTGGGAATAATCAAAAGCCTGGGAAAGGAGACTAATGAGCAAAGAAAGCCATATCTTAAGAGTCCAGGAATTTCAGGGTAACCTAAGAGTGGCCAGAAGGAGGCTTGGTGCATACAGAAAAGAAAATTAAAACCAATTTCTTTACTAATGTCAGACAAAAAAATGTAGTGAGGCCACTGTGCAGTGGAGGTCAGAGCATGGTCAACTAAGTGGAAGAACAGACCATAAACCACTTGAGTTCCCCTTGTGTTTCAACTACTTGCAGCCCAGAAGGCCAATGGCAGCCTGGGCTGCATCAAAAGCAGTGTGGCAAACAGATGGAGAAAGGTGATTCTGCCTCTCTGCTCTGCTCTGCTGAGACCTCACCTGGAGTGCTGTGTCCAGCTCTGGGACCCTCAACACAGGAAGGACCTGGACCTGGTGAAAAATGTCCAGAGGAGGCCACAAAGATGATCAGGGGTCTGGAGCACCTCTGCTATGAGGACAGGCTGAGGGAGCTGCGGCTGCTCAGCCTGGAGAAGAGAAGGCTCCAAGGAGACCTAATAGCAGCCTGCCAGTATTTGAAGTGAGCTACAATCAGGCTGCAGAGGGACTGTTTGCAAAGGCCTGCAGTGACAGGACAAGGGGCAATGGTTTGAAATGAGAGAAGAGCAGATTTAGATTGGATGTTAGGAACAAGTTCTGCACCATGAGGCTGCTGGAACACTGCAACAGGTTGCCCAGGGAGGAAGCTGAAGCCCCATCCCTGGAGATCTTCAAGGTCAGGCTGGACAAGGCTCTGAGCAAGCTGATCTAGTGGAGGATGTCCCTGCTGACTGCAGGGGGTTTGGACTGGATGACCTTTGGAGGTCCCTTCTAACCCAAACCATTCTAGGATTCCACACTTTCTGTTCTGGGCACAGCTGCCACTCAAAGTGTGCAAAAATTGTCATAATCTTTAAAATAGATTTCAGGTTCTGTCACAGCAGAGTAACAAAACCTGCCACAGGCTGGAGAAAGCCTCTCACATGGAATGAAGGAAAACTGACACAAAGTACTGGTGATGAATCTGTAGAGAGATGAATGGAGAGACAGCAAAGCACAATGACTGCTCAAGCCAAGCAAATCCAAGGAGTTTGGTTCTCCCGCTCCTGTACTGCACAAGATGGAACTTGATGACTAGAAACTGCCTGTAAATGGGCTAGAGGTGGACCAGAGTACTGTGGTAGACCCACAAGACAACAACTTGATAGTGTGGTTCCAGTACCTGCAGCCTCCCAGCCTCCTTCTGCTCTCCATTAATGCTGGCTGGGAGGAGGGAGGAAGGAGAAAGGGCAGACCTTCTTCCCAGCCTAGGGAAGGTGTTTCATACCTCATTCTGAAGCTACTGATGAAGCCTTCTGCCCAATGCTGCAGACCTGTCTGGCTTCAAGCCAGCAACCCATCAGCTGGTTTCTGCAAGCTATGCTCACCCTGATGGGGCTGGGGAGACACTGTGATCTCTGCCTGATCTTCCTGGCTTACCTGTAGTCCCGGTACACGTAGGCAGGTGGCTCTCTCCAGCACTCCTGCCCCTCAGGATCCAAGAGACAATTGTCAGCGTGGACAGGATGACTGAGATCCATGCGACCTTCCTGCTCCTCTGGAAAGGGAAGTTACGAGAAGGAATATAGGAATCTCCAGGTTCCAGACACAGCAAGGCAAAGAGAAAGGGGCAGTGAGAACAAAGGGAAAAGTGTCTCCTGAGAGCTGAGGCTGAGGAGACCCCAGGCGACAGGGACTAACGGAGGGAAAGATCCTTTACCATCCACAGCTGTGCGGCACACCAGGTGTGTGAAGGAGACGTGCAGCTTCCGTGCAGGGCTGAAATAGGACTCGATGATTTTCCCTGACTTCTCACTGGCCTGCAGAAGCAATCTGGCATCTCTCCAGTCCACGTCCCCACTCTGGGCCAGCTACAAGTGATGAAGAAGCCTGTTAGAACACTTACAGACCCAGGCACTCAGAGAAATGCTACACGTATGCAGGGCAGGAGAGGCCTGTGTGAAGTGCTGTGGTCACACCTTAGAAATGGGCCTGTTCACTGAGGAGCACACCTACACCACCCAGTTCTGTCCTTCTGCTTAGTGCAGGAAGCCACAGCAGGAAGGCAGCAGCATTTTGGGTCACAGACACACAGAATGTTAGGGGTTAGAAGGACCTTCCAGAGATCATCCAGTCCAAGCCCCCTGCCAGAGCAGCACCACCTAGAGCAGGTCACACAGGAACACATCCAGGTGGGTTTGGAATGTCTCCAGAGAAGGAGACTCCACAACCTCTCTGGGCAGCCTGCTCCAGGGCTCTGGTACCCTCACAGGGAAAAATTTTCTCCTTCTGTTCTTGTGGAACCTCCTCTGCTCCAGCTTGCCCCCATTGCCCCTTGTCCTATCACTGGACATCCCTGAGCAGAGCCTGGCTCCATCCTCCCCACACTGCCCTGCACATCTTGATCAACATGAATGAAGTCACCCCTCAGGCTCCTCTGCTCCAAGCTCAAGAGCCCCAGCTCCCTCAGCCTTTCCTCAGCAGGGAGATGTTCCACTGCCTTCAGCATCTTTGTGGCTCTCTCCTGGACTCTCTCAAGCAGTTCCCTGAGGTCATTCTTGAACTGAGGGGCCCAGAACTGGACAAAGTATTCCAGATGTGGCCTCAGCAGGGCAAAGTAGATGGGCACAAGAATTTCCCTCAACCTACTCACCACAGCCCTTCTAATCCACCCCTGGATACCCTTGGCCTTTTTGGCCACAAAGGCACATTGCTGGTTCATGGGCATCCTTCTGTCCACCAGGATCCCCAGGTCTCTGTCCCCAGAGCTGCTCCCCAACAGGTCAGTCCCCAGTCTATCCTGGTCCATGGGTCCCACAGTACAGAACTGACTACAGAAAACTGGAGTGAGTATTCAGTGAAGGGTCTTCAGGCAGCAGGGTGTTCGAGCGTGTGACTTAGAAAAAATGACTGAAAGAGTTGGAGGTCTCCAGCCTACAGGAGAGAACAGCAAGTTCAGCAGTCTCCAGACACCTAAAATGGGATTATAGAGGAGATGGAGCCAGACTCTTCTCAGAGGAACATACTAGAAAGAGAGTCAACAAGGGAAAGCTGAAGCAAGGAAAATTTTGGCTAGATACTGAGATGGTGTAGCACTGAAACAGGTGCTCAGCAATGCTGGGGTGTTTCCACCCTTGGACTTGCCTGCACTAGGCCTTGAGACATCTCATCTAGCTTTGGAATTAGCAAGCACTGGGTCAGACTAGACATCTCCAGAGGCTCCTCACACTTTAATTCGTTGTCAGATTCTCAGCTGAGTATATCTGTAAGATTACTACAGAGGGGCAAGTAGCAGCCCTGACACCTTGTCTCACAGGAGAGAAAGCCCTTGTTAGACCCTCTATATCCTGTGTGCCTCAATGTGACTGTGCAGGTAGAGGGTTGGGAGGATGGTGACTGTCACACACTTGTGACCCCATCCAGAGTGCAACTCACAGACAGAAACACTCAGCTGCAAACACTCCTTCTGAGCAGTCAAGAAGGCAGCAGGCTCCCAGAGCCACTTACCTGCACGGCCTTCCCAACAGTTAACCCTTCAAATCTCTCATGTGGGGTATGAGGTGACCGCCTTGCCCTGATGCCATCTCCCGCCTCTCCTGCTGCCTGGAACAGAACACAGATGACAACACCTATCAGGCTGTCATCTTCTCCTCCATAGAAACACTATAACCCTGCCTGCTGTGAAGGGAAACTCAGATAGGTGAGCTCCTATCAGAGCCAGGCCTCACCTTTGTCAGCCGGAGCAGGTCCTTACACTCAGCCTCCGTCAGCACTCCATCAAATACAACCCTGTGTGTTCCGTTCATCTGCTGTGAATCCAGCGTGACAGCAACACCCTCAAAAGGCACAGAACCTGGTGAGAAGAAAGCACACATAGCCAGGAGCCAGCTTGGAGAAGTAGCCCTCAGACACCAACCTCCAGCCTGGGTAAGGAAGTGGAGAGACACTGGACATTCTCTAAGACGGGAAAGTTCCCCAGAATTGCCCATTCCTTGCAGACCTGTGCCACGTGCACCCCTCACATGCTTCAGGGAAGCCAGAGCATCAGCTGGAGAAGGTGGCCTACAGTGAGTGCTTCAGGATAGCAGCAGAAACTTGGGGCTTGCTGGGAGAGCAGCAGGGAGCTGGGGAAAGTTGAGTGCACTGCGGACTGCAGCAGCAGAACGGGTCCAGCCTGCTGGAGTGAGGCTCTGGAGAAGAGAAGCAAGTAAACACCTCTACCAACCCTCCTTTCCATCACACATCATAGCCCAGGATTATCTCCAGTGAATCATTCTACTTTGTTTAGCCCCAAAGAGAAGCAAGGGGTGTTAGTTGGTGATTTTGGCCTTTTCCCCTCTGCTCCAGCCTCTGGAGGGTCAGGAATGCCAAGACACTCAGGCCCTCAGAATGATCTGCTGTCCCATGTGTCACTTCAAAGCAAAGACTCCAGGACAAAGCCCTACAAGAGGCTTTGAGAACAGAAGACCACCAAGCATACAGGACTCGCACTGCAGCCTGTAGCATTCAGCCATGAACCATCTGGACTCATGTTCTTCAGGGAAAGACTTGCCCAAGCCAAACACTCCGGTTCCAGTGCCTTCCCCCTCTCACCTCATCCCCTTCCAAAAAACATTTGAAGTTGGGCTGGTGGAGCTGAAGCATGCTTGGTGTAGACAGTTCTGCCACATTGCACAGGGGACTGCATGTCCACAGGCTTGCCATGCATTCAGGCAGCACTGCTCTCACCTTGTCCTGCCACAGCGCTCTTTGAGATCCCATCCCAGGGCTGTACGAAGTGGTTTGCAAGATTACAGAAGCATCAAAGAGGGAGAAGAGAAACAGAGAGCAGTCCTAATGAGCCATTTCAGCCAGCATGCAAATGTCTGAGGATGGAAGACAAGACAGCACTTATCCTGGTTAAAGATGGCTGACTACATCCAAGTCCTCTTCAACCTCTTTTACTCACCTCTCTTTACTCTCTCTTCCTCATCCAGAGTCTTCTGCTTTTGCTTCTCCTGATCCTCTCTCAGGAGCAAGGGGGGAAGAAAACAGACCAATGCTGTCAGTACACAAAGCTATGCCTAACCCTCCTCTGCAGGAGCATTCTACCTTTCCTCTTCATGTCCTGCCCATTCCTCTGCAGGTATTACTGTTTCTTGCCAGCTTCCAGCCCCACCCCTGCTCCCAACACTTGTATTCCAGTTGTGATCAACTTGGCCAATCTTACCTGTGTTTCTCCTTTAGACTTTCAGGAATCAGTTCATCTGGAGTCCAAAGGTCCTGTAGGAATAAATGCAGATGTCTCAGTACACAGCAAACTTCTCCCACATTGGATGATATCAAACAGCCAGTTCCTTGTCCTGCTTCTCCAGTGAATGTCAGATCCCTGGTTCAGCTCTGCTTCTGAGGACAGCCAGTTTGCACTAACACATATGGCTACAGCAGCAGCTTCAAACTGGCTTCAGTGCTGGAGCAGAGGAAAGGCCTTAAAGATCCATCTCATGAAGGACTTGGGGTCCTTTTCATCAGCATCTGATCTTTCCTGGATCATGTGCTACCAAAGTGAATTCTGGCAACAGTCTGGGCAAAATCAGGATAGGAAGATCAAGATGATATCACTACTTACAGGGTCGTTAAAAGTTCCTCCTAGATGCTCCACTGCATAGTAAATCAACTTCTTCTCCATCAAAGATCTCTGCACATAATGTTGAATATCCTAAGGAAGCAAAGAGGCTGTTAAACAACAACCCCACAAAAGAGAACCCTGTCCCTGTCCAGGGCAGAGACCTGCCCCAACACGCTTCCGTGCACTATGCAAGTCCAGTTCTGCTCTGATACACACTACAAGTAAATTCAGGCTCCAGTTTCTTCAGGCCTGGTCTTGGCACACATTTCCATTGAAGCACATCTCCCTTTTTGTCTCCTGGACTGTGACCCTGTTGTATGGGACAGGGAAGGGCCAACAAGCACAGCTAGGGTTGTAGGTACCTCTCTGGCTGTGACAGCTGTGTCCTCTCCCAGTTCTGCACGGTATTGTTTCATTTTCTTCAGCATTTGCTCATCCGTGGGATAGAAGACCAGGTAGGAAGCAGCACATTCAGCAGCTAGTGCCTGGTTCCCAACTTGGGGAAGGACAGAACAGAACAAACAGGTGTGTCTCTGAAAGACTTGACACTTGCAGCCAATGTGTAGAAACCAGCAGCACCCCATGCCTCGGTCAGGATCTGGCCTTACACTGAGTACACATCAGCCCTAGCTGGGCTGCTACCTGATGATGGGCAGAGAACAGAGGGAGTGAGCTCAGTGAAAAATGGACCCACTCTCAATAATTATTGGGAGCTTCTTCAGAGGAGACCAAGGGGAAAAAAAGAGACTGTATTTGCAAGCTTTCTCCTTCATTCCCACCTCTCTCACCCAACAGACATGATGGGGCAGTGACATACAAGTTTTACCAGTGGTCTGGAAGAGGAGATGAGAGACCAGGTGAGTTAGTGAGGGAATGAGCAGGAGTATCCCGGAGCTGAGGGGTGTGTGATAGTGACAAGGTGACAGAATGACCAATGTCATGACAGGCCATGAGTTCAGCGAGGGCAGGCTGGGCTGGCTCAGAAGAAAAAACCCTGCTAAGAAGGGATGCACCTGCATGCTCTAGCTGGGAAGTGGGGACCTGGTCTGGAACAACACACTGAAAAGGACAGACTAAAACACACAACAGATAGCTGAAATGAAGAGAGCTGGAGGAAAGAAGTGGGAACACCCATGCATTACAGGAACTGCACAAGGAGACCAAAAGGGACCACAAAGGACCTCTCCTAAGGTGGCCACAGGCTTGTGCAGAAGTTCTGGGAAGGGTTGGAGGAGGGCAGTGTGCCACTTCTCCCTGTGACATGCAGCCCTCTGGATCCAGAGCTAAAGAGCAAGTTTAGGGCTATGACAGCATAACCCACGGGTCTGTGGCTCTGCTTACCTTGATCATAAGCAAAGTGCAGCAGATCAAGGTGGGAGGGTATGAAATCTTCTGTGGCAGAGACCCGCCCTGGCTTTGTGGCAATGTCGAGGACGCACTGCTGTCTGCACTTCAAAACCTGAACGTAATGGGCTGCAAGACAGGAGCAAGAAAGCCACAGGTTCACACTGCTCCCAGGCAGGAGTGCTGGCAAATGGGGCATGGCCAGCATGGGGAGCGTGGCCCTCCCACCCAACCCTCTGAGCCTTTAATGCTACCTGAAATAGCTTCATACAGGCCAGGCTGCATCTCCTCCTCCTCGTCCTCATCTTCCCAAGGCCCTTCACACAGGGCACGACACTCTTCCAGTGCTGACAGAGCATCTTTGAGGGACTCCTCCAGCCTGACCACAGCCTGCAGGTACTCATCTGCGTTGTAGTGCTGCAGCCCAGCCTCATAGGCTTCCTGCCAAGGACAGAGCCAGGTCCCTTATCGGTGTGGGTGACACCGAGCGATGCTTGGCGGCTTCTAGTCGCTCACAAAGCAGTGCTGACATCTAGGGGCCTGCTGATCATGCACAGCCTGTGACACACAGACAGCAGATCTGACTTGAGCCTAAAGGACTTCCCCAGGGCCCTGCAACCTGCCATAACTGCCACCAGAAAGTCTCTATGCCACACTTGCAATGGTTTGTCTTCACCCTGAAGAAAAGGTTTCAGGGAGAACTTTTTGCAGCCTTTCAAACATAAGAAAGAGCTGAAGGAGCCTTTTGACCAAGGCCTGTAATGACAAGGGGCAACTGTTTAAAACTGAGAGAAGGTGGAATTGGATTCAAGGAAGACATTGGTCATGATGAGGCAGCAGGTTTCCCAGGGAAGATGGGGACACTCTGTCAAATAGAAGTGTTCAAAGCCAGGTTGGATGGAGCTTTGAGCAACCTCATTCTGGGGCTGCTCATGTTTGTCCAGACTCAAGTACTGGGTTCAGTTTTGAGGCCCCCTCTACAAGGACACTGAAGTGCTGGAGTGGGTGCAGAGGACAATGAAGCTGGTGAAGGGTCTGGAGAACAGGTCTGGTAAGGAGCAGCTGAGGGAACTGGGGTTGTTCAGCCTGTAGAAGAGGACTCCCTGAAAGGAGGTTGGAAGCCAGGTTGGGGTTGGTCTCTTCACTCTAGTAACAATTGACAGGACAAGAGGCAGTGGTCTCAAGTTGCACCAGGGGTGGTTTAGTTTGGACATTAGAAGAAACTTCTTGACTGAAAGGGTTCTCAAAGACTGGAATAAGCTGCTCAGAGAACTGGTTGAATCCCCATGCCTGGAGGTGTTTAAAAGAGGCAGAGATGTGGTGCTGAGGTTTAGCACCAGACTCAGTCAAGTTAGAGAATGGTTGGACTAGATGACCTTAAAGGTCATTTCCAACCCAAACAATTCTGTGATCCTACAGTTCTGCCAAGTGAAAGATGTCCCTGCCTGTGAGTGAGGGGTGGGATTAGATCTGAAAAGGTCCCTTCTCATGCAAACCACTCTGCGATTCTACATACGGGGGCCTGTCTCAAGCCACGGCCCTTGGGTGGGAACAGCTCAGGTACCCTAACTGGTCCCTCAGATGGGAAAAGAGCTGATGACACCTGGCTCTGCATTGAGCCCTCACCCAGTGTGGTGTAGGCTCCAGGTCACGGAAGTTGTCCGACTTCACCCCTGCCATGCGCTGGTACTTCTTGATGTCGTCCCGCATTTGGAGGTGCTGAGGGTTAGCGACGAAGAAGGTGTGAGCTGCAGACACGGCCTGATCCAGCTTCTTCAGCTGTAGAGGAAAGGCAGCAGTGCTCATCATGCTCCTGCAGACCCCCTTCTCTTCAGGCCCCATCCCTCACCCCTCAGCTGCACCCTGGATTCACTCATAAGGTTCCTGAGTCCCAGGCTCGGGAGCCCTTGCTTGCCACGCAGGGTTAGATAACAGTTGGTCTCGATGCCCTTAAAGGTCCTTCCCAACCGAAACGAGCCTACGATTTTATCCCCTCAGCCTACTGCTGGCTCTCCCTTCCCCGGCTGACTGAGGCCCTTGGGGGGACCACTCCCAGCCCCCCTGCAGAGACCCCATCCTAGGGAAGGGATGCCCCAGGCTACCGCCGGGGCCAGTCCGCACCTGGAAGAAGGCCACTTGGAGGTAGTTGTAGGGCTCCCTCCGCTGGAAGTCGCGTCGGTTGGCGCGGCTGGCGCGGTGCGCGGAGGGCGGCGAGCCCAGGCGCTGCTCCAGGCAGTGCTGCAGACAGTCGGCGCGCTGCAGCACCGGGCCGAAGAGGGCAGCTTCCCAGGGCCCGCCCGCCGGCAGCGCATCCAGGAAAGCCGCCTCTCGCCCGCAGGCAGCGCGGCAGTCGCGGCGGGCAGCCCGCAGCCCCGCGTAGCTGTGCAGGGCCCGCTGCAGCAGCTCGGCCGCCCGCTCGTAGTCCCGAGCGAAGTACGCCCGCACCCCGTCGGCGTACAGCAGATCGTAGGGGACCAGGCGGCCGGGCGACGTGGCGGCGGCGGCGAAGAAGAAGAAGAAGAAGAAGGGGAGAAGGCTGAGGAGGGAAGCCATTGCCGAGCCGTCGGGGAGCAGGACAGAAAGCGGCCCCGCTGGCGGCCTGGCGGGCCCGGGCTAGGTCCACCCAGGGGGCTGGGCCGGCGGGCGGTGCCGGGCGGGGGCGGCGGGGGGCGGCCGTATCGGCGGCCCGCAGCGGAGACGGGCAGCGGGGTCCCGCGGGCTGCCCGGAGAGACTGAGGAGTCTCCCTGTCTGAAGGCATTCCAAACCCGCCTGGACGTGTTCCTCTGGGACTGACTCTCGGTGACCCTGCTCTAGGAGGATCCTGGCACCTCTTTTTCGACATGGTCCTTAGAATCATTTTGGTTCAATGCCCAAGTAGACACCAGTGGCAGACCAGTGACAAGTGGTGTCCCTCAGGGGTCAGTACTGGGACCAGGACTGTTGAACACCTTTGTCAGCGACACGGGCAGTGGCAGTGAGGCAGCCTCAGCAGGTCTGGGATGACACCAAGCTGTGTGGTGTGGTTGACACACAGGAGGGAAGGGATCCATCCAGAGGGACTTGGACAGGCTGGAGAGGTGGGGCCAAGCCAACCTCATCAAGCTCAACAAAGCCAAGTGCAAGGTCCTGCACCTGAGTCAGGACAATTCCAAGCACAAATCCAGGCTGGAGGAGGAGTGGCTCAAGAGCCTTGAGGAGAAGGACCTGGAGCTGTCAGTTGGTGACAAACTCCCCAGGAGCCATCAATGGTCGCTGGCAGCCCAGAAGGCAGCTGTGTGCTGGGCTGCATCCAAAGCAGGGAGAGCAGCAGCACAGGGAGGGGATTCTGCCCCTCTGCTCTGCTGAGACCCCACCTGCAGCACTGCCTCCAGTTCTGGTGCCCCCAGCATAAGAGGGACATGGAGCTGCTGGAGCAGGTCCAGAGGAGGCCGCAAAGATGATCAGAGGGCTGGAGAACTTCCACCATGGGGACAGGTTGAGAGAGTTGGGGCTGTTCAGCCTGGAGAAGAGAAGACTTCAGGGAGACCTTAGAGCAGCCTTTCAGGTACCTGAAGGGGGCTACAGCAAAGTTGGGAAGGGACTTTTGACAAGGGCTTGTGGTGACAGGATGAGAGGGAATGGATTGAAGCTGGAAGAAGGGAGATTGAGACTGGATATTAGGGTGAAATTCTTTCCAGTGAGGGTGGTGAGATACTGGAACAGGTTGCCCAGGAAGGTTGTGGATGCCCCTCCCTGGAGGCGTTCAAGGCCAGGCTGGATAACACCTTGAGCAACCTGGACTCGTGGAAGGTGTCCCTGCCCGTGGCAGAGAGGTTGGAACTGGATGATCTTTAAGGTTTCTTTCAACCTAAACCATTCCATGAATTTATGAAAGAAAAGCCTTTCATCCAGGCCTCTGCTGAGCATCTCCCAGCACTCACCCTCCCTTTGGTACTGTTACTAAAGAAGCTGCATTTCAGGGTTAAAATTAGAGGACATGCTGAAACCATGAAGAAAGGGACTTCTAATAGGAATGTCCTTGAGAGTTGAAACATTTTGAGTGTTGAAACATCCTAGACAAGTACTTGAAAAGTGTCACTAAATAGCATAGTCAGCTTTTGTCTTGATTACAGTGTCCTAAACTAACCTCACTGTAATGTTGAAAAACACAGCCCCTATCTGGAAGGCCTCTGCCCAGAATGAACCCTTCATCCTCTGAGCATGATCCAGTGAGTTTAAGAGAATCTGGACTTTTAATGTGGAGTAGGAAACTGCCCAATGGATGGTTAGCAGGTGTTGCCATGAGGTGTAGCTACTACATCTCACTGTACAAATAACTGCCAGGAACTTCTCTTGGTGTGTGCTGGGTTTGTGGGGATGCCCTCAGAACCCAAACTTGCACAGCTCTCTAATAAAGCAATGGCTGCTCCTTAGTGCCAGCCTCAGCAGGGAGGAAGTGGGGCCCTGGCTTTGGTGATAGTTTTGGTGACCCACATGGGACACTGCTTCAGAACTCTGATGGATCTGTGGGAGTACCGGAGCTCCAGCCAGCACCGAGGGATTCTCGGGGAGAACCTCTGCTCCCTGGATTGAAGAGCTCTGAGCATGACCCTTCAGAAAGGTAAGGGCATTTATTTTCTTAAAGGGACAGCCTGCCCATAAGGAGCAGTGAAAGCCACACAGGGACAGGGCTGAGGTCATGAGGCAAAGCCTATCTGTGAGTCATGGTGAAAGCTTCACATAGTTGGAGCTTGGACAGCCTGCAGGAAGGGAAGAATTTGATCCTACTGCGTGAGAGTCTGTAGAACACCTGGATTTAAAAGTATGAAGGCTGTGGGTTACAGTTCCTCTTAAAAAGGATTTTAGGCCCCTTTCTGGCTTGTTAAGTGGGTTTGAGTCCCCCAGGTGGGTTTGCAATTCAGTGACTATGGTGTAGGGGTTAGAGTCCCCTTCTGGGTTGCTAGGGTATAGGTTTGATTGCCCACTGTTAGAGGTACAGCCTGCAGTGCCAGCCAGGTATTGTGTATTGTGTTGGGAACTATAATTTGTGTGCTTTGTTTCTTTAGGCACTGCAGTGTGTGTGCCAGGTGTTTATTTGGTTTTACTGTGGGGCCCAGTCAATTGTCTAAGGGATATCTTAAAGAAGTTGCCTCTGGGATGTCTTTAAGAAAGGATCATGAAACAAGGCAGTGTTGACATGTTAATGATGTTAACTAATGAGAGGATGTGGATAATGTGAACTGTTAACACCAAGCTGAAACATGTTAATAATGAGAATGAGCTGGTGATTCCTGGGTAGCACTTGACGGAGTCAAGGACACAAACCTTGGCAGTGGTGCTTAATCTATGGCAGTAAGAGTGATGCCAGCTGAGGCAGAGGAGGGACAGGGGCACAGCCCCTCTGTTGTCCTCATCTTTGCTCCCTTTACAGCCTTTTATGGTTTTGGTTTTGTTTTGCAGTTTTTTTTGTATCCTGGCCCAGCTGCCTCTGAAGTTTGGCATGATCTGGATGGAGGATTGAGTAACAGTCATTTAACAAGTGCTCCATTTGACTTGTTATCATACTTAGGGTTTTAAACTTTAGCACTCATTTTGCAGTTAATTAGGCAAAGGTCTTCACTTGGGCATTATAACTGGGGAGACACACAGGCTCTGCTGGGATTTGTTTGCTCCTGAGCAAAATTGGACAGTCTGGAATAAGGCAGCAGAGAAAGTAGCTCAGAAGCATGTACCCAACTTTGTATCTCCCCAGGGAGGATATGAAATGGAATCCTGATAAAGCTGATGAATTGGAAAGTCTAAAGGAATATCAAGACTTAATTCTGTATGGAATTTAAAATGGACTAGAAAACCCTAAACATTTGCCTAGATTGTATGAAATAAGGCAAAGAGATTGTATGAAGTAGCCTGGAAGTGGAGAGATTTGAATGTAGAGGATGCCAGCATGAGATACTATAGGTCAGGGTCTTGTTGGAGAGATTTTAGTTTTGTTCCAGGGCTGGAGCTGCTGTAGAGCAGTGCCTTTTACTGAGCAATATTAGAAGGCACAGTGGCTGCTCCAGCCTAGCTGTAGGCAGCCCAAGTCTCCCTTGAAATGGACAGGAAAACTTTTCACCTCCCTGGACAACTCCTCTGTGAGCTTTGTTCCCTTCCCTGGGCTGCTAAGCACCTGCTGCTTTCCAGGTGTACACACAAGAATGGGGGAAAAAGGAGGAAAAAGAGCCTTGCTCATTCCCTTGTTTCCCTTCCAGGAGCCTGGGAAGCTTCATTAAACACTGGGCCAGTCACTCTGTTTCTATGGAAACAAAATTATTACTAATGTATTATTTTAAAAACAGACACACGATTGACACTCCAAAGATAGAATTTTAATGCCATTCTGCGCCTGCATTGTCTCAGGGCAGAGTGGAGGCGAGGGTGGAGCTCACAAAGGGATGGGGCTGGCGAGGGTGCCGAGTGGCAGTGGCAGCAGAGGGTGTGTTTGGAACCTGAGAGCAGGCACAGGCTGTCAGTCCTTCCCACGCCCGTCAGCGGGTCTGTCCCACTTCTTTCCCCCTCCCCCCCCGGTGCTTCCTTCCTGCTGCTTGGCAAGAGATGAGAATGTGAAGTAGTGATCGGGTCCCGGGACAAGAGGGAACGCTTGGAAGTCTTATTTAAAAATCGTGATGGCACTGAACGTTTTTGATGCTGTCTCTCATAGTCTGGGATCCTGGCAGGTCTGTGCCTCACAGGCCTCAAGGGTCCTTTCATGCGGTGCCTCCTCTCCGTCCTGCAGGTGCCAGGCTTCGTTGGCGGCCAAGGAGCAGCGCCGAGGCCAGTCAGCATTCTCCTCCTCCCTGCTGCCGAGGGAGAGGCGCCGGTCTCGGTGCGCTGCTAGCAGGAGCCGGGAGTGCCGCGGGCTGCAGGCCGGGCTGGGCTGCGGCGTCTCATCGATGAAGGTGGTGATCTCATCTCGGAAGAAGCAGGCGCTGGAGCTGGCGGCCCGCGGTATCAGCCCCGCCTCCAGGAACTGCCGAAGGGTGGTCAGCTCATCCTCGGGGGGCCGCCGGCGCTGCTGGTAGTCATGCAGCTGAGAAGGCAAGAAGCCGGGGCCGCCGGGCTTGCGGGGAGTGGAGATGCGGATGTCGTCAGACGAGGACCACTTGTGTAGGAAGGATGGAGCAGAGCGGTGGGTGGCAAAGATGTTAGTCTCATCATGTGACATTCTCCGAGAGAGAGGGACCTAGAAAACAGAGAAGGGGGCAGGTGATGGAAGGCTTGAAGAGCTAGAACAGGAGGAGAGTAGCTGAAGCTTTCTCGGAGGAGAGAGTCAAGAGGACACAAAGGTGTGGGAGACCAGCAGAGAAGAAAGTGGGTTGAGAGGCTGCTCCTGCTGGCTCTGGGCTCACCTGCAGGTAATGCACCTTGTCTTGGGGCAACAGCATGTGGTGCATGGGTAGCAGCTTGATGTCCCGGGAATCCCGCTTCACGGCTGCGGCGCCATTCGCATCAAATCTCACCTTGCAGATCCTGCCATCGCCGTAATCATCACACACACCATCTGTTGTGAAAGAGGAGGATGGCAGTCAGTGCTTGCCAGTCACAAGAGGAGCATTATCAGGGCACCTGGATGCCATCCTAATGCTTGTCTGCTATCTGCAACCCTACTTGTGGCCTTCAGGGCTCATCTCTGAACAAGGACCTCATCCTTCTGCTTGCAGCAGTGCTAAAGCGCTCAGAAATTGCCCTGTTCCTTTTGTCTTGGTTTTGAATTGCTCCCTGCCAGAACTTGGACCTTTGGATCAGTGAGCTGGGCTGAAGCCCAGCAAGCTACTTGCACTGTGGTTTGGCAGCTGTTCATATTGTCTCTACTCTTGCATCTACTGTTGCGCTAATTTTTCCTGGATGCTGAGAGTCCTAAGGCAGCAAATGAGTGGCAGAGCCTTTTCCAGAATAAATTTTCTCATGGTTTCTGACTTCTAACTGTAAGATGAATCCTACCTAGCCACCCACAACACCACTCCTGGTGCTGTCAGATCCTTTTCCCAAGGCAGACTCCTCTTTCCTCTGTAGTTTCTTGGAGCGGGGGGGCGGTTAGTGAAGGAAGGTGCCTGCGGGGTGGTGAGGAGCTTACCATCATCCCCATCATCCTCAGACATGATAGCCACACACTGCTCCCACACGGTGCGGAGATCCGCTCGGTAGCGCTCGCAGGACCAGATGAAGGAGGGGAGCAGCAGGGTCTGCACCATGGAGCACCACAGCACAGCCAGGACCATCCAGGTGGGGGCCGTATCATAGCGCAGGCTGAAGAAACTCACAACCTTCAAGGGAAGAGGGAGAAATGAGGCTAAGAAAGACAGAAGTGGGGATCAAAGGAGAAAGGCAACAGGAGGCACTTCCATAGTAAAAGGGAATCTGTCTGCAAAAGATTTGCCAAGCAATTACACCACATCCCTTTGAAAAACCCTTCCTGGGGTGTTGCCCCATGTTTGCTGGATCTATCTCCAGCATGAGACCTTCTTCCCAGTGCTCATTAGGAGCTGGAGCTAAATAGGTGCTAACAAAGGACACAGCCACTGGGAAGAAAAAAAACCAGGCTGTGACTAAGCCTCTATTCTCTTAATGGTTCCATCTGAGAGACTCCCAAGGTCTCCAGCTTTGCAGAGAATCAAGCAGCCAGCCAAAATCCAAATGCTGACTACAATCATACGAGCAGAAGGAAAACCTGTCTGCAGCAGCTTTTAAAGCTGGTGTATCAGCTGTCCAGAAGCAGGAATCTGATTGTTTTCACAGGGGTAGATCTCCCTGTAACTTTGCAGAGTGATTTCCTCTCTTCTTAGCCACTTTAAACTTTCACAGTGGCTCTGTCTGTGTGGTGTGGAACCCCAGGCTTAGGCTTGTCTCAAGAACATGCTGCTGTGGAGTGATGAGACAACTCCTGCAATCTTTATAAAACCAGCCCTCAGAAGAACAGATTCAGAGCCAGCAGCTCTGTGGCTGACAGAGGATGGAGTTTCCTCTCTAAAACTTTAGCAAACTGTCAATCTAAGTTTAACTGTAGGCTCTGAAGGCAAAGAGAGAACTTGCTGCTTACCAAGATGGGTACCCCGGTGAGTGTGTCATACAGAAAGACAATCGCACTGATAAGGTTGGTCATCTGCAGGGAGGTCTTGGCTGACTCAGAGCCATCCAGGGAAGACCTTCTTTTGCCTCGGACATCCTCCACCACGATGGCTGGCACGTTGAAAGTGGCGTGTGCTGATGAAGAGCAGGACGACGCTTCCTCTGCTCTCTGATGGCGACAGCGCTGGAGTCTTCTGTGTGCCCACAGAGTCTGGTAGAAAGTGATCCCCACGCACACCAAGCCCATGACGATTCCTCCGAGCAGCAGGAGGCTGAAGCAGACCCCGAAGCCCAGCCCTATCTTGCTGACGATGAACTGGCAGCCACGGGCGTAGTAGCGCTCGCCGTTGTTGTGCCAGCCGATGGAGGGCAGCGTGGACAGGATGAAGGACACCATCCAGATACCCATGACTGCGTGCAGAGCCTGCTTCTTGGCATTGCTCAGCCGGTAGTTGACCGGCCACCTCACCATCCACATCCGGTGGTAGGAGAGGGAAGCCACTGTAAAGCAGGTGGCCAGGGCCAGGGTGTAGTACGTGGAGACAAAGACCTTGCAGATGCTTTCATTCCAGTCGTAGTCGGAGGACTCCCGCCGCAGCTGCACCACAGCGTAGGTGGTGAGCGGCACTGCTGCCATGAGGATGTGTGTCCCGGCAAGGAAGCACAGCAGCAGCTCCAGGGGCTTGTGTTTCTGTTGTTTGGCTGTGATGCTGAGGATAATCCAAGAGTTGGCCAACAGGGCTAGCATCCCACATGCCAGCCACCACAGTGAGTTGTTGTGCAAGGTGGACTCTGATTCAGAGTCCCCCATGCTGCCAGCCCTACTCGGTTGCTCCCTGTCTCTGCTGCTCGGGCTCTGTGAGGGGGGCTCCACGCTGGGGGAGCCACGTCCCTCCTCATCTGCTGCTGCCACACAAGGTGCACGCACACTGGATTTCCTCAAGGCATTGCCACCAGGTGCTAAGTGGAACAGCAGTCAACTGTCTCAGTCCTCCCCTTCCACTCTGTGTGCTTATATTTCTTCCCCTTGTTTTAACTTTTCCACCTGTTTTTTCCCTTGTTCTCTTTTTTTTTCTTTCTTCCACCTTCTTTCTCTCTCATGAACACTTGCCAGAGCTTCTTCCCCTACTTGCTGAGCCTCACTTTTTTTTTCTCTCCCCATCTATTTCATCCCCCTTGTCCACTCTTCCCCCAAGGAAAAAGCTCTCCTTACTTCAAGTGCACACCAGGCACCCTCTGTCTCAGGGACCACCTTCTGCTGGGCCTGGTGAAGGCCACACACAAATGGGGATTGCCGGGGACTCTGAACAGTTTGGTAGTAGCAGATGCCTGCTGCCCAGTGTCCTAGTGACTGAGGAGATAGCCAAAGGTTTCTGAGAAGATGGGACACAGGACAAAGGTCCTGCAGGAATAGTGAAGGGGGTGCATACACTGTGTGTAATACCCCTCTCACCAAATGCCACGCTTGTGGCCAGGCAGAGGCTCCTGCCAAGGCTGTCAGAGACTGAAGGGTGAGGAGAGTAGAGGGTTCCCTGTGTAAGACCTCACAGTACCCTCACTGTGTTGTCCTTTTTGTTGTCCTTCAGGGCTCAGCCTGCTCTTCAAGCTTTCCTGCACAGCACAGGGCAGACCTGGCAAACAACAGGGAGATGTCGGGGAGGGGAAGATCCTTTTCAAAGACTCCCTCGGAAATTCAGGGCACGAGATTCACTGTAGAAAATAGAAAGAGTAATTTCAGATCTTTCTGTCTCCCCAGATCTCTCCCTCGCCATGCCCACACAAACACCTTGTCATGATTTAGGCTTTGCAGAGGACTCCCTGTGTTTTTCAGCCAACAGAAGAGCCAGATTTGCACTGTCCCTGTGTGCTTCAGGCCAGACTGGCTCCCAGCAACTCCCTCCAGTGCTGCTGAGACACCCTGTGCTCTCTGTCCTTCCATTCAAAGGGAGCTTTGGGTGCTCCCCATCCAAAGTGTTACTACTGACATTTCTGTCCTGGAAGGCCTGATTTGCATTGCTCCCTGCCACGCAGGTCCTGCCCTCCCCACACACCCGCTCTGACATCCCTCACTCCTGTTACAGCTCCCACAGCTCTGACAGTCTGTGGACTCAGCTTTTCTCCACTGGTGCTCTCAGTTATAACCTGCTGCTGCCCTCTTGCCCCAGCTGTACGTGTGTGCCATCACTCCAGCTCGTACTCTGCCATCCCACAGGCTCTGGGCCATGTGCCTTGCCCATCTGGCACATTTCTTCTAGAGCAGCTCTGGTCTCCACACACCCCACGGTCACAAACCCATCGAACGAGACTGCTCATCTAGTCCTGGGACTACTCACCTTTGCCATCAACCCCTGGTCCTAGCAGCTCAGACCCCCTCTCCTCGCTTCAATTAGAAGGGGACAGCTCAACCAGTGTATTCCAGGAGGGTATTACGTCTGCTTCACACCTTGACTGGAACAGATGTAACAATCTGTCTGTGGATGGATCAGTGTCCCCCTAGGCTGAACTTGTGGCTGAGTTCTTACCCATACCCCTCCCCTTCTGCTTCTCCAGTTCTTCTCACCTTCTCTGTAGCCACCTGAAGCTTTCCCTCCTTGAATGTAGCACTTCGTTCTGCCCTAGTTCATGCTTTTTCTCCACTCCAGTGCCATCACTGTCACAGTCAGGCCTGTGGCCTTTTGAAACAGTTACCAAGCTAGCCAGCCCTGATGATCCCACGGGAACGATTTTCCTTGTAGCATCTGCTGCTGCTGCCCTTCCCACCCAGCTTGTTCTGGTGGCCCACGCTGCTCCCTGGATGAGGCAAGAATCCTCCCGCCTCTGCTGGCTTGGGGGACCAATTCTGCGCCGAGCCGTGGTCCTCCCGCTCTCAGAGACGGGAGAGACCCGGCGGCGGTGCAGGTCAGCCCGTTCGGGGAAACCCATCCTCACCTGGCCCTGCTCCCCGGCCGCCGCGCACCACTCCATCCCACCGCCCGCCCCACCTGCGGCCAGGGGCTCCCGGGGCTGGTGCCTCAGGGGACGGCAAGGGAGGGGGATCCGAGCGGGCGATGACCCAGAATCGCTGCAAGCAAGAGTGGAAAACATCGGGCTGCCGGGGGATGCGGCCGGCCCGAGCCTCGGGGATGAGTGCCGCCGCTTCCCCGGGCAAGGCTGCGGCTCCCGCGGCGGCCGGTGGGGCGGCGGCGGGCCGGGCCGGGTCGGGTCGCCCCGAGCCTCGCCCGGCGGAGCGGAGGGAAGCGGTCGGGCGGCCCGGGGCCGGGCAGGGCCGCGTCGGGCGGGGGCCGCGGGACCCGCGGGGCTCCTCGGGACGCGCCCCGTGCCCGGCGGCGGCGGGGGCCGGCCGCGTCGCGGCGGCGGGGGCCCGGAGGGACCCATCTTACCTCTCGCCGGAGCCGGCGCTGCCATGGCGACGGGCGCCCCGCGCGGCTGTGCGCGCCGCTGCCCCGCTGCTGCCCGCTCCCCGCTCCCCTGCGGCAGCCGCCCCGGCCCCGCGCTCCGGCCATCCGCCAGGCGGGGCGACGGCGAGGGGCGAGGGGCGGGGAGCGGCGACGGGAGACGGCGACGGCGGCGGCGAGAGCACCACCGGGCCGAGCAGCCAGGGGGCGGGACGGACGGACGGACGCCGCAGCAGCCGCCGCCGCACCGGCCCCAACCGCGGCCCCAACCGCGGCCCCGACCCCGGCCCCGGCCCCGGCCCCAGCCCTCGGAATACGCGCGGCTCCGGGACGTGGTCCAGTTGCTGCCGCTGGGCCCCAGCCGGTGCCCCTCGCTGTGCATCCCCTCCCGTGGCACGGCGAGTAGGAGTTGCAGCACAAAGATGGTGCTGGGCTCCCCATGCCCAGAGGAAGCTGGTTATGAATTCGCGCTAGGGCTGTAAAAGGGGTTGGGAATACGGTGCCGACAGGAGGGGAAAGGCAAAGAGCTGGTGCTGGCAGAGGGGCCGGCGAGGGACGTGCGGAGCGTAGGGTGTCCAGGACACCCGCTCCCAGGGGGAGCCGTGGTAGCAGAGCCGGCCGATGCAGTTGTGATGGCCTCTTCCATCACCAGCCAGCAGCCTGGTCCCACAAACAAGGAAAGGAGAGGAGTAGAAGGAGACAGAGTAGGAGTAGTACTCAGTGGAATGACTGGGTCATGTCAGAAGGGTAAAGCTACACCTCCAGCTGTGTCACCTCTGTGGAGCAATCCTGGCTCAAACACCTTCACAAGAGACATTTCATTTTGCTGGTACTATCTTGCTACTGAAATGAAGGCACCAACACCTTCCTTGCCCTAGTTCCTTTCAGGAACTGCTGTCTACCAAAATCTCTAGGTGGACAAGGTTTATGCCTTGAAGTGAGGAGGTCTGCATCCCCAAGTGTAAACTTCTGTGCAGCTCCAATTGTCATTTGTATGAATTACTTGATGTGATAACTTCCACATTACCAGCCTCTTCTGATTCAGAAGTTGAGTCTCCTTCGTGTGAGCTGTTAGCCTGCCTGCGTGGGTGAACAAATCCTCTTTGTTATCTCAGGGAAACAGCAAACCAAGCTTCCTGCACTTTCCATGCTGCCTGCCTGCCTGAGCTCTGCTCAGGTAGGAGCATGCTGCATGCCAGCACCACTTTATGCCTTGGGCTACACCTGACAGAGACTAGTGAGCAGAGCTGGATGGAGACAGGTCCTCCTACCTTGAAAAGGCTTCTTGTGTTTGCAGATGTGGCTGGGTTCTTGGTTTGAAGGAAAGCACAAAATACAGGATTTACTGTGAAGTGGAATGAGCTTTGTGGGAAGGGGAGTTTTTACCCTAGGGCTGGGATCCATCCATCTATCCATCCATCCATCCATCCATCCATCCATCCATCTAAATGGATTTCAAAGACTCTCTCTATTTGCCTATGATTTCTAGACACCTGGTTTCACTGGTTTTGATGAGAACTGGGTCATGACTGTGTACATGCTGCGTATTTGCAGTACTCATGCAGAGGAGTGCCAGTGCTTGGATCTAGGAATCCTGAAGCTCCACGGTGCAGGGTTCCCTGTGTATCTAGGAAGTCCAAGCTAGACGTGAGACCTCCCACAGACTCATCTCTTGGAAGGCTTCAAGGAGCTGAGAGTGATTTTTAATTCCTACAGAGACAGGCCGGGCTCTGATCAGACTTCTAAAGGATCAGCAGCTCACTAAAACATCCTGAGGCATCCAGGCCCAAATGAACACACAGCTACATTGCCAGGGTAAGAAATGTTTTCTGGAGAAGTTCATTGCATAAAGGTCAGCTGTTTCTGGACAGCAGCTCTGCAGGTCCAGGGAAATGCTCTTCCCAGAGGTGCCCTGGATTCTTAAAGTAACAGAGCTCATGAAGCAAGAAACAAACACCAGTAACCTAAAGGTAAAGCATTAACAAAATAATCAAATCCACTTCACAGCCTGAGGGAGCTGGGGTTGTTTAGCCTGGAGAAGAGAAGGCTCTAGGGAGACCTAATAGCAGCTTTCCAGTACCTTTAAGGCTACAGAAGGCTGCAGAGGGACTGTTTGCAATGGCCTGCAGTCACAGGACAAGGGACAATGGTTTGAAATGAGAGAAGAACAGATTTAGATTGGATGTTAGGAACAAGTTCTGCACCATGAGAGTGCTGGAATACTGCAACTGATTGTCCAGAGGGGTATTTGAGGCCCCATCCCTATAGATCTTCAAGGTCAGGCTGGACAATGCTCTGAGCAAGCTGATCTAGCGGAGGATGTCCCTTCTGACTGCAGGGGGGTTTGGACTGGATGACCTTTGGAGGTCCCTTCCAACCCAAAGCATTCTATGATGGTTTGCAGCTTGTGCCCAGGACTTTGGTAGTGACTGTGGGAGGTTTCACACATTTCTCACAGATCATGGATGCAATAAAATCCAGCCTCAGAGCCCCAACATGACTTTACACAGCCTCTTGTGAGGCTACGGTGATGTGCTTTCAATCAGGCTTCCTGGCATTCTTCCCTAGCTCTCTGAGCAGGGTATGGTTAATGGCTGAGAAGAACCCAGCCAAGCAGATATGTTAGCACATTCCTTCAGCAGAGGCAGTGACTGCAGTGAGGATTTGTCATAGCCAAACCTTGGATTCTATTTCTAGAAGCAGACGGAAAGATTTAGTGATATTCCTTAGATAACTCATCTGCAGAATGGGCAAGTGACAATGGCTTACATCAGGGGACAAAGGACCACTGCTGATCATGAGCTATGCAGAAACATGAAGGGCTTGCTCTTTTGAAGCTGTGGATGCTTGTTTATAGCTGGATGTTTTTCCTTACACAGCTGGGCACCTTCTAAACAATTTTTTCTCCTGTCACATACATAAATATTTGTGTATGAGATTTTCCTTGAGGAAATGAAGCAAGTTTGCTGATGACATCGAACTGAGAGCAGTGGCTGACACCCCCTCAGGCTGTGCTGCTATTCAGCCAGACCTGGACAGGCTGGAGAGCTGCCTGGGGAGAAATTGAATGAAATCCGAGTGAAATCCAACAAGGCCAAGTGTAGAGTCTGCATCTGGGAGAGAAGAACCCCATGGACCAGGATAGGTTGGGGACTAACCTGTTGGAGAGCAGCTCTGGGGAAAGGGACCTGGGGGTCCTGGTGGACAGAAGGATGCCCATGAGCCAGCAATGTGGCCAAGAAGGCCAAGGGCATCCTGGGGTGGATTAGAAGGGGTGAGGTAAAGAGTTCCATAGAGGTTCTCCTGCCTCTCTTCTTTGCCCTGGTGAGGCCACAGCAGGAATATTGTGTCCAGTTCTGGGCCCCTCAGTTCAAGAATGACCTCAGGGAACTGCGTGAGAGAGTCCAGCACACCCACAAAGATGCTGAAGGCAGTGGAACATCTCCCTGCTGAGGGAGGAGCTGGGGCTCTTTAGCCTGGAGCAGAGGAGCCTGAGGGGTGACCTCATTCATGTTGATCAAGATGTGCAGGGCACATAGGAGGATGGAGCCAGGCTCTGCTCAGGAATGTTCAATGACAGGACAAGGGGCAATGGGTGCAAGCTGGAGCAGAGGAGGCTCCACAGGAACAGAAAGAGAAAGTTTTTCCCTGTGAGGGTACCAGAGCCCTGGAGCAGGCTGCCCAGAGAGGTTGTGGACTCATTTCCTTTACAGACATTCCAAACCCACCTGGATGTGTTCCTGTGTGACCTGCCCTAGGTGATGCTGCTCTGGCAGGGGGAGTTGGACTGGATGATCTTTGGAGGTCCCTTCCAACCCCTAACATTCTGTGTGTCTGTGATCCTAGGGCATGCTTGTCAGTCACCTGGTTGTCAGGACACTCCATGCCATGCAGCAGAGCTGTGTGTGTCCTCCTGCTTCCCCTATGCCATCCAATGCAATGCTCTGAGTGCTCTTCTCTGACCCCTTTTTCCTCTCTCCTGCCCTTGTGGCCTCACTGATGTCCCAGCACAGTGAGTTGCAGTCAGTAAAGGATGTAAAAATGCTACTTCAGAATTTAATGATGCCACTTCCCAGAGTTACTGAACACTTGTTTGTTCTCATGCACAGACAGGGTAATTAGGAGCTCTTGAATCATTAATCTGGGCCCTGTAAGATACCTGGAAGGAGCTGAAATGATCTCTTTCCTTTGGATTTGTAACACAGAACTGCAATTTTCATTTTACCGCCTGGTCCTCCAGCTTGTCAAGGTTTCTCTGAGGTTGCTGGAGACCAGAACAATCTTTTCTTAATTAAAAAATGAGCTGGGATTTCAGGAGTGCTGCTGACACAATGGATGCAGCTGACCCATGCCAGGGAATCTCTCTGGCTCCCTTTGTCATTCCAGCTGGTGTGGTAGCCCCTCCAGAGCCATGGTTTTCACAGGGCCAGCATCATTTACTGCTGTTCATCTCCAGGACCCCACCTCCACACAGCACACAGACAAGCTCGAAAGAGGGAACTCCCAGCACTGGAGCCTGAAACAAGCACTTTGACACCAGCCAGCTGGTGCTGGAGCACTAAGGAGCAGGGTTTTCTCCTCTCTCCCCTTTTGATGCCTTGCCAGCAAGGCAGTCTCTGCCACCCCCTCTTATTCTGCTGTTCTCCAGTTCTCCAGATCTGGAAGCACCTCTGAGGCTTGGCCAGGCTGGCTTGAAAATGAATGGGAGGAGAGCCAAATACTTCTTCAGGGGAGCTGCTGGGGAAAGATGCTGACTTGCATGAGACAAAGGCAGCCCCTGTGGTTTGGAGGTGAATGCTTTAACAAAGCCTTGGGGGCCC
Organism: Melanerpes formicivorus; assembly: GCF_026170545.1. Classification (NCBI taxonomy): domain Eukaryota; kingdom Metazoa; phylum Chordata; class Aves; order Piciformes; family Picidae; genus Melanerpes; species Melanerpes formicivorus. The sequence goes on along the minus strand of NW_027142360.1, from coordinate 10,325,501 downwards.
TCCTGGTAAACGTGCTTGGCAATGCCATCAAGGAAGTAGCCAGTCCAGAGCTGAGCACCTGGAGGGGTTTGGTACTCCTACTCCACCCTCATCTCCAAGAAGGGTGGATGGAAGCTGCTATCCCTCTGCAGCTGCATTAGGCTGATGAGACACTTAAATGGATGCTGAAAACTGTTGTTCTTTTTTCCCCCTCTGAAATAAAAGAAACTAGGAGAGGCTGAAGTGCACAGCTTCCTCCTTTCTAGACCTTGGGAATGTGTGAAGGAGCAGGCAGGGTCATTGGGCTCTGAAGGCTGAGGGTTGTGAGTGCTTTGCTGCAGAGCCTGCAGGGAGTGTGACTCATGTGGGCTGCTGTGGCAGATCGGGCTGACAGTATTGACTGTGGCCTGCTGGTGTTGGGCTCAGAGGGCAGGAATAAACTGAGAGCAGGAAGAGCTTCAGGAGGTAGGGCTGTGGGATGGGGTAATCTCAGCCCCTGGGGTTTTAGTTCAGCAGAACTGGGTGGGACAATGCTAGATATCAACACAGCCTGAGGGGTGATGAGACTGAGAGCAGCCCTGCAGAAAAGGACTTGGGGGTGCTGGTGGATGAGAAGCTGACATGAGCCAGCAATGGGCACCTGCAGCAGGGAAGGCCAATGGCAGCATGTAAAGCAGCATGGCCCGAGATGGAGAGAGCTGATTCTGCCTCTCTGCTCTGCTCTGGGGAGACCTCACCTGCAGTGCTGTGTCCAGCTCTGGAGCCCCCAGCACAGGAGATACATGGACCTGATGGAGCAGGTCCAGAGGAGGCCACAAAGATGATCATGGGGCTGGAGAACCTCTGCTATGAGGACAGGCTGGGGCTGTTCAGCCTGGAGAAGAGAAGGCTCCGGGAAGCCCTTACAGAGGCTCACTGCATGCTGTGAACACACCCTTGTCACACCCAGCAAAGGGACAAGTCACAGAATCATGCAGAATCACAACATGGTGGGGGCTGGAAGGGACCTCTGAAGATCACCCAGTCCAACCCCCCTGCATAGGCCAGACCACCCAGAGTCAATCACACAGGAACACATCCAGGAGGGTTTGGAATGCCTCCAGAGAAGGAGACTCCATGAGCTCTCTGGGCAGCCTGCTCCAGTGCCCTGACAACCTCAAAAGGAAGAATTTTTTTTATGCTTAGGTGGAACCTCCTGGGTTCCAGTTTGTGTCCATTGCCCCTTGTCCTGTCACTGGACACCACTGAGAAGAGTCTGACTCCATCCTCCTGACCCTCACCCTTTAGGTATTGATCAGCATTGAGGAGATGCCCCTGAGGCTGCTCTTCTCCAGCCCAAACAGCCCCAGCTCTCTCAGCCTCTCATCATGAGGTGTTCCACTCCCCTCAGCATCTCTGTGGCTCTCCTCTGGACTCTCTCCAGTAGTTCAAGTCCTCAGTGTCTCCTGAGAAGGAGGACTATGACAGCCTGTAAAGCCCTGGATTGTCAGAAGGAAGGGAGCCCACAGAAGTGCTCTGATAAGGACTCCTGGCTTTTCTTTCCTACCTTCAGTGCTGCATGGCAGTGCTGCTACTGTGGTGTTAGCTGCTGCAGAGGCTGTGAAGACACCATGCTGGGGCAGAAGTGGACTCTGCTGCTGTATGGCCACAGGCTAGGCCTGGGCAAGATGTTACTGCAGGCCACTGCCACCTCAGCTGGACTAACAGCTCAGATACATCTACATTGATACTTAAGTTTTGCACAAGCTGCTGCTTATCAGATTTGAGCCTCCACCTCCAGCTTTCCTTGGAGCCCACGCTGAAGCTTTCAGTACTGCACTCAGCTGGGAAGTAAAACCCATCTGGGGCTTGTTCTGTGCGTGACTTTTCTCTCAGTTAGGAGGGCAATATGTGCACCTAGGGACCAGAGAAGGTTCCTATGGGGCAAGATAAAGACAAAACTAGAGTAGTTTGTGCTTGCAGGGGACTTTGGAGTAGGGCAGGGCAATGACTGCTGAGCTCCACAGAGCTGCTGAGGCTCTGTGCTGTCGGGAGAAGTCTTCCTTTTCTTGTCACACCCATCCAAGTGGGATAACTGGAAGCTGTGCACTTGCAGGTGTTCCAGTGACACCACCATGTCCTCTGTAACTCTTGGCCAGGCCACCTGGAAACACGTGCAGGGACCTTTGATGATGGGGCTGTGCCTGGGTGGCCAGGGAGGCTACCAGCATCCTGGCCTGGATCAGCAATAGTGTGGCCAGCAGGAGTAAGGAAGTGACTGTGCCCCTGTACTCAGCACAGGTGAGGTCACACCTTGAGGGTTGTGTTCAGTTTTGGGGCCCTCACTCCAAGGAGGACACTGAGGTGCTGGACTGGGTCCAGAGAAGGGCAGCAAAGCTTGGTGAAGGGTCTGGAGAACAGGGCTGGTGAGGAGCAGCTGAGGGAACTGGGGTCACTTAGTCTGGAGAAAAGGAGGCTGAGAGGAGACCTTCTGGCTCTCTACAACTCCCTGAAAGAAGGTTGGAGCCAGGAGAGGATTAGTCTCTTCTCCCTGGTAACTACTGACAGGATGAGAGGAAATGACCTCAAGTTGCACCAGGGGAGGTTTAGGTTGGGAACTTCTTGACTGAAAGGCTTCTCAAAGCCTGGCACAGGCTGCCCAGGGAGGTGGTTGGATCCCCATGCCTGGAGGTGTTTGAAAGAGGCAGAGCTGTGGTGCTGAGGGTCGTGGTTTAGCACCAGCTGTGGCAGAGTTAGAGAATGGTTGGGCTTGATCTTAAAGGTCTTTTCCAAGCAAAGCAATTTGGTAGTTCTACAATTCTGTGTCTCTGTCATCCTTTCACTGGAAGAGTCCAGGCTTGTGCTTTTAGGCACACAGGGCCTTGGTTCAGCTGCCAGAGCTTCAGGTGAGCTTCTGTACTGCTGGGGATGGCTGCAGTACCGGGTGAGCTCATGGTGGACATTCACCCTGTGTGTTGTGTTACCCCATCCAGAGATGAGGTGGTACAGGGTAATCCCTGGGCTCTTGTGTGAGTGGAAGGAGGTGCAGACCTGGGTCCTCTAGCAGTCATCTGGGGAGAAAGGTCTGACTGCAGGAGCTAGGGACTGGTTTTGGTTTAGGGAACTGTGCCAAGCACTTTGTCATGATCATTATATTGACCACCAATGACCCTGTGCTCATTTTCCATTGTACAGCTCCCAATTCTGACCTCTCCTTAAGCCTTGATGATGCTTTGTATAGCAGACTGATGGCCTCCAACTGGCTCCCAACATATGCTGGCAGTTCTGGGGCATGACAGGAGCAGGAGTGACTCTGTGCTCCAGGATATGGATGAAGGCTTTGCCAAACTTTGTGCAGTTTTGTGCGCACAAGCACAGGCTACGGGAAGGGAAACAGCATTTGGGCCAACCTTCATCACTCCTATTTTGGGGAGGACGATGGTGCAGGAGCAGGCATTACACTGGTGATGCCCAACACCTGCTGCCACAGCTGCCTGGGGCTACATCCCCACTTGAGGGGAGAGGTGGGGCGGGAAGTGCAAGATGTGCCCCACCGGCTGGCAGGTGGTGTCGCTGCCGTTGTTGCCAGCTGTCAATGACCGTGTGCTGCTGGTGTCACTGCTACAGAGGAACCCCTCCTCCAGCAAGGGGCATCCTGCACTGCAGAGAGCGCTTCCCACAGCTCAGAGCTCCTCGCCCCAGCCAGCTCAGTACAGAGGAGCAAACCTGGACCACAGGCAGTGACAGCTGTAGGACCTGCAGGCCTTTCTGACCTGCTGCTGGCAGGAGGTGGAAGAGCCTCTCTGAGCACCAGGCTGCTGCAGACACATGTGAGCAGTGCTTGTCTTGCAGGGCAGCTGGGCCTTTCTGCAGCACACTTTTACATCAATGGTGCTTTTCTGGGCTTTTTTCTTACTTTCCTGGGCTTTTCATTCCCTCTTCCCAACTCCTCAGGTCAAGAAGGACCTCAGGGAACTGTTTGAGAGAGTCCAGCGCAGAGCCACAAAGATGATGAAGGCAGTGGAACATCTCCCTGCTGAGGAAAGGCTGAGGGAGCTGGGACTCTTGAGCTTGGAGCAGAGGAGCCTGAGGGGTGACCTCATTCATGTTGATCAAGATGTGCAGGGCACATAGGAGGATGGAGCCAGGCTCTATTCAGGGATGTCCTGTGATAGGACAAGGGGCAATGGGTGCAAGCTGGAGCAGAGGAGGCTCCACAGGAACAGAAAGAGAAAGTTTTTCCCTGTGAGGGTGCCAGAGCCCTGGAGCAGGCTGCCCAGAGAGGTTGTGGAGTCTCCTTCTCTGGGACATTCCAAACCCACCTGGATGTGTTCCTGTGTGACCTGCTCTAGGTGATACTGCTGTGGCAGGGGGCTTGGACTGGATGATCTTTGGAGATCCCTCGAACCACTACCATTCTGTGATTCCCAAAGTTACCTTCTAGATCAAGATTCACAACTTCTTCAGGCTCTTGGTAGTCTGAGCTGCCTTCCCAACAAAATCAATCCTGAATTGTCCCACTGCTTGCAGTGTTTCTGCTTGTGCATTGGTTTGTTGTAGGAGAGGAGAAGATTGCAGGTGGAGGGCTGGGTCAGGAAGGTACTGTAAGGCTCAAACTGCTCAGGAAACCCAAATGGGAATGGCCAGGTTTCATGGAGAGTAGAGGGATGGTGTGTTAAGGAAGGCTCATAGCAGCCAGAGAGGCAGGAGACAGTGAGAATCAGGATTCCACATCCTAGTGGGAAAGGGAGAGAGGCAAACTTGGAACTCAGAGAAAAATAAATGTATGCAGTTTGCAAAAGAAAAAGTGAAACCCTCCAACCCCAAGGTCATTTACTGTGGCTCAGGCAGCTGAAAGAAGTGCAGTAAACTGGTTAAACAAAAAGGTCAGATTGAGGGCATGAGCAAAATACCAGTGTGTTTATGTGTGTGTCTATAGGTATCTATAGCTTCTGTTCAGTGTCCCTTGTTACAGAACTGGGGAGCAATCAGAACCCTTCAGGGTTTCTTGGCTTGTCCATCAGCTCCTGGCCAGACAACACCCCTCCGTGGCATCAGGCTAGGGGAATGCAGACAGCCTGAATGAAGAGTTGCATCAAAACCAGAGCTAGGGAGATGGATTCAGGGAGCACTGTGGGCTGGCAGGTGTTCAGGTACAGCTGAGGCTCCAGCAGTCCTTCTGAGTCCAGTGCTGCAATGCTATTTCTTCAGCTGGCTGCAAGAGAAAAGTGTTGTGTGAGTAGCAGTAGTGCAGAGGTGAAAGGCTTCACTTGGGTACCTCAAAGCCAACCAACCCCTCATTTGGTTGCATAGTGTAGAGAGAGAAAACCTGCCACCTTAGCTGAGGATGGCAAACCCTTGCTTGTGCATCCACATGGCTGCACTAACTGAGGTATCAGTTACAGCCAGCTGCTTCCTTGGCAAAGAGATCTAAAGAACAACTGTATTGGTACTTGTGCTGCACAGATTTATCTGCTTTTGATGTGGCTCTAAGGGCTTTGTCCTCTCCTTATGGGGATAAAAAGTAGGGGAGAATGAGATTTGACACCTTATGGTAGCCAACCCTTCACCATAAACACATCCCACTTCTGAAACTGACCTTCCAGCACCTGAAGGGGGCTACAAGAAGGCTGCAGGGGCACTGTTTGCAAAGGCCTGGAGTGATAGGATGAGAGGCAATGGTTTGAGAGAAGAGCAGATTTAGATTGGATGTTAGGGACAAGTTCTGCACCATGAGGCTGCAGGAACACTGCAGCAGGTTGCCCTGGGAGGTGGTGGAGGCTCCATCCCTGGAAATATTCATGAGGCTCTCATCAAGCTGATCTGGTGGAGGATGTCCCTGCTGAATGCAGGGTGGTTGGACTGGATGACCTTTGGAGGTCCTTTCCAACCCAATCATTCTCTGATTCCATGATTTCATATCAACCAAGGCCTTTGGCAGAGGGCACGCCTCACAGTGCTCTGTGTTTTTCTCTGCTCTTTCCTTGCTTCCATGAGGTTGTCACTGATTCTCTCAGTCTGTGGTTCAGCAGAGCTTGAATTACATCATACACAGATGGATTTTGTTTTAATTTGGGTGTCCTCTTTGGGCTTGGTTGTGTGCCCTTTCACCTCCACAACCTCAGTATCCAGGTCCCAGATCCTCTGCAGACCACCTCAAAGGACTCTGGAGCCTGGGTTTGGTTAACATTTCTCACTACCAAGGCAATTCAGGTGAAACCTTTCTGCAGAAACACTTTTCCCAGCACAGTGTTTCTGTGTGTTTGGGGCAGAACAGGATGTTTGTCCTGCATTGCTCTTAGCTCTCAAGCATGGGTTACCATGAGCTGCCAGTGCTGGAATGCACCTGTGCTGTTGCACCCGCAGGCACATGCTGCATGTCTCCCCACTTGACCACCCAGCTTTGCTATCTTGAAAGCAGAGCCTTTACTCACTCAAGAAGCTCTTATTGCCACTTACTGGTGACACTGGCATGTCTTGTTTTCCAGCAAGTGTTGCCTTGCTTGTGCCATCCTTCTTGCCCGTTGCTGCCAGGGGAGAAGGGATAAATGATTGGTTACTGTTATGATAAATGATTGGTTACTGTTATGATAAATGATTGGTTACTATTATGCTCCCTCTGAGGTGGTAGTGGAGGACTGTGACAACTGCAGACTGTCCATCTCTGTCCATTTGCTTGGAGTCTAAGGATTTATCTGTTCTGCCCCACAGCCAGGCAGAAAATCAGACTTCTGTGACTAGGGAACCTTTCCTCTCTTCACCCTGCACAGAGGCACTTACCCTTCTCTGCTGCCTTCTCACACCACTAATGATGCACAGGCACACGAGGCTAAGCACCAAAACACTGCCTCCAACACTTGCTCCAATCACCACATAGCTGGTCCAAGCAGGAGCTTCCTCTGTGGAAGCAGAGAAGCATTCAAACACAGAAACAAAGAGAATATTGACATGTGTAAGACATCACTTTGTGCTTGGGAATGAGGCTGTGTTTGTACCTGTATTAAAGCCAAATCTCGTTGCAGGGTGTTTGAACCCTTGTGACTGTTTTTGCAACAGCACAAGAAAGAAAGGGAAGTTTGTATTTGGCCCTATCTTTAGTTAATACAGTTTTCTATCCAAGGTCAGGCTTGATGGGGCTCTGAGCAACCTGGCCTAGCTGAGGGTGTCCCTGCTGACCGCAGGGGTGCTGGGCTAGATGACCTTCGGAGGCCCCTTCCAACCCAAACCTTCTCTGATTCAATGTTAAAGCTTTTGGGTGAATGTGATGCTCATTTCCATACCCACAGGGTAGTTAAGGCTGATCTTCCTGTGGCTGTCTTCTATGAGGTGACAGTTCCACAGCCCTGCAGCGCTGACATTCACCTCCACCTTCGCTGCGTTCGGCTTTGACTGCTTGGTGTCCGTCTGAGTGCCGTTCACCCGCTCCCAGCGCAAGTGGGCACTGGCTGGGAGATGACTAGAGACCTGGCAGGTCAGGGTCATGATGGTCCCTCTGAGGAGTGGCCCCACAGGGTTAGCAGAGACTGTAAAGGGAGGGGAAGGCTATGTGAGTGAGGGGATGGGGAGGTAGGTCCACCCAGGCCCTCATGACTTCCATATTCCTGTAGCTCCTCATTTCTCGACTCACTTCTCTCTCTCACCTTTCATCACCACCAGCTCTATCTTGCTCTCTGTGTGTTTCCCCTTGTACATCAGCTGGCACAGGTACTGCCCAGAGTAGTTGAAATGGACTTTGGGGAGTTTCACCTCTATGGTACTTTTAGGTGTGTTTTGGGGTATCTCCAGCTGAAAGCGGCGGCTTTTTGTCATCTCATGCTGCTGTCCTTGTGCTGTGATGTTGAAATCGAGTAGCTTATGAGCAGTTGCACCTTCATGTTTTGCCCAGTGCAGTGCTCCTGTGAAATCTTTATTCCACTGTATCTGGTGGAAGTTCAGGTGCCATGACAAGGTGACTGTGCTACCAACAGTTGCATACCGTCGTTCCAAATCTGGATTCTGAAAGCCTGAATGGAGGAGAGAGAAGGAACAGAGAGGCAGGGAAAGCCATGGCTGCACCCCCCTGTCTGCTTGTGATCTGGAGAGATGCATGCTGTGCACAGTTGAAAAAGGACTCAGATAACAGCTGCAAGATACCCCAGGAAGGGTAAACAGAACAGGTTTAAAGAGACAAAGCTCCCAAGCTCGCTGGATCTGAGAAGAATAGACCCCCAAGGAGGGGAGAATCCTCTCCTCACCAAGCCTGGAGAGGAAAATAGGAGAAAGCCTGGAGCAGAGCTCAGGCAGCAGAGCAATCCCCAAGCTGCTGTGTCAGAAGCCCTGGGAAATAGGCCCTGGAACACCATTGCTTGGGATGCTGGAAAGTGAAAGCTCAGCTCATGAGCTGAAGGGAGCACAGATTCCCAAGGCTGGGTGTGAGCTGCATTTTGTTGTTGCATACCTAGTACCTTGACATCAAAGAAGATGTTGTGATTGATGGGTGGGGAGTCTGAATGGATGTGACACACCCAGGTGCCACTGTCTGTAGCCTCCAGTTGCTTCAACTTCAGGGTGTACTTTTGAGGGGTCTTGTCTGGCGAGTGTTGTGGTATGACTGTCTTATTGTTACTGTCAAACAATGTGATGGCGAGGTCAGGCAGGGGGTGGGTTGAGTTTTGCATTAAAGTCAGCTCTGGGACATCACTGGGCAGAAAGTGCCCATCTGAAGAGACTGTCACTGTAAAAAGAAAAAGCACAGCCAGCAAGTTAGCTCCTCTTCCTGCATGAGAGGGACAAGTGTCCCAGCAAAGAGGAAACAGAGGCTGTGTGCCCTGGAGATGAAGGAGAAATGAGCTACGATAGCTTGGGCCAGAAGAAATGGCAGCTGCATAAAAAAATCCCAGGAATGTGTCCTTGTGGCCAAGAAGGCCAGGGGCATCCTGGGGTGGATTAGAAGGGGTGTGGTTGAGAGAGGTTCTCCTTCTCCTCTTCTCTGCTCTGGTGAAGCCACATCTGGAATACTTTGCCCAGTTCTGGGCCCCTCAGTTCAAGAAGGACCTCAGGGAACTGCTTGAGAGAGTCCAGCACAGAGTCACAAAGATGCTGAAGGCAGTGGAACATCTCCCTGCTGACGAAAGGCTGAGGGAGCTGGGGCTCTTGAGCTTGGAGCAGAGGAGCCTGAGAGGGGTGACCTCATTCATGTTGATCAAGATGTGCAGGGCAGTGTGGGGAGGATGGAACCAGGCTCTGCTCAGGGATGTCCAATTGCAGGACAAGGGGCAGTGGGTGCAAGCTGGAGCAGAGCAGGTTCCATGTGAACAGAAGGAGAAAGTTTTTCCCTGTGAGGGTGCCAGAGCCCTGGAGCTGCCTGGGTAAAGAGCATAGATGTGTTCCTGTGTGACCTGTGCTAGGTGATGCTGCTCTGGCAGGGGGGTTGGACTGAATGACCTTTGGAAGTCCCTTCCAACCCCTCCCATTCTGTGATTCTGTCAAAGATGTCACTCTGTGGTCTCCTCCTGGTTCCCCTCCCCATGGGTAAGAGCCCTCTCATCACTCACACTTAAAGACATGGAGTGAGATGGTGACTGTGTGAGAGCCATATGCACAGGTGTAGATGCCAACATCAGACATCCTTAAGTCCATCAGCTTCAGGTGCTTGCTGCTTGGGTCGATGTGGGAGCGATCAGCCATTGTGGCTTTGCCTGTTGGGAACACAAGTTGGGTTGTGAGGGCAGAGGTGTCTCAGCTATATACTGGAGAGAAGGGAGGATGGATTGAAAGCCTTACCTTTCAAAGAAGAGGTTGTAAATGACCTTATGACAGCCTTATAGTACTTCCATGTCACACCTGTGTTAGAAGGTATGCCCCTGCAGTTCAGGATCACCTCCTGGCCTGCAACTCCAACCTGTACTTCATTCTGCTGAGCCTTAGTGGGGATCAGACCTGAAAGTTGATGTGCACCAGAAAGGACACACACTCACCTTTGGAAGGGTGGTTAAGTAAATACATCTCATCCCTCTAGAAAGATGCAGAGAATTCTCCTCCCTTTCCTCAAATTCTGAATTATTCACTCCTTCATCTCATCCATGCCTCCCTCCTTCCCTCCCTCCTCCCATCCCTTTTCAGCTCTGGACAGGTTTAGCTGACCCATCGGCAGCAAAGGCAGGATAGCAAATGCCAACCCTCCTTCACTACCCTGTCAAGCCTTGTGGCAGCACTGCCAAATCTGCTCACCCTTTCTTCCAGTCTTTACCTGGAGCAAGTCTAAAAGCTCAGGGAAATGAAAGGATAAAATAAAAAAGGAAGAGAGAGGGCTGGCCTCGTGTCAACTTCCTGCTCTGGGGGTGAGGACTATGTGACAGTGAAAGAAGCAGGGTGTGTAGTATTGAAGAAACAGGAGAAGTGGTTTCTTGGAAGAACCACTTCCTTTCCTTCTCCTCAAAGTGGATTTCTGCAGACCAGAAGGAGTTGGAGTGGCAGAAGAACAGCTGGGATTAAAGTGGTTGTCTCCTGCCTCACTGCTGGTAAGATCTCAGAGCTGCCTAACCTGCAGATCCCCCGGGTGGCCCTAGGACTAGAGAGCCACAGATGTTTGTATGAGTTGGATGGAGAGTTTTGCACAGGTTAGGTGTCCTCCAAGAGCACAGGGGATCTGCAGTGTTCCTAATGCAGATTCCCACACTGGACCAAAGAAAGGGTGATTTTATCTCAGGCTGTGACATTAGAACTGCTATTAGTGTTGGTATCTTTCACTTTGCTTTTAGTTCTAGGCTTAGTCTTTTTCTTCTGCAATCAGAAGAATCAAACATGATTATCTGAGAAATGCAGCTTGGCCTAATTCAGGCACCTTCTTTTCCTGAGAAATTGGTGCTAAAAAGTTCCCCAAACACCAGCAGCCAAACCAAGGCAGTGGCATCACATTTGTTAGGGCAGGTCTGTGATGAGAAACACACACTCTTTGCCCAGCCAGCTGCAGGCAGCATGGAGGGTTGGGTTTTCCACTCTGTGCTTGGTGTGCACCCTGGCTCTCACAGGAACCTCACTCCTGCATCTCACTGGGGCAGCTCTCTTAACCTGATGATGCTCCAGACACCCTGGTTTCACCTGGCAGGCTCAGCAGGCAGACTGGGAACAACCTGAATCCCAAAGCCTGAACTATCCATGCTGCCTCTGTAACAACAGCAAGTGGGTGTAGGGAGCCTCTCAGCTTTGAACCTTCTGTGCTCATCTTCACTGCATGCCCCACAAATAGCTGTTGGGCATTGCAGGGATGGAGCAGAGAAGGTAAGCAGGCAGCTGGCACAGCTTCATAGCTGGAAGGAGCCTGCCCTAAGCCAGGTGAGGTTTGTTATGGGGCAGATTGGGAGGAACCCAAAAACACCCCAAGTGTTGTGAGGCCTGTGGGAAGGCTGTAAGTAGCAGGGGAGTTTGCTGAACTGAAGACTCACCCAGGTGCAGAACCAAGAGGATGGCAGGCAGGCTGCTTACCACCCTGCAGCTTGACTCCATCACTGCAGGGACAGAAGGAATGCTGCCACTGCCAGGGGTTGCTCTTCTGGAAGGCCCAAATGCTCTGTTAATCATAGAATCATGGAATGGCTCAGGTTAGATGGGACCTCAGAGATCATCTACTCCAACTTCCCCACCCTGGGGAGCCTTTCAAATAGACTCAGCTGCTCAATGCCTCATACAACCCTGGCCTTGAACACCCTCAGAGAGGAGGCATCCACAGCCTCCCTGGGCAGTCTATTCCAGAGTCTCACCACCCTTGTACTGAAGAACTTCTTCCTAAGATCCAGTCTAAACCTACTCTCCCTCTGCTTAAAACCATTCCCTCATGTCCCTAGACTCCTGAAAAGTCCCTCTCCAGCCTTCCTGTAGGATCCCTTTAGATACTGGAAGGCCACTATCATGTCTCCCCAGAGCCTTCTCCAGGCTGAACACCTCAGCTCCCTCAGCCTGTTCTCATAGCAGAGGTTATCCAGCCCCCTGATCATCTTCATGGCCCTCCTTTGGACCCTCTCCATCAGGTCCATATCCTTGCTGTGTTGAGGGCTCCAGAGCTGGACACAGCACTGCTGGGAGGTCTCCCCAGAGCAGAGAGGCAGAATCAGCTCCCTCCATCTCAGGCCACACTGCTTTTGATACAGCCCAGGCTGCCATTGGCCTTCCGTGCTGCAAGTGCCCATTGCTGGCTCATGTCAGCTTCTCATCCACCAGCACTCCCTAAGTCCTTTTCTTCAGGGCTGCTCTCAATCTCATCATCCCCCAGCCTGGTCTGATAATGAGGATTGTCTTAGCCTAGGTGCAGGACCTTGCCCTTGGCCTTGTTTAACCTCATGAGGATCACCTGATGGTCCCAATCCAAACCCCTGAGGGACACCACTTGTCACCTATTTCCATCTGGATGTCAAGTTGTTGATCACTACCCTTTGGATGCCATCATCCAACCAATTCCTTATCCATTGCACAGTCCACCCATCCAATCCATATCTCTCCAGCTTAGAGAGGAGGATGTTGTGGGGGACCATGTCAAAGGCCTTGCAGAATCCCAGACAGGTGACATCCATTGCCCTTCCCTTGTCCAGATGAAGTATCTGACACCAGCAGAGACCAAGTGCTGGCGTAAGCTCCAGCTAGGTGAGCTGACAAGGCAAAGGGGACCATGGCAGTTGGGCTGAGGGGACTTCTGAGCTCTCTGTCCCTAAACCAAGGCATGTGTCAGAAAAAGGAAGCCAAGCAGATCAACTGCTCTAGGGAGCAGGCACAACCCCTTGTGTGACAACAGGCACTGCCCAAGCCCAGAGCAGTGTCTCTGTGCCACAGGCAATATTAAGTACAATATCTTCTATCAGCGGATAATTGAAGTGGTCAGAGTGCATGAAATGATCAAAGAGTAGAGAACATCAACACTGCATTTGCATGGAGATCAGGTCTGCAGGATCAGATGTTGTCTGCCTTGACTCCAGCAAGGCTTTTGACACCATCTCCCATACCATACTCATAGGTTAGCTTGGGAAGCATGGGTCAGATGAGTGGGCAACGAGGTGGGTTGTGAACTACTGGGGGACAGAGCTCAGAGGGCTGTGATCAGCTGGTCTGGGTGCTCCTGAGCTGGAGCACTCACCAAGAGGGCCTCGTGTCAAACATCCTGACTGCTGTGTGCACAGAGCTAAAGCAAACACAGCAAGCAACCAGAAGTTACTCACCAGGAAGAGATAAGGAAGAACTTTGTGCCACAGGGCTGCCAGCAGCAAGTGGCCACACCTGGGCAGGCAGCAGGGGAGGTCTGGCAGGGGATGCAGAGGGAGCAAAAGCTGCCAGGCAGGTTGGCACCTGACAGGCACCTGGACAAGCAGTGGGGTTTCCTGAAGTCAGGCTGGGATTCATTGTGAGATTTCTAGCACTGACTGGGAAGTTCAAGGAACTAAGAGAGACCTAAGCACAGCTGAGTAGCACAGGCAGTGGAACTGCCCTTCTCTGGGCACTCAGGACAGGGGCTGGTTCCTGAGTCAACTCCCTGCCACTGTGGATGGGCCCAGCAGCAGAATCCTGAAGCAGGAGGAGACAGTGTCTGTGTCCTGGCAGGCTGCCTGAGATGCACAATGTGGACATTAGCATCCCCACAGCCAAGCTTCAGAAGCAGGGATAGGATGATTGGGTGATGAGGTGGGTTGGGAACTGGCTGAAAGACAGAGCTCAGAGGGTTGTAGTCAGTGTGGCATCCAGCTGGATGTCTGTGGTCAGTGTGGCATCCAGCTGGATGCCTGTGGCCAGTGGTGTTCCTCAGAGTTCAGTACTGGGTCCAGCCTTGTCCAACATATTCATTAACAACCTGGATCAAGGGCCTGAGTGGAGCCTCAGCCAGTTTGTGATGGTACCAAACTGGGAGGAGTGGCTGACACCCTGTCAGGCTGTGCTGCAATTCAGCCAGACCTGGACAGGCTGGGAGCTGGGCAGAGGGGAACCTCATGGAGTTCAACAAGGGCAAGTGTAGGGTCCTGCACCTGGGGAGGAACAGCCCCATGGACCAGGACAGGTGAGGAATTGACCTGCTGGGAAGCAGCTTTATGGAGGAGGACCTGGGAGTGCTGGTGGACTACAAGTTCACCATGAGCCAGCAATGTGCCCTTGGGGGCTAAGAAGACCAATGATATTTTAGGGTACATTAAGAAGAGTGTGGTCAGCAGGTTGAGGGAGGTCTCATCTGGAATACTGTGTCCAGTTCTGGGCTCCCCAGTTCAAGAGAGAGAGGAAACTACTGGAGAGATGCTGAGGGGAGTAGAATATCCACTTTATGAGGGGAGGCTGAGAGAGGGCTGTTTAGCCTGGAGTAGAGCAGACTGAGAGGGGATTTAATCAATGCTGATCAGTATCTAAGGGTGGAGATCAAGAAGATGGAGCTGGACTCTTTTAAGTGGTGCCCAGTGATAGGACACGGGGGAACAGGCACATACTACAACACAGGAGGTTTCATTTAAACATAAGGAAAAACATCTTCACTTGGAGGCCAGAGCCCTGGAGCAGGCTGCCCAGACAGGTCATGCAGTCTCCTCCTGGGTGCATTCCTGTGCAGCCTGATCTGCATGAACCTGCTCTAGCAGGGGTTTGGACTGGATGGTCTCAGAGGTCCCTTCCAAGCCCTGCCATTCTTTGATTCTGTGGTTCTATGACCAACGACCTGACAGCCAGGCAGATGCTCACAAGTGCACTTGTGAAGAGTACAGGTGCAAGAGCGAGCTGCAGCCACGTGCACCACCAGAAGGGAAACAGGTGGCAAAGGCAGAAGATTTGTGGGTCACCTCTTGCAAAGCAAAGCCACCATCCCAGCCCCAGGGAATATTTGCATGGGCTGGTTTGCAGCAAAACAGAGGAGCCAGCACGTGTGACTGGAGATCATTTCTGCCTGATGCAGTGGCAGTGATCAAGCAGATTGCTTGATTGTGCCACAGAATAAAGCAAGGGGTGACAGGAAGGCATCTGCATTCAGCTGATGGCAACGCAAGCACTGGCATAGGGCCCTGGGTAGGATCTGTTCCTGAGATGACAGAAGAAACCTCATCCCCCTCTGAGCACTGCTGTCACCTGTCCCAGTGGGACCAGCAGGAAAAGTCAGCTCCCACTCTGGAGGGATACCTGCATTGGGTTTGAAACATTTAAACTCATTAGACATTATATAAAGTGTGAGGTAAAGAACAACTGAAGTCCCTGAGTATTGGCTGGGTATCTCTGTTTTCCTGCCATCTCCTGCCTTCCATCTTTCCTTTCTCTTCCTGCCGCTTGGTTATTGAGCAAACCCCCGCAGCCAGAGCGCCGTGGGACTGCTGAACTGCTGACCTCCTCCAGCTGGGTAGATGCAGGTTGCTGTACCTTTGTTTCTCTGGTTCCTCTCTTGGTTTCGCGTGTTCTGCATCCCTGCTTCGTTCATCTTTGTACTTCTGTGAGATGCCTACGGTCGGATGTTTGCCCACAAGTCAGTGGGGAGCTGGGGCGCCTGCAGCGAGGGTTTCTTTCCCACACACCCTCTCTCTCCCTGTTTACTTCTCAGGCTTGCCACTTCTTATTTCCCCCCTGTCTCTCTCCCTCCTTCTGCATCCCTCCAGGCTGGATCCCAGGCAGAGAGCTCTGGAGTTTACACATCTCAGGGAGCAAGGCTGTGCTGTGTTAGCTGAGCAAGCTGCTCTCGTTAGCGGGTGCCCGTGGCAGACCGCAGCCTCCTCGCAGGCAGCCCAGCTGTATCTGGCGGTGGTTCTCATAAATTCAGCGGTGTCAGGGAATGTCCCCAGGCACTGGAACACACTCATCCGTCCTCTGCAATTGCTGGCATATTTCCTGACACATTTTTGGCCCAAGACAGGTCTCACTCTCCTCAGCAACTCCCAGGGTGCTTTTAGGTGTTAGCACAGGCCAGGCACCACTCCCATTAGACAGCTGGCACGGAGCCAGTTCATTTTGGAGGTTAAGAGAACTTAATAGCCCAGACCAGCTCATGCCAGTTGGCCTGTGTGCAGGAGCACTTCAGACATACTTAATTTATCAGCACATCCAGTGACAGAGGAGCAGGACTGCCTCCAAACTGAACATCCACTGCCATTTAATTTTGATTTCCCCCTTTTATTGAACAGCTTTCATTACCTCTTGACTGCCTCTCCAAGAGAGGGGAAAAGGAGAGATGAGATACTGAGGGGGTCTCACTCCAGGGAATGATGCTTGCAGGACCAAGTCTGTCCTGGAGAGCATCTGCTTGAGAGAGGATCTCTCAGCCCCTCAGTCCCTCCAGCACTGAGCCCCAGCGGGTGATGGTTGCAGAGAGCTCTCCCCCCAGGGCTGGCACCAGCATGCCACAGGAGGAAACCAAACGGAAAAAGGAACACCCAAACCTCTGCAGCCACTCCTGGTGCAGAGGAAGCCATTTCCCCCTTGGTGCATTCCTGTGCCTCTTTCACTCAGTGTGGTTTTCTTGTTTTCTTCTCTTGCTCTGGCTTGTGGCTGTGCTTTTGATCTCACAGCAGCCTGCTCTGCTGGGGCAGGGGGTGGAGAAGCCTTCCCAGCCAGCCATCCACACAGGGGTTCCACACCTCAGCCCCTGCTGCCACACTTGCATTTCCCCTTGCAGGGGCTGCCAAGTGAGATCGGAGTGACACAGCTGCCTCTGGCCCCTGCATACCAGGGGGCTTGGCTTTGGGCCTCCATGTTGCAGAGGATCACGCATCTGGAATTACTTATTAATGCTAAAGCAAATGTGGCTGAGCAGCAGGCAGGGTAAGAGAGCAAACACAGCAAAAATAACCAGCAGAGACCAAAGAGACAATAACAGTAAAGGTCATTTCATGGGCCCTGAGTGCCTCTGGCTGATCATCTGAGGGCAGCTGCTCTCCTTCCGAGCTGCTGTGCGAGGAAGCTGCTGAGCAGGGTGCGGCTACCTACCCGTCTGGGGAGAGGTCCTGCTCTCAGGATGAGGCAGGGCAGCCAGGCCACTGTGTCAGTGCCAGCTGAGCCCTCTTCAGCCACAAAGTCCCCCTAGCCTAGCTGCTTTCCTGGACACAGGTGAAGACCATAAGAAGTGTCTCTGTCTCTGCAGCCCGGGCTGCTCCCTACAGCCTCTAACCCCTCCTGCAGCCTAAGGGGAAGCTAAGACCGTTCTTTGTCACATAGGCATTTCAGCACTTGCTTCCCCCTCCACCTAGCCCCTCTTCTTTCCTCCTAACCCTCTTCCTTTTGGCTGCACAACCCTTCTTTCATCCTACAGTTCACAACTGCATCCCAGGGGTGACTTTATAAAGCCACTGGGGATTGTGACTAGCAAAGACACCAAGATGCCCTCCGAGGGCAGGCCTCCAGCACCCTCCCAAGCCATCCACATGCCAGGGATGAGACATAGGTATCATGGATGCAGGTCTCCCCGTGCAATTTAGTTGGTGTGCAGCCCAGACAGGAAAAGAGGCTGGTTAGGTATTGGTCAGGTCAGCACAGCTAACTGGCATGTTTCAGAGCAAAAATGCATCCCTCCTAGATTTGTCCCTGGTGAGCACAGGGGCTCTGCATGGAGCTGCAGCAGATCAGGAGGGCACTGACCCTCAGCACCCAAGAATCACAGAATGTCAGGGGTTGCAAGAGACCTCCAAAGATTATCCAGTCCAAGCCCCCTGCCAGAGCAGAATCACCTAGGGCAGGTCACACAGGAACACATCCAGGTAGGTTTGGAATGTCTCCAGAGAAGGAGACTCCACAACCTCTCTGGGCAGCCTGCTCCAGGGCTCTGGCACCCTCACAAGGAAAAACTTTCTGTTCCTGTATAGCCTCCTCTGCTCCAGCTTGCACCCATTGCCCCTTGTCCTATCACTGGACATCCCTGAGCAGAGCCTGGCTCCATCCTCCCCACACTGCCCTGCACATCTTGATCAACATGAATGAGGTCACCCCTCAGGCTCCTCTGCTCCAAGCTCAAGAGCCCCAGCTCCTTCAGCCTTTCCTCAGCAGGGAGATGTTCCACTGCCTTCAGCATCTTTGTGGCTCTGTGCTGGACTCTCTCAAGCAGTTTCCTGAGGTCCTTCTTGAACTGAGAGGCCCCATGAGGGGAAGGGGACGGATGCTCAGTTTAGATGAGGCAAGCCCTGACCTGCTGCAGGCAGCTTTGGCAGCCATCTTTGTGAAACTCTGGGGAGGAAAAGTCTGCAGATGGATCTGAGGCAAAGATGCACCAAGGACATACGAGAACTGTGCAGGTTCTAGCGGAGAACATTCAATAGTGACCCACGCTCATGAAGCTCTGTGTGCCACTGATGCACCTGGCAGAGGCTGAGTAGGATGCACCATCTGAAAGGTGAACAATTCAACCAGAAACGGAGCTCCCACCATTTTTAATGAGGCACAAGCCCACGGGAGGGGAAGGGAAGTCTCTTCTTTGGTGTCCTTAAATTGACAGGACCCCTCCTTCTCCAAGCACCCCTGCTCGCCCAGCCCTGAGCTCGTGGGTCAGGCTGCACTGGCAGGCAGTGGCAGGCAGGGAGGCAGTCAGCCTGGATTAGCAGCACAGACCCCTCGGGTCTCAGCACACACAGATGCAAGCAGACATCCCTAGTTAGCCAGGGCTGCCATCTCCCTGTTTTCCAGGCTTTTGTTGTAGAACAAAGTCCCATTTCCTGGAAGGCACACGGAGAAGGCGATAGCAAGTGGCAGCTGGTGGAGGGCTGCTCCTCCGCGCATGGCCTTGGGGATGTAAAGTCACCGGTGACTGGCACGTAGGACATTTGCTCCTCTACCTGGGTTTAGAAGATCTGTGAGATCTCCTGGCTCCAGGGCAGGTTCAGCTTTCCATAGCTTCCTTTTTTTAAACCCCTTTAAGGGGTTTGTCCAGGGAGACAAACACTTTTTAGTCAAAACTGAAAGGCCTTGGGGAATTGTGCAGCCACAGAAGCGTTGCCAGTTGAAAGCTTCAGGATGGTTTTACATCAGACCTTTCAGTGGGGCAAACCCAATCTCTCTGTGCCAAAACAGCAACTTGTGTGGAAGAGTAAAGTTGATAGCATTAAAAGAACCCAAAAGAGGTTGGCCTCTGTTCTCAGAGAAAGAAAAAGAGACAGAAAAAGTTGCCTTACCTCTTTTCCTCCCTCTGCCTCTGCGTTTCTGTCTCCTTGAGTTTGTCACCTGCTGTCACTGATCTCACCCAGCTACAGCAGAAACAAAAGAATGAAGCTGGTGTTCAGAAAGCAGCTGAAGAGACACTGCCCTTGATGTCTCCACCTCTCCAGCCAGGACGTCAGCGAGGCCTTGCTGCGGCTCCAGGTTTGGCTGACATCTGCCAGCGATGGTGGCTCTCCAAAGGCAGTTGAGTTCAGCTCTGGGTGTGAGCAGAAGGGAAGAGCATAGAGAAGGCAGTGGGGAGAATGAGTGTGCGCAGCAGAGAGAGCCCATTGGCCGTGTGGCAGCCGATGGGAGCCCAAACTCACACGGAACCGAAACTTACGAGCGGCTGGTTGGAAGCAGGCTCTGCACTGCTGGCAAAGCCAGCCAGTGAGCAGCTGAGCTGAGCAGATGCAGACCCGACCTGGGCCTCTGATGCTCTGCAAGACCAAGCTGCTCTCCGTTCCCCAGCCTGCCTCCTGCATCACTGCTGAGAGGAGGCATCTCTGAGAAGTGGCCCAGGGACCTGGCACCAGGGCTGCTAAGAGAGGATCACACAGAATCCCAGAGTGTTAGGGGCTGGAAGGGACCCCAAAAGATCATCCAGTCCAACCTCCCTGCCAGAGCAGGATCCCTGAGGATATGTTAGAGCCACCTGTCTGTGGAGCATGGCTGAGGTTTGGGGGGAGATGAGAGAATATTTTCTTTCTAGCAGCGGTAGGGTGATCTTGGCTGGCCATCAGCTGCCCACCCAGCCACTTTCTCACTGCCCCTTCTCAGCAAGGCAGAGAAAGAAAATAAGATAGAAAGAACACAGAATCACAGAATCAACCAGGTTGGAAAAGACCTTTGAGATCATCAAGTCCAACCTATCACCCAACACCATCTAATCAACTAAACCATGGCACCAAGTGCCTCATCCAGTCTTATTTTAAACGCTTCCAGGGTCAGTGACTCCACCACCTCCCTGGGCAGCACATTTCAATGACAAATGACTCCCTCTGTGAAGAATTTCTTTCTAACACCCAGCCTAAACTGCAACATTGTTTTAGAATCATAGAATTGTTGGGGTTGGAGGGGACCTCAAGGATCATCTGGTTCCAACCACCCAGCCATGGGCAGGGACACCTCACACTAGATCAGGTTGCTCAGAGCCACATCCAGCCTGGCCTTAAAAACCTCCAGGGATGAGGTTTCTGCCACCTCCTTGGGCAAACTGTTCCAGTGTCTCACCACCCTCATGGTGAAGAACTTCTTCCTAACATCCAATCTGAATCTACCCATTTCTTTTTTTTTCCATCCCCCCTAGTCCTCCTGACACTGTTAAAGTCCCTCACCTGCCCCATTTCCCCCTTTTTCCCCTCAAACCCCAGGGCACCTGGGCTCTGTTGGAGTCTCCTCCCACCCCAGGTGTGGCCACTTGGCCCTCCCCACCCACTCCCCTATTTAATACTTCCCAGGAAAGGCAGAAGCCCCAAGCTGAGCCCATCTGGGCTGGAGGATCCTCCTCTCATCTCTGGTGAGTGCCCATGGTGCACACTGGGTGATGGTGGTGGTGACAACAAAGGCCGAGGGGCCTGGTGGCCCCCCGGTTAGGTAGGGCAATGATTGGTGACTACTCCAATATCATCCATGGTTGCTGGCTGGGCCTCCTTACTGGGGCTGAGCTCCACTGTGTGGTATCTTGGCCATTGAGGGTCTTGCCCCTGGCACTGGGATGGGTGCACAAATGGTGGTGGTGAAGCAGGAGCTGTTTAGTCATATGATGTTATGCTAATTACACTGTTTTTATCTGGAAGCCCCTTGAGTCTGCTCTCATCATTCAGTAAATCTCTGCTTTTGTGCCTCACCTACAGACCATTTCTTCCCCCTCACTACTTCTTTTCAGAAATAAGGAAAGAAAGGAGGAAAAGCAGCAATAAAGCACTTCTGGAAAATGCATTCACTTATCAATCACCTCTGAACAACAAGCCTTCAGGAAGAGGGGCAGGTTGGGAAGTGAGACTCGCTTCTTATGAATCACAAGACAAATGTCATAAAGAACAGACAGATAAAGACTGTGTCTTCTCCATTGTAGTTATGTTTCATGGTGGTAAATGCAGAGGAGAAAAAGTTGAAGCTGGCTTGGAAGTCTCAGTCACACTTCTCTACAGAAAGAGTCACTGAGAAAGGGACATTGTGACAAGTGAATACCCATCCTTCATACAGAATAACCAGGTTGGAAAAGACCTTTTGAGATTGAGTCCAACCTATCACCCAACACCATCTAATCAACTAAACCATGGCACCAAGTGCCTCATCCAGTCTCTTTTTAAACACTTCCAGTGATGGTGACTCTACCACCTCCCTGGGCAGCCCATTCAAATGGGCAATCTCTCTTTCTGTGAAGAACTTCTTCCTAACATCCAGCCTAAACCTCCTTTGGTGCAGCTTGAGACTGTGTCCTCTTGTTCTGGTGGTGGTTTTCTGGGAGAAGAGACCAACCCCCAGCTGGCTACAACTTCCCTTCAGGTAGTTATAGACAGCAATAAGGTCTCCTCTGAGCCTCCTTTTCTTCAGGCTAAGCAACCCCAGCTCCCTCAGCCTCTCCTCACAGGTCTGTGCTCCAGACCCCTCCCCAGCTTTGTTGCCCTTCTCTGGGCACCTCCCAGCAGCTCAACATCTTTCCTAAACTAAGGAGCCCAGAATTGGGCACAGGACTCGAGGTGTGGCCTAACCGGTGCTGAGTACAGGGAGAGAATGACCTCCCTGCTCCTGCTGGCCACACTGTTCCTGATGCAGGCCAGGATGCCATTGGCCTTCTTGGCCACCTGGGCACACTGCAGGCTCATATTCAGCCAGTACCCCCAGGTCCCTTTCTGCCTGGCTGCTCTCCAGCCACTCTGACCCCAGCCTGTAGCACTGCATGGGGTTGTTGTGGCCAATGTGTAGAACCCAACACTTAGATGTGTTAAATGGCTAATTAAAACCAGAGTAGGATAGTGAGAAATTAAAACAAAGCTACAACAAACTTCCCCCAGACCTCTTTTCTTCCCAGGCCAAGCTTCACACCTGACTCTTCCCTTCTTCCTTCCCCAAAGCATTGCAGGGGTGCAGGGACTGGGGCCTGTGGTCAGTTCACAGCACTTTAGCTGTGTTGCTTCTTCCTGCTTATGCTGTTCTCCTGCTCCACCACAGGATCCCTCACCAAGTGCTCTAGTGAGAGTCCTTCCTATGGGCTGCAGTTCTTTGTGTTCACCTCCACACAAGCCACCTTTTACGGCAAGGACAATCAGTCACTGGAACAGCCTCCCCAGGAACATGGTGGAGTCCTGATCACCAGAGTGATGAGCTGATGTTAAATGTCCTCTTCACCAGAGTGATGAGGTGTGATTAATCGGCCAGGGTGATGAATAAACTCATTTAGAGCCCCTTTCCCATGAGACCCTTGACCAGATGAGTCATGAGGTCTTGTTCAACCTGGGCTGTTTTGTTATTTGATGATTCAAACTGCTCCAGCACAGAGTCTCTGCACAAGGTACTGTCCTTCAGGAATGGACTGCAGAAGCACAACCTGCATCACCATGGTCTTCTGCAGGGGCACAGGAGTATCTCTGTTCCAGTGCTCGGGTGGAGCACCTCCTCTTCTTCTTCACTGATCTTGCTGTCTGCAGGGCTGTTTCTCTCACAGCTGCTGTGCAGTGCATTTCACCCTCTCTTAATCCAGTTATCACATAAGCACCCCCAGCATCACTGCCTGGTTCAGCTCTGGCCTGGTTTGGGACTAGACATGGCTCTGGATGATGTGGGGCCAGCTCCTGCTCGTTGATCGCAGAAGTCATCCATTGTAGCCCCTGTGCCACCAAAGCCTTGCCATGCAAACGCAGGGCAAGGTTACTCTCAGGTAAGCTGTACCACGGCTGAGCCTCAGCTGTTTCCCTTCTCTGAAGGGTGGAGGAGGGGGCTCTTGTGGTTTTGCACCCACATTTGGTCTCTCTCTCTCTGAATCCCAGCCTCAGTCAAGACGGCGGAAACCCACTGAGCCCCAGACACGGCTGAGATTTCATCTCTCTGCCACCCACTCTTCGCCTCTTGGCAGTGACTTGCCCCTTTCTGTGGAGGATGGGGGTGCAAGGTGCAACCAGCCTTTGGAGTAGTGGGGACAGACACAGTACTGAGGTTTGTCATAGCATCATAGATTCACAGAATCATTTCAGTTGGACAAGACCCTTAAGATCATCAAGTCCAACCATTCTCTAACTCTACCAAGCCTGGTGCTAAGCCATGTCCCTCAGCACCACAGCTCTGCCTCTTTTAAGCACCTCCAGGGATGGGAATTCAACCACCTCTCTGGGCAGCCTGTTCCAGTCTTTGAGAACCATTTTGATCATGAAGTTTATTCTAATATTCAACCTCAACCTGCCAGCAGATGTGAAAGGAAGAGCACTGATCCGGCCTTAAGTGCAGCCATTGGTCTGCTGGTTGTATCTTTGGAGAAAGAGGAAACTCCCATCACAGGGCAAGAGCCACCTCTGTGAGACACAAACTTCCCAGGGTGGGATCCGGGGGATGGGATGGGACAGGATGTAAGTGTTCAGAGCCTGTGAAAGCCCTGTCCTGAGACTCAGCTCTCCCTTCAGAGCCTGACACATCATGGCAGCATCTTCAAAATGCTCTCACATGCCTGCAAATAGAAATGTCCCTTCTGCTCCCTAGCTGCCAGAGAGGGGCTGTGCCGGGAAAATCAGAGCTGAGAAAAGTCAGGTTGGGATTGTAAGACCTTGGCGTCCCAGGGCTTGGGCTTCTTACAGATCCTGGCTTGTATTTCCTGTCCTGAGCACACTGCAGTGCAGACACAGTGGCTTGGTGTAAATGGTTCATCCATGTCACTGCAAACATCTCCCAGAAATGGCATCCCCCAAAGAGCTTCAGAATGCACTCAAAACTGCTGCAGACTTGCAGGGAGCAGAGCTGTGTGTCTGAGGGGACTAAGCTAGAGGCTTGGCCCCCACATTGACCCATTCTCACTCCAGGGAAGGGATTCAGGGGGTATCTTGGTCTCTCAGAGCTGCTACAGCTGCACAGTGACCAGGTACCGCTGGGACTGAGGGTCACAGCACACAGCGATGCATTTGTATCACTTCCATCCAAGCATCTCAAAGCACGTTGCAAGCATTAATTAAACATCAAAATCCAGAAGGCATGAATAATATTAGCCATCCAGTCTCTCCTTTGAATGGAATATTTCTCAAATATTTAACTGGGTTTATAATTCTGTGAGTCTGGTTCTCACCTTTCTGGGACAGTGGCCATGTGGCAACCACAAGGCCAAGTGTAGAGCCTGGCATCTGGGAAAGAACAGCCCCTTGGACCAGTGTACATTGGGAACTGACCTGTTGGAGAGCAGCTCTGGGGAAAGGGACCTGGGGGTCCTGGTTGACAGGAGGATGCCCATCAGCCAGCAATGTGCCCTGGTGGCCAAAAAGTCCAAGGGAATTTGGGAGTGAATTAGAAGGGGTGTAGTGAATAGGGCGAGAGAGGTTCTCCTGCCCCTCTTCTTTGCCCTGGTGAGGCCACAGCTGGAATATTGTGTCCAGTTCTGGGCTCCTCAGGTCAAGAAGGACCTCAGGGAACTGCTTGAGAGAGTCCAGCTAGAGCCACAAAGATGATGAAGTCAGTGGAACATCTCCCTGCTGAGGAAAGGCTGAGGGAGCTGGGGCACTTGAGCTTGGAGCAGAGGAGCCTGAGGGGTGACCTCATTCATGTTGATCAAGATGTGCAGGGCAGTGTGGGGAGGATGGAGCCAGGCTCTGCTCAGGGATGTCCAGTGACAGAACAAGGGCCACAGGTGCAAGCTGGAGCAGAGGAGGCTCCATGTGAACAGGAGGAGAAAGTTTTTCCCTGTGAGGGTGCCAGAGACGTGGAGCAGGCTGCCCAGAGAGGTTGTGGAGTCTCCTTCTCTGGGACATTCCAAACCCACCTGTATGTGTTCCTGTGTGACCTGCCCTAGGTGATGCTGCTCTGGCAGGGGGCTTGGGCTGGGTGACCTTTGGAGGTCCCTTCCAACCCCTGGCATGCTGTGATGCTGTGTGATTCTGTGAAAAGTGTGGCTGATCCAGCATCACACAATGACTGTGGCAGAGTGAGAAGAGACCCTCAGCCAAGTTTGTGGCTGCTATCTTTCCCTGTTTTCTTCCCTGCAGAGTCACTCCCCACCCACCCTGCTCTGCCTGTCTTTAATCCCATCACCAGGAATAGTTTTGAAGACTGGGCTTGGTGTGTAACAGATTCTTTTAGACCTCTGTGGAGAGAGGAAGCTCCCAGGCTATGCTGAGTGGAGGCTGAGGTTGTGCTGGGAATGATATCTCTCTGCAGGCACTTGCAGTCTCTCTGCAGAAGCTTAAATTGTGAAGAGAGCAAATATCATGAAGGTCAATTTGCTGATCAGAATGGAAAATCAGGGAATCTCCAGAGGTGTTCTTCATGGGCAAGGGATCCTCTGTGTTTTGGCAGACGGTGCAAAGTCTCATGGAGAAAGAGCAGGAAGATGTGCTGGGATGTCAGAGACTGGTTGAGGGTACTGGAATGGGGGATAGTCCAAGAATCACTGCAAAGGTGTGCCATCAAAAGTTACAGGGCCTAAAGCAAACCTAACCAAACCCAAGCTGAAGTTAAAAATGTGCCATAAATGCAACAGGCACGAGAGAAGTGGCTGGAGTTGTTAGGGACCTGTATGGGGTGGACATTACTGACTGTCTTACTATTTATGGCCTTGGCAAAAGGGAAGAGGAGAAGTTGGTGACAGTATTTGTTATGATGCACCACTGGAGGAGTTTCACCAGTACAGAGAACCTGGAACGTCTCCCCGGCAGCAGCTTGAAGCTGGGAGCGTTAAAGTGGGATGCAACCGAACAAACAGCACACGGCGTCAGGTTTAGTTCCTGAGCAGCAAGTAGAGGAACGTTTTGCGTTCACTTCCGTAGCTGAAAGCCAAGGGTTGTGAGAAGGACCCGGAGTGAGGCTCGGGACCGCGGGGCGCCGCCGGTGGCTCCCCGGTGGGCGGAGGGACGCTAGATGGCGACACGAACCCAGGTCCCGGCGCCGAGCCGCCCGGCAGCAGCGGCGCCCAGCCCGCCGCCGGGCCGGGGCCCCTTCGGTTCACAGGATCACGGAGCTGTGGAGCTTGGAAGCGACCTCCGGAAGTCATCCGGTCCAACCCCCTGCTAAAGCAGGGTGACCCAAAGCAGATTGCCCAGGATCGCGATGTCCGGGCGGGTGTGAAAGTCTCCAGAGGAGATCCGCAGCCTCTCTGGGCAGCCTGGGCCAGTGCTCTGGCACCTTACGTACGAGTTAAACCTCCTGCATCCCAGTTTGTGCCCGCTGCCCCTTGTCCACCTCTGACACGAGCTCGGCCCCATCCTCTTGACCCCCACCCTTGAGCTATTTCATAGAACCATGCAATCATAGAGTCCTTCAGCAGGAGTGACATCCATCTCTGACAGCTGTAGGAGCGAGTTGCATTGACCTGGCAGTCCAGCAAGGTGGAAACTCTTGGGTATGATGGAGACAAAAAGCTACACAGCAAGTCCCAAAGGCCTTGGATCTCAGTAGGTAGCACAAAATGCAGTAGCATTCTCATTAGGAGCTTGGTTTGAGACAAGCTCAAAACCTCAAAATGAGACCCCAGATTTTCTGGCTTTGTTCATTGCTGCATCCCAACATTGATTGCAGCATTGGGGAGGCAGAGACTCCCATAGGCAGCTCTTTATGCATTGGTGGTCTCTTGAGGTCTGTCACAGCAAGCCACTCAATGGCCATAGTTGACACTTTTCTCAGTGCCTTCATTTTGTCAGTAGTGGGCATCTGGGTGAAGAGCTCTGCTGGTTACAAAGGCAAGACTGCAACGCCCATGAAGCTTCAGATTGCATCCTGAGGACATCAGAGGTGTTGGAATTTGTCTTTATGTCAATTTGTACTTGTAGATGTATTTGTGTTTGTGTTGCTATTTATACACAACCTTGTCTGAGGCCTTTGTAGATGGTGTCACCCTAAACCTACACAAATTATACACCTCAGCCACTGTTAACTTCTATGGTACAAAGAAAAGTATTTCCAGGACCTGCTGCAGGTGTTATAATGATTGTGGAGGTGCTTGAACTGCCTCTGTAAGGCCTTCCCGGAGCCTTCCCTTCTCCAGGCTGAACAGCCCCAGCCTGTCCTCATAGCAGAGGTTCTCCAGCCCCCTGATCATCTTTGTGGCCTCCTCTGGACCTGCTCCATCAGGTCCATGTATCTCCTGTGCCGGGGGTTCCAGAGCTGGACACAGCACTGCAGGTGAGGTCTCCCCAGAGAAGAGCAGAGAGGCAGGATCACCTCTCTCCATCTCTGGCCATGCTGCTTTTGATGCTGCCATTGGCCTTCTGTGCTGCAAGTGCCCATTGCTGGCTCATGTCCAGTTTCTCATCCACCAGTGCTCCTGAGTCCCTCTCTGCAGGGCTGCTCTCAATCTGATCACCCCCCAGCCTAGATTGGTATCTAGGGTTGGCTTGACCTGACCTAGGCGCATATAATGCGGTCCTGCTGAACACTGGATTGTCCCTTAGCTCCACTGGGGCTAACCCATCTTTTTTCTATCTCCAGATCCTCTGGCAGAGAGAGAAGGCATAGCTATACAGGTGACCCCAACCTGAAAAAAACTGCAGCTTTGCCCTTTGCCTTGGAAGATGCCTGGTACCAGTCTGGATTACCCTGCCTTATATTGGTTCTATTTCAGGGTCTCCCTGAAGTGCTGTGGGACAGTTGAAGCAGAGAAGTCTACCTTGCACCTCTGCTGCATTTCTCTAGGCTCTCCAGAGCAGGCTAGTGGGAACTCTGTGCTGGTCCATTACCTGCAGTCTGAGGATTCCAGAGTACATTCATGACATGTGGACCTGAACCTCTTGGCAGGAGAAGGTGAGAATCCCACGGCAAGAAGGCCTCTTCATGTGCCTGCTGAAATAATGCAGATCTGGCCTGGTAGTGATTCTCTCTCAAGCCAAGAGAATCTTCCTTCCTAAACACAAGGAAAAATTCATTTTTGTACCCTTGCCTCCTTGTGCAGCCCCAGCCTGGGGACCCATGTGGGAGCAACAACATGTGTGACTCTCTGTACCAATGGGGCTTCCTTCTGGGGTGGCATGCAGTGTTGCAGCCCTCCATGGCTCTTGGGGGAGAAGGTAAAGAGCATTCTGTGACTACATGAAACCTAAACACACATAGGGTCCTGAGAGAGAGAGATGGGACCTGGTGGACCCACTTTTGCCTTACCAAGTGAGAGAGAGCCCTAACACCAGTTAAAGATCTGTCAGGAGAATGTGAGGATTAAAGGAAGAAATGAATTAATGAACAGGAACAGCCTGACAAGAGAGAAAAAAGAACAAGACAGAAAACCTCTTCTGAAGCATAGCAAAAAGAGACTGAACCTATGATAGTTTCTTTTCTAGGGGCTTTTAATTTCCCCATCCCCACTGTGAAAATATCTGAAATGAACAGGTGTAACTTCAGTGAAAACAGAAGAGAGAGGGAGAAGGGAGCAGAGTCTCTAGCAGCTGCCTCACAGGTGCAGAGGTGCACCCAGCACCACCCGCAGTCGCGATCCCCACAAGCGCACGCAGGGGCCAGTGTTTGGTGGGGTTTTGTCAGTTTATTTTAGGTTCTAATAAAATAAAATGCTGTAAATGTGCAACATGTGCAGTCCTCTCTGAAGTCCCCTCTGCCACTGAAATCGGTGCAAGAGCAGGGCAGTGTGGGGAAAGGGGGAAGAGAGAGGGTGGTAGGGAGGAAACACCATGGGGCTGCGAGGGATCTGAGCTGCAGCCATCTCCCACATCCCAGTGTCCCACTAGCCTGTGAGAGAGGCTGTGAAGGAGGGAAAAAGGTAGAAGAAAGAAATGGCTGTGAAGCAGATAATAGCTACTGGCTCAAATACTCCCAGCAGCTCCAAAGCATCTGTGCAGCCTGTCACCTCACTGCAGTGGTGAGCCTTTCCTTGCCCTAGTCCGCATCTTCCAGCTCCTCTGCAGCTACAGAGCTCCCATGGCCTCCTGGTATGTTCATGCCAGCCCCAGCCCCTCCTGAAGAGTCTGAATGAACCCCCTCTCTCTGCAGTGTGGTACACAAAGTTTCATCCTCCCATGCAGACTGGGCTTAGTGTCCCTGCTCCCATCAG
Organism: Melanerpes formicivorus; assembly: GCF_026170545.1. Lineage (NCBI taxonomy): Eukaryota > Metazoa > Chordata > Aves > Piciformes > Picidae > Melanerpes > Melanerpes formicivorus. The sequence goes on along the minus strand of NW_027142360.1, from coordinate 10,296,259 downwards.
CACTCAGTTTGCTGGATCTTCTCTCCCTGTTTTTCCTCCATCTCCTTCCTTGGCACAGTGACTGCAATCATCCCTTCCAGTGCTGGAAAGACAGGAGGCTGAGCCTAGAAGGGAAGAAATAGACAACATCAGGAATAGGAGGAGGAACAAATGGCCTAAGTCTGGGCTTCTGCCTGCCATGGAGGGTTGCAAAGAGACTGTTTGCAAAGGCCTGCAGTGATAGGACAATGGGCAATGGCTTGAAATGAGAGAAGAGCAGATTTAGATTGGATGTTAGGAACAAGTTCTGCACCATGAGGCTGCTGGAACACTGCAACAGGTTGCCCAGGGAGGTGGTTGAGGCCCCATCCCTGGAGATATTCAAGGTCAGGCTGGACAAGGCTCTGAGCAAGCTGATCTAGTGGAGAATGTCCCTACTGCCTGCAGAGGGTTTGGCCTGGATGACCTTTGGAGGTCCCTTCCAACCCAAACTGTTCTGTGATTCTGTGACTAAATGTTCTCTGCAGTCTGCAAAAGAGATGGACGTGAAATGAGGTGTGGAGGTCCCTTGTGGTCGTGTTTTCAAGTTGCCTGCTGGGGAGGGATAAGTCAGAAACTGGTGTTTGGGATCACAAAGGCAAAGCAGAGTTTTCAGAAGATGAGATACTGGAACAAGCTGAGCAAATGAAGGGCATTAAGTTGCTTCCAGCAGACAGTCATGGTGAAAGGGCTGAGTCAGCAACAACAGGTTGCATTAAGATCAGCAGTGGGTGTTTGTATGGAACAGGAGACTCTGTTACACCAAATCATCCAGAAAAGGAATGAGAGAGGATGTCTACAAAAGCCTGGAAATGAACCCTCCTCTGCTACAGTGTGGCTTGATCTCGGGGGGAGCAAAGAAGCAGCTTTGCAAGGTTGGGCTGTGGTTGTCTTCTGGGAGGTTTTATTCCTCCTCTGAAATGTCTGACCTGCCCCAAAATGAATGGCACATGTAGTCAGACCTGCCAGTGCCCAGGATCCAGCTTCATGAAGTGTCCATGACATCCTCAGCAGTCTGAGCCCCATTTTTCCTCTGGCTGCTGTGTTGCTAAGGCATTTCACTGATGTCTCCAGGGTACCCAGGAGAGGGTCAGAAAGGGCTGATGTGCAGGGAAGCTAATAGAAATGGCTTGATGGACACTTACCCTTTTTTGTAGGGCCAGAGCCAGAACACAGACCGTAAGCAGGAAGAAGAGGGTGAGTGTGAGCCCAAAAGTAACCTGCCCACTGAAGATGGGAGGACTGGAGACCTGGGCACCTGTGAGGAGGAACCACAGTTAGGAACGAGAGAAGACTGATTTTGCACAGAGGCAAGGCTGGGAGTGCATAAAGGCAGAAAACTGGAAGGAGCAACAGGAGGAACTGGTGAGAGCTAAGACAGGATGGCAACAAGATGAGATCCAGGTGGTCTAAGGGGAAAAGGATAGGGTGAGGCTGAGAGGAAAGGGCACCAAGGAATTGAATAGGGTGAGAAGGGGTCACTTAGACGTCTGTGGGGGACAGTACCTGTGATCTGTAGTCCATACTCCACTGCTCCCAGCCTGCCTTCTGGCCCATGCACACTGCACTCCCATGTACCCATATCCTTTTGTGACACCTGAGGTATTTCCATGGTAGGACCCATCTGGAGTCTGTGGCCTTCCTGGTTATGGGAGGTGGCCCCAGTCAGCTGCCTGTCAGTGGGGGCTGACTCCAGGTGCTCCCACTGGAAACGTTCGTGTCCCCGGGGGTGTGTGAGGCTGCAGAACAGCAGCAGTCGAGACCCCTCAGAAACTGCTCCTTGGATGCTCGGGGTGACTGCAGCAAAGCAAAGCAAACAGACCCTCAGGAAAGACTACAGGCAGGCCCACATCTCTCCCCCTTCTTTCCTTCTTTGATTACACCCCTCCTTTATTACTTCCCCTCATCTATTTTGTCTTCCTCAACCTTAAGATAAATAATCAAGCAACCCGGGAAACCCTCTGCTTGCAGCAGAATCCAGTGCTGCCCGGCGCCCTGAGAAGAGACCTCCCCAGCAGGACCAACCCACGGTCACTGCACTGATGTGTGGGGAGTGGGGAACCCCAGAGCAGAGATGCACATCTTTGTTTCTGCTCCCACCTGTAACTACTGCCAAGGTCACGTCCCTGCTGATTGTCCTTCTGCCCACATTGACAGCACAGCGGTACTGCCCCGCGTCGCCTGGCCCCACCGTGGGGAGATGAAGGGGGAAGCTTCTGCTGCTCCTGTTCTGGGAGATGCTCCATTCTTGCAAGTGTCCTTGAGCAAGGTGGCTCCAGTGGGCTGTCACCATGTTGCTCCCAGAGGTGCTGGGAAGGTAGCTCAGGGTGCATGGTAGGTCAGCTGCAGAGCCAGCTGCAGCATAGACTATGGGGTTGCTTGGGCCACTAAAACCTGTGCCAGAGAGAAGGAGGACACTGTGGGGGGGGTGGATGGAAAGGGCTCCACAGAGAGGTGACTGGCCTTGGAAGAGAGGACAGGGTGGGATCTGGGAAGCTGGAGGCACTGCAGTTGGTCAGTCACATCAAAGGGAGCAACTTGGGGGTGCCAGAGCAAGGCAGGGGCTGAACTTGCCTAGGATCTGCAGGTTGTAGGTGGCAGAAACGACCTCGTCATCGGAGTATCTGAGCTGGCAGCGCCAGTAGCCAGCGTCGCTCATGGCTGGCCGGAGCATGAAGTGTGCCCCACGCAAGCAGAAGGTCCTGGGGGTGGGGAGCAGGTGCCCCTTGTGGAACCAGCAGGTCTCCACCAGCCTGGCCCGATGGCTGGAGTTGCAGCTCAGCAGAAGTGGCTCATTTTCTACCACTGGGCTGGGCTGGCTGAGGGTTACTGCAGACACACAAAGTGTGTGAGTAGGTGAGGCTGAGATCACGGGGAGCTACCAAACCATCCCTTTATGATCCTCCTGTCCTAGCCTTGTCCTTCAGGCAGCTCCCTCTCAAGAGATGAGAGCAGACAGCAGGAAGATCCATAGATCATCGAATACCAGCTTGGAAGAAACCTCAAGGACCATCTAGCCCAACCCTTCAGGGCGTGTGCTTTCAGAAGGCTGTTGCCTCTAACCCGCCCTGGCAAAACACAGCATCCCATCCCCACCCCACCCTTGCAACTCCCCGGAGCCAAAAATCCATCGCCTTCAGGGTTTCTGTCTTCACCCACCTGTAACTACCCCCAGCTGCAGCCGGCAGCTCAGCAGCTCCGTGTTGTGTGCCACCCGTGCCTCATACAGCCCAGCATCGCCGCTCCGCACCGGGCTGATCCGCAGCGAGAAGTCGCCGCTGCGTAAGGCAGAGTCCGGGACGGTCACCCGCGGCCGCATGGGCAGCGACATCTTCCGCAGCCCCGACGGCCCCACCTCCAGCACCACCTGGGGCTCCTGCTGGCCGCTGCCAACGGGACAAGGGAGCGGCTCACGCCGAAGGCAAAGACGAGATCAAGGGGTGGGGACAGGGAGGATGGAATGTGGGGAAGGAAAAAGGGGGCTCTGAGCGTCTCCCACCCTCCCCTGTTCCCCCACAAGGACACGAGCCTGGCTCGGCCCTGGCGTACCTTCCCCCGTGCCGGAGCCACAGCATGGACATCTTATCAGACAGCAAATTCTGCCTCTTCCCGGGGCTCAGGTAGCAAGGCAGCATGGCTGAACCCCCTGCTCTGGCCCACACTTTCTGCTCCCTGCTTTCCACCTCTGCTACTGCTTCTCCTGGCAGGATGTGGTCAGCTGTAAGGAGATGGAAGGTTGAGCAAAAGGTGTGACTCATGGAGCAGAGAGCAGGATCTGACCATCTTTAATGTGGCTGGAAGGGCACAAATTCTCCCTTCCAGACCAAGCAAAGCCCAGACTCAGCTCCTTGAGCTACTCTGCCACCCTGATATCTCAAGCCACTCTTACCACTGAAAGTCAGCAGAGTGGAGGTGAGGAACAGCACCAGGGAGCTCAGTATCATAGTGGCATCCAGGAGAGCTGACAGCTGTGTCTTCCCACTCAGGTCCGTGCTCAGTTAGGTCCAAAGCTTTCAGAGATCAGCAAAAATGAAGCATGGGCAAAGAAGGTGTTGAGAGTGCTTGGTTGAACCAAGGAGGGTCAGCTGGCCGTGCTTGCTCTCATGCTGCCTCTGCTCTGATCAAAGTCTTTCCCTAGACACCCTTATATTGCAGGTGGGCAGCTGATTTCCTCCCAGCGTCACAGCCAAGAAACCATCTGACTGTGAGGCACGTGAAGGCCAGGCTGCAGACAGCGCAAGAGAGGAGGGACAGGGCAGAGGCACTGCTCTGAGCATCTCCAGTGGAAATTCTTTGGGTGGCTGTTGTTTTTCTGACAAGTTTCACTTCTATAGAGATGGTGGAAAAAGTGTAGAAGCCACTTCCCAGAAAGCGCCCTGCCTCCAGCTGTGTCTTTCATCTCTTACCTTGTTTGGTTTGATCTTTCCGCCTCTCATGACTTCTTTCTAGTTGTTTCAGGGCTTTTGAGAACTCTCCTGTGAAGTGGGGGTAAGTTTAGTCAGAGATGAATCCCCCTGTGTCTGCAGAGCTGAGTCCTCAGAGATGAGAGGGGCTGGGGGCAGCTGGATTTATCTCTTAAGCAGTTGGGGTGGGTTGTTACAGGTCTGACACCAGGCACACTAACAGCCCAGATTTGTCGTAGCTTCAGTTCATGGATTGGCACTGGGTTGGAAGGGACCCTCAAAGGCCATCTTGTCCAAGCCCTCTATACTTAGCAGGGGCACCTCCTGCCCCAACCTAGGTGCAGGATTGTGCCCTTTGCCTTATTGAACCTCATGAGGTTCTCCTCAGCTCACCTCTGCATGTCCAGCTCCCTCTGCATGGCACCCATCCCATCCTTCAGTCTTATCAACCACGCCACTCACGTTGGCATCATCTGCAGACTTGCTGAGGGTGCCTCAATCCTTCTGTCTGTATCATTGATGAAGACCTTGAACAACACTGGTCCCAGTACAGACCCCTGAGGGACACCACTTGCCACCTGTCTCTGGACATTGAGCCATTGACCACTACCCTCTGGATGTGATCATCCAACCAATTCCTTATCCACTGCACAGTCCACCTATCCAATCCATATGTCTCCAGCTTAGAGAGGAGGACACTGTGAGAGACTGTGTCAAAGGCTTTACAGAAGTCCATCTGGATGACATCTGTTGGTCTTCCCTTGTCCACTGATGTAGTGACACCTTTGTAGAAAGCCACCAGCTTGGCCAGGCAGGACTTCCCTTGGTGAAGCCATGCACTTGGTTCTCTTTGAAAGGGAGCAGTTGGATGCACAAATAACAACACAGCTTTTCCATGATTATAGATCTGAAGTCAGCTGCATGAGCAACCCAGTTCTGCTGCAGGCCTGGTTGCATTCCAGCAGTCAGACACACCAGTCACAGGCTTGGAACTGCTCTACAGAACCTTTGTCATTGCTGGTGGTGGGGACTGAGCTGCAGCAACCACTCTGCAGCTTTGAGAAAAGACAGCTGGAATTACTGCTGTAGTTAGAGTTTAGGTGTAGATGGTTTAGGTTGGAAGGCACATTGAAGATCATCCAGTTCCATGGGCATGGCAGGGACACACAGAATCACAGAATCAATAAGACTGGAAAAGACCTCAGAGATCATCAGGTCCAACCTATTACCTAACACCTCCCGACAACTAAACCATGGCACCAAGCACCACATTCAATCCTTTTTTGAACACCTCCAGGGACAGTGACTCCACCACCTCCCTGGGCAGCACATTCCAATGGCCAATTACTCTCTGTGAAGAACTTTCTCCTCACCTCAAGCCTAAACTTCCCCTGGTGCCTTCCACTAGACCAGGATGCTCAAGGCCTCATCCAACCTGGATTTGAACACCTCCAGGGAGGGGGCATCCACAACCTTCACTGGAAAGAATTTCTTCCTTATCTCCAGTCTAAATCTCCCCTCTTGCAGCTCAAAGCCATTGCCTTTCATCCTGTCACTACAAGCCCTTGTAAAAAGTCCCTCCCCAGCTTTCTTGTAGCCCCCTTCTCCAGGCTGCTCTCAAACCTCTTCAATCAGTTCACAGGCAGCATGAGGAAAGGGTCTGTGGAGAGCTCCAACCACAGCACATGTGACCCGGTGACCTGGACAAAGTGGAGGTGTTCTGAGGAGACAGAGGAGCAGACAGGAAAAGCAACCAGCACTGAGGAGAGGGTCTGCATGCTGTGGCACTGTAAGGGGCATGAGGAAGGCTTCCCTCATCCTCCAGCTGTGCTGGGGAAAACTTGTCTGAGTTTGTGTGCTGAGAGGGCTTGTCCTAGTTTCTGTGTCAGCTGCCCAGCTTTGCACAGGGCAAGACATTTCCATCCCTGTGCCTCGCCCTCGGGCCCTTTTATCTCTGGGAACCCCCACTGGTGTGGCTCACACTTTCCAGCAACCCACTGGCTCTGACTCTTTTGGATTTAATCAGCCCTTCATGACAGATGTCAGACACCCAAGCCCCTCAGCAGCTCATCCCCTGAAGGCTGAGATGGGGCTTTTCCTGGAGGGTGAGGGAAGGCAGACTGCTTCCTCATGACAGAAGGATCCTTGCTTGCTCTCTAGTCTTCCTCAGCTGGCTGGTGAAGGATAAAAGGGAGCAAGTGGTGTGCCTCGCTTCAGCAGCTCCCTGTTGTGGTGGCAGCTCCTGTCTCTTTTATCACACCTGGCTTTTCAGCCTCCTGAGGAGTGGGATGGGAGTACAGGAACCTGATGCATCCTTGTGTGCCTCGATGTTCCCAGCAGACTGCTTCGCAGTGGTTCTTCAGTCCTCTCTGTTACTCAGGATCGTGCAAGATGGGAAGAGAGAAAGGAGATGGGGGAGAAACTGTGACAGTTGGCAGGAGATGTTTGTTTTCCTCCTGTTCAAGAAAAATAGTTTGTGGTGCCCAGTCCAAGCAGAAAGCATCAACTTCTCTTTCCCCTGAGTCAGCAGTGTGGGAATGGTGTGAGTGTGTGGGTGAAGACGAGAGATGGAACCGTGGTGGGGAGGCACGTACAGCTCCACAGCCTGGTATCATCTGCTCGCCCTCCCCTGGAGACACATTAAGCTTGCTCCTCTTCCCCTTCACCCTGACCTCTCTGTTCCTCTCTAGCCCCCCAAACCACCCCTAACATGCTCTAGGAAATGCTTCTTCCTTCTAAGAAGCAGGAATGGGGAGCGCTGCATCCCCATCCTGCTGCTGCTTCCTGTGGGGGTGAGCACAAGGAGCTGATGGGGAGCCCAGGAAAGTGCCAGGTGGTGCCTGGGGCTGAGGGGTTATCATGCTGAGTGAGCATGTTGAGAGAGGAAGGGTTTGGAGGCACTGTTTTACTCAGCACCAGCCACCTGTGACGTTCCTTTCTGCTGACCCATTTTAAATGCTGACTCCTTTGAGGGACATTTTCATCACCTCCCAGAGCAGGACCCACGGCAGAGGTAATGGGAGGCTTTCCTCAGGGCCTTCTGGATGGGTCCCCTGGGCAAGAGGGACCAACATGGCTCCAGAAGAGCCATGGGGAATGAGGGGCTGCCTACAACAGGAGTGTCCCAGGATGGAGACACCGGAGCCCAGCTCTCTAAATGCTCCTTTGTCCATGTTAGGCATTAGGTGGCTTCAGGCAGGCTCCAGACTTCCCCACGGCAGTCAGCATGCACACCGCCATAAGCCAGCGCCTTTCGTGTCTCTCTTGGTGTGTCCTACAGGTGCAAACAGCCCTGACCAGGGAAAACAGGAATAGAAAACCTTCTTTTGCAGTATCATGGAGGGAGTTCTGCTGAAGGAATTTTCCACTGCAGTTCCAAACCCCGGTGATATGATGTTTTTGTCTGAGTGACTCCACTTACACGTCTTGGTCTTTCAGGTCTGAAGCTATGCACAGTCTTCTGCTTTCTGCTGGATTTTTGAGGTGCTCTGTAGTTTGTTTACAGGCTTTAACTGACCTAAGAAACCAAATTGTGATTTGAGGACTGTGCTCTCATCTGTGCAACTTGAGATCAGCTGGTCTGGGTGCTCCTGAGATGGAAAAGGGCCTCGTGTCAAACATCCTGACTGCTGTGTGCACAGAGCTAAAGCAAACACAGCAAGCAACAAGAAGTTACTCACCAGGAAGAGATAAGGAAGAACTTTGTGCCACAGGGCTGCCAGCAGCAAGTGGCCACACCTGGGCAGGCAGCAGGGGATGCAGAGGGAGCAAAAGCTGCCAGGCAGGTTGGCACCTGATGGGCACCTGGACAAGCAGGGGGGTTTCCAGAGGTCAGACTGGGATTCACTGTGAGACTTCTGGCACTGACTGGGAAGATGTGCTGGCATTCAGTGAGACCTGGACAGGCTGGGAGCTGGGCAGAGAGGAACCTCATGAAGTTCAACAAGGGCAAATGTAGGGTCCTGCACCTGGGGAGGAACAATCCCATGGACCAGGACAGGTGAGGAGCTGACCTGCTGGGAAGCAGCTTTGTGGAGGGGAACCTGGGAGTGCTGGTGGACTACAAGTTCACCATGAGCCAGCAATGTGCCCTCATGGCCAAGAGGGACAACAGTACTGTGGGGTGCATTAAGAAGAGTGTGGCCAGAAGGTCAAGGGAGGTTCTTCTCCTTGTCTACACTGCCCTGATGAGGCCTGATCTGAAATATTGTGTCCATTTCTGGACTCCCCAGTATTAAGAGAGACAGAGATCTGCTGAGGGAGTCCAGTGGAGGGCCACAAAGATGCTGAGGGAAGCAGAGCATCCATCTTATGAGGAGAGGCCGAGAGACCTGGGGCTGTTTAGCTTGGAGAAGAGCAGCCTGAGGGAGGATCTTCTCAATGCTTATCAATATCTAAAGGGCAAGTGTCAGGAGGATGGAGTCAGACTCTTTTCAGTGGTGTCCAGTGCTAGGGCAAGGGGCAATGGACACGAACTGGAACATAGGAGGTTCCATGTAAACACAAGGAAAAGTAATTCCCTTTGAGGGGGGCAGAGAGGTTGTGGACTCCGCATCTCTGGTGGCATTGCAAACATGTTCCTGTATGGTTTCCTCTAGATGATCCTGCTTTAGTGGGGGAGTTGGTCTAGATGATTTGCCTTCAGAGATCACTTCCAACCATTCTGTGATTCTGTGAAATGCACTGAAACAGGCACCCCTGAGGCACAGGGATGCAGGTCACTGCCACCACTCTTTCCATGCTGGTTTCTACCAAGGTGCTAACCTGAGCTCAATTCTGCATGGGAAGTGGCTCAGCTTCTCTAACTGCAGGGCAGGTACCGAATGTCCTTCCTTTCCCATGGGAGGAAGAAGTTGCTCCAGACTTCTGTCCCCCTGCAGCACCTGGAAGCAGCTCTCCTCTCACGGTCATGGTCCAGCACTGTGCTGGAGGAGGGACACCGTTATCTGAGGCCATGTCCTGGGCTGAGTTGAACCTGCTGCTGACAGTCAACCCCATGCCAAGGTCACACCAGGGATTTGGTGTTAGTTTCCCTGCTGTCTGTGTTTGGGTGGGAGGCTGGTGAGAGCAGGCAGCGCTAGCCTGGGACAGGTGGCAGAGCCCTTCACATGTCCCAGCAGATCTGGGCAAGCCCAAAATGTGACTCTGCTGAACTGCTAGGAAAAAGAAGAGTGGGTAGCTGTATGACATTTGTGGAGACACTCTTTTGAAAGGTCCTTTCAAGAGCAATGTGCCCTGGTGGCCAAGAAGGCCAAGGGCATGCTGGGGTGGATTAGAAGGGCTGTGGTGAGTAGGTCCAGAGAGGTTCTCCTGCCCCTCTACTCTGCTCTGGTGATGCCACATCTGGAACATTGTGTCCAGTTCTGGACCCCTCAGGTCGAGAAGGACCTCAGGGAACTTCTTGGAGCAGAGGAACCTGAGGGGTGACCTCATTCCTGTTTATAAAGATGTGAAGGGCAGTGTGGGGAGGATGGAGCCAGGCTCTGCTCAGAGATGTGCAATGCTAGGGCAAGGGGCAATGGGTGCAAGCTGGAGCAGAGGAGGTTCCACCACCTCCCTCTGAAAACCTGTTCCATGGCTAAAACATCTTTTTCCTTTTGTCTTATAGGAAGTTCTTTCACAGGGGGCTGGAGCATCTCTGCTATGAGGATATGCTGAGGGAGCCAGGGTTGTTCAGACTGGAGAAGAGAAGGCTTCAGGCAGAACTTAGAGCAGCCTTTCAGTGCCTGAAGGGGCTACAATCAGGCTGCAGAGGGACTGTTTGCAAAGGCCTGCAGTGACAGGACAAGGGGCAATGGTTTGAAATGAGAGAAGAGCAGATTTGGATTGGATGTTAGGAACAAATTCTGCACCATGAGGCTGCTGGAACACTGCAACAGGTTGCCCAGGGGGGTGGCTGAGGCCCATCCATGGAGATACTCAGGGTCAGGCTGGACAAGGCTCTGAGCAAGCTGATCTAGTGGAGGATGTCCCTGCTGCCTGCAGGAGGTTTGGCCTGGATGACCTTTGGAGGTCCCTTCCAACCCAAACCATTCTGTGATTCCATTCTGTGTAAATGGAATCTCAAAGCATGCAGAGATGATGTCACCTCTGCCTACAGCACAGTGCCCTGGAACAGTTCCATGAGACCTGGAGATCTTCCTTTCAAATGTGCAGAACTTGAGGGGTTTGCTCTATTTTACCTAATCTGAAGGAAACAGTGGTGGGCTCAGGCAGCAATTCCACTGCAAGAGAATGAAAATTCCTCTCACTTGTCACAAAGATTGTAGAATTGTTGTTGGGGGATGTTGTAGAACCCAGAACTGTAAGTGGGTTCAAACAGGCATTAGTTCATTCCTGAAGAATGAATTCCTCACTGGCTTTGCAATATGCTGGTCTGGACACCAGCTCAAGATATCCTGGACTTCTGTATACAAGAAGCTTCTATATAGAGTTGAAGCAGAAGCACTTTGATAAGCCTTGAAGTCCAACCATTCTCTAACTCTACCAAGTCTGGTTATGTCCCTCAGCACATCTCTGCCTCTTTCAAACACCTCCAGGCATGGGGATTCAGCCACCTCCCTGGGCAGCCTGTGCCAGGCTTTGAGAACCCTTTCAGTCAAGTTTCTTCTCACATCCAGCCTAAACCTCCCCTGGTGCAACTCTGATGCCTCAACTCTCAGTGCCTTTCCTTAGGGATTTTGTACTGGCAGAGCTCTAGGCTGGAGACCGTCAGCACAACCATTTTTGCACTCTTACATTCACAATCTGCCTTTGATACTTTCTCCCCAGGAGGAGAAGCTGTGAAATAGAGGCAGGTTCTGTGCTCCAGCAGAGGAACATAAAGATGACTGGTGGCTCAAAATTATCCCCCAAGTCTGTCTAGAAATGATGTGCATGTTTTTCACAGCAAGGTTCTGGCGTGGGAAGAGCTCTTGTGGTGGCCATTTCACCACCTGCAGGCTGCTGACATGAAAAATGTTTGATGGCATCCTCTTGGTCTGCCCTAGGATATGGAACTCTCTGCATGAAGGAGCAAGGCAAATTCTCCAGGATTTGCCCCTGCTCACAGCTTCCCTAGAAGTGCTTGTGGGCCCTTTTAAAGAGACATGAAAAAGGTCTTGTGGACTTGCTCCATCCAACCTGGCCTTGAACACTTCCAGGGAGAGGGCATCCAGGACCTCCCTGGACAACCTGTTCCAGTGTCTCACCTCTCTTACTGGAGAGAATTTCTTCCTAATCTCCAGTCTCAATCTTGCCTTCCTCAAGCTCCTCTTGTTCTGTCACTAGAAGTCCTTGTCAAAAGTCCCTCTCCAGCTCTCCTGTAGCCCCCTTCAGGTACTGGAAGGCTACTTTAAGTTCTCCCTGGAGCCTTCTCTTCTTCAGGCTGAACAGCCCCAACTCTCACAGCCTATCACCATGGAGGAGGTTCTCCAGCTCTCTGATCATCTTTGTGGCCTCCTCTGGACCTGCTCCATCAGCTCCATGTCTCTTTTATGCTGGAGGCAGCAGAACTGGAGGCAGTGCTGCTGGTGGGGTCTCAGCAGAGCAGAGTTGAGGGGCAGAATCCCCTCCCTGTGCTGCTGCTCTCCCTGCTTTGGATGCAGCCCAGCACACAGCTGCCTTCTGGGCTGCCAGTGACCATTGCTGCCTCCTGGGGAGTTTGTCACCAACTGACAGCTCCAGGTCCTTCTCCTCCAGACCACTTCCCTAATTCAGCTTCACTGGTTTTTGAAAGCTGATGGGACAGGGTGATTACTGACTTTCCTGAAGCAAGAAGGGTTTTCCTCCCAGAGCAGCAGTGGCTGGAGTTCTCACTTTTTCCAGCTCTGAAGGAGGTGTCACAGTTGTGCCCCCGCCGTGGTGTTCATTGTGCTGGGCTTGTTTCAGTTTTTGGCCTAAAACTGTTGAGAAAGACCAGAGAGGCTGAGCTAAGAGGATCATTTGCCTAAGGGGAAAATGAGGAGGTGACAGCTTTAAGATGCAATGAACACTGGTGTCTGTGCTCAGCACTTCACAATGGCTTCAGACTCAGATCAAACTTTCCATGGCCTCTATTTCTTGGTATATCACAGAGAGCAGGAAATGGGAAGGGACCTCTGAAGGTCTCTATCCCAACCTCCTTGGCTGCAAGCAAAGCTGACTCCAAAGTTAGGTCAAGTTGCTTTGCTTAGCTGGAAGCATTAACTGGTTTCATTCAATGGATGTGGAGTCCAGCTGCCTCCTCTCATGCTTGCCATCTGCAGCACACCACTGCAGCCAGAGCTGTCCTCTTCAGGAGGCTGCACCTGCACAGTCACCCAGTGAGGAGCAGCTTGTATCCCACTAGTGCTCTCCTGGCAGGTTAACTACCCTCCACCACAGCTACAGCCCTCAAGAGGTGAGCTTGCCACCCTGCTGCAAGTCCTAAGCTGTCCAGTGATCCCTGCTGGGGCATGAGGGGTCCCTCACTTATTGAGGCTAGGACAGGAACCCAGCCAAGTCCTGGTGGGTGGCTCTCTCCATTCTTTGCACTGGCAGATGTGTTTGCCTTTCTAAACCACACAAAAGGGCCTTCAGAAGCAGAAATTGTCAGTCTAGAGGGAGGTCTAGCAGAGCCTACAAGAGCATGAATGTGCCACCTCCACAGCTCTCTCAAAGCAAGCAGCCCCAGAGGAGAAGAAGAAAGGAGGAAATCTCCAGTGCTGCTTGGGTGGCGGAACCAGAGCTGCTGGAAGGCTGGAGCAGGTTCCACAGCAAACAGGGAGATGGCTGAGGGAGCTCTGTCCCTGAGCTGATGAGGTGTGTCACAGGAATGAAAAATGGGTGGAGAATCATCACAGAGCCCAGAATAGTGCACAAGGCCCCTGAGCTGTACCATTGCCTCTGAGGAGTCGCTGCTGAAGACGGACCTTCTTCTTGCCTTGGTGACATCAGCACACCACAGACCTCCCTCTGGAAGTGGAATTAGACTGAGTTAATCTTCAGGTAGAAGTGCAGGTGAAGCACAGAGGCAGGCTTGGGCTGAACTGCAGTGCAGAATGCTGCCCCCTCAGCTTGTTCTGGGAACCCATGCAGCTGCTTCTTGTGGTCACCTCGTCAGCTAAAACGCCACCAGGTACAGCAGGGATCTTTGTAGAGCCAGGGAGAGGGAAGACACTCTGCAATTTCCCATTGGGTTGTCTGCAGCCCTCACCTTGAGTACTTAATGGGATCCTGCAGGTCACTGAGGTTAAGAAATAAAGCAACAGATTTCTTGTGACTATTTCTGGATCTGTGGCTGTAGCTTAGAATCATGGAATCGTTTCACTTGGAAAAGCCCTTTTAAGATCAGAGTCCAACCAGTCTCTAATTCTGACAGGGCTGGTGCTAAACCACCTCCTTCAGCAGCACATTTCTGCCTCTCTTAAACACCTCCAGGCATGGGGATTCAATCACTTCCCTGGGCAGCCTGTGCCAGTCTTTGAGAACCCTTTCAGTCAAGAAGTTTCTCCTTAAGTCCAACCTAAACCGTCCCTGGGGCAACTTGAGGCCACTTCCTCTCCTCCTATCACTTGTTATGGGGAGAAGAGGCCTCCACCCTCCTCACTCCACCCTGCTTTCAGGGAGTTGCAGGGAGCAAAGAGGTCTCCCTTGAGTCTCCTGTTCTCCAGACTAAACACCCCTGGTTCCCTCAGCTGCTCCTCACCACCCCTGTTCTCTAGACCCTTCAACAGCTTCATTGCCCTTCTCTTGACATGCTCCATCCCCTCAATGTCATCCTCGGAGTGAGGGGCCCAAGACTGAACTCAGTCTTCCAGGTGTGGCCTTCCCAGTGCTGAATACAGGGTGGCAATCACTGCCCTGGTCCTGCTGGCCACACCACTGCTGATGCAGGCCAGGATGTGATGGGTGCTGGGTGGAGTGTGGCACCCACACCATGCAGGCAGTGAGATCACCCTGGGTGGGCACATGCCCCTGGAGATGTTGATAGGTGGAAAGGGGCTTGGCAGCAGCTGTGCCCTTTGCACTGCACCTTGTGTCCCTCTGCACCCTGGGACCAGACCTTCAGGAGCAAGGTTGAGAAGAAACAGCCTCAAGTTGCACCAAGGGATGTTCATGTTTGACATTAGAAGAAACTTCTTGACTGAAAGGGTTCTCTAAGACTGGAACAAGCTGCCCAGGGAGGTGGTTGAGCCTGGAGGCATTTAAAAGACACAGAGATGTGGTTCTGTGGAAGATGGTCCAGCACCAGACTTAGAGAATGGTTGGATTGGATGATCTTAAAGGTCTTTTCCAACTGCACTGGTTCTATGATTCTGTGAAGACGTCAGTTCATGCTTTGTGCCTCCAGAGGCAAGCACCTCTTTGCACTCTGGTACCTGATCAGGTGCTGCAGTTGGCCAAGCACAAAGCCACTGCTGCTCAGACAAAAGCTGGCATCGTTTGCAGCTCCCAGTCTCAGTGCCTCATTGAGTGATTGCCAAAGTGTGAGTTAAAATAACAGGCAATGCTAACAGCAGCTAAAGGTCTGCAGAGATAAAAGGGCCACTGGTTGACAGGTCTCTCTCAGGTAGCTGTTGGGACAAAGACCCAAAGTTCCTGCCTCTTGAAACACTTCCCTGCTGCTGTAACTGCTACTGCACAGGTCATGTCTGCAGCAGCCAGGGCAGGGAGTCTGTAGGACAGCACACACTGAGAGCAGTCCCCTTCCATGTCCACCAGCTGCAGCTTGGGTGCCCTTTCTGAACTTCTGCTGCCTGCTGCCACGGTCTGATGGTTTTGAGAGATTCTCCAGAGCCCTAGAGCTTTATCATGTTTCTGCTGTGCTGTAAGTACCTAGCAGAAGGACAGAGCACAACCCAAGCATGCTGGTCTCCAGGGCACAGGGGGCAATCCCAGCTAACACAATTTCTTCTGACCAGAAGGAGGGGGGCCTTCTCTACCTGCTGCTGGTCACACCACCTCATCTTTCTATGAACCTATGGCTCCATGTCCAGATGGACTCTGGTGACAACTGATATCCCTCAGAGGTGTGTACTGGGACCAGTGCTGTTCATGATCTTCATCAATTATATAGACAGAAGGATTGAAGCACACTCAGCAGGTTTGCAGATGATACCAAGCTGAGTGGTGTGGTTGAGAAGACTGAAAGATGGGATGGGTGCAATGCAGAGGGAGCTGGACAGACTGGAGAGGTGAGCTGAGGAGAACCTCATGAGGTTCAATAGTGCAAGGTCCTGCACCTAGGTCCGGGCAATCCTAGGTAGCAACCCAGGCTGGGGGATGATGAGATTGAGAGCAGTCCTGCAGGACAGGACTTGGGGGCGCTGTTGGATGAGAAGCTGAACATGTGCCAGCAATGGGCACTTGCAGCCCAGGCCAGTGGCAGCCTGGGCTGCATCAAAAGCAGTGTGGCCAGAGATGGAGAGAGGTGATTCTGCCTCTCTGCTGTGACCTCACCAGCAGTGCTGTGTCCAGCTCTGGAACCCTCAACACGGCAATGACATGGACCTGATGAAGCAGGTCCAGAGGAAGTCACCAAGATGATGAGGGTGCTGGAACATCTCTGAGGACAGGCTGAGGGAACTGGGGTTGTTCAGCCTGGAGAAGGCTCCAGGCAGACCTAATAGCAGCCTGACAGTACCTGAAGGCTACAAGAAGGCTGCAGAGGGACTGTTTGCAAAGGCCTGCAGGGATAGGATGCGAGGCAATGGTTTGAATTACACAATTACAGAATACACACAATTAACCAGGTTGGAAAAGACCTTCAAGATCATCAAGTCCAACCTATCACCCCACACCATCTAATCAACTAAACCATGGCTCCAATGAGAAGTGCAGATTTAGATTGGAGGTTAGAACAAGTTCTGTACCCTGAGGCTGCTGAACACTGCAGCAGGTTGCCCAGGGAGGTACTTGATGCCCCTGGAGATCCTCAAGGTCAGGCTGGACAAGGCTGTGAGCAAGCTGCTCTAGTGGAGGACGTCCCTGCCGCCTGCAGGGGGGTTGGCCTGGATGACCTTTGGAGGTCCCTTCCAACCCAAACCCTTCAGCGTACAGGCCCAAGAGCGCACACCAAGCTGCTTTGAACTCTTTTTTAAACACTTTTTATTTACAGTGGCAGTTGCAAACAATATATATATTTATCTCCATGGTCCTCGTGGTGGCTGTGCCATAGAAAACGCTGTGGCTGGACTGCCCTTTCCTTTATAAAAAACGCTCACAAGAAAAAGCCAAAGGGGGGGAGGGGGGGAAAAAAAAAAACCACCAGAAAGGATGGAAATTCACAAGTTTGGTCCCAAATTGTTTCTCTTGATTTGTTGGTTTTGGTGTTGGTTTTTTGTTTTGTTTTTTTTTAAAAAGCTGCCAAATTAAAACAACCCAACAGCAACCAAGCCACCAGGAACTCTGCTGCTCAGCTGAAATTCCTGCACAGAAACACCCATTATCTCCTGGGAAATGCACGAGGGCCAGCTTGCTGTCATAGAAATGGGGGGGGGGGGGAGGGGGAAACCCCACACAGCTGAAAATAAATTCTGTCTCCATGTGGAACAGAACCAGCATTTGCTTGGAAGATTTTTTTTTGTGTGTGTGTGTGTCTCTCTCTCTCTCTCAGGGTTGAGTGGAAAAGCAGCCGAGAGGAGGCCCAGGGTTAGGAAAGCGCAGCAGGAAATCTGTGCCCGTGACCCCCTGGGCTCCAGGAGGGTATCTGACAAGAGGTCTGGGGAGCAGAAGATGTCAACAATCTGTTATATGGGTGACAAAAATTAAAAGAAACAACAACAATTTAAAAAAAAAAACAAAACCAAAAAAGCAGATGAGCAAAAAGGGAAGGAGAGGTGCTGGCCACGAGAGGCCTGGCACAGGGAGCTGGCATGGTGACATTCCAGGCCCCAGGAAATGAGATTTTCGAGGGAAGAGTAGGGCACAGCTGAAGGGATGTGGGGGACTGGAATAATTTCAGCTGGGGATTGTCACAGATGGGCTCAGTCTTCAGGTGAGAAGCAAATGCTGTCTTCCCTGCTGGAGAGCAGATCTAATCTTCCCTCATCTGAGACTGTGTGAAGCCAGAGACTAAGGGACAGTGCAAGCAGAGGCTGGAATGGAGGAGATGGACGGAACAGAAGAGATGGTAGGGGGGCACTCAAGCTGAAGATCCATTTTCTGTCTTCTGTCTCTTTGGATCCACTTCATCCTACACAGGGCACAGGCAGGAAGAAGGAGTCACCAAACAGCCATCAAGGTACAGAATTGCTCCACAAGATGCCTGCTGCTGTGCCACATGGCCCACCCTGAAACCCAACTGCTCTATCTGCAGCCACCCTTCAGATGGGGACAGTCCCACCTGCAGGGATCCCCACGCTGTCCCTTTCAGGAGGAGAAGCCCAGGTTCACATCACTTCAGACAGAGCCTGATAGCCACCCTTTCAATTCACATTCTGGCCTAAAGCCCAGAAGCTATAAGGGTTTCAGGGGTCATGGCCCAGCAGAACCCCAAGCACCCTGGCTCTCACTCAGTGCTGGGATCATCAATGGAAGGACCTGCACCCCACAATAATCTATAGGGCTGTACTATCCCCTTTGCCACATGAGAGCTGTTTACCCAGCTGCTGCTGAAGCAATGAGAGCTGAGGCCAATCTGAGATGCTCCAGCAGCAGCATCCATATGGATTTGATCAGCACATGGCAGGTAACATCGATCCCTCTCTCCCTGGCATTACTCTCACACTCCAACTCACCTCTTCCTTCTCTGCAGATCGTTTCTCTGCATGACCATCCTGCTCTTGCCCATTCTCATCTCCTTCTAAGAACAAGGAAGAGAGGAAATCACAGGTTAGTTGAAGCAGCATTTAAGAGAAGGTCAACTCACAGAGGACTTGGAGAGGAATTCCCCTCCATGATCAGCCTGATTCCTCCCATTCTCTCTATATTATTACCTTCTTCATCACCACCTTCATCATCCACATCATCAGGACTGTCTTCCTCAGCCTCTTCAGCTCCATTTTCATCCTCCTGAATGAAACAAATTGGTCAGAGGAGAAATTGGCTGGATGCCATTTCCATGTGCAAGTACAAAATCTCCACAGCTCCAGCCACTTCAGGACCCAGTCTCAGATGTGCATTGTGACCTCTGCACTCTTACTCAGGCACTGTAATTCCCACCACCCTATCTGAAACCCTCCTCCCAACAGCCCTTCTTTACTAATCCAACCCTTCTAGTTCCTCCCCACCACTATTAACCTCCCTAATTTCCACAAGCTTACATCCAAGCTGCTGCCATCCATCAGAATATCTCTCTGCTTACAGGCTGATGACAGCCTATGCTCGTAGCACATCTGCTTCCCAATCCCTCCTGACCTTCATCAGGCTCTTGTGCCTTTTCTCAGTGTTCCTTCCCCACCTTTTCCATTTCATTTTCCTCATCAACTCATAGAATTGTTTTGTTTGGAACAGACCAAGTCCAATCTGTATTAACTCTGCTGAGCCTGGCGCTAAACCATGTCCTTCAGCACCACATCTCTGCATCTTCTAAGCACTTCCAGGCATGGGGATTCAATCACCTGTTTGGGGAGCCTGTTCCAGTCTCTCTCCCTTTCAGTCAAGAAGTTTCTTCTGATATCCAACCTAACTTCCCCTGGTGCAACTTGAAGCCTTCATTTCCTTTCATCCTATTACTTGCTATTAGGAAAAAGAAACCAACCCCCACTTCCCTCCAGCCTCCTTTCAGGGAGTTGTAGAGAGCCAGATGATCTCCCTCAGCCTCCTCTTCTCCAGACTGGACACCTCCAGTTCTCTCAGCTGCTCCTCACCAGACCTGTTTTCCAAACCCTTCACTGTTGCCCTTCTCTGGACTGGGTCCAGCACCTGAAGATACTTCAGTGGGTGTAAGGACCACATCTCCTGGGCCACCTTTCTCCTAATTCCTACTTGCTCTTGGCTCCATTCCCTTCCTTGTCCTTTTTTGCCATGGTGACTATGCCAAGTCTTTCCGGGCTCATTCTCCACAGTTATTCTATAGATTGCTCTTTATTTGTCCCTTTCCCTTGGCCTGCCTCTTTAACCTCCTGTTTTCCTCCTAACCTCCGGTTCCCCTTTCACACTCCTTTCCCACACAGAGCCAGGCTAACCAAAACCCCCTCTCCACCGCCTCGGAATGTCCCTCAGAGGGGCCTCACCTCCACTATCTCCTTCTTCTTTTCTTTGAGGACCGTTTTCTCCTCAACTTTAGCCTTCTTTTCTTTCACTTCCTGTATGCACGATCAGAAAAACAAACACACACAAAACCGTAACAAAACATCCCAGCGACCAGCGGCGAGGCAAGAGGCTGACGCTTAAACAAAGAGGGTTTAGCGGAGACGCGGAACAGGAGGGAGAAAACACGTCAGGCTTTATTAAAGCTGCCCGCCCTGACAAAGAGCGAGCGGCGAAAACGCGCCCCGGCTACTTGCGCCCCGCACACACGTGGAAACCAAAAGTACGGCAGAGTTTACCGCTTTTAAAGCGAGACCCTTGTCGGTAGGATCGAGGCGTTTCCGGCCCCCCCTCCCCCCGCGGGACAGTGGCTGAAGTGCCCACACAACTCTCCGCCCTCCCGGGGGCCCCGCCGCGCCGAACCACCGCTGTCCTAACGGCTCGGCCGCCTCCCGTCCTAAGGCGGCGGAGCCCATCCCCGACCCGCCTCGAGTCGAACCCAGCCGGCCCCCGCCAACGGCGGCGCCCCCCGCCGGCCCGGGCAAACCTCAGCCGCCGCCGTGGAGCGAGCGGGGCCGCTGCCCTCCTCCGCTCTCCCCCAAGCCTTATCGGGAGCGGGCCGGCTGCCGGGATTTTGGCGGGGAGGCGTGTGCGGGGTCTCACCTTAGCGCTCAGCTCTGCCGGCGCCTCCTCGGCGCATTTTTCCGACATCCTGGCGCTGCTAGCGAAGAGGCCGGCGGGAAGCGTGCGGGAAAGGCGAGAGGGCGACGATCTGTGTGTAGAGGGGAAGCCGTCAGCGAGGAAGCGCAAAGTCCCAGCGATCCACAGGCGATGGGCTCTCGCTCCGGGGGCTAAAGTACCAGGGTCTCCCGCGGTGGGTGGGGGGAGATGCCGGAGAAGGGGATTTATACACCGCCCGGTGACGAGGAAGGAGGGACCTGGGGAGGGAGGGGAGAGGGAGGGGAGAGGGCCGCGCCACTAGGAGCGCGGCGGCTAGAACAATGTGCGCTCGGCAGGAGCCGCCGGCAGCGGGGTTTCACCGCAGCCCCCGCCTCCTCCGTCGAGGCTAGCCGTGGGCGCGAAGCACGAAAGGTCCACTCCACACCTTGCGGCGAGCCGCGGGGAAGCCAAAAGCCTCCGCCCGCTGCCCCTGCAAGCGCGGGGGAGGCGTGTTGTAAGGACCAGACACTACTTTGGCTGGGATCATGCGACCTTCCCGCCTGGAATTTTCCACTCCCGCTGGAAGCGCGACCGGCGCTGGGTCTGTTCCCGCCCCTCGCCGACGGGCGGCCTGCGCGGGAACCGACGGGCGGGGCGACAGTAGGGCCGGGGCTGTCTTTTCCCGCGCTCTGCTCGCGGGGGGGGGCAGGGAAAAGGGGAGCCCGGCTGGAGCGCGCGTCCCAGTTCCCATATTAGGAGGGACTAGGGAGTGGGCGCCTGATTGGGTTATTCAAATGAGCTATCTGCCTGGCAACAGGTTTTCTATTGGCTGTCCGGGGGGGTGGAGTTGCTGGGGGGTGTGGGGGGAGAAGGGGTAGAGGAGGCGCTGCCGCTGACACGTGGGGCGGTGAGGAAGGCGTGCGAGGGATGGAGGCTCTTAGCTGGTGACGGTGGCTGGCACTTGGCTTGTGCCTGCGACCTCCTGTGGGGTGCGGCCGGCCTACACTTCTGTGGGGGCTCCCTGCGGGGTGTGTGGGTCCTGGCTGGCGGCCGGGACCTGTTTGGAAGCAGGGGGCGTTGTGTGTATCCGCCGTTTAAAGCGAGGGAAGCCGCGGTGCAGTGAGCGGGGCCGCGCCTCAGCTCTGGTGTTACTCCGTGGTAGGTGTTAGGGAGCTTTCCTCTCGCTCCTAATCCTTGACAGTGACGCGCCGCAGCCGCCCGTTGCCAGCCCAGGTTCCGAAAGCGAGGTGGGGCTGGAAGAGCTGCGGCTCGGCCAGGCACCATATGGTGCGCAACACTGACCCCTGTTGCCTACCGCGGTGCCCGGGCCTGCCTGCCGCGGAAAGGGAGCTCTTCCTGGGTCCCCGCTGACCACAGGTACCTTGGTGGTGCCTCTGGACAGAGTTCGGCACTCTCAAAGCACTCTCCACGCGGTTCGGAGCTTGCTTCACATCAAAAGCCCTTTCTGCAGGCTGTGTCTTGCAGCTGCAGGGATTACTAACTAAACACATGTTCCTATAGCCATGCTTCAGATCGTTGCTTATCAGCTTGAGCAGACCGGGAGAACTAAATTCTGTTTTCACAGAGTCACAAGAGTGGTGGGGGTTGGAAAGCACCTCTGAAGATCAGCTAGTCCAAACCCTGTGCTAGGACAGGACTGTCTACAGTAAATCACCCAGGAACACATCCATGGGGGTTTGGAATGCCTCCAGCGATGGAGGTGAGGAAGATTTCTATTGTCCCACACTTAGTCACAGGCACACAACACAAAATCTGCATGCACTTGCAAGCCTGCATGCAAACCTGAGCGTGCAGGGAAGTACACAGCCATTCCCAGGCATGAGGAGAGGTTATTTAACTTCTGCTTGGAAAATGTCTTCAGGCGTGCAAGCCCTTCTTGTCCTGATACCAGCTCAGGGTCTGTGCAAAGTTGGGTGCTCTGAGCTGAATGCAGTGTGTTTCAGTTTGAGCGTTTCACAGGCATCGTGGCACAGGGAGAGCAGTAAGTATCTCCTGAGGGAAAGTGTGGAGGAGATTGGGGAAACTTCACTCTGTGTGACAGGGAGGTAAGAGGTCCCTGCTTTGTCATCTTGTCTCCTCTGCAGCTACAGTTGCTCCTCTCGTGATTTGACTTATCTGCATTCTCAGCTACATGCAGTACACACTGCCTGAAATTGAATTTCTGGAACTACACCCAAAAACAGGAATCAAAACTATAGAGTGGCCAGATCCTGTGCCTCGCTGCTTCTGCTTATCAGGAGACAGCGGGGCTCGTAGCCCTTCTGTTCTCTCTACCAGTCCAGGCTTTTATCCTTTCCCTCACATGCTCAAGTACTGAGAATGCAAACCTACACCAACGTGCATCCCTTGGCAGAGGCACTGTCACATTAATGCACAAACAGGCCTGGGCACCACGGCCTAGAGGGGAGAAAGCAGGGATGGTACTCAGTGCCTTGCTGACACGGGTAGCACACCCACAGACACGCACAGACAAGCAGCTGTGCACGGGGAGTGTGTGTCCAGCAGCCTGCACTTCTACCAACTACTCTGTTGTCTGTCATCTCTCCCTTCCAGTAGTTCCAGTGTGCAGCCTCAAACCTTCCTTTCCGTGTTCCCTACCATAGCCACTTTGCAGTTTTTACCTCATCTGTTGCTTCTCAACGTTTGCTTCCTGCCTGTATTCTTGGCAGCATGGCTTTCACCCTGGCCTCTCCATGTGACATCCTTTATCCCATGTACACCCCCTCTTCCATATGCCCTGTTTTGTCCTGCTTGTCTCTATCTATGCTTTCCCCATTAAATCCAGTGTGAAACTCCTCATCCCAACTCTTCTTGCCCTCCAGATCCTGCAGGTGAGATTCCCTTAGCTTCTAGTGTGCAGCTGCTTTGCTTAAGACCTGAGGGCATTCCTTAGCAGTCTCACTTAATTCTTCTTTGTGTCTTCTTCTGCTCCATCTGATTTGTACCATTCCACATTTCATCTGCTGGATTGATGTGCACGTTTTCTTTGCTCCCCTCTCCCATCTGTGTTTTTCCCTGTGTGGCAAATGTTAGTACAGTCATTGGTCTGCAGATGTGAGTCCCTTTTCAGTATCTTCTGCAATCTTTGCCTTGAGCTGCTTTGCCAAGTCAGCAGAATGTGTTCTGTCCTTTTCAGACTCTTATGTCCTTGGGCAAAATGAGGGCTGTGCAGAATCAGAATCGTTGGGGTTGGAAAAGACCTTTAAGATCACTGAGTCCAACCCTTCTCTAACTCTGCCGTGCCTGGTGCTAAACCATGTCCCTCAGCACCACATCTCCGCCTCTTTCAAACACCTCCAGGGATGGGGGGGATTCAACCACCTCCCTGGGCAATCTGTTCCAGTGTTTGAGAACCCTTTCAGTCAAGAAGTTTCTTCTAATACCCAACCTACACCTCTCCTGGTGCAATTTGAGGCCATTTCCTCTCATCTGTCACTTGTTACTAGGGAGAAGAGATCAATCTGCACCTTGCAGGCGATCCTTGAGGTCCCTTCCGACCCTGACAATTCTATGATTCTATGATGCATATTTCTCTGCTTCCAGCATATGCAGCATGCCCCTAGAAGCAAACACTTAGGCATTTCATTTTCATACCTTGCTATTCTTGTCACTGTGCTCTGCTGGGGGAGGCAGGCGTGACCCATGCACTTGAATCCCGTTACCCAAACCACCAGCAGTTCGGTGCAGACTCCAAAGGAGGTAAAAGCCTGAGCTGTATCTGGGCCAAGAACTCAGAGAATCACAGACTATTAGGAGTTGCAAGGGACCTCCAGATGTCATCCAGTCCAACCACTCTGCCAGAGCAGGATCACCTCAAGTAGTTGCACAGACACGTATCCAGGCAGGTTTGGAGTGTCTCTGGAGAAGAAGAAACAAAGGAGCAGGGTAAACAAAGGTACAAGGAGCCCCATGCACATCTCCCATTGCATGTACTGAGAATTAGCCACTTTCTGTCATCAATCTAACATGGCACCCCAAGCAAGCCTTTGAGCTTTCCCTACCCTCCCTGGTGATCTCCAGCAGCAAGATCTTTAAGCAATGGCAGATCAATTTGAGTTCTCCCTGAAGAGCAGCTGGGCTGCACACTAAGCAGCTCCCCCCCGGAGCAGGGAGGCTGCTTAGTGTTCACAGATGTTAGGCATTTAGCTTAAATGAGTGAAGTTTTAACTAGAATGAATCACTTGGAGGTGTAATGTGGAGTGCTGTAGAGTACTGTTTGCTTAGCTGGACTTGGCATGGGTAGCTGGACTTGGCATGGGTAGCTGGACTTGCTGTAGCCCAAGGCCTCAAGCTGTGAACTTCCACTTAGATTTACTGCACGTGAACCTGGCTTGGGCAAAGCAGGGCCTCCAGAATCTGCCGCCTAAAGCAGAAAGGAAGGAGTCTTCAAGGCTCCACCATCAACAGCAGGTGCAACCAGGCAGTGCCATGGCCAGAGACAGTCAAGTAGTTCAACAGGGAGTCAGAAGATGTCAAACCAAGCTAATTTTCTGGACCCAGTGAGGAACAAGAAGGCCTCAGTTTCAAATACTATTATTGAACCCAGGTGTCACGTGAGGGGCAGGTGAGTGACCAGGGTAGCATTGCCCAGGGATTTCTTTGTTCAGATGAGAACTCTGTGTGAGGTAACACTGCTGCTGTGGCACTCTGCCTGAGAGTCTGCCTTGGGAAACCCAGGACTGGAACTGAGGAGCTCACTGCCCCTGGACACCTGGACAGAAGGTGATTGAGTTGGGAATGAAAATGCTGAAACTGTGAAATCTTGGTGATGTAAAGGATGAACACATGGGGACCTTCGGCCATAAACACATCCCTTAGCCCTAAACATGCACTCTTCTAGACACAAGCACACCTGGGACTAGGAATGGATCCAGCCACACCTGGACTCCTCTCTCATAAGGAGTTCAGAAAGCAAGGGGAGTCCATTATGAACCTCAAGACTCAAGGGGAGGGTCTCCTTTACCTTTCCACAACTCCAATCCCCATGCAAACCATTCCAAATCAATTCTAACTTGGTGTTTCCCTTGTCTCATTCCTCCCTGCAGTCAGCAATGGTGAACCTTGTCATCCAACTCTACATCACACTTCTACAAATTCTCTAAGTCATCTAAAACACTCATCTGCAGCGTGAGGGGGCCTGGGGCTTCTGTTTCTGTGGCAAGCTGAATGGACTGAGCCATTTTCCAAGCAAAAGAAGAGAACAAAACTGTGTGCTTTAAAAAAAGAACTGTGAAATGAGTCCTAAGTAGTAACTACAAGAAAGACTTTGGGGTGCTGGAGCTGTGTCCAGAGAAGGGCAGCAAAACTGCTGAAGGGTCTGGAGAACAGGACTGGTGACAAGTGTGTGAGGGAACTGGGGTTGTTTGGAGAAAAGGAGGCTGAGAGGAGACCTCTCCCTCTCTACAGTTCCCTGAAAGGAGGTTTTAGGGAGGTGGGTGTTTGATTGCTCCATAGTAACAAGTGACAAGAGGAGAGGAAATGGCCTCAAGTTGTCCCAGGGGAAGTCTAAGTTGGCTATTAGAAGAAACTGTGACTGGAAAGGTTCTCAGACACTGGAACAGGCTCCCCAGGGGGCCTGTTGAATCCCCATCCCTGGAGGTGTTTAAAGAGGCAGAGATTCGGTGCTGAGGGCTATGGTTTAGCACCAGCCTTGGCAGAGCTAGAGAATGGTTAGACTCAATGACCTTAAAAGGCTTTTCCAACCAAAACTGTGATTCTGCAAGTGGTTCCAAAACTCTTCCAAACTGTTTGCTCAACAACAGGAAAGCAGAATGTTGTGTATTTGTATTAACTCTTCTCAGATTTCCATAAATACAGTCAAGAAGATTATTTGTCCTTACAGTGGAGCTAGGCAGATCTCAGGATGCAGAGAGAAAGTGTCTGAGTTCCTTTAGGTACTTTATTCATGCTGCTCATCTTTCTGTCCCGTCACCATTAAAAATCCTGGCAGATAATCAATTTTGTTGTTCTTTCATGATGCTGTATGCTGAGGCCAAGAGGAAATAATGCCCATGCAGTCTGGAGGAGAAAGGCAGAGAGGTGACAGCTGGTGACAAACTCCCCAGGAGCCAGCAATGGTCACTGGCAACCCAGAAGGCAGCTGTGTGCTGGGCTGCATCCAGAGCAGGGAGAGCAGCAGCACAGGGAGGGGATTCTGCCCCTCTGCTCTGTTCTGCTGAGACCCCACCTGCAGCACTGCCTCCAGTTCTGGTGTCCCTAGCATACAAGGGACATGGAGCTGCTGGAGTGGGTCCAGAGGAGGCTGTGAAGATGATCAGAGGGCTGAAGAATCTCCCCCATGGGGACAAGCTGGGAGAGTTGGATTGAAGCTTGAGGAGGGCAGATTGAAACTGGAGATTAGGAAGAAATTCTCTCCAGTGAGGGTGATGAGACACTGGAACAGGTTGCCCAGGGAGGTTGTGGATGCCCCTCTCTGGAGGTGTTCAAGGCCAGGCTGGATGAGGCCTTGAGCAATGTTGTCTAGTGGAATGTGTCTCTGCCCATGGCAGGGAGTTTGAACTAGATGATCTTCAATGTCCTCCAAACCCAAACCATTCTTTGAATCTATGAGTTGAACCAGTGTCAACTTTGCAGTGGGAGATGGCTTCCTGAGGCAACAGTTTTAAATAAGCCTGTGGAGGGCAGGGAAACAGGTTAGGGAACACCATGAGAGGAAGCAAGATGAGTAAAGGAGTGATGAGGTGTAACACAGCCTGTCAGAAGACTGGAGAGAGGAAGGATCTTTTCAGTCTTGATTTCTGAGAGCCTTTCTTGGCTCATAGGGCACAGATGGAGGTTGTGGTTCCCACTCAGTGTGGCAGACCTTTCTGGCAGGGGCAAAAGATTCTGCAAGCAATGGCTGCTGTGCAGTGCAAGCTGCAGCCACCACGAGCCAGCTCCTGCATCCCAAATGTGCATTGCCACGTCTGAGGATCACAGCAGAGCTGGCCTTCACTCGGGGTGAGCGGAGTTAGTCAGTGGGTGGTGGTTACATAAGGGGCACAGATGAAGGGAAGCAATGTGGACAATAGCTGTGGGTAGCTCTGACTTCTGCTAGCGAGGATTTCTTTGTCTTTGCAGGCACCCACGGGGGCCCTGCCGCACTTGGATGCGTTCAGAAGCTGCTGCTGTCTCCTGGCCAAAGCAATTGGTTCCTGGTGATGCCATAACTTTTGGGTGTATAAGGAAACCCTCAAAGACTCCAGTTGTGGAAGACAGGCATTATCTTATTGCCAAGCTGTGCAAGTTTGGGTGCAAGGAAACACACGGTTGAGGTCTGGCCTGCCAACAGGACAAGGTTTCAACTTCTGAATTCCTCAGTACATGCAGATTTCCTGGAGATTAGTCATGCATGGGATCGAGTGCACCACCAGCAAGCCTGCAGATGGCACCAAGCTGAGTGGTGCTGTCCATATGCCAGAGGGATGGGACGTCATCCAGCAGGACCTCGACAAGCTGGAGAGATGGGCCCAGGTGAACCTCAGCAAGATCAAGTGCAGGGTCCTGCACCTGGCTCAAAACAATCCTCATTATCAAATAGAGGAAGTTAGATGAGATTTAGATTGGATGTTAGGAACAAGTTCTGCACCCTGAGGCTGCTGGAACACTGCAACAGGCTGCCCAGGGAAGTAGCTGAGGCCCCATCCCTGGAGATATGCAAGGTGAGGCTGGACAAGGCTCTAAGCAAGCTGATCTAGTGGAGGATGTCCAGTCTGACTGCAGGGGGGTTAGACCAGATGACCTTTGGAGGTGCCTCCCAACCCAAACCATTCTGTGATTCTATATCCCTATAATTTCCTGGGGTCTTACATCATGTTCTTTAGCTGAAGCTCAGTACTGAGTTTATACAGTTTGCTGGGATTTCACAACTTACTTTCCTCCTTTGTGGTATCTGAGGATGGCCTGACCCAGGCTGGCCTGCTTTCCCTTCAAGGTAGCAGAACACCCCACACACACTCTGCATGGCCAGAACATCACTGGCCTGGCCCTGCACAGTCACTCCCTGTCAGCAAGGCTTCCCCTCCACTCAGATGAAACCTTCTGCACCCTTTGAAGCAGCAGCTAGCAAGGCATTTTTTTTCAGCATACCATTTGCCTTCACCCCATGGTGCTCAGTTTGCTCTTCAAATGCTTCTCCTTTGGCTGCCCCTTCGGCTGCCCACGCCTCTAAGGGCATTGGGGATGCCTGGGGTAGGCTGCCTGGCAGCAGCCAACAGTGGGTGGGAGAAAGTGGAGTTGAAGGCAGTGGAGCCATTTTTCCTGCTTCTATTTTGCCCTTCCCTCATCTCCTGGCTGCCTGCTGAGCTCCTTCTTCCTTCCCTTACCCCTCCAGCACAACCTGGGCAGCTTAAAAAAGAAAGGAAGGAAATGGAGAGACTTAGTCAATGGCTTTTACTCACAGTGAGAACAGAAGCAGCCTAGAGAATGTGACAGGAGCAAGATGGGACTCTTGCTTTTCATTCACACTTCCACGTGCTCTGTTTCTCTAACCTAGCAGATGGCCACCCCCTTGCTGCACAGCAGACGTGGTGAGTTCTGTGCAGAAACCTCTTCTCCAAACAGTGCAGTGACACAGCTTCTGCACACCTCAGAACGGTGGACTTGTCCATGTCCCAGTAAAAGGTTGCATTTCCAACTCCCTCTTCCAGGGTTTTCACACAGCATTTGCCACCAACACAATTCTTTGGAAGGTAGATTCCCCCCAGATTTGCTGAGGTGGTAGTGCAGTCTGGGGTGACAGGGCTGCCTGTAAGGCTACAGAAGTGTCCAGTGTAAGAGTCACAGCCTCAGCCCTTAGTCTCTTCAATTCCACCTTTTGGGTGGCAGGGCACTTGCAGAGGAGCAGCACTGAGGACAGAAAAAGGATCTGCAAAGCAATAGTTGTTCCAAACACCATTCTATTCCTCCTCTAGCTCTGTGTTTGGGAGGCAGCAATGCCTGACTTAGCATTTAGAAAACACTGAGGGAATCCCAGCCTCCCCAGCATATTCCAGGAGCTGAAGGATCACTGGTATCTGGGGGACAGCAAGTAATTTCATTCTAAATCTGGGGATAAAAAGAGAGGAAAAAACCCAAACCAACACAAACCCCACCAAGAGATGCTTGTGTTCTTGCCCAAGAAGCTCTTTACCTGCCTTTGAATCCTGACACTTGAGGTCAACTCCACAGACTCCAATCAAACACAAGTAGAGCCTCAGTGCAGAGTGAAAACACCCCAAACAGGAAAGGCTTTCCAGACTGGAGGCCTTTCAAGGACAATTAAAGGTTGCAAAAGAGGCAACAAAGAGGCTGAGGTTCTCAGAGGCTCTGTATGAACTTCTGTGCTCACAGATCAGCTCTGAGCTGGCTTCAGCAGATCACTTAGGAACAGTCTCCCTGAGGAATGCTGCCCAACAGCTTTGTCAGTGCTTAGCCCATGCTCTGCCACAGGATCTGTCTGCACCTCACCATCCTGCACAGCTTCCATGCTGTGGACACTATTTTCAGCCTCTGAAAAATGCACTTAGTAGATAGGACGGGGCCCAGCTGAAGAATCTTCTGCACACACACAAGCATGGATCTCCAGTGAGAGGTCTCCTTTCTGCACACCAAGCAGCTTCTGAGACCTGCTGTAGCAGGAAGGATTGCCAAGTTCACTATGCACTCCACCACCTAGAACATGCTGTCAGGTCATTTTCTTCTGTCAGACTCTGAAATCCAAGGACATGGCTCCTGACGCACCCCAGGAGTTCCATTTCTCAACCACATCTTGCAACCTGCTATTTTCAGTCCTCTGGCATGGGTTTAGCCTGGCTCCCACACAGAGCTGGCAGGATGCAACAGTCAACAGAAACACCATTAAGGAAGCGTGGCCCTGGTTTCAAGCTGGAACAAGTCAGTCCACTCTCTTCCTTTTAATCCAGAGGAGCCGGCAGTAGCTTGAAGGCAGCCAGCGCTCCCCAAGGGTGGTGACACAGCCTGTCCCCTCATGCATTTGTGGAGGCTGCCCAACACTGCTCTAGGTGCACACATCGAGTACCTGTGCTGAGTGTGGCCAGCAGGCTGAGGAAAGTTCCCCTCCCCCTCTACTCTGCCCTGGTGAGGCTTCATCTGGGATGCTGCATCTAGTTCTGGGGCCCCCAATTCAAGAGAAACAGGGAACTACTGGAGAGAGTCTAGTGGAAGGCCACAGAGATGCTGAAGGGACTGGAATGTCCACTGTGTGAGGGGAGGCTGAGAGACCTGGCGGTGTTTAGCCTGGAGAAGAGCAGACTGAGAGAGGATCTGATCAATGCTGCTCAGTAATCTAAAGGGTGGAGGTCCTGAGAATGGGGCCGGACTCTTTTCACTGGTGCCCAGTGACAGGACAAGGGCAACAGGCACCAACAGGAACACTGGAGGTTTCACTTGAGCTTAAGGGGAAACTTCTTTCCTTTGAGGGTGCTGGAGCACCGGAACAGCCTGCCCAGAGGGGCTGTGGAGTCTCCTCTGCAGACTTTCAAAGCCCACCTGGACATTGTGATCCCGGGCAGCCTGCTCTGGGTGGCTCTGCTTTAGCAGAAGGGTTGTGCTGGATGATCTCTGGAGGTCCCTTCCAACTCCTGCCACTCTGTGATTGTGTGTGGGTCTGTGAGCCCTTTGAAGCCATCCATTTATGCCAGCACAGAAGCGATGGTCGGCAGTCAGTCAGTCTCCTCTTTTGTTGTGTCATGTGAGCGGGAAGGAGGGTCCTTTGGTCCTTTCTGTCAAGTTCCAAGGGAAAATCAAGAGCTACAAAAGGTAGGCACGAAGCTAATGTCTTTGAGGAAATCAAGGCCTGGAAGAATGTGGTGATCTCTGGAGGTGCTTTGCGACCCCTACCAGCCCGTGCTTCTGTGAGCCGGTGTTCAAGCTTTCCAACAACCCGGACAAGCATCTCCCGGTTTGGCAAAGCGAGCTGCAGCTGTGGAGCAGAGGCAGGACAGCAAAGCCCCCCCTCGGTGCAGTGTGACCACGTTAAAACAATGGGGGATTGGTGGGGGTGGGAGGAGCTGATGCCTCCCCTTGCCCCACGCCCGTCGCTGGCTGTCTCGGTGCAGAAGGCTTTGTGAGGGCTGACCCCGTACGTAATGACTCCTCTGGGAGCGGTTTTCCTGCTCTGGGGGACAATGGCCTCTTGTGACAGAGGCTGTTTGCACTGCTGCCAGCTGCAGCTGGCCCTCGGGGCCGGAGCCGGCCGGGCCCAGGCCTCCCAAGGCGGCGAGCGGCGCTCGGCCTACGACCCTCCGGGCCCCGGGGCGCCTTCGTGTGGCGGACCCTGCCGAGCCCGGCCCGGGGGGGCGGGTGCAGCCCCGGGGCTCTGCCTTGCCGCGATGAGGAGGGAGCGAGGCGGGGGCGCAGCAACGTTGCTGAAGGGCAGGACCCCTGCGGTCGCTGCCCGCTGAGCGGCTGCCGCCGCCGGGCGGAGCGGGGCCGGGGTCGGTGCCGGTGCCGGTGCCGGTGCCGGTGCCGGTGCCGGTGCCGGTGCCGGTGCCGGTGCCGGTGCCGGGCGGAGCGGGGCCGGGGCCGGGGCCGGGGTCGGTGCCGGGGCCGGGCGGAGCGGGGCCGGTGCCCGCCGCGCATGCGCCGTGCGGCAGGGCCCAGCGCAGCGCCCAGGCCGCCATGGGAGCGGAGGCGTAGAGCGGCCCCGCACGCACAGCCTGCTCCTTCGGCCGCCGTTCCGCAGCCACCGGCAGGCAGGAGAAGGGGGTGCGCAGGGCAGGGTCGGGGCGCGGGGCCCGGAGCTGGGAGGGTCGCGGCCTAGGGCGCTGCCGTCAGCTGCCCGGGATGGGGGGGCGGGGGGTGGCCGGCTCTGCCTCATCCTGTCCCCGCCTTCTGCCGCCGCTCTGCTCATCCTGTCCCCGCTTCTCCCCTCCGCAGAGGGAGCCCCAAACCAAGGGAAACATGTTCCGGCTGATGAGGGATGGCGAGCCGGAGGACCCCATGTTTGCCATGTGAGTCGAGCTGGGCATCTTCCCGGGGGGCAGGGGGAGGCGGGGGAGGGGGCTGCCCGCAGACCGTCCCCGGGGGCGAGGGGGCAGCGAGGCGGGCAGGCGACACTTGCCTCCCAATCGCCGGGCTGGGGCCTGCGGGAAATACCGCAGCGCAGCAGCTGGCGGGAGGAAGGACACCGACGTTGGCTTCGGGGAATAACCTGGTTGGCGTTGCTCTGGTTTCGGCAACGATCGAGCGCCGTCTTGCAGGAAAGCGCCGTTTTCAGAGGTCCCTTCCAGCCCCGTGCCGTTCTGTGCGGGTCTGTGATGATTCAATAAAGTAGGCCAAAAGGCATTGCAGCCGGCTGAGGAGGGGAGGGCTGGGGGACCTCACCTTTTCTCTTGGCGTTAAGGATTTTTCTTCTGCAAATGAGGATTTCAGGTGGGGTAGCTGAAAGCTGCTGTGCAGTGTTTGTTGCTGTTCTGCACGGGAAACCATTAATGGAGCTGAGGAAGAACGCTAAAAGTAGTTGTCAGATTGTGAGGAACTGAGTGAGCAGGAGACGAGCAGTTGTGAAATGTGAGCCTCGAAATCCAGTGGAGGGCCCAGAACTCTTCCCAGGATTCCTTTTACTGAATGTTTTTGTTTCTAATCCACAGCCCTCTGATAAAGTCTGACAGTGAAACTTCAGTGGGCAGGCCTTGCCTAAGTGGGAATAGACTGTATTACAATACAGTAAGAGTTTGAGTATGTTAACCACAGCGCTACCAGAAGTATGGTGGAATTTATTTATGTGGAAGAATAAAGTTTGGCTTTTGCTTACAAAATTGTTAACAAGCAAGAATTTCATCATCTGTAAACAAGTCAGCAGGAGAGGAGACCTTGGTGTCCCAGTTAGTCACAGAATGACTGTGTGAGCTTGTTGATGTGGTAGCTATGAGTCTAACTTTTGTTATGGGAAGCATTTCCAGCAGAGTCAGAAAGGTGCTGGTTTGTAGTGAGTGCATTTTTCATTTCAGGAGCTGGCCATGCTTTTGTGGTTATTCACACCCAGAGGGATGAGTGCAGGCTATAAGGTGGGCAGAGAAATGCAGTGGTATTTCTTAGGCTTTTTATTACTGTGGCTGCTGTGTTCTCTGACCATTTTGTCCTGATTGTCCTTTTTCCCTCCTTGCTCCTCCAGCATGTGAATGCCTACAGCCCTCAAAATGGAGGCTGCAAAAGAAGGAGAGGAAGGAAGCCCAGTTAGGCACCCGAGTTGTGGTTCCCTTTGCCTCTTTAGAGCTTCAAAAGCTGCTGTGTTGCCTCAACCTCTTGACAGGTGTCCACATAACATTGTAGGAGGCCAGCAGATGAAGGTGACTTGGCCCAGAGAGGTGTCACACAGTGTCAGGACATCCAGGCCGTTCTGGAGGTTTCAGTCTTGCAGTTGTGTGTGTGCCTGTATATGTGGAGGGCTGACAGGACCGTCTCCAGGACTGCATGCTTTCTGGTCCCATGGAGTGTAGGCTTCTCTTTGCAGCCTGCAGAGCCTTTGTGCACCTCCCTGCACAGCAGAGAAGTGCTCTTGTGGAAGGGTTTGGTTGGTTGACAGAGCTGCTCCTGATGGCACAAGAGGGAATGTGTAGGAAATTCTGACTGTGCACGGACTGCAGATCTGGGAAGTGGCTTTTGTGTGTTAGAGCAGGGAAGTTCTGAAAGAGCTGTGATCATGCTTGGCCATAAAGTGTTAGTGGGAGCAGAACATCAAACTAGTTCTGGACAGACATCAGAGGAACTCTGTGATGTAGTGCATTCCATTACAAGAAATCAGATGGGATCCAGAGGTGCCTTTCAGCCCCAGAGGTCAGCGTAAGGAGCGAGTTCTTTGGAGGCTGGGTTTTCAGATGCACTCCTAGTCAGAATGGGTGGATTCTGTGGGACTTTTGCCTTCTGCTATGCCTTCCTTGACTAGTGTTCTCTCCTGCTCTCCCACAGGGACCCTTTTGCCATCCACAGGCAGCACATGCACCGCATGCTGTCTGGCAGCTTCGGCTTCGGCCCTCTCCTCGGCATCACCGACGGCACCACGCCCGGGGCCCGCCAGCCTGGCCGCAGGGTGCAGGTAAGGGAGGGCTGAGCACGGGGGGGCCTTTCTTAAACTGCCCTTCAGCCTCTGGCCTCCACTGCTGCTGGGTTGAGCACGTCCTTTGCCTTCACACAGATGGTGGACACAGTATCTAAACCAGTGGTGTCCTTAGAATCACAGAGTGGTTTGGGTTGGAAGGGACCTCCAGAGGTCATCCAGTCCGACCCCCCTGCAGGCAGCAGGGACATCTTCCACTAGATCACAGCCTTGTCCAGCCTGACCTTCAATATCTCCAGGGTTGGGGCTTCAACTACCTCCCTGAGCAACCTGATGCAGTGTCCCAGCACTTCCATGGTGCAGAACTTGTTCCTAACATCCAGTCTAAATCAGTTCTCCTTCCAAACCATTGCCCCTTGTCCTGTCACTGCAGGCCTTTGCAAACAGTCCCTCTGCAGCCTGATTGTAGCCCCTTCAGGTACTGGCAGGCTGCTATTAGGTCTGCCTGAGCCTTCTTTTCTCCAGGCTGAACAACCCCAGCTCCCTCAGCCTGTCCTCATAGCAGAGGTGCTCTGGCACTCTGATCATTTTCTTGCCCTTGTCTTTTCTCTGGATGCATGAATACATGGAACACAACTGCATTTGAGGTTGAGTGGGAGGAAAGGAATGTTTTTTCTCGAGGACATAAATCAATACAAGTGAGAGAAATTTAGGAGCATCATCTTGTGTGTTTGTTAGCAGTGATGTTTGGTCTGCTATGAGTCTGGTGGGGTTTTATCTGTTGTTTGGGTCTGGAGGTCATTGTCTGTTCTGTTTTTCTGTTGTCCTGGCAGGCAGGAGCTGTTTCACCCTTTGGGATGCTTGGCATGGTAAGTTACCTGCTTTTCTGGGGCAAATTGGAGGCTTTCCAAATAGTGGCTCCATGCTGAAATTCCTCAGCACTCTGCAAGTGGTCCTAAAATGTAGCTGTCTGTGAGCAAGGCCATCTATCCTGATGGGTAGTGAGGGTGGGAAAGTGTGAGGTGACCAGAATGAGCTCCAGATTTATAGCAATCAGGTGATGGGAGAGGGTATTGAACTGACAATGGAGGCAGCTGAGTTCTCTTGGACCTAGATTGCTGAGCTGCTGTATGACTGAAGGCCTTTCCCTGTGTTTGCCCTCTGGTGTTTTCAGCTAGTCTGCAAGCTGGTTTGGAGGAGAAGATTTTATTTCAGTGGGGAGGGCTTATTTGTACCCGGGCCAGAAAAGAGCCCTCAAGCTGTTATGGCACAGTATTTCATAGGAGCTGGGACAGATAATAGCTGGGAAGAGTACACAGTCTCTTAATAACCTCATCTGTCTGAAGAGAAGCTGCAGTTCTCTTTGGAGGTAATGGAGGAGCTGTGACAAGGAAAGAGACCTGGCCATCAGCAGGCAGAGGTGATTATTGAACCTCCTGTGCCAGTGGTTGCAGATGGAAAACCCACCAGAACACTTCAGGTGAACAGGACTGGAATGAGAATGGCTTTGTGGATGTGAGACTTGGAGCATGCTGATCTCCATCATCTCCTGAAGTAATGTAGTGGAAATAGATTAGCCCAGATCCAGCAGCTGCCCTGCTCTGCAGGATTGTCTCTGTGAAAGACACAAAGCACCCCACAGTGGTAGCTCAGGAAGGATTAATGACTGCAAACAGATAGACTTCTAAGGATAAAATCATAGAATGGTTTGGGTTGGAAGGGACTTCCAGAGGTCATCCAGTCCAACCCCCCTGCAGGCAGCAGGGATATCCTTTACTAGATCAGCTTGCTCAGAGCCTTGTCCAGCCTGACCTTTGGTACCTCTAAGGCTGGGGCCTCAACTCCCTTCCTGGGCAACCTGTTGCAGTGTTCAGCACCCTCATGGTGTAGAACTTGTTCCTCACATCCTGTCTACATCTGCTCTTCTCTCATTCCAAACCATTGCCCCTCATCACTGCAGGCCTTTGCAGACAGTCCCTCTGCAGCCTTCTTGTAGCCCCTTCAGGTACTGGAAGGCTGCTGTTAGGTCTGTCTGGAAGCCTTCTCTTCTCCAGACTGAACAACCCCAGCACCCTCAGCCTGTCCTCATAGCAGAGGTGCTGCAGTTCCCTGATCATCTTTGTGGCCTCCTTTGGACCTGCTTCAACAGGTCCTTGTCCTTCCTGTGTTGAGGGCTCCAGTGCTGGACACAGCACTGCAGGGGAGGTCTCCCCAGAGCAGAGAGGCAGAATCAGCTCTCTTCATCTCTGGCCACGCTGCTTTTGATGCAGCCCAGGCTGCCATTGGCCTTCTGTGCTGCAAGTGCCCATTGCTGGCTCGTGTCAGCTTCTCATCCAGCAGCATCCCCAAGTGCTTTTCTGCAGGGCTGCTCTCAGTCTCATCATCCCTCAGCCTGGACTTATATCTAGGGTTGGCCTGACCTAGGTGCAGGACCTTGCACTTCGCCTTATTGAACCTCATGAGGTTCCCCTAAGCCCAGCAATCCAGCCTGTCCAGCTCTCTCTGGATGCCATCCCATCCTTCAGATTTGCCCACCACACCACTCAGCTTGGTATCATCTGCAATCTTGCTGAGGGTGTCCTCCATCTCACTGCTGATATCATTGGTAACATTGTGTGTGAGTACTGGTCTGCTGGAAACAAGAGGCCACTAGAGGGAATGAAAAAAGCCCTGCAACTTTCAGCTGCCCCAGTAATTCTGTTTACATATTGCACAATTAACCTGTGAGACCTGCTGGCCTAGGGAATTACTGCAGCCTTTAGGTTTGCAAGATTCAAAAGTCAGGTGTCTACAGGGACAAGAAGAGCGTTTGTTACTGTGTTACAAAGAACAGAATCGGCACAAAGGTTGTGGTTTAAATGAAGAGTGAAATTAAGGTGAAGACACAGAACCATGGAATGATTTGGGTTGGAAGGGACCTCCAAAGGTCATCCAGTCCAACCACCCTGCAGTCAGCAGAGACATCCTCCACTAGAGCAGCTTGCTCACAGCCTTGTCAAGCCTGACCTTCAAGATCTCCAGGGGCCTCAACTACCTCCCTGAGCAACCTGTTGCAGTGTTTCAGCAGACTCATGGTGCAGAACTTGTTCCTAACATCCAATCTTAATCTGCTCTTCTCTCATTTCAAACCATTGCCTCTCATCCTATCACTGCAGGCCTTTGCAAACAGTCCCTCTGCAGCCTTCTTGTAGCCCCTTCAGGTACTGGAAGGCTGCTATTAGTTCTGCCTGGAGCCTTCTCCAGGCTGAGCAACCCCAGATCCCTCAGCCTGCCCTTGTAGCAGAGGTGCTCCAGCCCCATGATCATTTCTCTGGACCTGCTCCATCAGTTCCATGTCCTTCCTGTGCTGAGGGCTGTAGAGCTGGACACAGCACTGCAGGTGAGGTCTCACCAGAGCAGAGCAGAGGGGCAGAACCACTTCTCTCCATCTGCTCTCCAGGTTGTTTTTGATGCAGCTTGGGCTGCCATTGGCTGCCTGGGCTGCAAGTGCCCTTTGCTGGCTGATGGAAGATGGTCTTATGATTAGTGCATGTCCTGGGATTGCTTCTCTTGTCTGTGCTGAGTGCTCACACTCTCAAGCTCATTGTGTTGGGAGTCAGACAAAGTACAGTAACAACCTTTGCTGTATCCAGAGCTCTGGAGAGTCAGAACACATGGGCAGTGCAGCTGAGGGAATGGAGAGAACATCAGCCCCAAACCCTGGGATTTTCCCTGCCTTGCAGTAATAAAGGGAAAGGAGGAAGCTTTTTCTTCTTAGGCAGCAGGTTTTTGCCCTTTGCAGGTAGGTTGTGTTCTTTCCTTCTGTGCCTTTCCAAACTGACCATTGTTATGTTTTCTTCTTCTTAACAGGCAGGTGGCTTTATAGATATGTTTGGGATGATGAACGACATGATTGGAAACATGGTAAGAACCCTGCATCAACCAGTCTGTATTGAGGGGAGTCCTGAGGTTGCTCCTGCTCTACACTCTAATGTTTCCATCTTATTTGGGCTTCTTTGGTGTGTGCTGTGCTTGAGCTGCCAAGCTGGCAGAGGCTGCAAGCCTTGCTACATGGCCACCATTCAGTGATGGAGGGCTTGGTCCTGTGTGCCAGGAGGGGAGAGGAGCGAGAAGGGCAGTGTGGGGGCAGGCTTGTTTGTCAAGAAAAGAGGCTGAATTTCCTAGGAAGATGTGTTCTCCAGGCAGATGGACCCATGGGGTGATACTCTTCCTCCTGTAATTTCTACTCACCTTGTGTAGAGATTCAGCTGCCTTCTCCTCTTCCCTCCCATTCCTTCCTTACTCTGTTTCCCATTCTTCTGGCAGGAGCATATGACGAGCGGTGGTAACTGCCAGACGTTCACCTCCTCAACTGTCATCTCCTATTCCAACCTGGGTGACGGGCCCAAAGTCTATCAGGAGACATCAGAGATGCGTTCAGCACCTGGTGGGGTAAGGAGGAAGCTGCAGCAGCTGCCCAGCAGGAGGCTGCCGGTTTTGCTGTGGGTGGACAGACTTCATCTGGTGGCTTGGTGCTGGCCACCCGCAGCACTTCGGCTCTGCAGTCAGTTGCAGTTGGAGGAGTGGGTTGTGACTCACTGACCCGAGCTCGGAGGTCACTGGGAGGAGAGGGGAAGTGCTGGCAGATGAGGATCCGTTTGTCCCTCTGCTGTGTTGCACCTGGCATCTAGGGAGTGGTTGCCGCGGTGGGGCAGGGAGGGGTCAGAGGGACTGCTGGGGCTGGGAGAGGGGCCTGAGGTGTCGGTCCTCCGTCGGGATGTGCCCTCAGATCCGCGAGACCCGGCGGACCGTGCGGGACTCGGACAGCGGCCTGGAGCAGATGTCGATCGGGCACCACATCCGGGAGCGGGCACACATCATGCAGCGCTCCCGCAACCACCGCACCGGCGACCAGGAGGAGCGCCAGGACTACATCAACATGGACGAGAGTGAGTACCGCCCCCGCCCTCCCTGCCCGCTGCCGCCGGCCCTGCCCGCTGCCGCCGGCCTGAGCCGCTCTCCGCTCCCCGGGCACAGGTGACGCCGCCGCCTTCGACGACGAATGGCGGCGAGAGACGTCGCGCTTCCGGCCGCAGCGCGGGCTGGAGTACCGGCGGCACGACGGCGCCCGTCGGGCGGACGGGGGGCGTCTGGCCATCCAGGGCCCCGAGGACTCCCCCTCCAGACAGTCCCGGCGCTACGACTGGTGAAGCCAGAGCAGACCGTGTCGGGGGGTGCGGTACAGCCACCCCCGGAGCCGCCGATGCGCTCCTGTAAGTCTTGGCGAGTTCCTTCCTCCTCCTCGCTGCGCTGGCGCTCTCGGCCGC
Organism: Melanerpes formicivorus; assembly: GCF_026170545.1. Lineage (NCBI taxonomy): Eukaryota > Metazoa > Chordata > Aves > Piciformes > Picidae > Melanerpes > Melanerpes formicivorus. Next base: position 10,256,723 of record NW_027142360.1, on the reverse strand, counting down.
AGGGGTGGCTTTGCCGTGGCCCCAGGCTCGTGTTACTTTCACCTGTTGGTTGCAAAGTGGTTTTTCTACTTAAGCCAGAGAGCAGGGGAAGGTGGGGGTTAGTCTCTTCTCCCTAGTAACAAGTGATAGGATGAGAGGAAATGTTCCAGGACAGGTTTAGGTTGGATATTAAACTTCTTGACCAAAAGGGCTCTCAAAGACTGGAAGAGGCTGTGCAGGGAGGTGGCTGAGCCCCCCTGTCTGGTGGTGTTTCAAAGAGGCAGAGGTGTGGTGCTGAGGGACGTGGTTTGGTACCAGCCTTGGTAGAGAATGGGCTCGGTGTAAAGGGCTTTTTGAGCCAGAAGGGTTCTGTGTGAATTTTGAGAAGACATCTCTGTGAGGTAAGATGGGAACTGTCGAAGTTAGCTTTGTCATCAGCAGGCAGGTGTGGTGGCACCTTAGCTGGTGGTTGAACACCAGCCCATGATGGGATTTTTCGTGCCTACACAGCAGTTTTAAATGTGTCTGTAGCTGTTCTCTGTGCTGCTCTCCTGGCTGCCACTTAATCTCTTCTCGTTCTTTGGGTTTCCTTCCTCTCAGGTACAGACAGTGAAACTCTGAAGCCTCTTCAAAGCACCACCTGGACCCTCCTCAAATTTAGTATTAACGTCCCTCTCACTTAAGAATTGAAACAAAGCAACTAATCTTCTGCATTGCTCTTCTTTGCCCCATCTGGGTGCTGCAGTGGAGGGGGAGGAATCGCACTGATGTGCAAGGACCACATGAGTTGCCCGTTCCCTTTCTGCTCTCCCAGGGTTCCATCCTTTCTGCTGGTAGTGCTGGGCTTGTCCATCCTTCCTACTCTTTCTGTGCTGGGTGGGGCTGGTTCTGAAAGGTCATGTTTGAGGCCCACCCAGCTGGCACCTAAACACCAGATAGTGATTGGCTCACAGCGTGGGGAGGAGAAAAATAGAAGAAAAGATTCCAGGGTCGAGACAAAGCCAGGAGGGGAGGCTTAACTCACAGGCTCAGCTTGGGGAAACACCAGTTGAACTTCAATGACAAAACCACCCCCAATTTACCAATCAAATCACAGGAGGGTAATGAGAAATACAACCAAATCTTAGACACCCTTCCCATATCCCACCCTTCCCATATCCCTCCCTTCCTCCCAGGCTCAGGTCAGCTCCTGCTTTCCCCACCTGCTGCCCCTGAGTGGCACAGGGGGATGGGGAGTGGAGGGTTGCAGTCAGCTCATCACAAAATGTTTCTGTTGCTGGTTCTTCCTGGGAGGACTCCTCACACTCTGTGCCCTGCTCCAGTGTAGCAGCCCTGCCCCTGGGAGGCAGCCCTCCATCAATTTGTTCAGCCTGAGTGCTTCCTGTGAGCTGCAGCTTTTCACAGGCTGCTCCAGCATGGGTCTGTTCTGTGGGGTGTAGTCCCCCCAGTGATAGACTGTTGCTGTGTGGGCTTCTCTCAGAATCGTGCCCTCTTTGAGGCACAGCCACCTGCTGCAGTTTGGGGTTCTGCACAGACTGCAGGCAGGCAGCTGCCCCACCAGTAACCTCCACAGGTTGCAGGAGAGGCTCTGCTCCAGGGCACCTCTCCTTCTTCCTCACTGACCTCGGTGGCCATAGAACTGTTCCTCTCACATCCCACTGCTCTCTTCTGAGCTTACCCAAAAGGGTTTTCTCCTCTTAAATGTGTTACCACAGAGGTGCTGATGGGCTCAGCCCTGGCCAGAGATGAGTGACTTGGAGCCAGGGAAGCTCCCAGAGAGCCACCCCTGTATCCTGTTGGCCGCTGCCAGCAGATGAGGCCAACGCTTGCAGTTTGTGTTCAGTGCCCTGTGAAAAGCAGAGCAGGGAGTTCTGCTCGAGCCCTGTGTCACCCCCTCACCAGGACAGAGGCTTTGATTCCCCTCCTGCTCCTTGGTGCAGCCGTGGAGAAGCAGAAGGATGTGTGCTAAGGAAAGGAGGAGCAGGTGAAAGGCTGGATCAGCCTGCAGGCCCCACTCCTGACCCCTCTCCGGTCAGCTCCCCCACTTTTTTAAGTTGTGAAACTTGTAACTAGATGTTTACTGAATAAACAACAACCTCTAAAGAGCTCTTGAATCCTCTTTGCCTTCACCTGAACAGTGCCTGTTGGGGAATGCAGAAACCTGAGGTTCGAGGACTTGCTGAGAGGCCCGGGTCAGGGCTTTGTTTCCTTACAAAAATGGCCTTAAAGCCTTCCCCCTGGAGTTACCAAGGGAGGTGATGCTCAGTGGAAGTCCCAAACCCCCACTGGTTAATTGCTGTCATTTGGCTGTACTCTCAGAGATGATCTGGTTTCTCTTGCTGCCTGGTCATCTCTGCAGCCCTGAACTGGGCCTCTGGAATTCCTGCAGAGCCAGGAACAGGGATTGGAAGGAACCTCTACAAATCAGCTACTGCAGCCTCCCTGCTAACAGGACACCTAGAGCAGGCTGCCCAGGACTGCATCCAGGCAGCTTTTTGAAGTCTGACTGCCCCAGCCCTGCTGGTCTCACCATTGCTGGTCCAGGTCAGGATGTTGTTGGGTCTTGGCCCCCTGGGCACACCGTGGCTCAGCTTCAGCAGGCTGTCACTCAGTGCCCCCAGGTCTTCCTCCACTGGGCAGTTTCCTGCCACTCCACCCCAAGCCTGGAGAGTTCAGGGGGTTGCCCCCCCCCCGCACAACCCAGCACTTGGCCTTGGTGAATCTTTACCTGGATGTTGAGATTCAGGAATTGTGGGACCAGGGCAAGAACTGTGCCCCTCTTAGGAACTGCTGAGGCCACACCTTGAGGACTGGGTTCAGTTTTGGGGCCCTCACTACAAGAAGGTATTGAAGGACTGGAGCAGGTCCAGAGAAGGGAAACAACACTGGTGAAGGGTCTGGAGGACAGGTCTGGTGAGGAGCAGCTGAGGGACCTGGGGCTGTTCAGTCTGGAGAAAAGAACAACTCCCTGAAAGGAGGTTGGAGGTGGGTGTTGGTCCTTTCTCCCCAGTAACAAAGGACAGGAGAGGAAATGGCCCTAACCTTATTGTGAGGATATTCCACCCAGAAAGGGGAGAGAGGCTCTGACTTAGGTTGGAATTCCCAAGTCAGTATGAGACAAAGAGACAGCACCACAGTAGCACAGATCTGCACAGCTGTGTCCATAGGTCACTATGGGTTTATATAGATTTATAATATAGTTTTATATATTTTTAAAGAATCCCTTCAAAAACTACCCTCCCACCTAGCAAAACAAATACTAAACAGTCAAAGATGGCAGCTGCAGCCTGGAGCAGAGGATCCCAAGGGTCTCATAGAGCCAAAGTAATTGCTGAGCACCACCCACACTCCTTCCGAGCTTCTGTGATGCCCTGTGGGTGCAAAGGTGACTGACAGGGTCTATGGCTCTTTAAACTGACCTGTCAAGACACAGGGAGGGAAAGAGGAAAGGAGATGGCTATGGTGATGGAGGCTTGAGGGGAAGCAGCAATGCACACACCTGGAAGCTGTGAGTGTGAAATGCTGTGATGAAAAGGAGGGAGACACTGCCTGGGGAGCTGGTAAAGAGGATAAGCAAGAGAACAAACATGCAGGAAAATTAGCTGGCAAGATGGATCATGGAGAAGAGCTCAGAAACATCACACTTGGGACCCTTGCTACTCTTCCCTCCCCCCTCTCTTTCCTCTCCCCCTCCCAGTTGTGAAGGCAGACCCAACTAGTTTGATTTAGACCAAATTTTTGCACTGCCCCGGAGCCTGTGGAAAGAGAGAGAAAAACACCAAATTAATTCAGAGTGGACACTCAGGCTCATCCCAGACCTCCTTCTCTCCATGTACCCAAAGCAGAGCAGCTATGTTCCTCATAACACAACACAAGCAAGGCTTATGAACCCTGCTTTGCATCAAAGGCTGCAGGGATTTGCCCTCACGTTAGCAGCAGAAAAGCTCAACGGAGACTCCAGCTCTGACAATCCCCTGTGCAGGGAGCAGACCCCTGCGGCTGGTAACCCGGGCAGTAACCCTGCTGCTCTGCAACAGTGCTGCCCTCAGTGCACCTCCTGAGCACACAGACTGGCTCCATCCATCTGCCCCCACTCCTCACCCTTTGGCTTTGGAGGTTTTTTTGCTCGTCTGGCGCTGGTTGGTGCCAGGGGCCGGCTCCCTGAGCTCTGTGAGGTGCTGTTCTGGGTCTTGGGACGTGGCAGCTGCAGCTGCTGCTGTTGTCACTTTGATGGTCTTCTTCAGGTTTGCCACCTGCAACAGCAGAGAAGCCAGAAACAGGGAATTTCCAAGGGGTTTAGTCTGGTTGGTCTGGTTTAGCCTGGGAGGTTTTGTTGCTGTTTTTTAAAGCAAGTCCTGAAGTTAAGATCTGCAAGCTTGTGTCAAACAAAAGAGCTAAACCCGAGCCTCCACACTGCAGAGGGCTCCTGATTTAGGACTCTTCCTCAGTCTGGCCCAGGCAACAGGTGATGCCTTACTTGAGCAAAGTCCATACCAACTACAGGGTGCTGGTCCTGGGAATTTTAAAGCGAGGGGCACCGTCTGCTGCACCCTCAGCCCACTCACCTCACTCTCTATCTGCTGCTTCAGTGCCAGCTGCTGCTCTTTGTGCTGGTTGGCCCGGCTCACTTGTTCTTCAATGCCTGACAAGACAACCTCGCAGCCCTGGCACCTGGAGAGGAGACAGAACCCAACGGGCCTTGTAATTGACACAGCACTGAAAGACACGAGCAGCAGACTTCAGACTGGAAGGTGACAGCTACACAAGGCAGGGAGGACACAGGACCCCAAGGCAATAATGTAGCAACATGATTACCTGCAAAGGGGACAAGTAACAAACCAACACTAGGTTAGGAATTACAGAGACAGACTGGGAAAGCCTCCAGCCAGCAGCCAGTGCAAATGTTGCTGTGGCCTCAGCACCCCTCTAGCAACCAAGAGAGGAACTTGGAAGATTACTTTCTGTGGGGAGGGAAAGGGAGGATCAAGTACAGCGCATCACAAAACTAGCCCCAGGCAACACACAGAAGGCTGTGGGGAAGCCCTGGGGCTGCCCGGGTGTGGGCAGCGGGGGCCTCCTCCTCACCACTCCTGCAGCGTGCGGGTGATGGTGCTGAGCTCCTCGCGCCGGATGTCCCTCCCGATGCTGTAATCCACCTCCAGGCGCTGGTTGCGCTGGTCCAGGCTGCCCCGCAGCACGTCCGCGTACACGGCTTCGATCACCAGGTCCTCCAGCTGCCGCACGTTCTTCAGCTGCAGCTGCTCCAGCAGCACCGAGTAGGGGATGCACTGCGGAACCACCACAGCAACTAGCACCGGGCAAGCCCAGCAGCAGGAGAACCTGGGGGGAAACAGGGCCACTACCTTGATCTTGGCAGCCAAAGTGACGACCGACAGGTGCCTCAGTTTGTTCTTCTGAGCCTCTGTGAGGGGAGGGAGGTTTGCTGCTTCGGCTATTGTCGGGAGAAAGAACAGGGCAGAAGGATTGATGTCCCATTTGCCATCTCCCAGCCCTGCACAGAAGCATCTACGCCCTGCCCATCTCTTAAAGCGTCTGCACACCAACCCTCCGAGCCAGCGATGCTTTGTCTTGCCAAGCCATCCGCATTAAGGCCTTATCTGGGCAACCTCTCCTCCCCTCAGCCTCAAGACATCCTCCCTATCTGTCCCTGTGCCTCATTTACGCTGGCCTGCACGTTTCGGTGGGTGTCCAATTCTTTCCTCTCGCTCCTCAATAATGTCTTGTCAAGGTGTTCCTGGAAATTCCCCCTACTGCTGGCAAAACGTAGCACCAATTATTGTCAGGTACCCCCTGGGCTCCTGCCTAAACCACCACCAGACATCTGTCGAGCCCTAGCGATGGAGGCTGATCTCTCGCTGCGAAGTGGAGAGCCATTTGGCCGAGGCTCTGCAAAGCCTGGCGGCTCTGGCACGTTTTCCACACCGAGGACCCACATCACGGGGAAGGGAAAAGGCCCCTGCACCGCGCTGTGCCCCCGCCGCCCCGGGGTCCCGCCTCACCCAGGTAGTCCGCGTAGGTGCCGTAAGCGAAGATGGTCAGGAGGCGGAAAACGGGGGAGAACTCGCTGTCGGCCAGCTGCGGGGACACAGGGTCAGGCTCTGCGCTGCCCTCCGGCCCGGGCCTAGGGCAGGGCCCCGGTAGGCCTGCAGCCCGGGCCGGACCGCGGGGATCGGGCTGGGCCGGGCCGGTCTCACCTCCCGAACGGCGGGCATGTCCAGCAGCTCCCCGAAGACGTAGATGCCCGGGGCCTCCAGCACCTGGTGGATCAGGCTGGCGAGGGCGGCGCCACGGGCCGCCTTGGCCAGCAGCAGGAACTGCTCCTGGCTCTGCCCCGTCACCTTCCCTTCGGCCGCCATGGCGCTACCGCCACCGCCCCCCGCGGGGCTCGGGCCCCGCCGCGCTCGTCCTTACGCAAGGCCCCGGCCCTGGCCGAACTTCTCTATGACACTGCCGTGGCAAGAGCGGCCGCTTCCGGGTGATGACGTTTCCGGCCTCACGGCCCCTTGCCCGCATCCCACTGGAGCAGACAGCGGCAGGGCCCGCCTTCCCCGGCTTCCCATTGGCCGAGCAGAAGGCCGCGGGGCGGGGTGGTTTTGACGCCAGGTCGCCCCCTGCTGGCCGGGGTGGTTGCCACCGGCCGGAGTGGCGCCTCGTCGCCTCGCCGGGGCGCCGCTCGCCTTGGCCGCTCGTCTCCGCTGGCGTGGCGGACACAAGTGCCGGGTGCCCGCTGATGCCTCACCCTGAGCCGTTCCGTGAGGCTCTGGGTTCGGTCTGGCCTGGCCAGAGGAGGTCTGGCGGGGGCAAGCTGGGTCTCCTGGACGAGGTGGCCACCCCTCAGGTGGGCGTCGCCGCCTCCTCTCTCTCCAGCGGGCCCGGGCAGGGCTACAGCCCGGGGGGTGTGAGTGTGCCCATGACCCTGGCGTCGCGGCGACCGGGTGCCTTGGCCTGGAGCAGAGGCTGGGCGTGCCCAGGCTGGGGCGAACTGGATCGTGTGCAGCCTCCCACCGGGCTGACAGCGGCCCCTGGTCTGTCACCAGCTCTGGCTGTACTGGCCACAGGCACCAGCCAGCTGTCATCTCTCTTTTCCAGCCCTGTTTCCATGCCCTGCCCATCTCCCCACCAGCACCTACTCGTGGTTCTGTTCCTCACCACCCATCGTCAGTCATAAACCTCCCCTGAGCCACCCAGTCATGCTGAAATGTGTCCAACAAGCAGCAGCTCTTACATGGTCACAGATGCCACGTGAATATCCGTGTATTTAAGGGTCTTTCCATACCTTTTGGTGAACATCTGTTCTTTATCCATGCACTACATTAACACAACTGATCAGAAAACATACAGGCACTGCATTTTTCCCCTGTTTCAACAGCATTCATACCAGAATTAGAGGCACAGAATACCGTGTATGTGCCTACACATCACTCCGCTCTGCTGTCACACCACTGAGATCTCACTATTTTGGGCAGTGTTTTAGGGAATATGGAAATGTTAAACATCTTATGTTGCGAAGCACCATCCTTAAGTATTTAAGCTGTGCATTGCTTAAATCCCTGCATGCATTTGCTCTCCTACTGCATCAATTTTTATGAAAAAAAATTGCTTTACTAGCTGCTGAATCATTAACCATCACACTTGTCAAGGAATGCATCCCTGGTGCAGGCAGGGTATGGCCATAAAAAGACAGTTTAAACACTCCTTGAGGATAGAAATGTTTATGGTATACGTTAAGGAGCTCTTCATGGCCAAATGAGTTAGGGTAATGTGATCAGGAGGCATCACTGAGGGCACACTTTCCCATGCTAGGTGAAAAAGCTGCTTTTACAGGGATGGGACTCAAAAGTGAGGGTCATTTTGTTAAAAACACAAAACACCTTCATAGCTCTTCTTGTATTGTATAAATCAGGTTGTAGGCAGAGGTGAGTTTTGAGGGGGACTGGCAGGAATGCAGTCAGCAAAGACTTGTTTCAATAAGCATGAGCAAGCTTTTGGGCCAAGAGTTTCCAGCCCAGCACCAACAGGGTTTCCAGTCCAGCACCAACAGAGTTTCCAGCCCAGAACCAACAGAGTTTCTAGTCCAGCACCAACAGAGTTTCCAGCCCAGAACCAACAGAGTTTCTAGTCCAGCACCAACAGAGTTTCCAGCCCAGAACCAACAGAGTTTCTAGTCCAGCACCAACAGAGTTTCCAGCCCAGAACCAACAGAGTTTCTAGTCCAGCACCAACAGAGTTTCCAGCCCAGAACCAACAGAGTTTCTAGTCCAGCACCAACAGAGTTTCCAGCCCAGAACCAACAGAGTTTCCAGCCCAGAACCAACAGAGTTTCCAGTCCAGCACCAACTTCCTCACAGATGGCTTCTTCAGCAATCAGGGATGGTTTCCCATGAAAGCTAAGGAGGCAACACGTTGATGGAGTCCAATATAGTGTGTGCAGGCAGCATGGCTTTAGCATGACAGCTTAGTGCTGTCAGAGCAAGCTTGCACTCCCAACACGTGGCTGCCAGCCAGAGAACTGGTCTTCATCTTGGGGATCACTTTAGAGCATATTAGAGGGCAGCTTGTGCTTGGCCACCATTCTGTAAGTGTAATGTATTGAAATAAGCACAGCATCCTGAAGTCCTCATCTGGGTAAAAGTCTACATTGGTTAAGGTTCTTGTTGCCAGTACCAACAACTCTCTTCTCATCACTTGCTTTGACTCTAGTTCTCACACCACTGCTGTGGCTGAGTTGTAGAGAAGGCTCCTTTGGGCAGCTCCAAACACAGTTTAGAGTACTGCTCTAGACACAATTTTGGAGCTAGAAAATACAGCCCATGGTTGTCCTGGGAAGTTAGGGCATTATGCCTCCTAGTGAGAGGATGGTCCAAGCTCCTTGAAAAGCCATATGCCTACCCCTTCTCAGAGTCAGCCCCTGAGGCTCCTTCAGTGCTTGGTCTCCATGCTGAGGCTACCAACAGAAGAAGGAAGCAGTATGGACAGCAATGGTCAGTGTGGAAAACCAAGTTTCTAATGTTAATGGTCATGCCACTAGAGTTAGGTGGAGGTCACACAACACTAATTCCAGGCAGAAGGAACAAAATGCTTCTGAGTGTCTGGGCCAGAGAGGCAAACAGATGCCCTGACAGGGGAAGTCTTTGCCCTGCTCTGGCAGAGCAGATATATAGGTGCTCTAATGCTCCCTTAGCTTTGGGATGTCTCAGTCTCACTTGCCTCAAAAATCTTGAGCTGAACAAAAAGGCTTCTCTGAACATCTTCTGCTGGGGGCACAAAGCAGTGCTGAAAGGCTATCTATTAGTCTGTATTCTCAGAGCTAGCAAGACCTGGGCTCCTCCACATAGGAGGATGCAAGGAGATGCAGGGCTTACAAGGCTGGGTCAGAGCTGTGATGGCAGGTTACAAGGCAGCAGGAGCAGGAGGACTGTCTCCATCTTACTTTTCCCTCTCTGTCTCTGCAGTTAGGTCTGATTCCCCATAGCCCTACACCTCCTCCCTTCACTTAGGCCAGCACAGGGTGCATTCAAATCAGGTTCAGACGTAGCCTTACTGATTTGTAGTGGTTTGTTACGCTGTTCCCCACCCTCTCACCAGCTCTTTCTGTCTCAGTTTTATCTCTCTATTGATCTGTTTCCCTCACACTCCCTGACACACTTGCTGCCTTTCATTATTAGTCAGATAAAGCCAGGCAGCCCAAGCATCCTGGCTACATGATGCTCTCTGTCCCTCTTTCTCCACCCCAACCCTTAGGTCCTGTATTTGTGCCGGGTCCCCACATGTTTGTCGGCTCCTTTATCCTGCATAGAGCTAATAGGAGGACAAAGACCAAGAAAGTCCTTTGAATGAATGAGCTGCTGAGCACTCCAAATGGGAAGGATGTTGTTTTCCTGGCATGCGTCATCCCTCCCGAGAGCACGTTGCTACATTACCTTAACTTAGCAAAGCCTTTGCCTCGTCCCCTGATCTGGGAGCCGAGGGTTGGGATTAAATTGCAGACTCCTGGAGGCATGAATTCCCATACTTCCAATGTATTCACAAAGCAAACGCCTGCCTTTATGGTCACAGGGAAACTGTGAAATGTGATTTTCATGTAAACTAAAGAGCGGAAAGTAGGAGGCGAGAAGTGCAGCTGAAAGCTGTCTTTACAGCATTTCATCATCTTCAGATAGATCTGGTGACATGGTGACTTCTGCAGTGTTATTGCTGAATGTTTAGGATTTCTGATCTCCCTGTAACAACCTCTAGCATCATCCCTTTCTCTGATCTTGCTCTGATCTTTCCAGAAAGAAGCTTCCATTCTCCTCGTGATGTGAATCCACCTTCTTTCCTATGTGCTCGCTGTCCCACTTTAAAGCCTGGAGCTCTACTGCCTCATCCTAGGTTTCTCTCTTTGCCACCACAGAATGCAAATCACTTGTCAAAACATTGATGACACTTTCCTCCCAGTCTTTCTCCAAATGTATCTGAGCTCACATCTTCTGAGGCAATTTTTCACAACTGTGTGTAGCACAGGCTCCGAGACAGAAACCCTGCAAAGGACAAAGGAGGCCAGGGTGAAACACTTGGATACCAACATGATCCAGAAGCCTTTTAACCCTAGAACTCACGCTGGGCTAATGCACACAGGTCATGATGCCTGTACCTAAGTTACATGTAAAGGCAGCCCACTAGCACCTGCCTACAGAGGAGTTTACAAAGCAGGTAACTGCACGGAGACTCTTCTTCCAATCTGCTCGCACAGCCCTCAGTATTTTGCTGACCATGAACTGTCTTCCAGACAGGCCTCCGGTCATGATTCAAAGACTTCAGAAGACAGAGGATCTTGCACTTCACTTGGTAGTTTGTTTCTGTGATTAATCACTCCCCAGTGACTGGCCCTTGTTATTCTTTGCCGGAATACCTGTCAGACTTTTCTCCAGGAAGGAAGCACTACCGCAAGCAAGCCACGGCTCATTCTGCTTTCTGGTGCCTCAAACAGGTTGACCTCTTTAAACTACTGAGATCTCCAGCCTTCAGATCTCCTTTGATTCAAAGTTATTTTTAAAATATAGAGCATGAAGGAGCCTGCAGTCTTCCAGCACTGGACTCAACGCTGACACAGGCAGAGGTTTAATCGCCTCCTCACGTCTCTTCCTTACTTCTGCCTTTGCACGGCCAGGAATCACTCCACATCCATTGTTGCAGCCTGGCTCACTGGCCTGGTGTTGGGTTTTCAGCCTGGTTTTCATCCTTTTCAAATCACTTCTCTTCAGGACTGGAAGTTCTTCTCTGCAGATATTGACTTTTCTTCCCTCCCCCCCTTCCCTGTTCATGGTTGTACAATTTGCTCTCAGCTCTCCTGTAAGAAGTTTTATGAGGATGACCACCAAGTGCAGTAGGTCATTCTGTGCTGCTGCTAGCCTCATTATTTTTAACCCTGTAACAATATTAGTGTCCTCAGTACATTGTGGCACAATGAGCTGCATCTGCTCACTGAGCACTGAATAAAGCAGTGAGTCATACCTGGCCCAGGGCTCGTTCCAGGGCATCCATGGAAGGAACACTGCCACTCAATGGCAGGCTTCCGAGGATGACCTCCTTTGTGGTCACAGGTGGTTAAATGGAGTTAACCAGCTTGCTGCACTTCCTGCTCTGTGGGGGGTTCTCATTAGCATGCTTTGGGATATTAATGCTTCCAGAAGCCTGGATAAATCTAAGCCATCACTTTTTCCAAACAAACTTGCAGTCACATCAAAGACTGACAAGAACAAAACAAGTTCATGCAGCAAGGTTGGTTTCCTCCAAACCAGGCAGATTGGCATTAACTGGAGAATCTCATGTGAGCTCTTTGTTGCTTTGCCCAGAATCTTTCAGGTCTTCTGTTTGCTCTTTACAAATACTGGCACAGCACAGATCTCTTCCAGTCTTCTGGGATGTCTCTGATATTCCAGAGTTTATTAACTGGTTGTTCATTGAACAGTAGGGCCAAGGAAACTGGGTCCTCTATGGATTTATTTCCTATACTTCCCACTGCTGTGCCTTCAGCTGGGGTATCTTAAGGCACCATTTCCACAGTCTGCCACATCTTCAAGTCCTTGGTCTGCAGTCTATGTCACCAGGCTTCTCCTCCATCACTCTGACCTGTGCAACCTTCCCTGTATCACAGAACGTTAGAGGTTGGGAGGAACCTCCAAAGATCATCCAGGCCAAACCCCCTGCCAGAGCAGCATCACCTAGGGCAGGTCACACAGGAACACATCCAGGTGGGTTTGGAATAACCTCAGAGAAAGAGACTCCACAACCTCTCTGGGCAGACGGCTCCAGGGCTCTGGCATTGTTGAAATGAAGAAGTTTCTCTTCATGTTCACATGGAACTTCCTCTGCTCCAGCTTGTCCACATTGCCCCTTGTCCTATCACTGGACACCACTGAGCAGAGCCTCCCAACACTGCCTGTCACATCTTGCCTCCCAACACTGCCCTTCATATTTTCATCAACATGAGTGAGGTCACCCCTCAGGCTCCTCTGCTCCAAGCTAATTCTTTGGCCTGCTGGCTGGATCGCTCTGGTCTGTGGGGTTTTGTCCAGCAGCATGTCTATGGGCTTTCTTCCAGCACAGGCACTGACAGTCTCTCCTCTGCCAGGCTGCCTGTTCTGATATCACTTATTGGAGCTTATTTACTTTTTAGACTCTGGGCCTTTTGTCAAACCCATGGCTAAAAGACAGCCGGACAGGCAAAGATCTGCAGATGGCAGGGCAACCACACAGGGCTGCCTGCCCTTAGGAAACAATGCTAAACCGAGCAGCAGTGGGGACTGCTGGGTGTAAATGGTCTGCACATGGTGATTTAAAAGTGATTCTGCCAGAGGGCAGTGACAGTCTCATATCCTGCCCAGGTATGGCCAGGTGAGGAGATCATTGTCCTCACACCACACACACCGATCCTAGTCCAAATCCTGGCCAAACAGAGATGCTTTTTACATTTCCATTCTCTATCACCCTTGTTTTAACTCCTTCACAGTACCACTATAATACTTAGTGTCACTCTGGTATCCTCGTCCCACAGCTGCCCAGCTGCTCCTCCATCAGCCCACCTGATTCCATTTCTCTCCTCAAATTTCCCTATAATTCCACATCAGCTTTCCTCTGAGCCCACCCCACCCAGAGCACCTGAGCTCCAAACCAGCCATTCCTTTCATATCATGTCAGAGTGATGCAAGAGTGACATCAGTCCTTGCTCTTGCTGTCCCTGTCACCTCGATGACTTTCCTGACTGTCCCCCGCATCTTCTAGGATTTTCTTGGTCCCTCCTGCCTCCTGCCTGTTCTCTTTTCTGTCACTGGCTCCTTTTGCTTCCTTCTCTGGTTCTGCTCTTCAGGGGGATTTTCAGTGTTTGCGTCATTTGGATTTTCGCCCTTTAACTGACCTTTCCCCAGTTGAAATTTCTCATCTGTTTTGTGCTTCCCAATTATACTAAACACATTTGTCAGAACTTGAAAAGGTCAGAAAGAGCCCATGTGGCTGATGTAGCCCCTTCCAGAGCTTTCTACCTTCCGCTAACCCCAGGTGAGAAGGCAGGGGGGGAAGCTCAGAGAGCAAGGCGGGCTGAATGCTGGCCCTGTCCCCAGCCATGCCTCTGCCGGTGGTTTTGGGGTGAGTGTGTGAGGGCTCACTGAGCAAGCTCCGCAGACATCCTCTGTACAAGTCCCATAAGGGCTAGGGATGAAAAGGCTGGAAAATGTGACCAAAGCCTGAATAAGCTGGGATGTAAAGCCCTGTGCATGAGGGAGACAAAAGGCAGGGGGCTCAGGCGTGTACATGCCTTGTGACACACAATGATGCTGCGTCTCGCACAAACCCAGGCTGTGACATCTCCCCCCAAAGCACTGCCCTCCCCTGTCCCGACCTCCCACAGACCTCAGTGCAACCACCTCCCCGTGCCAGTACACATACCCCGACGTTGCTCCTGAAGGCACGAAACACCTGTTGACTCTCCCAGACACGCTCACAAAAACACACCCAAGGCTCAAAGGTCCTGGCATAGGAACGCTCAGCTCAGCCCGGTTCATCAGGGCGGGAGCTCGCAGCTGGCCTGAGGCAGCACAATGGACTCAGCCCCCCCAGGTGTCTGTCCAAAGTTGGCAGGATCTGTTCCAGGCATCCTGCCGTGCTCGGCTTTGGTACTCTGTGTCCGTTCGTCACCTACGCCCATGCCCGATGCAGTGCAGGCTGCTTTACAGCTCAGTGCTATCTCTGCTATTTGTTGCTGGGGTTTGGGTTTTTTTTTTTCCCAGGGTCAGGCACAGTTTTTCCTCATTGCTTTATGATGAAAAGTTTGATTGTTTCTGAGGATCAGAGGAAATTACTTTCTTGCTCCCTCATATTTCAGACCCTGGAGTGGAAACTGTCTTTCTGTCATTGACTTTCTTCTCTCGCCCGCTGGTTGCTCAGCTGCTCCCTTCTGATTTGGACTCTGCTTTCTGGTTGGTGCTTGATGGTGGAGGGAGATCTTCCCTGTGAAACACACGGCCTCTCAAAGGCACACCGACTTCTTTCTTCAATTCCACTGCCACATCCCTACACTTCCAGACGCATCCCGCTGATCCCTGGGCAGAGACACGCTTGGGGTACAGCCCCAAACGACCTGGGCGATCCGTTGGTGGGCAAACTCACCTTGGGCAGATCCCCCTCATTGCTCCCACAGTACCGTGTGCTCCCACCCGGGCCACGCGTGGGCGGCTCGGCTCTGGCCATGAGCCTCAACTGCACCCGGCTGCCCGCCCGCCCAAGCTGTGCCCCCTCGGGAGCATCCCCCTGCTCCTTCCCATCTCCCACACCCCTCCGGTACCACGGCTCACAGGGGTACCCGGGGCCCGGGATGACGGATGCGGGGATGCAGGGATCGGGAGGCGGGACCGGCGTGGCGGCGAGGGGCGGCCGTCGGGGTGACATCTCCCCGAGGGGACTGCGGCGGGGGTAAGCCCGAGGGAAGTGGATTCCGGGGGGGAAGCGGGGGCCTCCGTTCCTAAGGACGGACCCGTCCGGGGGTGGCATTCGCCGGAGCGAGCTGGAGCGACGGGTCCCTTGGAGACACCCTCTCTCCATGGCAACCTAAATCGCTTCCTGTGAAGAGCCCGAAATAACCGAGGAGTCGGGGGAGAGGAGCGGAGCCGAGCCGAGCGGAGCCGAGCCGAGCGGGCAGCGGCGGCGGGGGGGGGGGCAGGTCCGGCGGACGGCGGACGCGGGGCTGCGGGAGCTTAGCGCGGGCGGGCAGGGAGCGGGAGGAGCCTTCGCGCCCGGCTGCCGGGGCAAGAGGGGTTCCCGGGCCGGGGGTGGGGAACCCGTCCGCTGCCTCCCACCCGACTCCCCCAGTGCTTCCCCAGGGCTGCAGCGGGGGGCACGGTGCCGGACGTGCCCGTGCCAGCAGTCATGGGGTTAACGGGAGGCAGCGAGCGAGAGAGACAGAGACGGAGAGAGAGAAAGAGGGGCTGGACCAGTGCTCGGCAGCTGTTTATTTCAAGGCATCTCTCGCTCCCTCTCCCTCAGCCAGGGCTCAGCCTCGTCAAACCTTCCTCCTCCTCTTCCTCCTCCTCTTCTTCCTTCGTCCTGGCCATGAGAGGCACGGGTAGCAGCAGCTCTGCTCCTCCATCCCCCTGCTTCGCCGCCCCGGCTGTGCCCCACTCGTCTCCCAGCAAGGTAAGTTCATCCTCTCATCCCGGGCTTGGGGGACGGGGTGGGGATGGGGCTGCAGGCGAGAGGAGTAGGGAAGGATTCGTGCCCGTCTCCAAGTCACCTCTCCCCGTCTCCTTCCCTGTGTCCTTTCTCCCCCTTCTTTTTTTCTCCTCTTCCATCTAGGTGTTCTGCCTCGTTCTACATGGCTGCCTCTTTCCCCCCAACCCTTCTTCTCCTTTCAGTCTGGGGCAGGGGATGCCCAAGGGGCTGGGAGGGAGGGGGCAGAGCCGAGGCATCGCTGTCTTTTGCCCTCCAGCTCTGGGCTCCATCACAGACCTGTTGTGCTGGAGCACTAGAGCCTGCACTGAGGAAAGGCGACTTCAGCCAAATTGGTGCAGCTGGAGAAAGGAAGCGGAGGGGTCAGTACCTCCTGCCTTGGCCAAGGGTGCACGGTGCAAGAGAGAGCAATTCGTATCTGGAGACTCAGCAGCTGAAGCACTTAGATGCCCAGGAACAGTAGGAAACTGAGAGTCAGAAGATTGGCAGACTCATGACACGTATTGCAGACAGGCACTAGATATCAGGGGACTGGCATCCTAGAGAGCTTCTTGGAACGGGGCCACACTCACAGTTCCCAAATGCAGGGAGACTTGAGCTCATAGGACTACTGATGGGCTTCACACACTCATTCCTTAGCTAACAAAATGTTCAAATGCACCATCCCCCTTCCAGCCTAGGATTCTGCTCCAGACTAGGATTTCCATACCCATCCCATAAGGGTTCATTCTGGTACCCTATAACAGGAATTCCCACTGGCACTCACCAAACGCTGCAAGACCTTCACTGACACAGGGCAAGCAGTGTCAGCCTTTCCCAGCTGCTGCCACCAACGCTCTCAGCCTCAGACACCAAGCAGAGCAGCCTTGACGTGCGCTGCTGCATTCAGACTGCAACCCCCCACATTCAGCCCCCTGTGTGTGCTGTGGGCCCTGGCCCCGTGCACAGTGAGGGCTCCTTCCCCAGATGGGCTTGGCTTGGCTCCCCGCAGGGTACCAGCATTCAGATTCACACTCTGAGCTGCTGAAACTCCTCCGAGTGCAGCAGAATTAACTCCCTGGGGCAACTGCTCCAGGAGTCCTCCCTTTGCCCATCTCCATCCAGCCAAGTGCAGCGGCATCGGGCTTCATGCTTCCTGCTCCTAAACCAGTGAGGACTGCATCTCTGCCTCTTGGAGCATGAACTCTGGGATCTTCACGGCCACCGATTAAAACACAGGCGTGGTGTGTCTGGGGCAGCAGACAGCGTGTGGGGGCCTCACCGCCAGCGCCCAAACTTGCTCTGCTCGATTCTTGGGAGGTAGCTGCTAGGTTCCACAGTCCCACATCACAGTCTGGCATCAGTAGCCATCACCATAACCCTTAATTCTGACCGGGAGTGAAAAAATGATGGCCAGCCTAGTGTTCTTCCGCGGCCAGGAGGGCTGGGTCCTCCTCGGGTTTGTTTTGAGTATTTTTTATGACCATTCCGAGCGGGATCGTTGCGGTGGGGGAGCTGGGCAAAGCCAGGATTTGCATGAAGCTCTTGGCACTGCGGGGTTGCTTAATGGCAAGCAGTATTTCAGCCAGCAGTAAGTTTCATAATCTTGGCCCAGCTCCTGTAAATGTTTTGTTCCTCAGGGTCATGAGCCTCTCTCCCCTTCTTCCATCCTTTCCCTCTCTTCCCAAACTGGTTGGCAATTTCATTGTTCCAGCGGAATGTGAGGTCATCACTGCATAAGGAGAGGTGATTGATTGCTTAGGTCACTGGGTCCTGTCCCTTACTGGGCTTTGAATGCTGGCTTGCAGACCTTGAACTGGACTCTGTGCTCAAAGGTGAGGCAATGTGGGGTGCAGGGGGGCACGGTGGTGCATTCCCAGCAGCTTGAGTCACTGAGCAAACAGAGTGCTGCATTCTGAACTAGCTGGAGTGCTCAGAGAGCAGACAGCTTCAATCCTAGAGGCACAGTATCACAGCAGTCAAGCTCGAGATGTTACAAAAATACAGATAGATCATCATCTGCCAGCTGAGCCAGACAGAATCAGATGCAACCCTTTTCCTATCCCCAGATGGAAGGAGGCTCTACCCACTTCTCACTGACAAGGCTTGTGTGTGCTCAGCTCCATTCAGTTGCTCTCCAGTCAGGGCTGATGTTGGCCAGGCATTGAGAAAGCTGTGAGATTCTCAAATTTTAAGGCCAGAGGGACCATTTTGATCACTGACTCTGACCTACAGCAGAGCACAGGCCAGAGAATTTCACCAATCTCCTTTCCTGCATCAAGCCCATAACTTCTGATTGAACTGAAGCCTCCCTGTTAGAAACAGGGCCAGACGAAGTCTCCAGGCAGCTGGGACCGGGTCACTATTTAGGTGGCTTCTGCTGGCATGTGCCCCTCCTCAGTCACAGTTTGGTTTCTCTTCTGAATTTGCCACACTTCAGTGTTCAGCATTCTGCAACAGCAGGTTACAGCTTGCATTTGATGTGAGGGAGATGCAACATGGACATTGCCTGTGCACGGCTTGCACCTTGGCTCTTCTATATGCCAATAGGATTTGTTTTGGGGATCGCGGTGTTCAAGAGACCTGGACACAGAGAAGGAGCTGCCAGCAGCGAATCCTAGGGCTTCCTAGGGGCGTGGTAGCATCCAAACACTGGAGCTCAGGATGACACATTCAGGGTGTAGCCTGTGCTCCCCGGTCTGAGCAGAAGTGCAGCAGGCTTTGCTCCTAGGCAGCAGTTAGGATGTAAATCTCCAGCCCCTCCTTGGTGAGCTGGGTTACCTGCTTTGGGGCATGGCTACTGAGATCTGCTCTCTCATGTCCCAGCAGTGCTGGGTCTGTGCTGTGGGAGACTTACACAGAGCGAGGAAGCTGGGGAACAGCAGCAGGATTCATGCTTCCATCCTGCAAATGTGATGAGAGCAGCTCTAAATAGATTAACCCTCAGGGATCTCTGGTCTGGATCAGTAGTGAGGTCCATATGCAGCAGCAAAAAGTGGTGTAATTCTTACTCACAGCTTTCAGGCACCAAGATTCACAAACGGAGCTCAATGAAGTGCCCTAGGGGAAACAGCTTTGTCATTCACACTCTTGTCATCTGTGCTTCAAAGGACTGGAAGGCTGCGATGAAGGCTCTCTACCTACAGTGAGAATTCACAGGTCCATCTTTGGATGCTGGGAGCAGCCCTGGCTGATTTTCTCACGATTAGACCTGGGAAACAGATCTGAAAGCAAGAGCCATGCCATGTGGTACCGTTGCAGACATGCAGTCTCTCTGCTCTGGCACACGAAGGCTTCTTGAACTGTGTAAGGTGTGTGGATACTGGGATTTGTAAGTTCAGGTAGTAGGAGCCTTAGTGTCCCCTCCTTCTTTCTGAAGACCTCTTTATTCAGCATCCACACTGGGAGCTGAATTAAGGGCATTTGTGACACTTGCCTTCCCACACAGCAGCATCTGGGCCCAGGACACAATCCCCCCCACCAGTGGCTAGCTACAGATGCCGCAGAGGTGGCTTAGCTACTGCTTTGTCAATAAGCCACAGGGACACCTGTGCTTTGTGCTCCATGCAGAGTGGACACCAAGCCCTCACCAGTCAGCATTTCCACCTGAAACCCTCCTTTGCTCTCATGGTGTTTATGCTGTGGGAGACATCTCTGTGCTTCTCCCAACCCCTCCACAACCTCTCCTGTGCGTGCTAATGCAGGACATGCTCTCAGGCTCTGGCCACAAGATGATTAGCAAACCAGAATGTGTAGAAGAAACTTCTGGACTGAAAATGTTCTCAAATGCTGTAACAAGCTCCCTAGGGATGTGGTTTAATGCCTATCCCTGGAGGTGTTTAAAAGATACTGAGATGTGGTGCTGAGGGACATGGATTAGCATCAGAGATGGCAGAGCTAGAGAACAGTTGGACCAATTCTATGATTCCATGATTCTGTGACCAAGACTGACTGACATTGCCTCCTTCCTGCACTCACCACCTTCGGGATAGAGGCACCAGTAGTCACCTGCTCTTCACCATTGGCAGCAGAACCTGTGCACAGCAGTGTCTCAGGTCTGAGGCTTACACCTGATGTCCATGTTGTCACCTCCATGGCATTACGTGCTCATGAGGAGGTCAGTGCTGGGTCTTGCTCCTTCCTTTGACTCCTCTTACAGCTCTTACCTGTGGCAAAAGGCTAAAATTCAGACTGCTGGGGATTGAAAGCAATTCAGGATTAGGCTCTGTAGGGTTTCTTATACCCAGGCCTCAGACCCTGGGAATCCATGGTTTTGGGGTGCTGTTGCTGGAGCTCACAATCTCAGCTGAGCAGTACAGCAAGGTCTCCCTCATCAGACATCCCAACAAGCAAGAAGAGCACAGTGAGATGAGTGATCCAGCACACTTACCCACCTACACCCAAGCGTGTTTGTGCTGCTAGAGCCATCTGCCTTAGGAGGAGTGCTGGTAGTTGCATGTGCTCTAAGGTCTACCTGCACCTGGAAAAGGTCTCCACTCCTGGGGTGGTACTGGATCCACACCTCCTGCTGCCTGATGCAAAACAGCCCCTGAAGAGCAGAGCTGTAACAGGATGTCATGCCACAAGCAGAACAGGCTCTTCACCCCAGGGAACCACTGTCCCTTGATGAGTCCCAGGCACTCCAAGCCACCTGGAAAGCACTCGAGCAGTCTGTGTGCTCTCTAGCCCAGGGACTCACATAAGGAGGTCCCTGACACTTGAAATTCCCTCCCTTTCCAAAGTCCAAAAGAAATTGTGTCACAGATTTGTGTTGCCAGACGTGATCCTCCACAGCATCGTGATCATCATCCAGATGGCCAAGATCTCACCAGCCTCTGGCTTCAGAAGAAACTTGCTACGTTCTGCTGCCTCTCTGAAGAACTGCATTTTAATATCGAGTTCCCTCCAAAGCTTAGGGGTTCAGGAGCAAAGTACAAAGAAATGCTGAGAATAGCTGCTCTTTTCTCCTCATCTTCATCTCAGGATCCCTCCAGAGATCCCTCTCGCCCCGAAGGGAAGGGCAGGGCACTAGCCGACAATTCCTTTTCTTTTTTCTTTCTTTCTTTCTTTTTTTTTTTTTTTTTTTTTCTCTCTTCTGTGAACATTGTTTAAATATTTAACAGAAGGAAACTAAAAATATCCCCAGTTAATGCAGCAGGAGCTAGACAGCTCCTCACTCTTGGTGCCCTTCCTCCCAGCCCCTCTCCTCAGGTGTACCACGGGGGCATGAGTCCCCTTACCACAGCGTGCAGTGGGCCCTTCCCTCAGCAAGAGGAAGGGGAGCTCTGGAGGGGATGCAGGTTTAGGTCAGGGCATGGGCTGAGCCGGAGGGGGCGGCAGGAACACCTTGGGAGCCAGGAGGTGCAGGGCTGCTGCCCGGGGGCTGGAGGTGCAGAGTTTGCCTCTGCGTTGACTCCCTCGCTCAGCATCCCCCCATTTCTCTGTCCTGGCAGGTGCAGAAGGGCATGACCGTGGAGTTGTCAGCATTTGTCCTTTCCCCTTCGAGGATGAAGGAGGAAGCTGAATATCTTGAGTGACTGTGTGTGTGCGTGCGAAGGCAAGCACGGGTCAGGAGCATAACAGCTCACAGGGCAAAGCTGGCGCTGCGCAGCGCCCGGCCGAGGAAAGGGGCAGAGGTATGAAGGGCAGCTCTGCCACTGCCAGACTGGTGCCAGAGGGGAGCGTGTGGCCAGTGCAGAACTCCAGCCATTACTCTGTGTTACTGCTGCTGCCTACTGCTCAGCCATGGCAGGTGGGAGAGAGAGGGGAGAAAGGGAGAGACGGAACAGAGCAGAGAACATTAGGATAAGCAGGATGGGAAGATAATTCCATGCTAGCCAAGAGGAAAGCAAATACTAAATATTTGATAGGCTTATTTTTGCTCTTAAATGCTTTAGTGAGGCTGGACTTTTCTCGCTGATTCGCTCTTTCTTGCTCTGCTTGGTTTCTCACTCTCATGCTTCCCCTCTTGCTCCCTCACCCTGGCACACAATGAGGAAGCTCCTTTTTTAATAAATGGATCACGGGCTCTGGACTATAAACAAGCACAGTCCAACTTGTTCCAGTGATAAGCAAACAAAGATGCCAAATCCTCCTCTGGCCCCAGTCAGGGGAGTCCACAGGGAAGCTGTGCTTGTGCTTCTGCATGTGTGCTCCAGAGACTGCTCCTTGCTTTTGCATATGTGTGCTAAGATCCGTGTTTCCCTGTGGCACTGGGGTCAGGGGGATGATGCACCTCTGTGCAGGGCAGCATGGAGGCACGGGGGCACAAGTGCAGGAGTGGGTCTCCACTGGGGCTGGGAGGTTGCCTGCAGTGGCACACACTGCTCCCAGGGAGAGAGCAGTTGCTGCTGGGTGAGGGGACACTGACACCTCTCCTTTTTGGTTCCCAGTGAAGATGAGAAAAGATCCTCAGTGAGCAAAGACACTGCTGCATCTGAGATGGAGCCCAGTGCCTGGTAGGTTCACAGCTTCCCACATTCGCTGGCAACACGGGAAGGCGACAGGAACGTAGGTGGCAGGCTGCTCCCGGCTGCTCCGGGCTTGGCCTTTCAACGGGAGGGACATTTCAGATAAGACTCTCTCCTTCCTCCCTCCTGGCCTGCAGCAGGATGCCTCCACTCCTCTCCTACATCCACTCCCTGCAGCTTTGGCATCTCCTCCTCCTGGTCTCAGCTGTCCCAGCTCCTGGCGTCTGGTCTCTTCGCTCTCGGGGCCCGGCGGCTGCTCGACCTCTCTGCACCCGTCGGAGCTCTTCAGCCCCGCGTCCTATTTGCATCTGGGACAGGACCTCAGTGCCGGAGAGAGATTCTCGCTTTGCCGTGCCCCGCCAGCGGGCCCCGGCGCAGCAGGCAGGAGAGCTGCGGCACGTCATGAGGCTGCGGCGCCAGGCGCCGGGGGCTCGCCCCGCCACCCCCTCCGGCTTTGAGGACGGAATGCCTTCCTCCCAATACCCCTGGGCCATTGTTTGGGGCCCCACTGTGTCAGACGAGGACGGAGGAGACACCAACTCGGCCAACCCAGGCTTCCCGCCGCTGGGATACACCTTCGTGTCGCCGCACGGGATGGCAACGGCGCAGCCCAACTCGCACTCGCTCCTGCACAATGCGGGGCTCAACCTTCGAGAGACGCCGGCCACCCTGCGGCCCTTCTTGTTCGGGCCCCGGGGGGAAGGTAAATCAGCCCTGTGCTCCTTTCACCCCCTCCCTGTCCTCGCAGGAGCAGCTGCTTCTGCAAAATATAGGAGAGCCCCAGCAGGAACCTGTCCTTGCACTGCTGCTCAACAGGGACTGGTGGGGACGGCTGTCGCACCCCCCGTGTCACCATCTGTCTTGCAGGTGTGGACCCCCAGCTGTACATCACCATCACCATCTCCATAATCATTGTTCTGGTCGCCACTGGGATCATATTCAAGTTCTGGTGAGTAGTGTTTGGGCTGATGGAGACTGTCACCACGCCAGTATCTGCAGGTGGGTGGGCAGGAGGACTGTGGGCTTGGAAGCCATTTGTCCCAAGGGAGCAGATCCCATGCTGTAAGCCCCTGCTGGGCTCTAACACCAAACATTGTGGGACCCAACGAACCTCTGTCTCGTTGAGCACTGGGGAGAGAGGCTGCTCTTTCCCTCACCCCTTGTCTCTTTCTCCAAAGCTGGGACCGTAATCAGAAACGCCGGCGGCACTCCGGGCAGCAGGGCAGTGGCAGGCAGCAGGAAAGCCAGCAGCCCCTCACGGACCTCTCCCCCACCACCATCAGCATCCTGGGGCCCTACAGCGACTCACTGGCCCCCACACCCAAGGCAGAGGAGTCCAGGCAGGGCCAGGAGGGTGTGGAGAAACTGGGGGACCACAGGAAAAGCACAGCCTTCCAGCTCAACCGGTGAGTGGCTGGGGAACTGGGGTGGGAAAGGGTGGCGAGGGATGGGGGCAGAGGCACACTGAGGCAGGACTAAGGTGCCAGGTGATTGGAGTGGTGGGGCAATGTGAGTGCCTATTGCTAATTAATTTCTGATTCCCTTTTCCCCCCAGAATCCCACTGGTGAACCTGTGACACTCACAGGAGAAGCAGAGCTGGCTCCATTCACCCTCCTGTCACAGCCAGCGAGCACAGGCTCCCGCTGCCCCTGCTGCCCCAGGAACAAACCACCTCCCTGTGCCACAGCTGCCCACCACCACCACCATGATTAACCAAGGCCACCAGGATGTGCCTGGGCAAATGGACAAGCTGGGCCTCCTTAGCTTCCTGCTGGGGGAAGGTTGGGGTACCCCCCCAATCCACACAGGACAGGGTGATGAGAGAGCAGAATGGTGGGAGGGAAGGCAGCTGGTGGTGGTGGTGTGAAATCTTGTCCTGCCCAGCTCCTCTCCTAGCACACACAGACACATACATGGATCTCTGTGACTCTCCCACCAGTGCATGCCTGACGCCGGGGGTAGGCGAGGTGGAAAGGCGTACTCCTGTCCCTGTGGGCCCTCACCCCTCTGTGTGCCCCTTCCCATCTCGTGTGCTTTGAAGTGAACACCTGGAGTTCAGTGGCTGCAGGATTACCTGCCAGGGCTCAGTCTCCCCTGAGCTGGGACTCAGGTGGTTGCAGGTTCTTCTGGTCCTGAGGCCTTGACCCCTCCCAAGGGGAGGTGAGGCTTGGGCAGAAGAGGCTCGCTCAGCACCTGGCTCCTGTCAGCAACCCATTCGCTTTAAAGAAACATCACCTCCCCCTCCAGATGGAAGATATTCACATCTTGCCATTTTCTTGCTGCCTAATACTCTGTTTTCACTCTTCAGTTTGCATCTTTCTTCATCCCCTTGTCCCCATTTTTTTCTCTCAGTTCCTCCCACCACCACTTCTCTCGCCAGTTAAGTTGGAAAGGTTCCTTTGGCTTTCCTAATGTTTTGATCTCTTGGGAGCCTCCTTGCTGTCCCATTCCACCTCCTTGCTGTCCCCCTCCAATTCCCCAGCCTCCTACAGCAAAGCTTTTCTGAAGAGCACCAGTGTATGGTGATGTTCTTCTGAAAATCTGAGGTGAAGCTCTCTGCCTATCATGTTGTTTAGCTCTTGTGCCTCAGGACACTGCCGGAGCAGCTAAAGCATGGCGTGCAGATACAGCTGAGGAACTTGGGATTTGCTGGGCCCAGCTGGAGAATTGCTTCCAGGCACTCATGCCACAGGCAACAAGCAGCAGACTTGACTCTCTGGGAATGACAAAGAGCAATTTAGGCTTGACCTTGGGAACATTTGTAGGATTGCCCTCTGCTGCTGCTGGGAGTCTCCTGGAATGCAAGGTGACTGGAAGCACACAAGGCAGCGTTCACCGAGGGCATGAGAAAGGGGATAGCTGGGATGTTCACCTCCAAAACTGTGTTGCCCCAGCTGGTTAGGGACCAAAACCAATGGCACAGGTATCAGTGCAAAGCAGTTGCCTGAGCATACATTTTGGTGCTGTATGGTCTGGGCGCCAGGCAGCCAAATGTCAGTGAGCTGTGCGAGCAAGGCCAGCACATCTCAACCTCTTCCTATGTACTGACTCATGGCTGTGACTCTGAGGAAGTGCAAAATGGCCAATCTCAGCTAAATTACAACAGTTGCTTTCCCCTGGCTTTTGTGGAGGCATGAAAAGCAATTCACAAGCCCCACCTTGACAGCCACTGAGCTGAAATTAGGTAGATTTAGGTAAAGGTGCCCCTATGTTATACAAACACCTTGCTGGACTGATGTGGCAAGCGGCAGGAAATGCACCCACATTTTGAAGGTCCTGATGCACCAGAGAAAGTCTCTGACAAAAGTCACCTTGGAGAAAAGAAAATGGACCTTTCACTCTTCATCTCTGCAGTAAGGGCCTGTTCTTTATAGGGAGTTTCACTAGGTGCCTGGTTCTGCCCATGTACCCAGCTGCGTTGTTAGGTGATCTCAGGCCCCATCTGACTCACCACAAAGGACGTTCCAATGAGAGTGCAAATTGCAATGAGCTTTGCAGAAAAACAGTAGAGACTGGGAGAAAAGGACAAGTCAAATAAAGTTATTGGCTTATTAAAAGCACAAAATAGCTGGGAGATGTAGGTGGAAAAGAACTCTGGAGGTCTCCAGTCTAAGCACAGGCAGAGTCTCCACACAGAGCAGAGGATACTCTATTACTTTACCCTAGATCCACCTATCACTGAGCCTTTTCTTCATCCAGACTCCATTCAAGGCTTTGGTGGACATTCAAGCTGCAAATGGACAGGACAGAGAAGATGGAAGATGGCTGGTCCTGCCTGCTGCCCCATTCACCACCACCTCCAACAGCTTGAGGGCATCTCAGGGCTGTTCCTCTTCTTGCTGGCACACCAGCACTGGGGAAGGATATCTGCATGTGGTCTGCAATAGGCTGCACTGCTTATTGCTGGCAGTTTACAATGGCTTGAATTGGTTTCAGTAATCTTCCAGATCAGATTAATTAGATTGCTCCTTGATCAATAGTCCTCGTTGAAACAATGCCAGAGTTTAGACTCTACCACTTCAAGGGCTGCCCTTGGACTTTCCTTTCTACATGCTGCATGGAGAGAAGGTCTGTAACAATGTGGCAGGGTGTAGTGAATACCATGCTCCAACACTTGATGCAAGGAAGCCCTGTGTTCTGCTGGCCAGGCTTTTGGAACCTCCACAAACAAATCTGGTTTTGATGGCTTGGGTTGGGTTTTTGTCCCTCTTTTACACCTCTCTGGTTTTGTTAAAAGTATCACCAGGGAATGAAGCCTTTCATGGCTGCTGTGGTAAGGGGGAAGCTGGGCAACACAGTGATGGACAATTGGACATGCTGAACATCTTTTCCAAGGCCACTGTTTCCAGCCAAATCTGTCTTTGTGGCAGTCATTCACCCTCTTACACAAAACAGGTTAGATACATGAAGCAACTTCATTGTGCTGCCCAAACATGCATTGCTACACTTTGTCCCCAGAACAAACCAGTCCAAGCACCTGTGGACACACAAGCCTCTTCCAGTCAATAAACAATCTCACTGGGTCTGCTTTCTTCATGGCTGGAGCCTTCTAAAGCATCATCCCCCATGCAGACTGGAGCCAGACCATGCCTGCAACCTCTTCCCTGTGGACCGTGCACACAAGACAGTGCATCAAGTACCAGGTCAAGGTAGAGGCCAGCACCTTTTCAGTCACAGCCCATCAGGTTTCCCTGTCTTCTAGGTGACTGGAGGAGAAAGATCTGGATCCATTTTGTTCCAATGAAAATTTTACAGAGAGAGAAGTGAGTGTGAAAACCAGCTGCAAATGTTGATGGTCTTGGGCTGAGCCTGCCCAACATTTCTGTGTTATAGAGGCAACATCCTGACAGGCCAGTGGAGTCAAAGGCACCATATCTGTGGGGAGCTCCTGGGGGAACATGGCTTGGTTAATGCAAGGGTGAGCGCAGTGGGAAGGAGGGAAGGTCTCAGGACAACCTCTCTCTTCCACTCTGTATTGTTTCAGGACAAGAACTGAAGTCTCCCCCTGGTTACCCAGCAGAATGTCAGGACCACAAGGCCAAATCCTGCTTTGGGCTTTCCTATTTGCTCAGTTGAAACTGGTAGGCAGGGGAGCAGACCTCCAGTGTGCACTTCACGACAGGGACTCACATCCAGCCAAGCATCCCATGGCTTCAGAGAGGGCTATCTACCTCTTCCTCAATGGCACCTAAGTGCCCTTGCAAATCTGGTCCCTTTGTTCCCCACAAGGAAAAACGTTTAGAAAAGAGCTGTTTGCTCATTCCCTGCAATTCCCAAACACAACCACCTTCACACTGCCCAGAATGAAACCACAGCACAGCCTCAGAGCCCAGCCCTGCAGCACAAAACCCCTGCACCACACTCCAGCTGCCAGATTGCCCCCCTGCTGATGTCTCACTCTAGTCCTCACCCTGCCCTGGCGAGACCACACAGGTAGGGCTCCCCTTTTTTTCCACCAACTGCTGGCTCTCCACTCCTTTTTTCCTGTTGTTTCCCTTTCCCAATGTTTTCCCACTTCCTACTCCTGTCCTGTACCATGGTTTCCCTCCCAGTTAACTCTCCCCTCCTGCTGTTTCATTCTCCCCACTCCTCTCTTGTTCTCCCTTCACCACTCAGTCCTGTTCTGCGGCTCCCATCCTCCCCTCCGTCCTCCCTCCTGCTTCCCTGCTCAGTCTTGCTCTTTCCCCTCCTCTGCCCTTGTGAGCTGTGATATATATTTTTTGTAGGATTTCTCTTCTCCTCGTGGTGAACTATTCAATTCTTGTGGGATGTTAGTTTCAACATTTTTAAATAAATCTTTGCA
The DNA here is from genome assembly GCF_026170545.1 of Melanerpes formicivorus. Taxonomy (NCBI): domain Eukaryota; kingdom Metazoa; phylum Chordata; class Aves; order Piciformes; family Picidae; genus Melanerpes; species Melanerpes formicivorus. The sequence continues at coordinate 10,228,771 of NW_027142360.1, read as the reverse complement.
AAATACTGCAAGCAGAGCTCTTAGTGCTGTGGAAGAGGCTGTGATGGAGATTCCAGGGTGGGATGAGAGGCACTTCACTCTGGGCAGACCCCAGTGTGAGCTCAGACATCTGCCATCCCACAGTCTCTTCTTGGGGGGTAGACAGGGCGGTGTGGCCCTGCATCCCTCTTGTCTTGGTCTTCTTGCTGGCCAAAAGAGGCCCTTTGACCCTCCTCTGTTCCACAGAGCTGTTCTGCTTCCATAAGCTGCTGCCTCCCAGCCATGTTTTGGGGCAGCTTGTCACATGCTGGGAGCCACCAGTATGTCTGGGAGAGGTGTAAGAAACTGCGAGGGAAAGGAAGGGAGATGGAGTGATGCCGGCACAGGAGCCTCCCGCACTCTGTTCCCCGCGGCTGCCTCCGCACTTTCTATTTCCAGCCCTGCTGCCTCCCCTCCTGGCCACAGTGCTGCTGCTGCTGCTGCTGGTTTCCAGGGCTGCTCTGTAATTAAGCATCTTTGTCTCCTGCAATTCCCCCACTTCTCAAGCTCTGGTGGTGGCTGGTGCTGGGCTGGGCACAGAGGAGCTGCTGTAGACCAGTCCCAAGACACGGTGGCCGCCCTGAAAGGCTGCTCCTGCTGTCTGAGTCCTTCAGCCACAGGAGGTGTCCCTGAACCACTGCTTTACTGTTGGAGGAAGGAGCAAGCTCTCTGGGCCTGGCTTGATATTGGACTCTGCCCTGGGGTGTCTGTCCACTGGAAGGACCCAGGACCACCTCCTGTTGCAGGGCCGGACCACATGGCACCTTGCACCCTGGACAGGGTCTCTGTGGGTCCATTGGAAGCAGACACATGAGTGGCTGGCCCAGGACACCCACGTGTGAGAGGCTGACCCACACCTCTTCTGCCCCTGTGCCAAGTGTGAGAGGACTATCCCTTAGCCCTGTTGTTTTAGGTGACTGTCCACCTGTTCCCTCTGCCTGATCCTCACCAGTAAACCACCTGCAGCTGGGCCTGGGCAGGCTGGAGTATTTGACTGAGGAGGTGACAAATTCTCCCTGTGCTGAAAGTTCAGATTCATGTACTCATTGGTGCAACGAGATGTCTTGCAGAAACCTCATCCTCTTCCAGCCAGAGCTTCAGCCCTTCCTGCTGATTTGTCATCAGATGTTTTTCTCAGCAGAGGCTACAGATGCTCAAATGTTCCACTTCTTCACCAGGATTTGCTCTTTTCCTTTCAGAAGACTTGTGAGCTGCCCCTTCTTCTTCTGACTTCCTGGAACACTGACTCCCTAGTCCAGTCCCTTTCCATCACCACTTGCCACAGCATCACTCTTGCCCTCCTGCCCATGCTGACTTCTTACTTTCCAGCCTGCTTCCAGTCCTGCATACCTTCCCAGCATCTCCCCAGCATCTCCCCAGCATCCTGGGGAGGGAGCTCACCTGAGCTGAGATTTCACCTGGAGTGCTGTGTCCAGCTATGGGGGAGGCAACACAAGAAGGTTGTCGACCTGCTGGAGAAGGCCCAGAGAAGGGCCACGAAGATGATCAGAGGGATGGAGAACCTCCCCTATGGGGACAGGCTGAGAGAGTTAGGGCTGTTCAGCCTGGAGTAGAAAAGGCTCTGGGGATACCTTAGAGCAGCCTTCCAGTACCTGAAGGGAGCCTACAAGAAAGCCAGGAAGGGACTTTATTACAAGGGCTTGTGGTGATAGGATAAGAGGGAATGGATTGAAGCTTGAGGAGGGCAGATTGAGACTGGAGATCAGGAAGAAATTCTTTCCAGTGAGGGTGGTGAGACACTGGAACAGGTTGCCCAGGGAGGTCATGGATAGCTAGTGGGAGGTTTCCCTGCCCAATGGCAAGGGGCTTGGAACTGGATGATCTTTAAGGTCCCTTCCAACCTAAACCAATCTATGGATCTACGAAATTAAAAGCAAATAAATCGGGCAGCTGTGAGCACAAAGGTACTGGTAGGAAAGCACCATGGGCCTTGCTGTGCTCCTCAGGCCTGCAGTCTGACCTGGGCACAGCAGCGTGGACAAAGTGGAGTAGCTCCTGTGCAAGCCCTGATGCAGAGGGAATGGACAGCCTCAGGAAGAACGCAGCTGTGTGCCCTGCTCAAGGATGTGGCTGTGGGGAGGGCCATTCAAGCAGGAGCACAACTGGAAGCTGCCATGAGGAATTGCCCTGACACGGGCAACCACCCACTTCAGTGCCATGTAAAAGAGTTAAGTAGTTCCCCTGCTTCATTCCTGCTTTGATCCTCGGAGGCAGAATTGAATCTTCATTGAGGGCTGCTGTGTCTCCAAGTGCACATTGCCCTCAGTGAGTAATAGACCATTCAGTGACGCATTCCACATTGATCCGAAGCCCAGCGTTCCCTGGGAGTGACCAGAATGCAAGCAAAACCATCTTCAACTTCAGATCAATCCTCACAAGGAAGCTGGCAGGGAAACAAATGTCACTCTCTGCTCCAGGGACCTGTCCTGCATCTCTGTGGCTCCTAGTTAGAGCTCCAGTGGCAGCAGGGCAGATGCTCCAGGGCAGCCAGGCTAGTCTGGAGGCCAGACTTTGTCAACTGCTGGACACACCATGAGGGTTCAACAAACAAGATAGCAAACAAACCTAGAGTGACTCCAATTTTTGAATGTCAGAGGAACACAGTTTGATGTCTACAGCATGCACTGGTCAAATCTGCACTGCAGCCTGGCCTGGCTGAAGGGATGCTAATTTCTCAGGAAGGTCACCGAAGGAAGGTAGCATCCAAGCCTTGCTAAATGATCTAGAAGGTGGAAGGTTTCTGAGCCATTCCTAAACCAAGGAGTTGTGTCCTCTGCTAGTGTCTGAAGAATGAATTTAGTCAGGCTAGTGTTTTGTGAACACAGCTGAACATCATCATTAACCAAAACAAGTGGACCAGTTAAACACACCTGCAGTGGAGGTATTTGAGTCACACCCATGTGGTGATGGGCTATATAAGCCTGAAATGGCACACAGAGGGACTTGGATGGGTGGGCTCAAGCCAGCCTCATGAAGTTCAATAAACCCAGGTGTAAGGTCCTGACCCTGGGTAGAGGCAATCCCAAGCACAAATGCAGGCTGGACAAGGAGTGGCATCCACAACTTCCCTGGGGAACCTGTTCCAGTGCCTCACCACCCTCACTGGTAAGAATTTCTTCCTGACCTCCAGCCTCAGTCTGCCTTCTTCAAGCTTCAATCCATTTCTTCTCATCCTGTCACTCCAAGCCCTTGTAAAAAGACCATTCCCAGATTTCTTGTAGCCCCCTTCAGTACTGGAAGGCTGCTCTAAGGTCTTCCTGGAACCTTATTTTCTCTTTTAGTACAAGGAACTGAAGCTGTTGTTCATGTTAAAGAGAGTGATGAGAGAGGAGGAACATGAGGGAGGGCAGAAAAAGACAGGTTGTGGTTGGGATTCAATGATGGGCAGGAAGAGGAAGCAGAGGAAGAGATCAGGATGGAAATCCAGAGCTAGAGGAGTTTAAAAAGAACTGGGTAAATGAAAACAAGACAGGTGAAGCAGGGGTCTAGGAGCTCATGGGTACCAGGCTGAAGCCCTGGTTTAGCCTGAGTGCTCACATAGCTCTCTGGTCCTTCTAGCTGCCTCCAGAGCAGCAGGAGGGTTTTGCTTGCTCCCCTTCTGGGAAAGAAAAGGGAAGCAGGTGAGACTGTGGATATCCATGGCTCATTCCTTAGAGCTCAGCCTCGCTGCTGCACTGCGGACCCAGCCCACGTGTCAGAGATGCAGGATTGTCCTAAAATGTAGGTCAGAGGGTGAAAGTCTCCTCAGCAGGTTTAAAGGCCTCAGCCCTCCTGATGTGCCTGCCAAAGGATAATGCAGTCCCACTTAAAGGATGTTGTTGGCTTTTGCTGCCAGCCCATTGAGAGAGAGGTTGCATCGGCTGATTTACAGAAGCACCAAGAACTAAGCCATGAAGGTTGCACTCTGCACAAGCACAGCCCTAACACCACCAAGAGTTAGGCTGTCAGTGCCTGCCCCTGGGCTCCCAGAACCAATATTTCAGCCTCTGGCCTTTACCACTATGGGGCAAGAACAGGACCACCTGCAGTGGTACTGAGTGAGAGAGGAGTCACTCAGACTGGGAGATGAAGGCACTACAAAGCCCAGAAAGTATGACATGTGAGAAAGTGTTTTGCTAAGGTGAAACCAAGGATACAAAAGTGAAGGAGAGAGTAGTGGCATGGACTCAGAGCATTGCTTTGGTTGGAAAAGACCTTTAAGATCACTGAGTCCAACCATTCTCTAGCTCAGCTGAGACTGGTGCTAAACCATGTCCCTCAGCACCACATCTCTGCCTCTTTTAGACATCTCCAGGCATGGGGATTCAATCACCAACCTGGGCAGCCTGTTCCAGTCTTTGAGAACTTTTTCAGTTAAGAGTTTTCTTGTAATAGCCAACCTAAACCTCCCCTGGTGCAGCTTGAGCCTATTTCCTCTCCTCCTATCACTAGTTACTAGGAAGAGGCCCAACACCCACCTCTCTACAACCTGCTCAGCCTCTTGTCCTCCAGACTAAATGACTCCAGTTCCCTCAGCCACCCCTCATCAGACCTGTTCTCCAGACCCTTCACCAGCTTTGCTGCCCTTCTCTGGGCCTGCTCTAGCCCCTCAATGTCCTCCTTGTAGTGAGGACCCCAAAACTGAACCCAGTCCTCAAGGTGTGCCGTATCCCCCCGCTGTGCTGAGTACAGGGGCACAGTCCCTGCCCTGCTCCTGCTGGCCACACCATTACTGATCCAAGCCAGGATGCTGGTGGCCTTTTTGGCCACCTGGGCACACTCTGGCTCATCTTCAGCTGGCTGTTGACCAACATTCCAGGTCTTTCCCTGCTGGGTAGCTTTCCTGCCACTCTGCCCCAAGCCTGGAGCCTTGCATGGAGTCTGCACCAGAAAGGACTGGTGGATGAGCTCATGGCATGATAATGTGAATCCAAGCAGCTTTCAGGATGGTGGATGAAGGTAGGTGTTTCACAAGTTCTGAGCTGACTCTGCATCCTGGGTGCTTGCAGCCATTTGTTTTCTTCTGCTGTGATACTCAGCTGTCGTTTCTCTGCACAAATGGCTTAACACACCCGCCTGGGCTGCGCTTGGTTGCTTTGCTGTTTAAATGTGCACAGTCCTGTGCAGCTCCACGTGACACCTCATGCAAATTGCCCCTTCTACTGCTGTGCACATTTGAAATTAATTTGGGTATGAACACAGCTCGGACTCTGAAGGCATTGTTTAGGCTGAGTGCTCACCCAGCTGCCCTGATCCCTCCGCTTATCTCGGGAGCAGCAGCGTGCACCTCTCCTGCCTGTCTCAGCCTTCAGCTAAAGGCACTGTGTGCTGGAGGTGATGTGCCTGAGATGAAGGTCAAATTTCAGACCTCTGCTGAGTTTGCCAGTTGGTGCAGCCAGAGGATGAGTATTTAGTGGGGAAGCTGGAACACGGAGCCGATGTCTCAGATGGGTCTGCAGCCATGCATTCGCAGTGAGCAGTTTTGAATCCTCGCAGAGCCAGGCTAGACTCTGGGCAGTGCCACGCTCTCCAGTGGTTCAGCAGCTTGCTAAAGTGCCCACAGGCATCTAGGCTTAGGAAAAAGCACTGGTATTGTCACAGCAGGAACTGAAGCTGCCTTCTGGAGAATCTTGTCTCTTAAAGATCAGAGATTCACAGAACCGTGAAGGTTGGAAAAGATTGCCAAGGCCAATGGCCAACCCAGCACCACCATGCCCACTAAACCATGTCCCAAAGTGCCATATTTACACATTTTTTTAACACTTCCAGAGATGACTCCACCACCTCCCTGGGCAGCCTGTCCAAAGCCTGACCACTCTTTCAGTATAGACATTTCTCCTCATATCCAATCTAAGCCTTCCCTGATGCAACTTGAGGCCATTTCCTCTCATCCTATCACTTATTATTTGGGAGAATGGAGCAAACCCCTACCTCACTTCAATCTCCTTTCAGGGAGTTGTAGAGAAGAATGGGGACTCCCCTCAGCTTCCTTTTCTCCAGACTAAATAGCCCCAGTTCCCTCAGCTGCTCCTCACCAGACCTGTTCTCCAGACCCTTTACCAGCATTGTTGCCTTTCTCTGGACCCAGTCCAGCCCCTCAATATCCTTCTGACTGAATCCAGTCCTCAAGGTGTGGCCTCCCCAGTGCTGAGTACAGGGGGACAATCACTGCCCTGGTCCTGCTGGCCACACTATTCCTGATATAGGCCAGGATGCTCTTTCTAGAAGTGGATTTGAAGATAGTCAACTGCTCTACGTATAAGTGACCCTTGTTCTTAAAACCATCAGATCCCAGTGAAACCATCTCCTGAAGAGCCCATCTGGATCACAGGCAGCAGTACATTGTCTGCCCTCACGCACTCAAGTCAGTTCTGCAACATTCTTTATGCCAATGTTTGCTTTCCTCTTCCTCCTGGCTATGAGTCAGCAGCTAGGCTTGAAACCCCTGTCCTTCATCTCTGGGGGAGATGTAGACATCACCCCAGTAATGCCTTAATCTTCCATAGAAACCAGAGCAGAGCCTGTCAGGCACTGAGTTTGCTGTGACTCCCGTTTGATCCCCGGCTCGTATAATCCACTGTGATCTGACAGTGAAGGATTGCATGCCAGGATTTCTGCTTTGGGCAGCTGAGTGCAGACAGGTGCCTAGAGGCAGAGGTAGCTGGGAGCCATGTTCCATGCCCCAGCAACTGCCAGTGTCCAGGGCTGGTGGCAGGACTGAGTGAGCCAGGAGGTACTTCAAGGCAGATGCTGCTGGTTCACCAGAGCACTCAGCCTGTGGCTGCCCTTTGCCCTCTGCTTCCCTTTGCCAGCTGCTCCTGGGGCACCCCTTTCTCCCATGCCCTTTTGCCCTCCTGTGTGAAACCCTGGAGATGTTAAAAAAAAACTTACAGGCAAGGTGCTTTGGGCCATGGTTTAATGGCCCAGGAGGTGTTATGCTGATGGTTGGACTCAATGGTCTTAGAGATGTTTTCCAACTGCAACAACTCCATGATTCATCCCTCTGACTGCCCTCTCTGGCCCAGGCTGAAGAGGAGCAAAGATAGCAGAGGAGCTGGCCTCAACCCCCGCAAGTGCCCAGCTCCCATGGGCACACTCTCCCCTGGGCTTGCAGTGTGAAGCTCATCAGAAATCCCCTCAGATCTCCAAGACACCCAGCTGTCACCTGAGGTAATGGGTCCTGGGCCTGCCTGTCACTCGCTGTCCCCTCCAATTTCCCTGCTAGCTGTCCTCATGCTGGAGGCAGCCAGGATGCAAGTCCTGTGCTCCACGGGTAATTACAGCCCTCCAGCTCTCTCTACAGCCTTTCAGCCTCAGACAGCCAGCACTATTTCCAGGCAAGCCCTGGGCACCCCAGCTTGGCTTCTGCTGCTTTAAGAGCTAAGTCGTTATGAAAATGTCCTGCATTGCATAAGAGGAGAGGACCAGCAGAGATCTCTTGGCCTGTGGCAGGCAGCCCCACTGCACACTCTCGCTCAGAGACTTCCAGTCCCAAAACACATTCAGCCTCCTGGCTTCACTGCTGCTGCTGAGAAGCTGTTCCAGGTCCCTGCACTGGAAGGTAGGAAGCTCCTTCTAATTTCCTACCTCAGTGTACCTATGTCCCAGCTTGTGATAATTCATTCTTGTGCCAGCATTGTCCTCAGGCTTAAACTCAATGTCAAACCCCTTTGTTAACACAGAGTTAATGTTGCTTGGTGATAGCTCATTCCCTCCCAGAACATTATGTTCATCAAAACACAGACTTGTGGAAACCCAGGACATTCAGAGTTAAAGTACATGCCCAGGCAACCTTACTTCTGCTCCTTCTGGCTGCTGCCAGCTCTCTGCATTCACTGCATCAAGTGTAAAGTGTTCTGGGTGGATGAAGGAAGCATTACATGGGACATGGTGTGGGACTGGGAGCACCGGGGGGGTGAGAAAGGAGGGGAGAGCAAGGGGGAAGGAGAGACAGGGCACAGACAGTGAGGTGTGCCTGACTCCCATCTCTTTGCCAAAAGGCAAAGTGTTTCTGTCCATGGGACAGCCAGACACTCTCAGTGCAGTGCTTTCAAGGACAGAAGCAGGGGGATCCTGTAGCAGAAACAGTGCAGCTAGTGAAGTGATTGTACCCCTAGGAAGTGATCTTCCTCAAGGGTGAGGCCACACCACAAATGTTGGGCTCTGTATCGCTACAAGGACACTGAGATGCTGGAGTGTGTCCAAGGAAGGGCAATAAAACTGGTGAAAGGTCTGGAGAGCAAGCCTGGTGAGGAGCAGCTGAAGGAACTGGTGTTGTTTAATCCAGAGAAAGGGAGGCTGAAGGGAGACCTCATTGCTCTCTACAACTCCCTGAAGGGAGGATGGAAAGAGGTGGGGTCAGTCCGTTCTTCCAAGCAGCAAGACAGGAGGAAATAGCCTTAACTTGTGCCAGGGTGGGGTTAAATTGGATATTAGGGGGAAAAAAAAATCACTGAATGGGTTGTCAAGCCCTGAAAGAGGCTGTCCAGGGCAGTGGTGGAGTCCCATCCTTGGTGGTATTTAAACCATATTGGTGTGGTGCTGAGAGACATGGTTTAGTGGTGACCAAGCAGTACTGGGTTGAAGGTTGAACTTCATGATCTTAAAGGTCTCTTCCAACCAAAATGACTCTCTGATTCTGTGGTTACAACATCCTGAGGTAAAGATTTCATCAGGCACTCCTAGAACAGAGGAGGTTTTACTTAAAATAAACTTCTTCACTTTGAGGGTGATGGAGCTCTGGCTTAGGCTGCCCAGAGAGGTTGTGGAGTCTCCTTCTCTGGAGACTTTCAAAACCCGCCTGGACAGTGCAATCTTGGGCAGCTTGATCTAAGCAGACCTCCTCTGGTGGTGGTGGGGGGGTGGACTGGATGATCTGTAGAGGCTCCTTCCTAGCCCTACTATTCTGTGCTTCTGAGAGACCCCCTTAGGACATGGCAGGCTGAGGCTGCTCCCAGTTATGGCTTGTGCAACAAAGGAAGGGTTACTCCCCCATCCCAGGCTGAAGTGAAACAAGGGAAGGATGGAGGTGGTAAGGGGAAGAAAGACATGATGGTGGGGAAACTGTAACTTGCTCTCCTCCTGAGGAACTGCCTCCTCCTGCTGTATGGCTACATGCCTTGCCTGCTGGAGAAAAAGTGTCTGGGTATGTGATATAGGTTGGGAAACAGTAGAAAGCTTGCAAGATGTGCTGTGACTAGGTAACACTGCTGCTGCTGAGCTTACTTTGGGAACCACAGCATGAGGTAATCCTGAGAGATAAGCTGTCCTCAGTACAGGGAGAGGAAGTAAGGCAGCTGGTGAGTTTTCTGTGATGGTGTTGTAAACAAATGTGAAAAATTACTTCCCTGAACATTATGTTTACCTGGAACTTGGGAGCTCTGCCCACAGGGATTTGCTCCAGACACTGGGAAAGCTCTGGGATACAATAAAGGGGCAAGAGCTGCTGAAACCTGAAAAGCCACCCACGGTGATGAAGGCCAAGCCTGTTACTCTGAAAACCTCTCAGTGTGTCTGAGTCTGTAATGAATTCCAGAGAGGTTCAAGGGGTACAGACTTGATGCATCCCTGATGTTATAGACTGTTGAACCACTTGTAGCAGACTCTCCTTCCAGGCTTCTGGCACTTGGCCAACATGTTCCTGGCAGTCCCCAGAACCCCAACAGCAGACTGTTTGTCCAACATTAGAGTTTATCCTGGCTGGATCTGCTTCCTGCCCCTTCAGCTTGTACAGCCCCAAGCCCCTCTCTGGCAGCCTCTTTTCTCATCCCTGTTAGGTGGATGAACAGGCTTCCCCTCCAATGTGTGCTTCAACCCTGAAAGTACCCCACTCCAACCTCTATTCATCAGGAAGATCACATCAAGCCCATCACACCTCGCTGCCTGACAGGGTAACTGCCCTAGCAGACAGAGGAGGATGGAGCAGATGTGACACATCCTGACTTTGAGGCTTTTGATGCAGCACAAGGCACAGAAGTCTCATACACAAACTGTGGAAAACCCCACGGCTGGGGCTGCCAAAAGGTGCACGCGGTTGCCAGGGAGGATGTGCATCTGTCTGGGGAGATTGCGCTGTCAGAGTGCAAAGGCACTTTCCAACGGGCTGTGGGTATCAGCAGATTCATTTTCATCAGTGAAAGCTTAAGCTGGGTGATAGGAAAAGCTTTTTAAGTACCGAGCAATAAAAGGCTGGCCTAGATTGGCCAAGGGAGCCCTGTCACTGGAGGCTGTCGAGAACAGGTTCAACGAATATCTGTCAGGGATGAGTTGTGCTTATTTCATCTTGTCTCTGGGTCAGGAGGATGAATTAGATGATTGCCCAAGGTCTTGTCCCAATTTCATTTCCCACAATTAAATTAAATAAATCTCAGAAATCATTGGCAGCAGCAAGCCACAGCAAGCTGCACTCACTGTGCTCCCCCCACCCTGGGTCGGGCATTAGAGCAGCGCTGCCCAGGCGCTGTCCGGGTGTAAACCAGGTGTGAGATCAGGCCCTTGTCCCTCTGCTTCTGAGAACCATCATGATGAAACCCTGTTGGCTCTGCTGCCTTCACAAGCACGTGTGGAATGTTTAGTTCAGACAGGCTTTGGTGCATCATGTGCTGGTTACCAGCTATGAAACCAGCCTTGAGCTGCCTGGTCTAGTGGAAGGTGGATGTTGGGAATAGAATAGAATAGACCAGACCAGGTTGGAAGAGACCTTTGAGATCATTGTGTCCAACCCATCATCCAACAATATCTAATCAACTAAACCATGGCACCAAGCATCCCATCTAGTCTCCTCCTGAACACCTCCAGTGATGGCAATTCCACCACCTCCCTGGGCAGCACATTCCAATGGGCAATCACACTCTCTATGAAGAATTTCTTCCTAACATCCAGTCTGAACCTCCCCTGATGCAGCTTGAGACTGTGTCCTCTTATTCTGGTGCTGGTTGCCTGGGAGAAGAGACCAGCCCCTGCCTGTCTACAACCTCCCTTTGGGTAGTTGCAGAGAGCAATGAGGTCTCCCCTGAGCCTCCTCTTCTCCAGGCTAAGCAACCCCAGCTCCCTAGATGGATGTTAGGAACAAGCTCTTTACCATGAGGGTAGTGGAACACTGGAACAGGTTGCAGGGAGAGGCCCCATCCCTGGAGATATTCAAGGTGAGGCTTGACAGGGCTCTGGGCAACCTGATCAAGTGGAGGATACTGCAGAGGGGCTTGGACTATATGACCTTTGGAGGTCCCTTCCAATCCAAGCCATTCTATGAATCTCTCCAAAGGACCAAGTCTTTGCTGAGATGTTGGGTTTTAAATTTCCTTCCTCAGAGGGCTGATGGCAGTGGGTGTTATGTGGGAGAGACAGCAAGAAGTCACCTGCATAGAGAAGACAGGATTTTTGGAGTGATCTTTTTACCCTTTATGGAAAAACTCTTTGGGGGATGGAGCAGGGAAATGTGGGCTTGTGTTCAGCACCTCTTTTCTTACAGCGCTGTGTTTGTGGTGCTGAACTTCTCTGCCTGCCAAGGAACTACACTGCAGGGAGAGGTAAATCTATGAAGCCTTAAAAAGAGCCAAACTCAGAAGGGAAAGGGACAGCGTGGCTCAGTAATGGCTGAGCTCCATCCCTTCTGTAATGGCTCATTTCGCTGGGCACAGGCCCGTACATAAAATGGATTTCCAGAGAGAAGCCAGTCCCTCTCCACATCCACTCACACAGCAAGTAGGGGGAGGCACGGAGACAGCCTTTGTTATTCTGAGTCCCCTACGCTGCTGCCAGCCCTGAGCCCACTCCTGAACACGGGTGACAAATTGTATGTAGCATCCCAAATAAGATTACCATAATGATCTCTTTAAGGCTGTTGTCTTCGTGAGCGCGTCACGTCGCAGCTTCATAATCACCTCATGAATGACGAATGCACCCAGAGCTGCCTTTTCTTCTGTCATTTCCAACCACTGAATCTCTGCCTGTAAGAGACATTGCTGCTAGCAGGAGCAGAGAACAGGACCTCATACTTCTCTGCTCCAGACTGTGAGTAATTCTTCTAAACGCATTTAATCAGCAAACTTCCTCTCCGTGCTGCTTTTTTTGCTGAGCCAGAGCCATTACTACAAGTGGAATTATTCCCAAGGCCAGTAACATTCCTTAAAAGTTCCCTTTTGACTCTACACATCATCTGCCTTTCCCCAGCATTTTGCCCATCTACAATTCTCCTACTAATTCCTTTCGCTTCTCCTCACCCAGCTGTCTGCAGCCTCTGCTGTATCAAATGCCCTGCCGAAAGGCAGCAAGATTAGATTTACTGATTTCTTTGTTTTCATCCAGGTGAGGAAAAGCAAAAGGAGGCAAAGAAAAGGATCAAGTTAAGGGCACACAGTGCCTCTGTTGATAAACCCCCTCTGTATTTGATTCCATTTTCCACTTACTGCTCTAGCTTTAATTTTGTTTTCCTTCTGTAATTTGTTCTTAACCTTACGCTCTGTTGAGACTAGACTAATGGGTTTGCCACTGCCCAGAGTACTTTGTTTTCTCTCTCCCTGAAATATAGCTCCCTTTTTCCTGCCCTGGCATGCTTACCCTTAATTTGATGGATATGCTGCAAATCTTTGCTCCCTAAACTGCAGTTTCCTAAGCCAGTTTTGAGAGAACACAAGGATGGAGGTGAGCTGGCGAGCTCCAGTCTTGCTGCAATACAGCTTCTCCAGCCTGGCTCCTGCCTTAATGAAATGATCTACTGCTCTCCACCTTTTCTTCTATGCTCTTCTCCCACCTTTTTCAACCTCACCTTTGTCACTGAGAAATTACACAAGGCAGCTGTAAAGACCTGGAGGTGCTTTAGCAGCACTATGGGGAACATCAAAGGTGGTGTGAGGAGGAGCGCATGAGCCAAGCACCTATCCCTGTGCTGGGCTGGGCCACTCAGTGCTCTGCATTAGGCTAGCAGAGAAGTGTGGTTCACAAGGGGAACTTGCAAAGTGACTCAATGAGAACAGAGATCTCCTTAAACTCATGACAGGCTTTCTGACTGCAGGGCAACATGCAGACACCCAGCTCAAGAATGGGAAGGAGTTAAAGTTTGTCTGCTCCTGAAGAGGTGAAGCTGGGGTGCATGGGGTGTCTCCCCACACTGCAGTATCAGTTTAGATGACATTTCAATGATTGCTGCTGTTCAGAAGAAGGTGGATGTCCCAGCTTAAGGACTCATACAATTTAGGTTTAGGTTGGAAGGGACCTTAGAGATCATCCAGTTCTAACTCCCCTGCCATGAGAAGGGACATCTTCCACTGGACCAGGTAGCACAAGCCTTCATCCAACCTGACCATGAACACCTCCAGGGAGGGAGCATCCACAACCTTCATGGGCAGCCTGTTCCAGTGTCTCCCCACCCCCACTGGAAAGAATTTCTTCTTCTCTCTTCTTTAACTGACTCCAGCATTGATGCCTCCAACAGCTGTGTTTACCTTCTTCTGTCCTAATCTCCAGTCTCAATCTGCCCTCCTCAAGCTTCAATCCATTCCCTCTCATCCTGTCACCACAAGCCCTTGTCAAAAATCCTTTCCAGGCTTTCTTGTAGCCCACTTCAGGTACTGGAAGGCTGCTCTAAAGTCTCCCCAGAGCCATCTCTTCTTCAGGCTGAACAGCCCCAACTCAGCCTGTTCCCACAGGGGAGGTTCTCCAGTCCTCTGATCACCTACATGACCCTCCTCTAGACCTGCCCCAGCAGCTCCATGTCCCTCTTATGCTTGAGGCACCAAAACAGTGCTGCAGGTGGAGCCTCAGCAGAGCAGAGAGGCAGAATCCCCTCCCTGTGCTGCTGCTGTCCTTGTTTTGGATGCAGCCCAGCACACAGCTGCCTTCTGGGCTGCCAGTGACCATTGCTGGCTCCTGGGGAGTTTGTCACCAACTGACACCCCCAAGGCGTTCTCCTCCAGACTGCGAGATTCACCCCCAAACCCAAGAGGTCCTGTTGTTAGGAGATTTAGCTATTTAGTTAGGTGATTTGGCATAGAATAAGATGGGTCAAGTAGGACTACAGAGAGAGCAAGCAAGCTGGCAAAGAGATGTTCATGCAGGAGGGCATTTGAGATGCTGAGACTGCTGTCAGCATAAACACAGGGGCTCATGGCAGCTCAGCAGCACAGAAACACCCACATGCAGGGGGGAAAAAAAAAACAGGTGGGAAGAGCTCTGCAGAAGTGCCTAGTCCAATACCCTGCTCACAGCAGAGTAACCCCAAATCTTGAACTGGTTGCTCAAGGATTTGTGCACCCTTCTGAACACAGAATCACAGAATACAACCATAGAGTCACTGAGGCTGGAAAAAAGCTTCGAGATCATAGAGTCCAACCATCAACCCAAACCCATTAAACCATGTCCTCAAGTCCCATGTTTACATATCTTTTGACCACCTCCAGGGATGGTGTCTCCATCACTTCCCTGGATAGCATGTTCCAATCCTTGACCATTCTTTCTGTAAAGTTTCTTCTAAGGTCCAATCTAAACCTTCCCTGGCATAACTTGAAGCCATTTCCTCTCCTTCTGATACTAGGGAGAAGAGACAAACCTTCACCTCACTCCAGCCTCCTTTCAGGAAGTTGTAAAGAGCCAGAAGATCTCCCCTCAGCCTCCTTTTCTCCAAACTAAACACCCCCAGTTCCCTCAGCTGCTCCTCACCAGCCCTGTTCTCCAGACCCTTCCCCAGCTTTGTTGCCCTTCTCTGGACCCATTCCAGCCCCTCAATGTCCTTATTGCAGCGAGGATCTCCAAGGATGGAGGTTCCCCATTCTCTCTAGACACCTTGTCCACTGCTGAACTGCTTTCATAGGGAAGAAATTTTGCCTTATGGATGTTTTGAATTTCCTTTGTTGCCACTTCTGTCCATTGTGTCTCACCCTTCCATTATGCTGCCTTCTCAGAGGCTGGCTCCAGCTGCTCCACACGCTTCTTTTAGGTAGAAGCAGACAGCCATTAGCTGCTCCCTTGGTCTTCTCTTTTCAAGCGATTCAGCTCTTCCTGCCTTCTCCATTTTGTGCTGCAGCCTTCTACTGGTGAGGCCCTTTTGCTGGCCATGCTGCAGTTTGTCACCCTCCCTGCTGTACTGAGGAGTCAGTCCTGGGCATAAATCTTCTCCGTGGGGCCTCACAACCTCTCCAGTGAATGGGAATAATCATTCCCCTTGATCTGCTGAACACACTTTGCTTAATGCAGCGTAGGCTGCAGGGATACTTCACTGCTTGAAGGACTCACTACTGAATCATGTTCAAAATGCTTCTTCAGACTTTTTGCGGTGATCTAACAAAATCAATTTTGGCTTAAGCCTTTCGGGGTTAATGCTGCAGAGAAGCTGCTACCCTACTGGAACAGGCTGAGCCTGTGGAGTGCTTTGGCTGTGACCATGCAGGAGGGATTCCCCCCAGGCACTTCTGATGTGATTGTGATTTCTGCAATGTGCTGAAGTTCCTGGGGCACAACCCTTCTGTCTTTGCACATAGAATCATAGAATTGTTTGGGTTGGAAGGGACCACCAAAGGTCATTCAGTCCAACCCCACTGCAGTCAGCAGGGACATTCTCCACTAGAGCAGCTTGCCTGAAGCCTTATCGAGTCTGACCTTGAAGATCTCCAGGGATGGGGCCTCAACTACCTCCCTGGGCAACCTGTTGCAGTGTTCCAGCAGCCTCAAGGTGCAGAACTTGTTCCTAACATCCAATCTAAATCTGCTCTTCTCTCATTTCAAACCATTGCCTCTCATCCTATCACTGCAGGCCTTTGCAAACAGTCCCTCTGCAGCCTTCTTGTAGCCTCCTTCAGGTACTGGAAGGCTGCTATTAGGTCTGCCTGGTGCCTTCTTTTCTCCAGACTAAGCAACCCCAGCTCCTTCAGTCTGCCCTCACAGCACAAGTGCTCCAGCCCCCTGATCATCTTTGTGGCCTCCTCTCGACTTCTCCATCAGGTCCACGTATCTCCTGTGTTGAGTGCACCAGAGCTGGACACAGCACTGCAGGGGAGGTCTCTCCAGAGTAGAGCAGAGAGGCAGAATCAGCTCTCTCCATCTCAGGCCATACTGCTTTTGATGCAGCCCAGGCTGCAATTTGCCTTCTTGGTTGCAAGTGCCCATTGCTGGCTCATGTTCAGCTTCTCACCCAGCAGCACCCCCAAGTGCTTTTCTACAGGGCTGCTCTCAGTCTCATCATTCCCCAGCCTGGACTGATATCTAGGACAGCCCTGACTTAAGTGCAAGACCTTACACTGTGCCTCACTGATCCTCATCCAGCAAGATGGTGTTTTTTTCACTCATCCAGTAATACTTTTTCCTCCTTCCAAATGATGGGTTTTGTATTTGTGGCACATCAGCAGAAGGTTTGCTAAGTAGTTGCCCTTACTGAAGTAGCCAAATGAACTCAGTTTGTAGCTAAGGTTGCTCAGTCCTGGGTTACTACATTCCTGCTCAACAGAGACTCCCACGCTCTGGTTTCCAGAGCAATCTACTACTTTCAGTGAAAAAGCCTTTTAATTTTTTCACTTTTCAGTGAAAAATAATGTTGCCACACATGCTTCTACATCCAAAAGATGTCCAGGTGCGTGGTTCCTGCTCTTTGCCCACAAGAGTGTAGATGCCACTGCAATGCAATGGCTCGGGCAGGACACAAGCGCAGGATAATGCACACTATAGCTCTCTGCTGTCTCCAGGCACATCAAGGATAAGAAGGTCACTAGGAGCAGTCAGCATGGTTGTCCCAAGGGGATGTCATGTTTAACCAACCTTACAGCCTTTGATGAGCAGCCAGCAATGTGCCCTTGTGGCCAAGAAGGTGTGGATTAGAAGGAGTGTGGTCAGTAGGTCCAGAGAGGTTCTCCTGCCCCTCTTCACTGCTCTGGTGAGGCCACATCTGGAATATTGTGTCCAGTTCTGGGCTCCTCAGTTCAAGGACCTCAGAGAGCTGCTTGAAAGAGTCCAGCACAGAGCCACAAGGATGCTGAAGGCAGTGGAACATCTCCCTGCTGAGGAGAGGCTGAGGGAGCTGGGGCTCTTGAGCCTGGAGCAGAGAAGCCTGAGGAGTGACCTCATTCATGTTGATCAAGATGTGCAGGGCAGTGTGGGGAGGATGGAGCCAGGCTCTGCTCAGGGATGTCCAGTGATAGGACAAGGGGCAATGGGTGCAAGCTGGAGCAGAGGAGGTTCCACGTGAACCTCCTTCCTGTGAGGGTGCCAGAGCCCTGGAGCAGGCTGCCCAGAGAGGTTGTGGAGTCTGCTGCTCTGGAGACATTGCAGACCCAGCTGGATGTGTTCCTGTGTGACCTGCCCTAGGTGATGCTGCTCTGGCGGGGGGGTGGCCTGGATGCTCTTTGGAGGTCCCTTCCAACCCCTGACATTCTGTGATCATGAGTTACCATGTATTTCACAACCCTTAAACAAAACTAACCAGAGAGCTGCAGTCTATCTCCATGCAGAAGAATGAGAGCCAGAAGGACAGGCTGAAATGCTTTCTGCTGCATGCTGCCAGGGGATTTAATCAGCTGATAGCCAAAGAGATGACAGTTCCCTGGGACAGAGAGGACAACACACCACGCTCAGGAATGTACTCATGAGATTAAAATACCAGCTTCAGGATGAACCTAATACTATGCCACAAGCAGATGAACATCTGGGCAAGGATGAACAGCCACAGTCCTTGAAAGCTGTGTCACTACATCAGCACCAATCCCAAGCCTATCTCTGCCTCTTGGTCAGGTACCCCCCACTAATTCAGCTGCCACTCCAGGCAACTTACTGAACACATCAGACCAGGTTTACCATCACCTAAGTACCAGGCAAGCAGGATCTCATGAACACTCCAGGCTTGGGGAAGAGTGGCTGGAAAGCTGCCCAGCAGAGAAAGGCCTGGGGGTGCTGACTGACAGATGTATGGAGATGAACCAGGTGGCCATGAAGGTTAGGATCAGTGATAGTGTGAACAGCAGGACCAGAGCAGGGATTGTGCCCCTGTACTCAGCACTGGGGAGACCACAACTTGAGGACTAGGTTCAGTTTTGAGGCCCTCACTCCAAGAATGACATTGAGGTGCTGGAGTGGGTCCAGAGGGCAACAAAGTTGGGGAAGGGTCTGGAGAACAGGTCTGATGAGGAGCAGCTGAGGGAGCTGGGGTGGTTTAGCCTGGAGAAAAAGAGGCTGAGAGGAGACCTCATTGCTCTCTACAGTTCCCTGAAAGGAAGTTGGAGTGAGGTGGGGGTTTGGCCTCTTCTCCCTAGTAATAAGTGATAGGAGGAGAGGAAATGGTCTCAAGCTGTCCCAGGGGAGGTTTAGATTGGGCATTAGAAGAAAGTCCAGTCAAGAGACTGGAAAGTTCTCAAAGACTGGCACAGGCTGCCCAGGGAGGTGGTTGAATCCCCACCCTTGGAGGTGTTATAAAGATGCTGAGGTGGGGTGCTGAGGGAGCTGGTTGAGTGGCAGCCTTTGTAGAGCTAGAGAATGGTTGGGCTTGATGATCTTAAAGGTCTTTTTTTTTCCCTACCAAAACAATTCCATGGTTCTGTGAGGTATCACCAATGTTATTGGGACAGCCACTATGAACACCTCAGGCTGCACCCAGGCTGCAGTCACAAGGTGTTCAAACAGAGCAGCAGTACCAAAAGCTGGTGGTCTGTAACCAGTATTGATGGTCCAGAGGTGGGGACTCCACCTTAGGCTGGTGAGGAGAGGGAGATGAAGAAATCAGAGAAACAGAAAAGGGAAGAGCTGAGGTAGGAACAGGATGTGATTGTGGAGAGGTAAATCAAGGATGGAAGATGGAACAGGCAGCCCCCTTGGAGTTGTGTGTTTGCCACCCTCCCAGGTTAAAGCCGTGGAGCTTGTCACAAAGGCTGTGAGAGCACAGCTGCCGTGGCAGCTCTGGGCTTAGCTGGCTCCCTGCACACCCTCTCTCCTGAGCCGGTCAGGAGCCGGTGTTCTCAGCAGGCGGTGGGCACCCGGCTGTGCTATTTGCATGCTCCTGCTGGCAGGAGGGAGGCCCCGCTCCCCTCCCTCCACCTCCCGCGTCCTCCAGGGCTGTTACCGCGCACAGCTGCCTCGTTTTCTTGCCGTACAATTGCAAACCTCCCTCAGTGCCCCCCTGCCCAGCTGCCAGCCCGGGCTGCAGTGGCGCCGGGTGAACTCCATGGCTGGTGCAGCCTGGCTGCCCCTCCTCACAGCTCTGAGCCCCGAGCTGGTGTGCTCTCAAGGAGAAGTTGCACAGACGAGGCTGTACCAGAGCTGAGTGTCTTAAATGAGCCAGTCTGGAAGCAGCCAGTGCGCTTGGGCTAAGCAGGACACTTCTTCAACCCCACTGCTGCCCACACTGCTCCTGCTGTCCCCAGCACCAGTAATTACACCCGGGTTTTGAAACTCCACAGTGCTCAGCTGAACCCAGCTGGTAGGTATCATGAAATGCCAGCCAAAGCACATACATGTGGGACATGTGGCACTCCTCACCAGGAAGAAATCCATGGTGCTGGTCAGCACCATGGCTGCTGGGACATATTTTAATAGCCCCATATGGTGGTGTTAGGTTGACAGTTGGACTGCATGATCTTTGGGTTCTTTCCCAGCTGAAACAGTTCTATGATTCTAGGATGCTCTTCCCCCGCGGTGGAGAAGGAGCAAGGGCAGGCAGGATAAAGAAAGGGGGGCAACAGAAAGCTGGGAAGGAAGGTAAAGAGCTCAGCTGTACTCTCCAGAGACACGGAGCTGTGTTTCTCTGATTTTGCCTCCTCCCAAGCAAAGGAGATAAGAGAAATCAAGTGTCTGTGACAGATGTTAGTCACAGTGCCTCACGTGCTGCTGAAGGGCGCTCAGCAGTGCGGGGTGGGAGGGGGAGCAGAAAGCTCTAGGCAGGGTAAGATGTTAGCCACTCTGCCCCATGCCTCAGCTGGGAGTTACAATTTCTCCCTGCCTGCTGTAGGACACTTTGACAAGCTCTCCCAGTTACCAAGTCCAGCCCAGCCCTCTTCTTGGAGAAGACTCTCATAGTATCAGTATCATAGCATCAGTCAGGGTTGGAAGGGACCACAAGGATCATCTAGTTCCAACCCCCCTGCCATGGGCAGGGACACCCCACACTAGATCAGCCTGGCCAGAGCCTCATCCAGCCTGGGCTTAAACACCCCCAGGGACAGGGCCTCAATCACCTCCCTGGACAACCCATTCCAGGGCTTCACCACTCTCATGGTGAAGAACCTCCTCCTCACATCCAGCCTGAATCTCCCCACCTCCAGCTTCATTCCATCCCCCCTAGTCCTATCACTGAGATCCTGAGAAGTCCCTCCACAGCCTGAGTCCATCAGTGTCTTACTTCTTTACAAGAAGGATGCAGAGAGGAAAGAAAGGAACTGAGAGGGTACAGAAGAATCTGGGGCAAAGAGGAGGCAAAACAGACATCAGTGCCAGGCCAGAGTTCCGCTGCCAAGGCACAGGATTGAACCCATTTGCCACACTGCAGAATGAGGAGAGAAATGTCACCTTCAGAGGTGATCTGACAATCACAAAAATAAACTACATAGAGGAGATGAAAAAAGAAAGAGAGGAGCATTTGTGAATATTCATGAGTAAGTCAACCTCCCCCCCCCCCCAATTAACAAGGAAGTTAATTTCCAAACTGATTAGGCTGCCAACTCCTTTTATTTAAATAAATCAACAATTGCCTGCTGAGGAACACGGAGCTAATCCTGGCTCCTCTCAGGAGGAAGTTCTGTGCTGCCTGGGATGACCAATCCCCCCTGTGGTAGTTCCAGGCACCCCAGCACCTCGTGTGGACAGGCAGGCACCGTGGCTCCCAGCCACCAGGAGATTCCCTTCTGCCCACTGCTCCGGGTGCTGCGCTTCCACGGTCGCCAGAGTCCACCTGCCTGCTCCAGGTCTCCTCTCCCTGCTCCCACCCCTGCTCCAGCATGCCAAGCTGGCAGAAAAGTCATGCAACAATCAGGAAAACAAAGATTTCTTCCAAGCTAGAGCCCTGAAGTGGCTCAGCCGACTTGCCCAACGAGCACCAACAGGTGAAGGAAACCTAAGGTGACCTGGAGAGAGGCTGCAGTGCCAAAGTCAGCCCTGCTACGAGTGCTGAAGATGTCTGAATCGCAGAATGGTAGGGGCTGGAAGTGACTTTGGTAGACCATCCAGTCCAACCCCAGCTAGAGAAGGATCACCCAAAGTAAATCACACAGGAACACATCCAGGTGAGTTTGGAATGCCAACAGAGGCTCCACAGCCTCTCTGGGAAGCCTGGCCCAGTGCCCTGCCACCCTCAAAGTGCAGAATTCTTTCATTTACATGGATCCTCTCATGTTGCAGTTTGTGCCCACTGCCCTTCACCCTGAGGTCTAAAGGTCTCTTTCTACCAAAACTGTCAGTGTAAGCCAGGGTGAAGCTGCAGCAGCCAGAGAGGATTAGTGATCTTGTGGGCTGCCTCCTGTCTGGTGTGGGGGTGATCAATCCATGTGGCTTGGTGATCTTGTGAGCTGCCTCCTGTCTGGTGTGGGGGTGATCAATCCATGTGGCTTGGTGATCTTGTGGGCAACCTCCTGTCTGGTGTGGGGGTGATCAATCCATGTGGCTTGGTGATCTTGTGGGCAACCTCCTGTCTGGTGTGGGGGTGATCAATCCATGTGGCTTGGTGACCTTGTGAGCTGCCTCCTGTCTGGTGTGGGGGTGATCAATCCATGTGGCTTGGTGGTCTTGTGAGCTGCCTCCTGTCTGGTGTGGGGGTGATCAATCCATGTGGCTTGGTGATCTTGTGGGCAACCTCCTGTCTGGTGTGGGGGTGATCAATCCATGTGGCTTGGTGATCTTGTGAGCTGCCTCCTGTCTGGTGTGGGGGTGATCAGCCAGTGTGGCTTAATAACCACGTAGAGCACCTGTGTGTCATCTCCTGCTGGAACAGCCTCATGCCTTCTCCTGCACCATGGCCAAGGCTCAGAGGCCTGTGCCTGCTGCGTTGAGCACAGTAATTCACACTGCACAGCAACATGCCTGGTAGTGCCAGCACACAGCAAGAAACTGCCAGCCAAAACCTAGGCAGGACGACTGTGAAATGGAATTCTCGATGAGTGAAAACGAGGGTGAGCTGCAGCCCTCCCGGGGGTCAAGTTGTGAACAGTTACAAATAAAAACATTAGTATAATGTTTTATAAAACATTAGTATAATGTATAATTAGTACAAATAAAAACATTAGTGTGGTTATGCTGAGCCACTGGCCTGCAACTGTGGCAGAGGGTTACCCCACTCCCCTCCGTGCCTGGCCTCGATCTCCCATCCGCTACAATCCCCATGTGAGAGAAACGATTGTTTGCCAACCCAGGTGAAAAACAGCTGGCCAGGAGTCCTTCGTGTCGGGTTACCACGCTGAAGGCGCTCAGCATCTGGCCAGGGCAGCGCCGGTGCCAGCAGGCACCAAGCGGCTGAGAGAACGCTCCCCAGGCGGTGGCGGTGACCCACGGGGTCAGCACGCTGCCCCATCTCGCCGGGCTGCCAGAGATGCCCAAGCTAAGCTAGCGCCTCCCTCCTGCACTGCCACCAACCCTGCCTCCGGCTGGACCTTCTGCAGAGCCACCAGGCACACGGGAAGCTAGGCCGCGGTGAAGCCGGCGCTCTCTGCCAGCTCGGCAGGCTGAAGTCGGTGGGGTGGTCTCGGCGGGGCGGGAAGGCGGCGTGGCCGGAGGAGCGGGGGCTCTGCAGCCACTACTGCGGCACAACCCTCACGCCCGCCCCAAGGGCCAGCTCGGCCGAGGCCTGCAGCAGGGCCAAGGACACCCGGCCGGCAGGCGAGGGCGGCGGGGCGTGAGGCGCGGCGGCGGCGGCGGCCACAGGGCCGACCGGGACTGATGAATATTCATGATGGCGGCGGCCCGTCCCGCAGCGCGCACGTCTCGCGGGGAAGCGCCGCCTCCGCCGGAAGCTGCCTCGCGACCGCCGCACGGCCACTTCCGCCCTTCCTCCCGCCCGTGCCCCTCGCACTTCCGGTAAGCGCGCGCCCGCCCGCCGCCGCCACACGGGCCTAGCTTCCGGCCCGGCTCGGCCGCCCGCAGCTACTCCGCCGAGGGAAAACCTGCCCCGGGCCAGCGGCCGCCTCCTGCTCCGCCTCTTTTGCAAACGAAGCCGCCGATGACGCCGTTCCGCTCTGCTCGGAGCCCCGGAAGAGCTACGGCGCGCTCCGCCCCCTGATCCGGAAGCGACTCGCCGCTCCTCTTTCCGGTGAGGAGGCCGCTGCCGCCGGTGGAGTCAGGGTCGGGGTCGCCGCTGGGGGGTGGTGCCCGGTAATCTGGCGGGTGGCGGGTGTGAGGGCCGGGGGAGCCCGGGGGGAGCGGGACTTCCGGGGCCGGAGCGATCCGGAAGCGGAAACGAAGGAGGGCTGTCTGTCTGTATGTCTGTCTGGTCGCCCGCCCGTCCCGGTGTCTGGTGCCAAAGCGCGCCCAGGGGCTCCGTCGCGGGTGGCTGAGCTCTGGACCAGCCCCGCGGGGGACGACAAGGCGGCGCGCCCCGTCCTCAGGCGCCGCCGCCGCCTTGTGCGTGCGGGGCCCCGCGGGGGGAGGTGGGTCCGGGCCCCTCCTACCATCCCGGGCGATCCTTGCGGGGAGCCTGCTTCCCGGCCCATGGCCTGTCCCCCAGGGGCTAGATGTGGCCGGCGGGACCGGGGGCCCCGCGTTGCGCTGGCCGCTGTCATGCAAGGCCCCGGGCGCTCCGGTAACCCTGGCGGTTTGTTTGCAGAAACGGCCCTGGAAGGAGGAGAAATGCAAGAGGAGGGAGAGTGAGAGGGGTAAGGAGCTTCTGCTGTGAGTGACTCCCCCTCGCCCCATGGGCTTCCCTCAGGGTTCAGGGTTGTGGGTCCTTGAATTGGCTTCTGCTCCGTGGTGCAGGAGAGGGGATCGACTGGCTGAAGGGAACTGAGGCATGGGGTATGGCCCCTGCCAGGCGCCTGTTTCAGCAGTGGCTCAGTCACTTGGGGTGGAGGCTATGCATGTGTCAAGCACTAGAGTTGTACCTACTCTGGTGTGTGGGTTTGGGATTGAGAACCCTGTCCAGCATGCTTGGGATAATCCTGATGTGCATTCAGATGTGATTGTTCCCAAGATTTAGCTGCATTTGAATGATTTGGTGCTTATGAGCTTTGTGGAGACGTTTCTGCATTTGACCTTACAGCCTGCGTGGCCTTCAGCATCCTTAGTACTTTGCAGCAATTAAGCCTGAAAGCTCCTTGTTACTGAGTAAAGATCTTGGGCAGACTGTAAAACAACATTGTAACTCATTCTTGGGGCAGAGGGAGGGGGCACCTTTTGTCAGCTGAAGACTCAAGAAAGCAAAAGCTAGGTGTCTGGAGGATAAAGAAAAGCACCTTAAAAATCAGCCTCTAAATACCTGATTGTGCCTTCCAGAAAAACAGCCTCCACCTCACCTGTACTTGCACGTGCTTTTGTCTCTCTGTTTATGATTAAAGTGATGACCTGCAAAGAAGTGTAAGCCCAGCACGTTAAGTATGTGACTCTGTGAAGTACTCTGAGATCTAAACTCCAGACCCCTTGTCCCTTGTGAGTTCGCTGGTTCACTCGGTTGTATTTTTGGTGTATGTACCTTTGTGGTCTGTACATAGAAGGTGTTTTTGGTTTACATCAGGAGGGTACCTTGACATCTGTCTGATACTAGACTGGTGAATAGGAAGAAGGTCCCATCTCTGGCCCGTTTGTGGAAGCTGGGATGATGAAGGCACTGCAGTGGGAACGTGCTGTGGTACAGGGTTGAAGCTCCAGCCCATGTCTGGTAGTTATAGAGCAATTGGAAGGGTTACGTGCAAAGTTCTGGTGAAGTAAGTGTGAGCAGGGTTAAAGTGGGGGCTGCCAACAGGGGTGCATGTTGTCCAAATGGCCTTCAGCCTGAAAGTGGGGTAGGGGAGGGAGAGCTGGTGGGTGTTAAGGCAGTAGTTTGGTGGAGGAATCTTCTCTTTGTTTTCTCCTTTTGGAAGACTGGCTTGCTAGCAAGATTGCATGAAAGCTTCAACTCTGACACCACTTCTCCTTTTCCTCCGTGTTCTTACAGCTTCATCACACTTCAGCCTTTCAAGCCAAAAGTTTTGAGGCCTGCTATCAGCTCAGGCATGAAAGATCTTTGGATGGGGGAGATGGATTCTAAGAGAGTTGAACAAAACCAGTGCAGTCATGTTTTGACAGTGAGAGCCTGATTTTGACCTGCACACTTTGGAACCTGAGGAAGCAAAAGTTAGGTGAAGTGCTGCCAGGAGACTAGGTGGAGACAGGCAGCCAGTGGGTACCCTGGCCTGTGCTAGTCTGGGTCTGGAAATGGAGCTGCCTTTCATTTCTTGTAGTCTTTAAATGAGACAGCTCTTGTGAGGTTATTTTTTTGTTGTTTAAGTTAGCATCTTTCTGTTTGACTCAAAGTCTGCAGGAGAATCCAAGGGAGTCTTGGACAAGTCCCATTTTCACTTGACAAATGCATCTGATTATGGTACAGGACTTTGGGTTCCTGCAGAATCAGGTTCACTTTGAAGGTTTTGATTGTAAACCCCAAACCAAACAAAACCCACCCAAACCCCCCACACCTGACAGTCCAACCCAGAATTCCCTCTTGCTTCAGCTGGTGCTCAGTTTCCTGGAGGACATTCTGGCTTTATGTGCCCATCTGGGGGAAGACAGCAGCCCTGCTATGAAGCGCTGCGTACGTAGGCCTTTGCCGTGGATAGTGCCCTCAGGTTGGCTCAGAAAAGAAAGCAGAGGAAGGAAGGAAAGAGCTTTGCCCCATCAGATTCTGATTGAATCACAGCAAGGTAAATGGCAGTAATTCAGTCAGGCAGCTGGCCGTCTGACTGCATGCCACCGAGGCCAGGTAAATAATTCATCCTCAGGTGTGCGTATTGGTTGGCTTGGAGTGAGCAAGCAGGCAGGAAAACCTGGCTCTGCTGTTGTGTGAGCAATTCATAAAACCAAAATTATCAGGTAATTTGGTTCATTTAAATACCTCTTCTCTGTGGAGAGGAGGGGGAAAAAAAAGTCTCTTTGCATTTTGGCTTGCACTCAGCAATTCCACATGCATTTATTCTGCCCTAATATGCTTTTGGAGGGTAAAGTGTTTGATGCTTCTTGGGGCATGCTCCACAGCTTATCTGATGATTGAGACAGGCCCTTCAGAAACAGTATTTACTCACTAATTAGACTGCTGCCACATCACAACAGAAACAGGAGTGGGACAATTTGCAGGTAGCTGCATGTGAAACCAACAGTGCTTGCTTACTCTAGGCAGCTTGCCCTGCCAGGTGTTCTCCAAGCATAGTTTTTGGCCTGTGTTTTACCTACCAGTTTCACCCTGTTTGTTTGGGAACTAGGTGCATCCTCCTGCTTCAGGGTTTATTTCTTTAGTTTTTGAGTAGTGTTTTCACAAGCAGAACAAACTGTGCTGTTACACAGAGGAATGGAAAGGGCTTCTTCAGCCCAGTGTTCCTAAAGAGCTTAGGAGATTCATAGAGTACCACGTTGGAAGGGACCTCAAGGATCATCTAGTCCAACCTTTCAGGGTAAGAATACAGTTTAAATGAGATAAAGAGGACCAGTTAGACAGCAAAATGTAGTCCTCTGAAGACTTTTACTGTCCAACCAGTCCTCTGACTGCATGGAGAGTTGAGAGGTAGCAGTGGGCATTTGACTCAGGGCAGAATTCTACTGAGTTTTGTCCCAAAGATGGGAATGAAATGAGCAGCAGAGAGCCATGACATGGGCTCGCTTGGAAACAGGGTATCTCAGGAGCAGGGCAGTCAAATTCTTTTGCTACTGCCTAGTCTCATTGAATGGGAATCTTGTCTGTCAGGAGTACTGAGTGATAGTCCTGGGTTTTCTTACAAGAGAGTGGAGCTGTGGTGGTCAGTGTTGGGCAGCAGGAGGTTAGGAGCACTGAGTTTGACTTCTTGGTCTGCTGTGGCTGTCTGTTCTCTTGGGCAAGTCTGTTTCACTCTCTCTGCCTGTCTTTCCTCCTGCGTAACATAACGCTGATGTCCCCTCACTGCATCTGGGTCCTTAGTGCTGAGCTAGGGTGGAGGGACAGGCAAGGTCCAAAATTGTCCCTGCTGGTGGGGTCAGACTGACAATGAAGAGTTGCTTTGAGCTGTATTTGCTTGGTTGCAGATGCACAGGCTTTAGTTATGTCCCGCACTCTGGGTGGATGCTAATGAGCAATTTTGGAGGTGCTCTGGGTTTGTAGTCAGTCATTTGGTTGGCTTTTTTTTTGCATGGAGGAGTACTGGGGCAGGAGGTGTTTGAGGTGGACCTAAGCCTGTGGGAACAGCAGGCATCTTTTTCCCCTGAACATAAATTGTGATTTGGGCACATAGCTCAAAAGTGGGGAGAAGTTGCTCGAGTCAGAGAGGGGAGGTGAAGGAACTGTCACAGTGTCAGACTGAGTCAGTTCCCTGTTGGAGTCTCTTTGGGTTTAATGTTCTTTTTGTGTGTGTGTCTGTCTTTCTTCTTCTCCATTTCCCTTCCCTTTCCCCTTCTTCCCCACTGTGCCCAGCTAGGATGGAAGAATCTCATTTCAACTCCTCCCCGTACTTCTGGCCAGCAGTGCCCACTGTCTCGGGACAGGTAAGATCTTTGTCTTCCCACCTGGGATGCTGCTCTTGCTTTCTACTGCAAATTGTTCTCTTGCATTTCTTGCTCAGCCAATGCTGGGAGAAGCTTTGCTAGAATGTTCTAAAAGCAATTCTTCCCACCCATGTAGATTGAGAACACCATGTTTATTAACAAGATGAAGGAGCAGCTCTTGCCCACAGAGAAGGGCTGCAGCCTGGCTCCCCCCCACTACCCTGCCTTGCTGACAGTACCCACCTCTGTGGCCCTGTCCACTGGCATCACCATGGACTCAGACACCAAGCCGGAGCAGCTGACACCACACAGCCAAGCCCCTGTGACTCAGAACATCACCGTGGTACCAGTGCAGTCTGCTGGACTCATGACAGCAGGTAGGGGACTCCAAAGAGTCATAGAGTGGTAGGGACCTCCAAAGGTCATCCAGTCCAACCCCCCTGCCAGAGCAGCATCACCTAGGGCAGGTCACACAGGAATGTATCCAGGTGGGTTTGCAATGTCTCCAGAGAAGGAGACTCCACAACCTCTCTGTGCAGCCTGCTCCAGGGCTCTGGCATCCCTCAAAGTAAAGAATTTTTTCCTCATGTTGGGGGGGTAAACTCTATTTTCTGTTTTCATTATAGTCAAAAGTACAGTTCTAGTCAGGAGAAAAGAGGGCCAAAGGGAGCCCTTCTCACTCTACAGCTCCCTGAAAGGAGGTTGGAATGAGGTGGGGTTGGTCTCTTCTCCCCAGTAACAAGTGATGAGAGGAAACAGCCTCAGGTTGTCCCAGGGGAGGCTTAGGTTGGATATTAGAAGAAAGTTCTTGACTGAAAGGGTTCTCAAAGCCTGGCACAGGCTGCCCAGGGAGGTGGTTGAATCCCCATGCCTGGAGGTGTTTCAGAGAGGCAGAGCTGTGGTGCTGAGGGACATGGCTTAGCACCAGCCTTGCTGGAGTTAGGGAATGGTTGCACTTGACCTTAAAGGCCTTTTCCAACTGAAATGATCGTTTGATTCCATGCACAGTGGGTGGATGGAGCTGGGTTCTGTGGGGTAATGAGACTGGGCATCAGCAGAGGTGCAAGGAGTGACTTCCTCCATCCTTTTTTGTCTGCAGGTCCAGGTCTGGTGATAACTTCCCCGTCAGGTTCCCTGGTGACCACAGCCACCTCTGCCCAAACCTTTCCCATCTCAGCTCCCATGATTGTCTCTGCGCTCCCCCCTGGCTCCCAGGCAGCGCTGCAGGTGGTTCCTGACCTGTCAAAGAAGGGGGCAGCCGCCCTGTCGGAAGGCGCCGGGGGCGGCGGGGCCGGGGGGGTTGCCCCCAAACCGCCGCGGGGCCGTAAGAAGAAACGATTGCCGGAGTCAGGGCTGCCCGAGATGAGCGACCCCTTTGTGCTGTCCAACGTGGAGGAGGAGGACCAGCACAAGGATGGCAAGACATACAGGTGAGGAGTGGGGCTGAGCCTTGGCTGTAGCGCTGCATGGGGATGGGGGTGCGTTTAACCCCGTAGAGGGCTACGTGGGGGACCAGAGATCCCTGCCTCTTCCCTGTAGGATCCCTGAGCAGAGAATCTTTCACTTGTGAGGAAGGGTTGAGTTCTCTCTAGTCAGGAGTGTTTTCAGGCTGGTGTGTTGACCCAGAACTAAGTATCTCCTTCTTAGTGGACAGCTCTGATTCCCTGAGCAGATGGATGTTAATGTCACTAGGTTAGTTAACGACCAGGGTGTTCTGGAGGCTAAACCTTGATGCTAGGGCAGGGTAGCCTGGCTGGTGTAGTGCAGAATGCAGTGCTGTCTGGTGCAGCTGCAGCACTGCTGGGGTAGCTGACAGCCCTCTTGCACCTGAACTAGGACTCCAATCTGTCCACTGTAAAGATTACAAACTGGAGGCACACGGAGCAGGAAATTAACTGTGATGCTCGTGTCTGCTCCTGTCTGCATTGCCCCCTATGAGCTCTTCCTGTTTCAGCATTCCCAACCAGACAGGGAAAAAAATGTATTTCTGAATTAGATATGAGGGGGTTTCTGAGCCCTAAGGGTATCACAGAAGAGGGGGGAAGAGTTCTGAGCCCTGAGGATATCAGAGAAGATGGGGGAGAGTTCTGAGCCCTGAGGGTATCGGAGAAGAGGGGGAAGAGTTCTGAGCCCTGAGGTTGGGTTTCTGAGCTTGGAGGGATGTGGTTTGAGTTTACAAGTGAGTGGTGGGAAAGGGTGAGATTAACTAGAAGGAAATACTTGAGGCTAAGGTGCTGTGGGTGTTCTAGAGAAGGTGATAACCAGAGAGAGCAGGCAAGTGCTGGGGAAGGAAGTGTGATGGTCTGAGGTGGGAAGCAGGAGCCTGCGGGAGTAATTTAGTGATTTAGGGATGATGGAGATCAATAAGAGGGTAGAGTAGAAGCAAGATGAAAACAGAAATAGCAGATGATCCCTAGCTCTTCTCCCTTCCCTACCAGGTGCCCATGATCCTGTCTGGAGCAGTTCTCCTTTCTAGCATCCTAGACCCTCTTTTTTGGCCAGACGGTTGCTGGAATCATGCAAGTGCCAGCGCTAGGAAGGCATCTCCACATCATCAGGCACTGCTGTGTGTTTAGCCACAGCAATTTCAACATGTTTACACTTCTAAACAAAAGCAGTGAGCTGGGTAGAAAGCTAAAGCTTGGCTCAGCCTCTTCTTCTCTTACCCAATGTCCTAGTTCTTCCACTTGGAAAACATCATCAGCGTGTGGTGAAGGAGAGGTGGGGGAGTGTTAGGTAGAGCTTGCTATTTGTAATCCCACCATTTATTTTGGGCCCTGGCCACAATTCCACACTACTCAAGCTGCTTACAGTCTGGGTTGCTAATTAGGTTGTTAAATATGTATTTAGAGGGGACACAATTGGCAGTGAGCACTAGAATTAAAGCTGAACCAAGGCTTTAATTATAGCTCCTTGTTTACTTGGAAGTTTGGGGGAAAAAAAATGTCCAAGACCAGGTGGAGTGACTCAGCAGAAACTTTTCTGAACATGCAGAGCTCAAGAAAAAGACTTTGCAGAGAAAAACCCAAGGAGTTTAGGAACATGCAGCTGGGAAGATTTCCTGTCCTCCTGTGAGTTGTGGTGCCTCTGCCTGGTTCCCCAGTCCCTGCCCCACACAGGCCTTCCTCTGAGCAGTGCTGAGGTGCAAAGCTGAGATTCACTGAGGGCCTCCAAGGAGGATTTCTGCCCTTCTTGAGGTCTCCTCTTAGCTGGTGCTTGCTGGAGAATCATAGAATGGGTTGGGTTGGAAGGGACCTCATTAATGCAGATATGGAGCAGCACTGGTCCCAGTACAGACCCCTGAGGCACACCACTTTTCACCCCTCTCCATCTGGGCCTCAAGCTGCTGGCCACTACCCTTTGTATGCCATTATCCAACCAATTCCTTATCCACTGCACAGTCCACCCATCCAGTCCACATCTCTCCCATCTTAGAGAGGAGGATGTTGTGGGGGACTGTGTCACAGGCCTTACCAAAGTCCAGCTGGATGACATCTGTTGGGCTTCTCTTGTCCACTGATGCCGTTACTGTGTTGCAGAAAGCCACCAGGTTGGTCAGGCAGGACTTGCCCTTGATGCAGCCATGCTGGCTGTCCCCAGTCACTTTGCTGTCCTCCATATATACTCTTCCAGTAGATCTTCAGGAGGATCTGTTCCATGCTCTTTCCAGGCACAGAGGTGAGGCTGACAGTTTGGTAGTTTCCAGGGTCCTCTTTTTCACCCTTTTTAGAGAGGGATGCAATGTTTCCCTTCTTCCAGTCTCCACAGATCTCAACTGGCTGCCAGGACTTTTCCAGTGTGCCAGTTTGGAGCTGAAAATGATTGTTGGAAAAAGGAAAGTGTTTGTCTTCTCTTGGAGCTGGGGGAGTGAAAACCTGTGTGAAATGCAGTCAGGTTGTTTCTCTGTAACACACATATGGGTACACTTCCAAGTCCAGACTTCAAGGATTCCTGGGTGCCTTCTTTATTCTATAGGATGAGTTGGGTGGTTCCTGCTACCAGGGCAAGCAGACATAGCCTAGCTAAATTGAGACTGGGTGAGGTTCAGCTGCTCCTGCTCCCTTTTCAAGCTGGAGGAGGAGTTGCTCATGCATTCAGAGTTCTACACTTGTGGGATTTCACTGATTCTTCTGATCACAGAATGGTAGGGGCTAGAAGGAATCACACAGGAACACAGGCAGGTGAGTTTGCAGTTTCTCCAGAGGCAGAAACTCCACCACCTCTCTGGGCAGCCTGGGCCAGTGCTCTGCCACTGTCAAAGGGAAGACTTCTTTTCTTTTGTGTTCAAGTGGAACCTCCTGTGTTCCAATTTGTCTCCATTGCCCCTTGTCCTGACACTGGACACCACTGAGAAAAGTCTGGCTTCATCCTCCTGACACTCACCCATTAGATACTGATCAGCATGAATGAGATGCCCAGAGCCTTCTCCAGGCCAAACAACCCCAGCTCCCTCAGCCTGTCCTCATAGCAGAGGTGCTCCAGCCCACTGATCATCTTCATGGCATCCTCTGGACCTGCTCCATCAGGTCCATGTATCTCCTGTGTTGAGGGCTGGACACAGCACTGCAGGTGAGGTCTCCCAGAGCAGAGAGGCAGAATCTTCATCTCTGGCTTTTGATGCAGCCCAGGCTGCCATTGGCCTTCTGGGCTGCAAGTGCCCATTGCTGGCTCGTGTCAGCTTCTCATCCAGCAGCACCCCCAAGTGCTTTTCTGCAGGGCTGCTCTCAATCTCATCCCCCAGCCTGGATTGGTATCTAGGATTGCCCTGAGCTAGGTGCAGGATCCTGCACTCTGCCTTATTGAACCTCTTGAGGTTCTCCTCAGCCCAGCTCTCCAGCCTGTCCAGCTCCCTCTGGGTGGCATTGTGTGCTTCATGCCTATCAATGGCACCACTCAGCTTGGTATCTTCATGAAGCAGTCTTATCTGGAAGTGGTGCAGGGATCTTTTTGACTAGATCTTTGTAAGCAAAGGTGTGGGAGGCACTGCTGCTGACCATACTGTTTGCAGATCTTCATACCTAGCCTTGGTCTGCTGCTTTGCTTTGTGCTATTAGAGAATGTTTGCACCTTCAGGGGACAGCATCTAACCCAGTTCCCTAAAGCTCCCTACTCCTTCATGAGTAACATCACCTCAGTCTTGTCTGGATTCACTGTCACCTCTCTGTTAACCTTCTCTAACATCTGTGTAGAATTGGCTTCCTGTGGGCAGTGAGATTGGCATTTAGAGTCTTTTCTAGTCAGGTGCTGGCAGCATGCTTGTGGCCACAGCACAGGGGTTTGGATTTGTGGGACAACAAGGAGCTCAGGGACAGAGGACACGTCCAAGATGTGCCCAGGGTGTGAAAGTGTGCAGAAGCCTTATAAAGGCTTAGCAAGATGCAGAGCTGAGCTGTAGACTCATAGAATGCTTTGGGTTGGAAGGGACCACCCAAGGTCATCCAGGCCAACCCCCCTGCAGGCAGCAGGACATCATCCACTAGATCAGCTTGCTCAGAGCCTTATCCAGCCTGACCTTCAATATCTTCAGGGATGGGACCTCAACCACCTCCCTGCCCTGCCACAGGACAACCTGTTGCAGTTTTCCAGCACTCATACAGTACAGAACTTACTCCTAACTTCCAGTCTGAATCTGCTCTTCTCTCATTTCAAACCATTGCCTCTCATCCTATCACTGCAGGCCTTTGCAAACAGTCCCTCTGCAGTCTTGTAGCCCCTTCAGGTACTGGAAGGCTGCTATTAGGTCTGCCTGGAGCCTTCTCTTCTCCAGGCTGAACAACCCCAGCACCCTCAGCCTGTCCTTGTAGCAGAGGTGCTGCAGCTCCCTGATCTTCTTTGTCGCCTCCTCAGGTCCTTGTCCTTCCTGTGTTGAGGGCTCCAGAGCTGGACACAGCACTGCAGGTGAGGTCTCCCCAGAGCAGAGAGGCAGAATGACCTCTCTCCATCTCTGGCCACACTACTTTTGATGCAGCCCAGGCTGCCATTGGCCTTCTGGGCTGCAAGTGCCCATTGCTGGCTCATGTCAGCTTCTCATCCAGCAGCACTCCTGAGTCCTTTTCTGCAGGGTTGCTCTCAGTCTCATCATCCCCCAGCCTGGATTGGTGTCTAGGATTGCCCTGAGCTAGGTGCAGGATCTTGCACTTTGCCTTATTGAACCTCAAGAGGTTCTCAGCCCAGCAATCCAGCCTGTCCCTGGGTGGCATCCTGTAGAAGGTGAGGGAGCTGGGTGGAGTCCCTATTTTATAGAGGAAATGAAGTGCACCAGGGCAGCCAGTGGGTTGAGTCCAGCATGTGGGTGTGTTCTCAGACATGGCTCATTTTCACCCTTCTTTGCTGCCTTGTGGTGGCTTTAGCATTGCTCTTTGAATAGATGTAAAGTCTGGTGGCCATGGCTTTTGTAGGCCACATCTGTCTGTCTAAAATGGTCAAATTTGGCCAAGTTGCAAGCTTGGGAAGAGTCTTAAGCATGCTCTGAGATGCATTATAGTTTGGCAGGTGAAATATGCAGAAGCCCTCTTTGATTTTTCTTGAGGTTTGCATGACTCCAGGCCCTGACCAGACTGTCTATCTCCATGGTTTCTGTATGAGGATGAACTCCATGCCTACAGTCTCTGAAGCAATAAGCATCTTCTAGGCTAGCACTGAAGGCCAGGCCTGGTTTTCCTTCAGTCACAACTGCTGAGTCAGGAGGGAGCCTGCTGTGCTCAGTGTTGACAGTAACACCACCACACACACCCCTTCTGATGGGCACAAACATGAGGTGTGAGAAGACACTGGTTGGTTCAGCTGTAGTATGGATCACAATGAGCTGTGGGCAGGGTCTGGAGCTGACTGTGTCCAGGAAGTCTGAAAACTTAGCAGAGCTGAGATGGGAATTGGAAAGGAGGGAAGAGAGAGGATTAGAGCTTGATACACAGAATGGTAGGGGTTGGAAGGGACCTCTGAAGATCACCTAGTCCAGCCCCTTGGCTAAGCAGGATCACCAGACCCTAGATCCCGTTGCACAGAACATGTGTCCAGGTGGGCTTTGAGAAGAGCCTCCCCAGGCTCTCTGGGCAGCTCCAGCACCCTGAAAGAAGAGTTTTCCCCTATGCTTAAATGAAACCTCTTGTGTTCTAGCTTGTGCCTGTTGCCCCTTGTCCTATCACTGCCACCGCTGAAAAGAGCCCAGCCCCATCCTCTCAGCCTCCACCCTTTAGCTATTGACCAGCACTGGAAAGATCTCCTCTCACTCTGCTCTCCTCCAGGCTAAGGAGCCCCAGGACTCTCAGCCTCTCCTTGTCAGAGAGCGGCAGCTGAGGGGGTGAGGGGAGCCTGTTTGCAAGGGAAAGAGGGCACAGAGAGAAGCAAGACTGAGGGGAGGCAGAACCAGACCTAGGGGCTGGGAAATAAGGAGATGCTTGGAATTAGGTGGGGACAAGAGCATGGGATGTGGCCAGACTGGAAGCGTGGGGGAGAGGAGGCAAATGTTAGGCAGCTGAGGGGATTGAACAGAGCAGAGCTGCTGCAGTAGGGGGAAAAGATCTTGGGGTCCTGATGCAGGAGAGAGGGGATTGTAGGAGGCTAGAAGGCTAAGAGCAGAGGAGGACCTCAGCTTGGAGTGCCAGGCAGGAAGTTTGACCACATCCCCTCCAAAGCCTAGAAATCTTAAAGCCAGTGTTGGCAAACGCTGCGGCGCCTCTGCTGGCGGCACCCGCTGTGGCCTCCCGGGCACAGAGCCCTGTCCCCCCTCTCCGGCTGCCAGGAGGGGGCAGAGCCCCCTGGCTGCGGTTCCTCACCCCGGTGGCAGTGGCAGAGGGCTGTGAATTGCTGATGAGCAGTGTGGGTGTGGGATGATGCCACATGTTGGACTTTCTGTTTGCTTTTTTTAACAAGTAGTTCCGTGAGCAGCGGAACTAATGAAGCCTGGTTCCCAGCGGCTCTCTCCTGTGTGGATTCTCTGATGTCTAATCAAGGGTGAGCTTATTAGCCTTTCCCTCAGCAGGAGGCTCAAAGAGGGTCTCTCTTCTTCCCCCAGCTGCATATTTTTTTATGAGACTTGTCAGATCCTTACCCCACCCTTTCCTAGATGTGGTTGCAATGTGCTGATGATCTCACAAGCTCTTAAGGAGGACAGGTGCCCCTGCACACATACATAGGTACAGTTTGTACCCAGGAGCTTGGCTTTTGCTATGATTGCTGTGCTTGAAGTTAGAAAGTCAGAGAATCAGAGAGTGGGTTGGGCTGGCAGGGGCCTCCAAAGGTCATCCAGTCCAACCCTGCCCCCAGCAGGGACATTCCCCACTAGATCAGCTTGCCCAGAGCCTTGTCCAGCCTGACCTTGAAGATCTCCAGGGATGGGGCCTCAGCTACCTCCCTGGGCAACCTGTTGCAATGTTCCACCACCCTCATGGCACAGAGCTTGTTCCCAGCATCCAGTCTAAGAGGTCAGAATTAGGGCTGACCACATGCCTCAGGATATGAGGTGGTCCAAACTTGTGTTGTGTTGAGCTCTCTCCCTTCTGCTGAGCTGCTGTAACTCCATGGGAGCTCAGGTGCCTTTGCAGACTGCCAGGCTGAGGAATTCACAGTAAAGGCTCTGTGCTCATGAAGTTTAATTTTAGCATGTGGTGTTTGCACATCAGTGAAACCAGTGTGTGAAAGGAGTTTTGAACTGGGGAGAGAGGACTTCAAAACCACTCTGCTGCATGTTTTGTCTCATCACACCTTAACCTGTTCCTGTTGAGTACAATGCATGTTGATATCTGGGGGTGCTGCTGGGTGAGAAGCTGACATGAGGCAGCAATGGGCACCTGCAGCACAGAAGGCCAATGGCAGCCTGGGCTGCATCAAAAGCAGTGTGGGCAGAGATGGAGAGAGGTGATTCTGCCTCTCTGCTCTGGGGAGACCTCCCAGCAGTGCTGTGTCCAGCTCTGGAGCCTTCAACACAGGAAGGACAAGGACCTGAAGAAAAGGGTCCAGAGGAGGGCCATGAAGATGATGCAAGGATTGGAGCACCTCTGCTACAAGGACAGGCTGAAGGAACTAGGGTGGTTCAGCCTGGAGAAGGCTCCAGTGCCTGGAGAAGGCTCCAGTACCTGAAGGGGGCTACAAGAAGGCTGCAGAGGGACTGTTTGCAAAGGCCTGCAGTGATAGGATGAGAGGCAATGGTTTGAAATGAGAGAAGAGCAGATTTAGGTTGGATGTTAGGAACAGGTTCTGCACCATGAAGGTGGTTAAACACTGCAGCAGGTTGCCCTGGGAGGTGGTTGAGGCCCTGTCCCTGAAGATATTGAAGGTCAGGCTGGACAAGGCTGTGGGCAAGCTGCTCTAGTGGAGGATGTCCCTGCTGTCTGCATTAGGGTTGGAATGGATGACCTTTGGAGGTCCCTTCCAACCCAAACCACTCTTAAGATTATCCTACTCAGTGCTGGTCAGACCACACCTGGAGCACTGGCTGCTTTTGTGGTCCCCACTGCACAGAAAATATGTAGACAGGCTGGAAAGTGTCCAGAGAAGGGCCACAAAAATGACCAGAGGACTGGAAGCTCTGCTGTGTGAACAAAAGGCTGAGAGAGCTGTGTTTGGTCAGGCTTCAGAAGAGAAGGCTCAGGGGAGACCTCACTACCATGGAGCAGCACATAAAGGGTGGCTGTGAGCACAACAGACTCCCTTTGTACATGGTGTCCCCTGGGAAAGACAAGGGGTGATGGGGAGGAGCTGCTGTTGGGGAGATTCCCACTGGAATCCATAAGAACAGCTAGAGACTGGAATCATCTCCCAAGGGAAGGAGTGGAGTCCCCTACACAGGGCACTTCTAAGATGTAAGTTTTACAGGCTGCTGGGCCAGCTCATGTCAACTAGACTG
Source organism: Melanerpes formicivorus (assembly GCF_026170545.1). NCBI lineage: Eukaryota > Metazoa > Chordata > Aves > Piciformes > Picidae > Melanerpes > Melanerpes formicivorus. The sequence goes on along the minus strand of NW_027142360.1, from coordinate 10,191,321 downwards.
TCACCTGGAAAAGCTGGGGTCCCTTCTATCCTGGAAGGCTGTGATTCTGAGTGTTCATGGGTGTGATTGTTCCCCTGGGACTATCCCAGTGAGATATTTTACCACAGCCCAATGGAAGGCTTGTCTTAGACACACAAGTGTCCCATTGGCTACCACTGAACCTAAATACAGAATTAACCAGGTTGGAAAAGACCTTTGAGATCATGGAGTCCAACCTATCACCCGACACCACCTAATCAACTAAACCATGGCACCAAGCACCTCATCCAGTCTCTTTTTAACACTTCCAGTGATGGTGACTCCACCACCTCCCTGGGCAGCACATTCCAATGGCCAATCTCTCTTTCTGTGAAGAGCTTCTTCCTAACATCCAGCCTAAACCTCCCCTGGCACAGCTTGAGACTGTGTCCTCTTGTTCTGGTGCTGGGTGCCTGGGAGAAGAATCCAACCCCCTCCTGGCTACAACCTCCCTTCAGGTAGTTGTAGACAGCTATAAGGTCACCCCTGAGCCTCCTCTTCTCCAGGCTAAGCAACCCCAGCTCCCTCAGCCTCTCCTCACAGGGCTGTGCTCCAGACCCCTCCCCAGCTTTGTTGCCCTTCTCTGGACACCTTCCAGCAACTCAACATCTTTCCTAAACTGAGGGGCCCAGAACTGGACACAGGACTCAAGGTGCAGCCTAACCAGTGCTGAGTACAGGGCACAGTGATTTCCCTGCTCCTGCTGGCCACACTATTCTTGATGCAGGCCAGGATGCCATTGGCCCTCTTGGCCACCTGGGCACACTGCTGGCTCATGTTCAGCCTACTGTCACCCAGTACCCCCAGCTGCCTCTCTGCCTGGCTGCTCTCCAGCCACTCTGACCCCAGCCTGTAGCACTGCATGGGGTTGTTGTGGCCAAGGTCAGGAAGATCCTGATCTGAAGATCAGGAAAAGGGGAAACAGTATCCTGGAAAGCAATGACTGAGAAAGGACTTTCAGGAATTGAGTGACAGCATGTGAGCTCTGTGAGGCTGTGACAGAAGAGGGTGAACACAGCTGTTGGAATCAGTGCTGGAATCAGTAAAAAGAAGACAGATTAAATTCTTTCTGGTGAGGGTGGGGACACACTGGAACAGGTTGCCCAGGAAGGTCATGGGTGCCCCCTCCCTGAAGGTCTTCAAGGCCAGGCTGGATGAGGCCTTGAGCAACCTGGGCTAGGGGAAGGTGTCCCTGCCCATGGCAGGGGGTTGGAAATAGATGATCTTTGAGGTCCTTTCCAACCCAAACCATTCCATGAGTCTGTTGAACTCAAGAAGCATGCTGAAGTAGCACACCCTCTGGGGGCTGGTATTTTTAAGGTCACTTGGAAAATGGACAAGCTGCAGGAATGCCCTGAAATGTGAGAGCTGGAGCAGTGCTGTGTGCTGAGAGCATGGTGAAACACTCGCTGTCCTGCCAGGGGAGGATGCTTCTGTGTAGTCTTAGCAAGCACCAAATGGCTGAAGGGCTGTGACAATAAGTTGGCTTAGATCCCTGAGCTTAGCTTGTGGATTTCACAGGATCTCAGAATGGTCAGGGTTGGATGGGCCCTCTGAAGGTCATCCAGTCCAACCCCCCTGCTAGAGCAGCATCACCTAGAGTCAGTCACCTAAGAACACATCCGAGAGTGTTCGGGACACCTCCAGAGGACACTCCACAGCCTCTCTGGGCAGCCTGCTCCAGGGCTCTGCCAGCCTCAAAGGGAGGAAGTTTTTATTATGTTTATGTGGAACCTCCTGGGTTCCAGTTTGTGTCTACTGCCTCTTGTCCTGGCATTGGACACCACTGAGAAGAGTCTGACTCCATCCTCCTGACCCTCACCCTTTAGGTATTGATCAGCATTGAGGAGATGCCCCTGAGGCTGCTCTTCTCCAGCCCAAACAGCCCCAGCTCTCTCAGCCTCTCATCACAAGATGTTCCACTCCCCTCAGCATCTCTGTGGCTCTCCACTGGCCTCCCTCTGGTAGTTCCCTGTCCTTGAAATGGGGAGCTCAGAAATGGGTATTGCATTCCAGATGAGGCCTGAACAGGGCAGAATAGAGGAGGAGGAGAACTTCTTTGAGCTGCTGGCCACACTCTTCTTTAATGCACCCCAGGATGCCATTGGCCTTCTTATCCAGGAGGATGTGTTACTGCCTCGTGGTCAATCTGTCCTCCACCAGCACTCCCAGTTTTATTCTTGCCCAGAGCTGCTCACCAGCAGCTCAGCCCCCACCCTGTACTGGCCCATGGGGCTGTTCTTCCCCAGGTGCAGGACTCCAAACTTGTCCTTGGACTTCATGAGGTTCCTATTTGCCCAGCTCTCCAGGTCTGGCTGTATGGCAGCACAGCCTGAGGGGTGTCAGCCACTGCTCCCCCTTTGGTGCCATCACAGACTGGTGTGATGCCAGGGGCAGCAGGGGGGAAGCAGAGGTAGAACTCATCTGCTTTCATTTGGCATCTTCAGGTCTTGAGTCTTCTAGCTGTGCATCCTGGGATGTGGTTCTGTTTCCTTTCCCCTGCCTGTTACAAGACCTCACCCAGAAAATGTTTAACTTCAGCATGAGAAGCCCAAAGAGGGGAATGCAGAGGTTAAGAGAGCAGTGCTGAGGAGCTGTGTGCTGAGGAGCTGTGTGTTCAGGAGCTGTGTGCTCAGCGCTGTGCTTCTGTTCAGTACCTCACGAGCACAGCGCTGCCAGGGCACCACACTGCACTTCTTCCCCTGTTCCATGAAGTGCTGACTCTGACAGTGTAGATTTCCCCTTAGCATCTCCTCTAACTTCAGACCTGCCTGATGTGAGTGTTTGTCTTTCATTTGTGGTCTAACACGTGTTCGTAGCCTGCCAGCAGGAGTGAGGGTTCAGTTCACTTCTGAGACCGCCCTCAGGATGTGCCAGGAGTGTGCATTCTCCAAGCCCTGGCAAGGCAGACAGCGTTTTCACAACTGTGATGTTGACTCACATGATACAGAATGGTAGGGCTTGGAAGGAACCTCCAAAGATCATCCAGGCCACCCCCCCTGCCAGAGCAGCATCACCTAAGCAGGTCACACAGGAACACATCCAGGTGGGTTTGCAATGTCTCCAGAGAAGGAGACTCCACAACCTCTCTGGGCAGCCTGCTCCAGGGCTCTGGCACCCTCACAGTGAAAGAGTTTCCCCTTCTGTTCACATGGAACCTTCTGTGCTCCAGCTTCTCCTGTCATTGGACATCCCTGAGCAGAGCCTGGCTCCATCCTCCCCACACTGCCCTGCACATCTTGATCAACATGAATGAGGTCACCCCTCAGGCTGCTCTGCTGCAAGCTCAAGAGCCCCAGCTTCCTCAGCCTTTCCTCAGCAGGGAGATGTTCCACTGCCTTCAGCATCTTTGTGACTCTGTGCTGGACTTTTTCAAGCAGTTCCCTGTGGTCCTTTTTAAGTGGGGGGCCCAGAACTGGACACAGTATTCCAGCTGTGTCCTCACCAGGGCACTTGATTGGAAAATGCTCTTAAGCCATCTTAGGGAAATTTTACTATGAGCTGCTGTTCTATCTCATAACAGAATCTGATGAATGAGGTGGAACATTCCATAATAAGTGGGAAAAAAATAGAGCACTGTGTGACACAGAGTGGCAGTCTGGTTGCTATAAGCATCATTTGGTATCTGACTCAGCACAATGATTCTCATATGGATGAGTAGAGTTAGAATTGTCCATCCCCCTTTTACTGGCATTTCATAGATGCATAGAAGGGTTTGGGTTGGAAGGGACCTTCAAAGGTCATCCATTCCAATCCCAACTGCAGTCAGCAGGGACATCCTCCACTAGATCAGCTTGCCCGAGGCCTTGTCAAGCCTGACCTTGCAGATCTCCATGGATGGGACCTCAGCCACCTCCCTGGGCAACCTGCTGCAGTGTTCCACCACCTTCATGGTGCAGAACCTGTTCCTAACATCCAACCTAAATCTGCTCTTCTCTCATTTCAAACCATTGCCTCTCATCCTATCACCGCAGGCCTTTGCAAACAGTCCCTCTGCAGTCTTCTTGTAGCCTCCTTCAGGTACTGGAAGGCTGCTGTTAGGTCTGCCTGGAGCCTGCTCCAGGCTGAGCAACCCCAGCTCCCTCAGCCTGTCCTTGTAGCAGAGGTGCTCTAGACCCCTGATAATGTTCACGGCCCTCCTCTGGACCTGCTCCATCAGGTCCATGTCCTTGCTGTGTTGAGGGCTCCAGAGCTGCACACAGCACTGCAGAGGAGGTCTCCCCAGAGCAGAGCAGAGAGGCAATATCACCTCTCTCCATCTCTGGCCACACTGCTTTTGATGCAGCCCAGGCTGCCATTGGCCTTCTGTGCCACAAGTGCCCATTGCTGGCTCACGATGATGAGTTTTGAGGGTGTTGCTGTCTGAGCTTTCCATGAATGTCTCACTTAATTTCCCTGCAGATTCCTTCTAGAAATAAAGGATTCTGGACATTGGAAGGGTTACTTCTGGTCTTTTGTGTACAGGTTGGGTGAGGCCTCGAGCAACCCGCTCCATGTCCCTGGCAGGGGCTGGAACCAGGTGATCTTTAAGGTCCCTCCCAACTTGAGCCATAAGGAGCAGCCGCAGAGGTGTGGTGTCAGACTGCCAGTGGCAATGCTGTGGTCATTTCTGTTGCTTGCCCTTGGGGAAAGTGCAGTGAAAGTAGGGGGTGTTCAGAGGCCCAGTGGGGAGAAAAGGTCAAAATGAGTATTAAGCAGAGGGGAAGAGGATCAGTGATTTCACAGAGCATTTTGCTCCTGCTCAGCAAAGAGCACTTCCAGTTTTCCCTCTCCCCAGCCAGGAGGATTTTGCTGCAGCAGAATGCTGTGAAGGTCAGGTGGGATGTTCTCCTTGTCCATGGGGATGTGACATGGGGTTTGATCCAGACATGCCCAGTAGAGAGCTGGTTGCATCTTCCCCTCCAATGTTTGATGCTGTCTGAGGAAGAAGGTGAAGTCTTTAATGAAATGGATCATTTGATCCCTTGGAAAGGCCTGATAGAGAGGATCACAGAATGGAAGGAGTTGGAAGGGACCTCCAGATATCCTCTAGTCCAGCCCCCCTGGCAGAGCAGGGTCAGCTAGAGGTGCCCAGAATCACATGTAGGTTGGTTTTGAAAGTCTTCAGAGAAGGAGACTACACAGCCTGTCTGGGCAGCCTGTTTAAAGGAAAACTTCTGTGTTCTAGTTTGTGCCTGTTGCTCCTTACCCTATCACTGGGCACCACTGAAGAGAGCCCAGCCTCATCCTCTTGACCTCCACATTTACATATTGATAAGCATTGATTCCTTTTTGGTGGTGCCCAGTAACAGGACAAGGAGCAGGTATAAGCTAGAACACAGGAGGTTCAACCTCAACATGAAGAGACACTTCTGTATGGTGAGGGTGCCAGAGCCCTGCAGCAGGCTGCCCAGAGAGGTTGTGGAGTCTCCTCTGGAGACATTGCAAACCCACCTGGATGTGTCCCTGTGTGACCTGCCCCAGGTGATGCTGCTCTGGCAGAGGGGTTGCACTGGATGATCTCTGGCAATCCTTTCCAACCCCTAATGTTCTGTGATTCTTCTTAGTCTCCTCCGCACTAAAGAGCCCCAGGTCTCTCAGCCTCTTCTTTTAAGAGACATGCTCCACTTTGCTCATCAACTTATTGTCCCTCCATTGGACTCTCTCCAGTAGTTCCCTGTCTCTCTTGAACTGGGGGCAGCAGACATGGACACAACACTCCAGGTGTGGCCTCACTAGGGCACACTGGTGGCAGATGGCTCTGTTCCAGGGCCTTTTTTGCCTCAGAAGATTTGTGAATTCATTCATGCTTCATAGCTTTCTTGCCCTGTCAGGGCTGATGCTAATGAGATGATTGCAAAATGTGTCCTTGCAGGACTTTCTTTCTTGGTGGTGTTTGAAAACCACACCTGGAATGTCTGTAGCTGCTAAATTCAGGCAGGAGGGGCTTGGGGTAGGGTGGTTGGGTTTTCTGGTGGGGAGGGAGGTGTGGGGTGTGGGGGCTTGCTGCTAGTGGGATTTATGGTGAATTTTTATGCCATGTTCTGGAGAAGTTTTGAAGGACCTTCTGGGTAGTTTGATTTTGAAAAGAGGAAAGGATATTCAGATTCTGGTCACTGAAGTTTTTTTGCAGGGAATTTCTGACCTGAAGGCAGATGCCTGACAAAGCAAATAGCTTCTGTGCATCCTTTCCTGTGCATCATGGAATGGTTTGGACTGAAGGGACCTTAAAGGTTATCTAGTTCCAACCCCCTGCAATGGGCAAGCACACCTTCCACTAGCCCAGGTTGCTCAAGGCCCATCCAGCCTGGCCTTGAACACCTCCAGGAAGGGGACATCCACAGCCTCCCTGGGCAACCTGTTCCAGTGTCTCACCACCCTCACTGGAAAAAATGTCTTCCTAATCTCCAGTCTCAATCTGCCCTCTTGCAGCACTAAAGCCATTCCTTCTCATCCTGTCACTGCAAGCTCTTGTTAAAAGTCCCTCCCCAGTTCTCCTGTAGCCCCCTTCAGGTACTGGAAGGTTGCTCTAAGGTCTCTCTGAAGCTTTCTCTTCTCCAGGCTGAACAGCTCCAACTCCTCTCCTTGTAACAGCCTGCCCCTTGCTTTCACCTGCCTGCATGGGAAGGATTGAGTTGCCCTTGGAGACACCTATTGCCCTTCATCAGTTAGAGGAGGCACAGGAGCAACAGGATTTAATGGATGGAACTGCTGAGATTTGAGGCCATTGTGGACTTTCTGAACATCACAGACTGTTTAATGTATGCACAGGAGAGGTTATTGCCCAGCTGAACCAGAGCAATACATTTAGAGAAGTATTTCCCTCAGAAAGAGAGTTGGATTGTCCTCTGCTATGAGGACAGGCTGAGGAAGCTGGGGTGGTTCTGCCTGGAGAAGAGAAGGCTCCAAGGAGACCTAATAGCAGCCTTCCAGTACCTGAAAAGGGCTACAAGAAGGCTGCAGAGGGACTGTTTGCAAAGGCCTGCAGTGACAGGACAAGGGGCAATGGTTTGAAATGAGAGAAGGGCAGATTCAGATTGGATGTAAGGAACAGGTTCTGCACCATGAGGCTGCCGGAACACTGCAACTGGTTGCCCAGGAAGGTATTTGAGTCCCCATCCCTGGAGATCTTCAAGGTCAGGCTGGACAAGGCTCTGAGCAAGCTGATTTAGTGGAGGATGTCCCTGCTGACAGCAGTGGGGTTGGACTGGATGACCTTTAGGGGTGCTTTACAACCCAAGAGTGTAGGGACCAAGTGATTGAAACCAGACTATAGCCTCTGAGCTTTGTTCCAAAGATGCATTGTTCCCATGGCTGGAAAGATCCCATTTCCTCTTGGATGGTTTAACTGCTACTGCCAGTTACCATTTCTCATTACACCTTTCTTGGCTCTTAAAACACCCCCCAGCAATTGCTGGCTTTCTCCCTTTGTAGAGTTCTGTCTATCCACCAGGCTATCTTCTAAGATACTCTCCACATCTAGATAGCCTGGGCTTAGGGAATCTTCACCTACCAGCATTATTGAAGTTCACTGAACTTGTCTGAGTTTGTCAGGAACTCTTGATTGTGTGGACTTCAGAATGAGCCATTCTGTGGCAGGAGCAGCTGCCCCATTCCTCTGACAAAATACCTGCTGCTCCCCCTTGTTTTGGTGAGCTCTACTGCCAGTGGATTCACCGTACCGCCGTAATCTACCGCCACAGATTCACACAATGATTTAGGTTGGAAGGGACCAGTACCAATTCCCCTGCCATGGGCAGGGACACCTTCCATTAGACCAGTTTCCTCAAGGTCTCATCCAGCTTGGCCTGGAACACATCCAGGGAGGAGGCATCCACAACCTCCCTGGGCAACCTGTTCCAGTGTCTCACCACCCTCACTCAAAATAATTTCTTCCTGATCATCAGTCTCACTCTGCCCTCCTCAAGCTTCAATCTATGCCCTCTCATCCTGTCACTCCAAGCCCTTGTCACAAGTTCCTTCCCAGCTTTCTTATATCCCCCTTCCAGTACTGGAAGGTTGTTCTAAGGTCTACCTGGAGCCTTCTCTTCTCCAGGCTGAACAGCCCCAACTCTCTCAGCCTGGCCCCACAGGGGAGGTTCTCCAGCCCTCTGATCATCTTCGTGGCCTCCTCCAGACCTGTAGGAGCTAGAGGCAGTGCTGCAGGTGGGGTATCAGCAGAGCAGAGGGGCAGAATCCCCTCCCTGTGCTGCTGCTCTCCCTGCTTTGGATGCAGCCCAGCACACAGCTGCCTTCTGGGCTGCCAGTGACCATTGCTGGCTCCTGGCAAGTTTGTCACCAACTGACAGCCCCAGGTCCTTCTCCTCAAGGCTGCCTGGGCCACTCAGCCTGGCACTGGAAGCTTGTCAGTGGAATGATTCCTTATCAGAGGTCTGATATTGTGGAAGAGAGTTCAGATGAGAGGGGAGCAAGCATCTGCTGAGGAGCTTGCTCAAAGTCATGTATGGGATGATGCCCTAATTGTTTGTATTAACAGGGAATGAAGTTGGCAGCTCAGAGGAATTTAGCAGCTCACCTCAAGAGCTCTTTGTAGTGTTACTGCTTTTCAGGATACAGTCCTCATCCTGTGAGCTTGTAAAGTGCATCTGCTGTTTTCAGTTCTAGCTTTAAACATTTGAGAAAGTCTGGAACAAATGGCACAAGAGCTTGGAGGTAGTTTGGTTTATAAACCATTTTTGTGTTTAAAGGTTCCTCTTATGTTCCTCCTTACTCCTCACATCTCTTTAACAGAGCTGGAGAGAAACAGCCCAAAGTGCTTCGGTTACTTGAGTCCAGAAGGGATGGCTCAGTGTGAGGGGGCTTCTGTAGGGATGCATGTAGCTTGCATGCTCTGTTGGGGTGTGCAGCTACAGTGGATTAAGAGAAAGATGAGGATAGGAAACGTGGGGACAACTCTTAGAAATGATAATGAATGCAGAAGAAAAATGGTAGAGAGGAAAAAGCTGTTAGGGCAGGTGTGTGGTGGGGTGCTTGCTAGGGAGGCATTGCTTCCAGTTGAATGGCTTAAAATCAAGGTGTGGCTTGGGAGGGTCTGGGAAGCCAAGGTAAAGGTGCTGGATAAACATTGCCTACATTACACAGGCTAGTCAGAACTGCACACTTCATACAGCTCCTGGCTTCAGTGTGTAGCCTTGGTATAGAGCATGGGATAGAGAGTCCTGGGAGGAGATGGACGTGGAAAAGAGCAGGACCATCTCTGAGGCTTTTGTCACTGAGCACTTTTGTAAACACTTGTAAATGGGGAGGGAATTCCCAGACAAAACCAGAAGGCAGCCAGACTCCCTCTGAGGGGCATTTTTTCTCTCAGATGTGACCCTGGAAGTTGCAGGTGCAGGTTCAGCTTTGTCTTGCTCAATTGAGAAAAGTCTGCAAATGGAGAAATCTGAAGTTCAGGGAAACCTTAACTCTGCTCCTTGCTAGGCACACACTTGGTCAAAACCAAAATTCCTGCATCTTGGATGCAGCTTCCCTCTCCCTCTGTCAAACTATCAACCACAAAAGCTTTTACCATCTGGAATTGTAAATGAGTGCAAGCGTCTCTTACCAGCGTGGTGTGGTGATGGAAGAGCAGCTTTTAACAGCAGCCTGCAGAGCAGATAGATGCCAACTGCTTCTTCCTCTTCAGTGAGTCTGTGTGTCACCAAATTTGTTTCTGACCAGCATGGGAACAGAGGGATCCAAACTCCTAGACTAAACACTTAGCTCAGTAAGCTCGAACTGCTGGAAGCCTGTGAGGCCAGGGAAATGGCACCTTGGCTATCCAGAGGATCTTGGTGAGGCTCATTGGTGTCATTCTCAGCATTTGCTGTTCCAAATCCTCAAGTGACTTTTCCAAAGCTAGGAGCAGAGTTAAGTGGGTTTGGTCAGAGCTGCTTTTGCAGACTAACTTTCATTGTGAAGATAAGCCTGGGATTTCCAGGTTTTCCAAGCCTTTTTTTTCCAGTAAAATAAATCATAGATGGACAAAGTGGGTTTTGTCTGGGAATTATTCCTGTTTCCTTCAGACTGCTGTGGGGAAACATTCCAAAGTGCTGCCCTGTCTCCTTATAGGCCTAGTAAATTAACCCCTTCAATTCTTCCAAGACCTTGACTTGCCTGGCTGCAAGGTATTGTCTGGTCTCTTCTGACAGTTCGTACCTTGAGCTTGTCCTCCTGGCACCGGAGTACTCATAGCCAAGCCCAGTGTCTCAGGTGAAACCTCCCCAGAACCACATAGCAGGAAAATGTCCCTTCTTCACTCAGTGCAGGAGATCCTATCCAGTTAGAGTTGATACCTGCTGGGGCTCAGCCCTGTGTGACGCTGTCTCCTCCCCTCACCCCGGTCCTAGGTGCCGGATGTGTTCGCTGACCTTCTACTCCAAGTCGGAGATGCAGATCCACTCCAAGTCCCATACAGAGACAAAGCCACACAAGTGTCCTCACTGCTCCAAGAGCTTCGCCAACAGCTCCTACCTGGCCCAGCACATTCGCATCCACTCGGGGGCCAAGCCCTACACGTGCAGCTACTGCCAGAAGGCCTTCCGCCAGCTCTCGCACCTGCAGCAGCACACACGGTAAGGGCCGGAGCAGGCTGGGGCCCTGCGCACTGCATGTGGCTGCCGTCCCAGCATGCTGTGGCACCCGTGGCGGGCAGATGTTGCCGTTCTCCGCAGGCTGCTCGGGTCTTGTATGCGAGGCACCCACGGTTGTGGTGTCCGAGGTGTGAGACTTGTCGCTTGCTGTGAGGGGCTGGGTGTGCGCAGAGGTTAGCACCGCTCTGCCCTGCGGGGTGTCGGCAGCAGAGTGCAGCTTTCTGGCAGTAGGTAGGGCTAGTTGTGTCAGAAGGAGAGCTGGGCATAGGAGGGCTGTTCCCTGTGACCCCAGTTCTGCCAAACATCTCAGTCCAGGCTTGCAGCCCCCTGCCGTTTCAGCCATAGGCTTCCCACACACAGCTCTGCCAATGCCCCTCAGTCCAAAATCTATAGTTCCTCTCTCTGGATCCTCCCCCGGTGCGGACAGACCATGGCCTCTTGAATCCAAGGGGAGCACGGTTTGGGAACGAGCAAGCTCCTGCCGTGTGTGGAGTTCCTCCCCGTAGCAGATAGCGTGGTGCTGTCCCACCCCCTTTGTGCCCTCGTCCCATCAGCACTAGCCAGCTGGCAGTCATGTCCAACTGCTGCTGCTCCTCCTCCTCTTCGGCAGGATCCACTCCAAGCTCCACACGGCGATTGTCAAGCCACACAAGTGTCCTCACTGCTCCAAGAGCTTCGCCAACACATCCTACCTGGCCCAGCACCTCCGCATCCACTCGGGGGCCAAGCCCTACACCTGCCGCTACTGCCAGAAGGCCTTCCGCCAGCTCTCCCACCTGCAGCAGCACACACGGTAAGGGCCAGAGGAGCTGGGGGCCTGGCCCTGGCCCCCCACGCTGCCGGCATGCACTGTGGAGCACGCGCGCCAAGCATGTGGGGGGCGGGCGGGGGTGCGGCCGGCGGCACCCTCGGAAGGAGGTGACCACCAGAGTGGACGGAGTGGAGGCTGCGCAGGAGACACTGACCGCCGCCAGGGCTGAGGTGGGCACGTGCTGTCCCTGGGGATCCCTGGTCTTGCACCGCGGGGGGCACAGAGAGAGAGAGCCATAGAGAGAGGCATTGGCCGCAGGGGAGCTCAGCCTGGCACCGCTGGGGGTTGGACTGAGTGTGTGGAAGCTGCTGGCGTTGCAGGGGGACAGGGACGGATGAAGGCTGTAGGTGATGTCAGCCCAGTGATGTCAAAAGAAAAGTGCTGGAGAGGAACACAGCTGCTTTCTTGGTACTGTAGAAGCAAGAAGAAAGACTCTTGGTTGTGTGGGACTCCTGAGCTTGGAGCAGGGAGCCTGGTCCTCCAGACCTCTTCCCAGCCCATTTTCAGGAGGCCATTTCTCCAAGCTGGCCAGGAGTTCCTAAGCTCTTGCTTCTCAGTCACTCTCTGAAATCTGCTTGACTGTTTTATCTTCTCTAACTTCTAGCTGGACACAGGAGCTGGGCAGAGCTCTCTTTGTCCAGATAGAACAGCATCTGGACGCAACATCATCCCCTTCCCTCCTCTCCTGAGTGGCTGTGAGACTCGGTCACAGCATCAGGCCCTGGCAGCCTGCCCCGCCTGCCTGCTCACTGCCTCCCGTTTGTGCTCTTCCTCCTCCACAGTATCCACACTGGGGACCGACCCTACAAATGTGCTCACCCTGGGTGTGAAAAGGCTTTCACCCAGCTTTCCAACCTGCAGGTAAGGGGCTGGGCTGTTTGTGCTCATCACTGGGGGTGGCAAGGGCAGCTGTCAAGCAGGAAGAGAGGCAACTCCCCTCCTTGTGATGGAGGAAATGGAGAAATCTGGGCAGCTGGAAGGAGAGGGAAAGAATACAGAAAAGCTGTTGAAACCCTTGGGCAGGGGAGAGATTCCTAGCTTCTGTGGCACTGGTGACCCAAGGAGGTCACATAAACAGCCACATCCTATAAAACTGTAAACTTCAGAGATTTGGTAAAGTTCTGGAGAGTTCTCTGACTTAGGCCCTTTGCTAAATGTTGCACAGAATAAAATCTGGGTATCTGATGTTTTGTTTGTTTGACAGTGAAGTAAAGGGGCTAAGAGCAGGGACTCGGGGAAGCAGGGGTGGTCTGTCCTGCTGCAGTGCCCTGGAGGGTGTGTGAAATGGCAGAGAGCTGTAAATGCCTGCCAGCAGTTCAAGCAGCTCCTGCCCTGAAGGGCAGTGACAGATGTGGGCAGCGAACGTGAGGCAAGGCAGTGGAGGAGAGAAAAGGAAGAGGCTGAGAAAGAGTCACGTGGAGCCTGAGAGGGTGGGAGCTGCAGACAGCTAGGAGATTGCTCTTCAGAGCCTGATATGCCTGAGAAAAGAAGGGCTTCGGTGCGGTGCTCTGGAGGGAGAAGCTCTGACCCTCGTGCTGGGGTGAGCTGGAAGGCTTGGCTGGAAGGGGGTACCAGAGGTGTAGCCTTCTGCAGTACTAATGCTCCCTCCCTTCCCTGCCCTTGCTCTCTGCTCCCGCCCTGCTCGGCTGCCCCCAGTCCCACAGGCGGCAGCACAACAAAGACAAACCTTTCAAGTGCCACAACTGCCACCGTGCATACACAGATGCTGCCTCCCTGGAGGTGCACCTGGCCACGCACACAGTGAAGCACGCCAAGGTCTACACCTGCTCCATCTGCAGCCGGGCCTACACCTCGGTGAGTCTTTGCCGCCCTCGCCTCCCAGGGGTGGCTCCTCCGCCTCCAATCAGAGCAGCCCCCGGAGCCGCTGTGTCCCTTCCCGTCTGCCTGTGGCCTTTGTAAGGCCTCCCGCCCTCCTCTCACGCCGTTCTTCCTGCTGCAGGAGACCTACTTGATGAAGCACATGAGGAAACACAACATCCCTGACCCGCAGCAGCAGGTGGTTCAGGCGCAAGCCCAGGCCTCGCAGCAGCAGCAGCAGCAGCAGCAGCACTTCCAGCCGCAGGGCGGGGGGGCAGCAGGAGGCCCTTCTGGAGACACTAACCAACCCAACCCTCCCCCCCAGTGCTCCTTTGACCTGACACCTTACAAGACTTCAGAGCATCACAAGGACATCTGCCTCACTGTCAGCACCAGCGCCATCCAAGTGGAGCACCTCTCCAGCTCCTAGAGAGACCTCAGCCCAGGGAGCAGAAAGCCTCTTGTGCACAGCCTGCGCCCAGGGGCACTGCCTGTGCAGCAGCCCCCTTCGTGCAACAGTCTCTGGCCTCTCCTCCTGCACCAGTCTCCTCTGGCCATGTAACCCTGTTCATGGCAGCCCCTTGAACAACAGCCTATCTCAAGTGGGTGCTCCTTCTGTGCAACAGCCTGCCTGGTAGGAGGATGCTTCCTTGTGCAAGAGCCCCTTTCCAGTGCTGAGATCATTTCCTCATGCAAGATCCCCTCCTTTCAAACCCAAAGAAAGGCCTCTGTTCTGCCTTCTTTCTCACTCTAGAATGCCTGTGAAGGGGGGGGGAGGGGCGTGCTGAGACCTGCAGAGTGGATGGGATGGAGAGACAGTCCTTGTACATACAGGGGCTTGGACACGTCTTCAGCAGGCCACGGAAGAATGTGGCAGGGTTCACAGCTGGATGGGGTTCTTTGAGGATTTCATTGAGTGTCTAAGAGAGAAAGACCCATTCCTGTCCCTCCTGCTTTTGAAAGGGAGGCAGGGCTGCTCGTCCTGCCCCAAGGACTGAATAGGAGAAACCTTCTCCCCAGTGGAAGGTGAGACCAGTGTAGGAGGGGGAGGTGAGGCGTGCTCCCTGGGCTGGGCAGGTGCTTATGCTGCCCAAGGGCTGTGGAGTGTTGCACTCTTTCTCCTCCCTCGGAGGAGAGCAATAGAGAGGGCTCTGTCTGAACTGCCTCTCTCTCCCAGCTGTCTGTGCAGCGTGATGGCCAAGGCTCATAGGAATGTGGGTTCTCCTGCTCATTGCTCTTCCTGCCCATTGTGGATGATGTCCTAGCAGCTTGTACTCCTCCTCCTCTCCCTCCTGCTTCCCCACCCACCTCCACAGAAAAGCGTGCAGGCATCAACAACAAACCAAAAAGCAACTGGAGGGAGGGTAAGAGACTGCCAAAATAATCATCCCCCTTCTCTTTCCTCCCTTTCCTGAAAGGCGGAACAACAGCAGTTCTGACTCTCACACCTGTCCTGCCCCCCTGTTTCCCAAAGGGAAGGAGGAGGAGGAGGAGGAATAGGCCAGTCTCTTCAAAGAGCTGGCAGGAGGCAGGGAAGGGCTAGCTTCTTCTGCTCACCTCCTACAGGAGTGCTCTCCCAGGCTCCCTCTTGCCAAGACGGGCTGGACTCACGTGGCAGTGGTGGCCTCTTCTGGACCCTGGTCATGGGACAGAATCCCCAAAAGGTGGACAGTGGAGAGAAGGGGATGAAGATCCCCACAGAGAGACCAATCTAATGAGAAGGGGGAGCCAACAAGAATAAACTGAAGGCCCCTTGAATTTATATATATATATATATATAAATATCTATTCCCCCCCAGCCCACTCTGTCCTTGCTGTAACTGTTTCTATCTTGGTGTTTATAAAACGCATTATCCTGGAGAAGTTTTATTTTCAACCTTTGTTTGTTTTTCCCTTTCTCTTGGTCTTCAATTCTCTTTTCCCCACCACCCCACCCTCTTTTTTTGGTTTTTTTTTTTCTCCTTTTTTTATTGTTATTATTATTATTATTATTATTATTATTGGTCCACATGACTGCTGGTCTTGTGTGTCACTTGTTAAGTTTCTTTGGATCACGGAGGCTGGCTCGGAAGAGAACGAGAAGGCAAGGGAAAAGCATGTGTTGTTGGGATTTAAAATCAAATCACCCACCCAAAGCCTATAGAATCCCAGGCTTCTGTGTGAACAACCAACAGGGGCTGCTTTTTTTGTTTGGTTGGTTTTTTTTGGGTTGTTTTTTTTTTTAGCCACCTTGTATAGAAATAAATTGGTGTACAAGGCTCCCTGAAGGCGCTGCTGCAGGCACCCTGCCCCTGTGACGTTGTGTTCCTTCCCTACTGCACCAGCCCCTTGCTGCTGTGAGTCCTAGGCAGCTGCTGAGGGCAGCACATCCCTGCCTCTGGGCAGCCTTGGAGTTTGCATGAGGAGCAGCAGGAGCTCTTCACCTCTGGCAGAAAACCCTTTTCTCTGTGTTTCTGTCACTGGAGTTGGCTACAAACCGGTGGAGAGGTTATGGGCCTGTAGGTTAGGCTAAGAAGCAGCTGTCTGCTTTGGCTCCTTCATGCACAGCTGACATTTCCACCCATTCATCCTCCATTGAGCTCTGGGAAGGAATGTATAATTGAAGTGTGTATTGGCTTCATTTTGAGGCTCTGGGACACAGAGAATCCCTTCCATTGGTAGCCTGCTGGAGGGGCTTCATGTTCTGACCGCTTCAATATTTAAGCCAAGTTTCTCCTTTGGGTCTCTTTGGGTTCTTATTGCTAGTTCTGGCTATGTCCATCTCACTGGTTCGGAGAGCCTTAGAGCACAGTGGTGCTGTTTCCTCTGGACTGGTGTTTAAATGCTGTCATGTCACTTCCCATTCCACTTTTAGACAGGCTGAGTAGATGGAACACCTCCACTCTTCCACTGCAAGCCATTTCCTCCAGCCAGTGAATTATTCTTGTCTTTCCTTTTCTACATCTTGTGAAAAGTCTGAGTGTTCAAGCCCCAGTGTTACAGACAGGGTCCCTGTGCCCTTTGCCTTAAGTCTGTAGAGGATTGTGTTGGCCCTTTCCTTGTGGCACTCCAGGGGAGCTCACATTAGCTGCTTGTCTGCTGTGATCAGCTGAGGTCCCAGCTGGCTGTGGTAGTGCTTCCCCCTGTCACTCACATGGGCTGAGTTATTTGCTAGATCTTGAACATGAGGCTGTGTTGAAGTCCCCTTGGTGTGAGTGGACCTGGCTTGCTGCCAGAGCAGGTTCCTCACCACTTGCCCAGTTTTGTCACCCACCAACTCTATCAGTGATTCTCTTTCACTTTCAGACCCAACACTACCTTGAAAAGCATCATTCAGTGCAGCTTCTTCTTACCTTCTTCTGGAGTCTCATAGGCTGGGCATTCCTCAACCCCCTTAGTGACCATCTGCAGTAAATCTTCCTGGCTTATGGTGCTAAGTCAATGCCTTACAAACATCTCGGTATGTTGCACCTATGCAGCCCCTTTTGTCAAGCCAAATGTGTAATGATTCAGAGAACTATACAATGGGTTGGGTTGGAAGGGACCTTAATGATCATCTAGTTCCAACACCCCTGCCATGGGCAGGGACACCTTCCACTAGCCCAGATTGCTCAAGGCCTCATCCAGACTGGCCTTGAGCACAACTTCCCTGGGCAGCCTGTTCCAGTGGCTCACCACTCTCACTAAAGAATTTCTTCCTAATCTCCTAATCTCTATTCCATGAACCCTTCAGGCTCTAGGTTTTCTTTTGCATTCACTTGACCTTCCCAGCTTTCCCATCATTTTGACATGGAGTCATTTCAGCAGCCTTGTGGGAATACTGCTGTGAGTGGCCTAAATGGGGGCATTTCTCTAGTGTCTCAAGTTTAACTCAAACCTCAATCAACAGGCTGCAGACCTTGTTGCTGAGCTCCTGTAGAGCTTGACACTGAACTCCTAGAGCTTCTTACTGGACTCTTGGAGAGCTTGTCTCTGAACTCTTGTAGGACTGCTGCTACTCTGCTAACTTCAAATGATACAAACTTAACAGATGTTCTCTGAACTGCTCCTTTGTCTCTAAGGTACTGGGCAGAAGTTGCTATTTTCATAGGACAGCCACATCCTGTTTCTTTCTCCCTGAACCTAGCAGCATTTCTGGACCAGCTGCCCCTGTTGTGTCACAGGCACTTGCACCATTTTTATCAGCACTATTAGCAAGTTTTCTTTGTTTCTTTTTGATTGAAGGAAAGAATGAAGATCCCAAATCCCTTTCCTGTTACCTACTTTGCCAACTGCAATGCTTTCCTGCACAGCTTTCTCTATTTCATAATGCCTGATTGATGTCAGTTGCTGTCTAGCCTTGCCCTATTCTGTGTGTTAGCTTTCAGTTTTGGGGTGGGTTTGGTTTTCTTATGTTGTCTCTTCTTGCCAAGAATTTCTTCCTAATCTCCAGTCTCAATCTGCCCTCCTCAAACTTCAATCCATGCCCTCTCATCACTGCAAGCCCTTGTCAAAAGTCCCTTCCCAGCTTTCTTGTAGGCTCCCCTCAGGTACTGGAAGGCTGCTCTAAGGTCTCCCTGGAGCCTTCTCTTCTCCTGGCTGAACAGCCCCAACTCTCAGCCTCTCCCCACAGGGGAGGTTCTCCAGCCCTCTGATCATCTTGGTGGACCTGCTTCAGTAGTTCCATGTCCTTCTTATGCTGGGGGCACCAGAAGTGGATGCAGTGCTCCAAGTGGGATCTCATCTGCTACCTGCAGGATGCAAACTGTCTCAACTGTACAAAATTCTTCCCTGATGACATGAAGCCTCAGGCTGCACAGTCTGCAGCTTTTCAGGTTTGTGCACACAAGCCAACAAGGGTTTGGTTCTTTAACTCCCACTCACAAGAGCAGAAGATTCTCTAACAAGATCCCATGGTCCTTCCTCTTTAGCTCCCTGAAACCTTCTACTCCGTTTGTTTCTGCATCTCTGTACCCAAACAGACTTGGCAGTGACCCTGGAGGTTGAGGTTGCCTCCTGGGTTTTTGCTGGACAGTGGTAGCACTCTGTGTCCTTTACTGACTTGGTTGTCTCTTCTTACCTGGGTTTTGCAAATTCTCATTGGTTTAAAAGGAAACCTCCTGTAGGCTGGAAATCATTTCTAGAAGCCACCTCAAACAGTGAATCTCAGCCATCACCAATCATGGAATCGTTAAGGTTGGGAGAGACCTTCAAGATGGTCAAATCCAACCATAACTCAGCTACCATGACCACCAAACCATTTCCTGAAGCACCACATCTACAGCTTCTTGAACACCTCCAAGGATGGTGAACTCCACCACCTCCCTGGGCAGCCTGTTCCAATGCTTCAACTCTCCCTCACTGAAGAAGTTTTATTGCTGGTCTCTACTTCAGTGAAATCTTCCAAGAAAGATCTCAGACTTCAATATTTTAGAGCCTTGTGGTTAATAAGCCATGTCCCTCTGAGGTGTTTGTGGCTTATCACTGCCACTAAAGCTGCCAGATTTCTTTACTGCCCTCTTTTTGTTGTTTGGGTGTTTGTTTTCAATCCATAGAGTCTTGTTATGGTTTGGGTTGGAAGGGTCCTCCAAAGGTCATCCAGTCCAACTCCCCTGCAGTCAGCAGAGACATCCTCCACTAGATCAGCTTGCTCACAACCTTGTCCAGCCTGACCTTCAATGTCTCAAGGGATAGGGTCTCAGTTACCTCCCTGGACAACCTGTTGCAGTGTTCCAGCACCCTCATGGTGCAGAACTTGTTCCTAACATCCAGTCTAAACCTGCTCCTCTCTCATTTCAAACCATTGCCTCACATCCTATCCCTGCAGGCCTTTGCAAACAGTCCCTCTGCAGCCTTCCTGTAGCCCCCTTCAGGTACTGAAGTCTCCCCAGAGTCTTCTCTTCTTTTTCTTCTCTTTGTTCACTACATTAATGTCTTCTGGTAGAAGTCTTTTGCTTATTGTAATGAATTACAGACCACAGTGAAGTCACTCTGATCAGCTTTCCAGTCAGCTCAACTGAGTTGAGCTGCTCTAGGAGTCTCACAGTACGGCCTGACTCTACCACGTGGTGCTTGTCTTTTGCCTTTCTTTCTCCAGGCTGTGTAGTGTTCAGGTACAAGTCTTGCTACATTTGGCCTAGGCAGTTCTCTTGAGACACCAAACCCCTGCTGCTATAAATCAGGAACAAAGAGCATCCTGTTTCTTTTCATAGAATTACAGAAGTGTTTGGGTTGGAAAAGATCTTTAATACCATCCAGTCCAACCATTCTCCAACTCAACCAAGTGCAGTGCTAAACCATCTCCCTCAGCACCACATCTCTGCCTCTTTGAAACACCTCCAGGCATGGGGATCCAACCACCTCCCTGGGCAGCCTGTGCCAGGCTTTGGGAACCCTTTCAGTGAAGAAATTCTTATAATATCCAACCATGGTGCAACTTGAGGCTGTTTTGTGCCATCCTATCACTTCTTAGTAGGGAGAAGAGACCAACACCCACCTGGCTCCAGCCTCCTTTAAGGGAGTTGTAGAGAGCCTCCTTTTCTCCAGATTAAACAACTCAAGTTCCCTCAGCTGCTCCTCCCCAGACCTTTCACCAGCTTCCTTGCCCTTCTCTGGACTCACGCCAGCCCCTCAATGTCTTCTTCGGACTGAGGGCCTCAAAACTGAACACAGTCCTCAAGATGTGGCCTCACCAGTGCTGAGTACTGATACAGCCCTGCATACAGTGCTGAGGGGGACAATCCCTGCCCTTGTCCTGCTGGTCACACCACTGCTGATCCAGGCCAGGATGCTGGTGGCCTTCTTGGCTACCTGGGCACACCCTGGCTCATCTTCAGCCAGCTGTTGACCAGCAGCCCCAGGTCTTTCTCTGATGGGCAGTTTCCAGCCACTCTGCCCCAAGCCTGGAGCGTTCATGGGGTGGTTGTGGCACAAGTGCAGGACCCAGCACTTACATCTCTTACAATTGGCCTTTCCCTAGCTGTGTGTAACCTATATCCATTGCCCTGTGCTAGGTTAACTGGCTCACAGCAGCTTGGAGGATCCCATTTACTGTTCAAATCCTTTTGAAGTTAAGGTATTTGCTGGTCTTCTGGAACATTCAGAGCTCCAAAGTTGGTTGGAAAAGAAAGCTCACTGCTCCCATCGGCTTGCTAAATGATTCTTTTAAGATGATTGATTGTCTGTTTCTAGCTATGCAACTTCCAGGGTGTTTTATTTAATGAGTAGAACCAAACCTCTTCCTGGACCTCCTTGGCCATAGGTAATTTTTCATTGTTTCTCTGATTTGTCTACATTAGCCAACTCCCTTCCTAATCTAGAGTATGAGATCCTGCCTGTCTTCTATATTTTTATTGATTATTTTATCATGATATCAGCTAAAAGATATATATCATGTTTAGGGCTTCTCTACTATTTTGCAGGTAAAACACCCCAAAGGTGCCCATGTTTCCTAGTGCAGTTGCAGAACCCAGAATGAAATTGCTTTGTGCACTTCCATAACTACAAGGTCAGGTACCTGCTTGATCATCGCTGCAGGTACGACAGATGAAGTTTGTCTGCATGGTTTCTTATTTCTGTATAGTAGAACACCAAAGTTCTAGAGAGATGTAGTAATTTGGTCCAACAAACATTTCTGTTTCATGTAGTGTCTGTGTAATGAATGGAAAAAGAAAACCTGCAAGAAAAGAAATGGTGACGCCAAAGAACCAGAGTCTATGCCTGGGTTTGCTGACGATAAGGATCTGGTCTTAGCACGTGGACACAGCTCTGATTGGGCGCTTCTGCCATCCTCTTTAGTTGGCAAAGCTGATAAAGCAGCTTGGGGGCAGTCCTGCAGATCCATCCTTTCCCCTGTGTGAGGATGCAGTATGGGTACTTCTGGGCTTTCCTGGAGGGAATGCAGAACAGGGACCTGCCAGCTGCGGATGTTAAAGAGCAGGCTGGATGTGCACCTCTGTGGCCAAAAGGGAGCCAAACCAGACTCAGAAGTTGTAGGCTTCCTGCTGGGGTATGCAGAACGATCCCTCTCAAGGGAGGCCTTTGCCTTGTGCTCCTTAGACAACATTTCCAGAGGTCTGTAGCCTAACTGAAAAGCTGGAGGCTTGCATTGGTTATGCAGAGGCTTCCATTTCTAAGGGAGAATCTACACAGACATCTGCAGGTCAATAAAGGTTGAGAACCACTACCCCACAGCACTTCAGGTAGCTGCCCTTTGTGAGGTGAGGAGACCTTCTAGGCAGCCCACCCAGGTCCTTCAGCTAACCAGGGCTCAGTTGAACAGCAGGATGTGACTGAAGGAGCAAACTCCAGGGTGGAGGATGATGTGTAGTAACAAGTTAGTTCCTGTGGTTTCATTAGTACAGGAGTTACCCAAGTGTCAGTGCATGAGGCCAGCTCCCTCTAGAGCATATCCAGGTGGATATCTCCCTATAAAATCATCTGTACTTCTGCTAGGACTTGGCCTTGCGGAAGAGTTTAAAAACTATTTCACCACTCATGAAATAGCCACTGTGGGAACACTCCAGTGGTGGGCTGCTGGAACCCTGAGCAGTGCCCCTCTCCACAAAACTCAGTGCCCCTTGGCTTTCCAAAGAAAGCAAAAAGAGAGATCCAGAGCTCAGGAACTAGTTTTTGCTGGGTTGAAAGAGCTTCTACTGCCATGAGCCCACACAGGTACACAAAACTACCTCCTGTCTTTGTTTTCCATCTTCACTGAGGCAGTTAATGAAGTTAATGACACATTTACACAGTTCCTCTTTGCACTGTCTTTTGTATCAGCAGTGGCAGCAAAGAGGGAGCTTGTGTTTCCCTTTCAGTGCTCTAGTATTGGGACATCTCCCTAGCCTGTGCTTGGAGGATAGAATTGGGATTCCCAGGTGGTCTCATAACCAAAGGGGCAATGTCTATGAATGTTCCTTAACATCAGTTTCACAGAATGTTAGGGGTTGGAAGAAACTTGTAGAGATCATCCAGTCCAACCCCCCTGCCAGAGCAGCATCACCTAGGGCAGGTCACACAGGAACACATCCAGGTGGGTTTGCAATGCCTCCAGAGAAGGAGACTCCACAACCTCTCTGGGCAGCCTGCTCCAGGGCTCTGGCACCCTCACAGGGAAAAGGTTTCTCTTTATGTTCAAGTGGAACCTCCAGGATGATTTTTGGGAGGAGTGCTGGTGTAGTTCTATGGCAAGGGTATAGGGAGCAGATCCAGTTTTAATGGAGCAACCACATCCTTCCCCTTAATGAGGAGTTAACACAGGAAGTTTGAAGTACTTCAAAAGCCAAGTGAGGTGTAACAGCAGTGTTCAGCTGACTGCAGGCAGCTGCTTCATACAGGAACAGGAAAGGGTAAGAAAAGTGGTTTAATTACCAAAATATCATCAATAAATTACTGTGGTAGGACTGGAAGAGCTGCCATCTTCTGAACACAAAAGACCTATCTATGATTTGGATGAGGGCATTGAGAGCACCATCATGGATTAACAAGGCCAGGTGCTGGGTCCTGCACTTTGGTCACAACCACCCCAAGCAACACTACAGGCCTGGGGCAGCGTGGCTGGAAAGCAGCCTGGAGGAAAAAGATCTGGGGGTGCTGGTGGACAGCTGAACATGAGCCAACAGTGTGCCCAGGTGGCTAAGAAAGCCAGAAGTGTCCTGGCCTTGATAAAAACCAGTGTGTCCAGCAGGAGTAGAGCACTGATGGTGCTCCTGTATTTGGCCCTGGTGAGGCCACAGCTTGAGTGCTGGGTGCTGTTCTGGGTACCACAGGATAGGAAAGGCATTGAGGGGCTGGAGGGTGTCCAAAGAGCAGCCAGACTGGTGTAGGGTTTGGAGGGCATCATACAAAGAGGGGCTGAGGAAGCTGAGGTTGTTTGGTCTGGAGAATAGAAGGCTGAGGGGAGATCTTACTGCTCTCTGCAGCTCCCTGTAAGGAGGTTGGAGTGAGGCTGCTGTTGGTCTCTTCTCCCAAGTAACCAGCGATAGGTTGAGAGGAAATGGGTTTGGGTTGCACCAGGGGAGGTTTAGGTTGAACATTAGGAAAACCTTTACTGAGAGCATGGTGAGGGGTTGGAACAGGCTGCCCAGGGAGGTGGTGGAGTCACCATCCCTGGAGGCGTTCAAAAAGATGTAGATGTGGTGCTTCAGGATATGGTTTAGTGGCCATGGTAGGTGGTTTATGGTTGGAATTGATGGTATTAAAGGTCTCTTCCAACCTTAATGATTCTATGAGTTAACCAAATAGCTTAGCAAGAAGATAGCTGATGATTCAAACAGCTGCAGTTCCTCTTGATAACAGCCCCCCAGTCTTACATTGCAGGCTTCCTGAAGATTTAATCCCAGTACCTCTATATAAATAAAGACATGGTGCCTTGGGAGAGCTTTGGGAGGAAGGAGAAGGAACAAACCACTTCTCCTCACAGCCAGAACCTAGCAGCATCCAGTCCTAAGCAATGATTCATGACAGTCTGTCAGGGAAAAAACAGAAGGACCTGAGTAGGTAGGAGAAAGGTGGATGAAATGTGACATTTGCCAGACAAACCCAGTGCGTCCCACCAGTACAGGATGTGGAATTAATGCTGACCTCTGAAAATAACAGTCTTGAATGTGGCACACCAGAAGGATCAAGAGGTGCAAGGTCCTTTTGTCTCAGTTCCTTTGGAAAAGCGTGTGTGACCTCACTCTTGACCTAGCACCATGCAAGAGCATGAGGAGTCACTAGCCAAGGACAGCTTAGGGAAAGGCTCCTCAACTCCCCAGCAAGAGGAATTCTAACCTAGTAGAAGTGACCTGTGGTATATGGGCAGGAAAAGCGGCACTTCAGGATGGAGAAAAGAGCCTGGTATCAGAGGATCACAGAATGGCTCAGGTTGGAAGGGACCTCAGAGGTCATGGGCAGGGACACCTCTCAACTAGACTCAGCTGCTCGAGGCCTCATCCAGCCTGCCTGTGAACACCTGCAGGGAGGGGACATCCACAGCCTTCCTGGGCAGCCCATTTGAGTCTCACCACCCTCGTACTGAAGAGCTTCTTCCTAGGATCCAGTGTGAACCTGTTCTCCCTCAGCTTCAAACCATTCCCCTTGTCCTGTCTCTAGACACCCTCATGGAAAATCCCTCTGCAGCCCTCCGGTAGGATCCCTTCAGGCACTGGAAGGCAGCTCCCAGGTGCCCCTGAGCCTTCTCCAGGCTGAACCCCAGCTCCCTCAGCCCGTCCTGCCGAGGTGTTTCACGTCCCACCTTTAACTGAATGTCATTGCTTTGTTGGTGTGTCAGCTGTGTTAAGTTTGTGCCACCGTCGCCTTACAGCCCGTTTGTAGCAGCAGATACTCCTCGCTGGTGATTTACACGGCAAATACAGAAACCAGAGCGCCATAACCACCTGCCAGGAGCTCTGGTGGCAGTGCCCAGCTAGGCTGCTGGACAGTATGTGGAGCCAGATGAGGCCTCCGTAGCCTCCCAACGGCAGATGAAGGCAGCAGGTACCGGTAGCCACCCTGCGGCGGGGCCGCCTCGCCCCACTCGCACCACCGCTCCCCAGGCCTCCTCCCGCCCGCAGCCCGCAGCGGCGCGGCCGGTCCCCGCTGGCCGCCCCCCCTCGGACGAGAGCCGCGCGGCGCCGCGCCGGCGGAGCCCAAGATGGCTGCGCGCGGGCGGGCGGAAGGGGCTGCCGGGCAGCGCCGCTTCCGGGGGTGTGCGGAGGGAGGCACCGGAGGGAGGCACCGGCGGCAGGCTGCCGCCGGAAGCGGCCTGCAGTGCGGGGCCCAAGATGGCAGCCGGGATGTACCTGGAGCACTACCTGGATAGTAAGAGCCGCCGGGGGCGGGGCCGCGGGCCGCGCCTGGGGCCGCCCTGGCCGGAGGCAGCGTGGGCACGGCCGGACCGCGGCTCGGGGCGGGGCTCCGCCGGGGCCGAGCTCTGCCCCGGCGCGGGGGGACTGGCAGGGGCTGGGCGCCCACGGCCGGCCTGCTCGGCACGGAGCGGCAGCCTTGTCCCCGGCCCGGCCGTGAGGGTCCTGCCGCCGGGGCGGTGCAGGGAGGCGGCTCCGGGCCGCTAAGACACGGCTGCGGTACGGGCTCCTCCGGCGGGCGGCAGGGCTCGCCTGGGGCCCTGGCGGGAGCCGGGTCCCGCTGCGGGCGGGCAGCGCTCGGTTTGCTGCGGGAGGACGGAGCCGGTGCCGGTGCGGCGGCTGTCAGTGGCTTTCGCGGGGCGCAGTGCGGGGCCGGTGCGGTAGGGCGGAGGATAACTTGTGCGGCCCTAGGGAGGTGGTTTCCATGGCTGCTTTCGCTGCCTTTGGACAAATGCAGCCTGGCTTGCTGGTCGGAGAAGAGCTGTGTAAACAGTAATGGAGTTGGTTATGTTGTCGGAGCGCTCCTATGGCATCCTCCTACCGTAAGGTGGTTTGCCAGGCTCTGCCCTTCCACCGTGTGTGTTTGTGCCTCCTTAAACTAGGGAAGCAGAGGAGGCAGAGGAGCTGCTTCTGAGGGAACGCTGAGGGTTGATGTTTAGTAATTCTTCGCTGAATTGCGTTGTCAGGTTCTGTCAGCGCGGGGAAGGGGAGAGCCGGGTGGTGGGGAGGTGTTTTCAAAGCACGGCAGCTCTGGTAGCAGGGCTGCTGCTCCCCTCTCCGGCGGGCTGCTAGCAGGGGCCTGCGAGCCTTGGAGCGTGCTGCTCCTGCACAGCTCCTCGCTGCTGGGCTGCTCCAGCACACAGCAACACAGCTGGCAAGGTGGTGATGCAGGGACAAGGGGCCTCATTTCCTCTCTGCTCCTTTTGTCCTCAAGAAAGGAAACCTCTTGTCAATGAAATTAAGAAAATTCAATAAACATAATAAATTTTAGTCAAAGCTGAACAGAACTCCGCTGAGTGCAGAGTCTTGTGTCTGGAAAGGACAGCCCCATGGACCAGTGCAGGCTGGGAATGACCTGAGGAGAGGGACCTGGGGCTCCTGGTGGACAGAAGGATGCCCATGAGCCAGCAATGTGCCCTGGTGACCAGGAAGGCTAAGGGCATCCTGGGGTGGATTAGAAGGGCTGTGGTGAGTAGGTCCAGAGAGGTTCTCCTGCCCCTCTACTCTGCCCTGCTGAGGCCACATCTGGAATATTGTGTCCAGTTCTGGGCCCCTCAGGTCAAGAAGGACCTCAGGGAACTGCTTGAGAGAATCCAGCACAGAGCCACAAAGGTGCTGAAGGCAGTGGAACATCTCCCTGCTGAGGAAAGGCTGAGGGAGCTGGGGCTCTTCAGCTTGGAGCAGAGGAGCCTGAGGGGTGACCTCATTCATGTTGATCAAGATGTGCAGGGCAGTGTGGGGAGGATGGAGCCAGGCTCTGCTCAGGGATGTCCAATGACAGGACAAGGGGCAATAGGTGCAAGCTGGAGCAGAGGATTCTGTGGGTAACTCCCTGCTTGGTTTGTGCAAAAGGAGGGAAAGGAACAGCTTCTGAACACAAAGAGCCCCACAGTTATTTTTACCTCTCATAGGAAATCATTTCATGGTCCATAGAGTCATAGAATGGTTTAGGTTGGAAAGGACCTTAAAGATCATCCAGTTCCACCCCCCCTGCCATGGACAGGGACACCTTCCACTAGGCCAGACTGCTCAAGGCTTCATCCAACCTGGCCTTGAACACCTCCAGGGAGGAGGCAGCCACAGCCTCCCTGGGCAACCTGTTCCAGTGTCTCACCACCCTCACTGCTAAGAATTTTTTCCTGATCTCCAGTCTCAACCTCCCCTCTTCCAGCTCTAGTCCATTGCCTCTTATCCTGTCACCACAAGCCCTTGTCAAAAGTCCCTTCCTAGCTTTCTTGTAGGGCCCCTTCAAGTACTGGAACACTGCTCTAAGTTCTCCCCGGAGTCTTCTCTTCTCCAGGCTGAACAGCCCCAACTTGCTCTCCTTGTCCCCATAGGGGAGGTTCATCAGCCCTCTGATCATCTCCATGACCTCACTCTATGTCCCTCTTATGCTGGGGGCACCAGAACTGGAGGCAGTGCTGCAGGTGGGGTCTCAGCAGAGCAGAGGGGCAGAATCCCCTCCCTGTGCTGCTGCTCTCCCTGCTTTGGATGCAGCCCAGCACACAGCTGCCTTCTGGGCTGCCAGTGACCACTGCTGGCTCCTGGGGAGTTTGTCACCAACTGACAGCTCCAGGTCCTTCTCCTCAAGGCTGCTCTTGAGCCACTCCTCCTCCAGCCTGGATTTGTGCTTGGGATTGACCTGACCCAGGTGCAGGACCTTGCACTTGGCCTTGTTGAACTTGATGAGGTTGGCTTGGCCCCACCTCTCCAGCCTGTCCAAGTCCCTCTGGATGGATCCCTTCCCTCCAGCATGTCAACCACACCACACAGCTGGACTTCAGGTTAGTGCAGTGCCACTGGCTCTCAGTCTGGTTAGAGAGGGGTGGGAAAATGAGAACTGGTTTTTATCAGCTTTGTCAGTTGAGCTTCTGGTGGTGTCTAAAGGAGTGAGTGGCAAAATGCATTGAAAACTGTTTGACTGTCAGGGTCCCATTGCACCTTCAGAGCCCTCCAGGTGTTGATGATAACAGAGGCAGAGCCTCCTGCCAGGTGCTGGGCAGAGCAGGCTGAGCTTGCATTGCAGAAGGCAGAAGGAACATGTGAGAGGCAGTCAAGCCTGTTGGCTGTCTCAGAGTTGCTCTTTGGCTCTGCACAAAGGGTCTCCTGTCCTCTAGGTGTCAGTGAGTTTTCAGTGAGTCATCTTTTGATCAGCTTGAGTTTGTACATCCTTGTGTAGACAGAACTGAAGGGCATTACTGTGCTATTGGCTTCATTACTGAATGGCCTCCTGGATGGGTTTGTTGTATTGTAAGGGCTGACTTCAGTACACAGTTGGGGTTCTGCTTTCCAAACAGGTTTTTCTGCAGAGCAGCAGGGGCTTCTTAACCAGGATGTACTCTAGAGCCATGCTCTAGGATTAAAAATCTAGGATTAAATTGTGGCCTGGGCTGCATCAAAAGCAGTGTTGCCAGCAGATGGAGAGAGGAGATTCTGCCACTATGCTCTGCTGAGACCTCACCTGCAGTGCTCTGTCCAGCTCTGGAGCCCTCAGCACAGCAAGGACATGGACCTGATGGAGAGGGTCCAGAGGAGGCCATGAAGATGATCAGGGACCTGGAGCACTCTTTCTACATGGACAGGCTGAGGGAGCTGGGGTTGTTCAGCCTGGAGAAGGCACCAGGCAGACCTAACAGCAGCCTTCCAGTACCTGAAGGAGGCTACAAGAAGACTGCAGAGGGACTGTTTGCAAAGGCCTGCAGTGACAGGATGAGAGGCAATGGTTTGAAATGAGAGAAGAGCAGATTTAGATTGGATGTTAGGAACAAGTTCTGCACCATGAGGCTGCTGGAACACTGCAACAGGTTGCCCAGGGTGGGAATTGAAGCTTCATCCCTGGAGATCTGCAAGGTCAGGCTTGACAAGGCCCTGGGCAAGCTGATCTAGTAGAGGATGTCCCTGCTGGCTGTAGGGTTTGGACTGGATGACCTTTGGAGGTCCCTTCCAACCCAAACCATTCTGTGATTTAATGGCTGGCTTCAATACAAAGTTTGTGGTTCTGCTTTCTTAACAGAGGCCTTTCTGATAGCAGTAGTGTTTTGTCTAGCAGGATGTATCCTAGAGCTCTGCTCTAGGGTTAAATAGATCCCAGTTCTATAGCCTCTTTCCTTTGGAGGTTGGCACCATCTGGAAGCACAGCAGTGTGCACCAGCAAGGGGCATGGGCAGTTGCTGGAGTGCTGTACATGGTAGCAGTTAGCTTTGTTCCTGCCTTGCCATCGTGGCCAGGAGTCTAACCACTCCATGTGTCCTCCTCTCCCTGCAGGTATTGAGAACCTACCATTTGAATTGCAGAGAAACTTCCAACTCATGAGAGATCTGGACCAGAGGACAGAAGGTGGGTGCTAGGGATGGTGTTGCTGAAGGGACAGAGAGTGTGCAGCTTCATGGCATCACAGAATGGTGGGGGTTGGAAGGGACCTTTGGACATCATCTAGGCCAACCCCCCTGCTAAAGCAGGTTCAACAGAACATGTCC
This sequence comes from Melanerpes formicivorus, assembly GCF_026170545.1. Lineage (NCBI taxonomy): Eukaryota > Metazoa > Chordata > Aves > Piciformes > Picidae > Melanerpes > Melanerpes formicivorus. The sequence goes on along the minus strand of NW_027142360.1, from coordinate 10,162,103 downwards.
ATGTGGGTTTTGAAAGTCTCCAGAGAAGGAGACCGAACAACCTCTGGGCAGCCTGCTCCAGGGCTTTGTCACCCTTAAGGGAAAGAAGTTTTTCCTTAAGTTCAAGTGGAACCTCCTGTGTTCTAGTTTGTACCTGATGTCTTTTGTCCTCTGTCTGGCCATGCTTTGCTTTGGGCACCCTTGAATACCATTGGTGGTTTTGGCCACAGAGGTGTTTGTTGGATCATGGTGAACTTGTCCACCAGCACTCCTAGGTCCTCCTCTGCACAGGTCCATGGGGTTGTTCCTCCCCAGGTGCAGGACCCTACACTTGCCCTTGTTGAACTCCATGAGGTTCCCCTCTGCCCAGGGGTCTGAATGGCAGCACAGCCTGACAGGGTGTCAGCCACTCCTCCCAGTTTGGTACCATCACAAACTGGCTGAGGCTCCACTCTGCCTTCAGCCAGGTCACTGATGAATAGGTTGGACAAGGCTGCACCCAGTCCTGACCCCTTGGGAACACCACTGGCCACGGGCTTTCAACTAAACCCTTCACCACTGATCACAACACTCTGAGCTCTGTCCCTCAGCCACTTCCTAACCCACCTGATTCTCCACTCATCTGACCCACACTTCCTAAGCTTCCCTGTGAGGATGTTATGGGAGACATTGTCAAAAGCTTTGCTGAACTCAAGGCAGACAACATCCACTGCTCTCCCAGCTAGTCACACATTCAGGCTCTCAGATTGGTCAAGCCTGAGCAGCTTTACCTTCCTTTGCCTTTACTCCAGGGATCTGAAGGCAGGGGAAGAAGCCTGCTCTGATCCCTCTTGCCCTCAGGGGAAGGCACTCTGGGGTGGGTGGGGGGTGCATGCACTTAATGGTCCATTTGTTCCAGACCTCAAGTCAGAGATTGATAAGTTGGCCACGGAGTACATCAGCAACGCACGGACTCTGTCTTCAGAGGAAAAGCTGGGGCTCCTCAAACAAATCCAGGATGCCTATGGGAAGTGCAAGGAGTTTGGGGACGACAAGGTCCAGCTGGCCATGCAGACCTACGAGATGGTAGGAAGGGAAGGGGCTCGCGTTTGCCACATCAAAGGCTGTGCTAAAGCTCCCAGCCTGGGATGGCTCTAATGTCCTTTTAGGTCCTACTTGCTCTTGCTTCTTTTAGTGCAAGCCCCATGGCCTCTGATCTCTGCCCCCCTGGGCTCTTTTCCTGGTGACTGCTGGTGGCTGTCACCCTTGCAGGTGGACAAGCACATCCGGCGGCTGGACACGGACCTGGCTCGCTTCGAGGCGGACCTGAAGGAGAAGCAGATAGAGTCAAGTGACTACGACAGCTCTTCCAGCAAGGGCAAGAAGAGTGAGTACCACCACTGGGCTGCAGGCTGGTGCAGGAGGCAGCCAGGTGCCTGTGGAAGTGGTGGGGATGAAGGCAGGCAGCGGAGTGGTGCAGATCCAAGAGTGGGATCTGAAGGACAGGTGATGACCTGGGCTCCTCTGGTGTGAGCACACTGAAGGCAGCTAGGTGCTTGCCTCCAAGCACACCCCAGAACAGGAGTGTGGTTTAGTTCTGGAGAGGTGCTTGCCATCCATCAGGTGGCTGGTGTGATGGAGTGGCAGATGCAGCACCCTCTCCTCTTCTTCCCAGAGGGCCGAGCCCAGAAGGAGAAGAAAGCTGCTCGTGCTCGCTCCAAGGGGAAGAACTCTGACGAGGAGGCACCGAAAACTGCCCAGAAGAAGCTGAAGCTTGTCCGCACGTAAGTGCTGGGAAGATGTGCAGGAGGGAGGAGTCCTGGACTCATTCAGGTTGGGAAAGACCCTGCAGAGCATCAGGTCCAACCATCAACCCTGCTCTACCAAGTTCACCGTTAAACCATATCACTAAATGCCATGTCTAAATCACCTTTAAATACCTCCAGGGATGGTGACTCCACCACCTCCCTGGGCAGCCAGCCTGTTCCAATGCCTGAACACTCTTGCAGAGAAAACATTCTTCCTCATGCCCAGCCTGGATAGGATAGGATAGGAATAGGATAGGATAGGAATAGAATAGGATAGAATAGGAATAGGATAGGAATAGGATAGGATAGGAATAGGAATAGGATAGGGATAGGAATAGGATAGGGATAGGATAGGAATAGGATAGGGATAGGATAGAATAGAATAGGAATAGGAATAGAAATAGAAATAGAAATAGAAATAGAAATAGAAATAGAAATAGAAATAGAAATAGACCAAGTTGGAAGAGACCTTTGAGATCATCAAGTCCAGCCCTATTACCCAACGCCATCTAATCAACTAAACCGTGGCACCAAGCACTCCATCCAGTCTCTTCCTAAACACCTCCAGTGATGGTGACTCCACCACCTCCCTGGGCAGCCCATTCCAAAGGCCAATCTCTTTCTGTGAAGAACTTCTTCCTAACATCCAGCCTAAACCTCCCCTGGTGCAGCTTGAGACTCTTCCTCCCTGTCTTGGCAGATAGGAAGGGACTCCAAGCCAGTTGATTTGCTGACCTGCCTTATTCCTGTCCTGCAGTAGCACAGAGTATGGGATGCCTTCTGTCACCTTTGGGAACGTGCACCCTTCAGATGTGTTGGATATGCCTGTGGACCCCAACGAGCCTACCTACTGCCTCTGCCACCAGGTCTCCTATGGGGAGATGATTGGCTGCGACAACCCCGACGTAAGAGCCCACACTTGGTGGGGAGGAGGGAATGGACAGAGTCTTGCACAGAGGGGCTTGTCCTGCTTGAGTGGGGCCTGCTACAGCAAGTGGTGGCAAGAAGAGGGTTCACAGAATCATAGAATCACAGAATGGTTTGGGTTGGAAGGGACCTCTAAAGGTGATCCAGTCCAACCCCCTCTGCAGTCAGCAGGGACATCCCCTACTAGATCAGGTTGCCCAGAGCGTGGTCGAGCCTGACCTTGAGTATCTCCATGGATGGGGCCTCAGCCACCTCCTGGACAGCCTGTTCCAGCACCCTCGTGGTAAAGAGAGTGTTGAGGAGCAAGTTAGGTTTAGCTGATGTAGTTTGGAAGGGCAAAGATGTCGGAAAGCATGTGTGGACTCTCCTGTAGGTGAAGCAGGAATCATTTATTGGTACAGAACAAGCAGTTTATATAGGGAAAATCGAGCAGGGTAAGCAATTCCCTGACAGTCTTGCACCCCTGCTGCTAACTGAGTTTTCTCCTTTGACATGCAGCTGTCCATTGTTATCTTCATCCCATACCAGATTGAGCTTCTCCAGCACGGACGCAAGCGTCCTCCTGTCTCACACTTCAGGTTGTTCACTGCAGTCAGCTCTTCTTTGTTATCAGGCCATTCTTCTGTTGTCAGTGGCCTGTTGTTCTTTCTTGTCCTGAAACCTTCCATAGGTACCTTCTGCTTTCCTACACAAAGCTGTGGCTGGTGGGAGCCTATTCAGTGCCTCTTTCTTCAGGGTTTTCCTCCCAGCGACAGCTTGTTTTCGTGTCCCCACAATTAGCAAGGGAGGAAAAGAGTTACCCTTGCTAACAGTGCGTGGGCTGGCTGTGAGCATTCATCCTTGATTGCTGCCAGGGAGTTAGGAGGTTGTGATCAAATGTTGGAAAGCTTCAGTAAGCTAGAAGCAAGGATCTCAAAAGAGAACTCTTGAACTGACTGCTCTCCACCCGACAGTGTTCCATTGAATGGTTCCATTTTGCCTGCGTGGGTCTGACAACAAAACCCAGAGGGAAATGGTGAGTGAACCAGAAACCTGGAGGGCCCCTTTGTCTTTGGGATTGGGAGGTCCTGGGTAGCAGGAGAGAGAGTACTGCATATACACACTTCAAAGACCTCTTAAAAAGGGAAATCTGAGTAAAGGTTTTGTCTGGGACCTTGGGGAAGGTCCTTTGGGCCTCTGCGCTCATATCATGCTCTAAGTGCCGGCTCTTTTATTTCCTCTTCTGCCAGGTTCTGCCCTCGCTGTTCCCAGGAGAGGAAGAAGAAGTAAAATCTGGTGAGCCCTGAGTACTGCTGCAGGAGCTCTCTCCCCCCTGCCAGGGCCTTCTCCCAGCTCCCCCAGCTCTTGGGGCCTTGGCTGGAGGGAGCCTTTCCCTGTGGTTTGGGCCATCTCTGGGACAGTGTGTACCCTCCTGGCAGTTCTTGTGTGTTCTGGTTGCTTCTGAATCCCTAAGGGAGGCCCCCTCTGTGTACTATTCCAAACAGGCCTCTGAGCCTCAAAGGGAATGAATGAAGGCACCAGGGTAGCCACCAGATTCCCAGGGATTCAGGTAGCCCCTGATTTTCCTCGGCTTTCCTTCAGCCTCCTCAGAGTTCATTGTCTGCTCTGCTCAGAGGACAAGGCTGTGGGATGGGGGAAGGAAGGACCACAATTTAGGTCTTTGATTTTCCTGGATCTTTTCCAGGAGAGAGGGAGTAACCAGACCACTTCTTAATCTAGTGGACTGGTTGAGAGTCTGAAAACCTGATGTATTCCCTGTCTTTAACCATTCCATTACTGGCACTGAGCAGCCTCTTTTGTTGGGAAGAGGAGGAGAGGGAGGAGGGAGTGTTTAGAGCTAGCTTTGTCTCATTCCTTGGGTGGACCTGCTGGTCTGGAAAGCACATTGTGTGAAGGAGGGAGGATGTCTGACTGCATGGGGAGAAGTGGCTTGATGCAGCCTGTCTTCCAGCTCCACAGTTCTGCCTTCCTTCCAGGCAGTGGTTTCTCCACTATGGTGATGATGGGAAGTTTTGGAATTCAGATCCCACTTGTATAATATGGACATGAATAAAGGTCATTGAAGCAAACATTCTCTTCACCTTGCTGGCACCTCCAAAGTAACCTCTGGCAATTGGTCTCTTTGGCTACCCTTCCCCTTTCAGCTCTGCTTTCGTTCTGAGCTACAGAGGGGATGCAACCCTTCCACGTAGCTCGAGCAGAGTAGGGTTAGTGAGGGTCACGCTGCCTAGGCCAGGCTGGGAAGCGTGCCCAGTGTACTTGCAAAAGGCTCCTGGGCTTACAGGTTGCACTGGCTTGGAAGGGACCCTCAGAGGTCATTTTGTCCAACCTCCCTGCATTCAGCAGGGACACCTCCAACTAGATCAGGCTGCCTAGGGCCACACTGAGTCTGATCTTGAATGTCCAGGGACAGGGCCTTAACCACATCCCTGAGCAGCCTGTTCCAGTATTTCACCACTCATTGTAAAGAACTTCCTCCTGATGTCCATCCTGAATCTGCCCTGCTGCAGGCATCAAGCTGCAGTGTGCACAGCTATGACACCAGTGCAGGAGGGCAGCAGAGACCTCCCCAGTGGGAGATGTGCCCAAGTAGAGGAGCTCCTCTGCTTGGTGACAGAACTGCAAGAGCAGGTGAGCAGGCTGAGAAGCATCAGGGAGTGACCTGTTGGAGCCACACCCTGCTCTCCCCAAAACAAGCTCAGGCCTCAGCTGCAGCTCATAAGGAGGGGGAATGGGAGCAGGTCCCTGCTCAGGGCAGCAGGTGACTCCCCTCGTTACCTCCCACACATTCCCACTTGCCTCCACACCACAGGCAGAGGGCTCTGGAATCTGAGGGACAGCCAACTGAGGACAGATGAAAATGCACCCAAGGAGCTCCCAAAGGTAAGGCAGCCAGCTCCACATGTCACAATGTGCCAAGAAAAAAAGAGCTGCTGGTGGTGGTGATTCCTTCCTGAGAGGGACAGAGGGTCTGACTTGCTGGCCTGACCCATCCCACAGGGCAGTCTGCTGCCTCACTGGCCTGACCCATCCCACAGGGCAGTCTGCTGCCTCTCTGGGGTCTGGGTTAGGGACATCACAGGAGCTGCTGAAGCCCTCTGATGAGTACCTGCTTCTGGTCATGCAGATAGGCAGGGATGAGGTTGAGCAGAGAAGACCGGAAGCCACCAGAAGGGACTTGAGGGCATTGGGAATGGGCATAACAATGTGGGGGTGAAACCATCAGCCCAGCCAAAGTGCAGCTGTGTTTCATCAGGGGCTCCAAGTGCTTCCCCAGGGACCCAGCTCAGATGCCTTTATGTGAGCATATGCAGCATGGGCACCAGAGGAGCTAGAGATGCTGGTGTGCCTGCACTGCTGAGCTCAGATTGGCATCCTGGAGACGTGGTGGAATGACTCCCATGGCTGGTGTGCTGGGTTAGAAGGGTACAAGCTCTTCAGGAAGGACAGGCAGGGGAGACAAGGAGGTGTTGCCCTCTGTCACTGCCCAGCTAGAGTAGGGAGCTCCACCTGGGGAGTGAGGATGGTACAGCTGCATGCCTATGGGGGAAAGGAAGGGTAGGGGACATTACAGGGGGGGTGTGCTGCAGACCACCTGACCAGGCAGACCAAGTGGGTGAGGCCCTTCACAGAGAGGAGTTGCTGCTTGTCCACAAGCCTTGGTCCTCCTGGGGGACTCTAAGCACCCTGGCATCAGTTGGAGAGACAACAAAGCAGGACATGAGCAATCCAGGAGACTCCTGGGATCCGTTGCTGATAACTTCCTCCTCCAGGCAACAGAAGAAGCAACCATGGAGGTGCCATGCTAGACCTTGTCCTCACCAGCAGGGAGGGGCTGGTGGGAATGTGAAGCTCCTGGGCAGCTTGGGCTGCAGTGACCATGAGGTGGAGTTTGAGATCCTCAGGGCAGTGAGGAAGAGGGCATTCAGTAAGCTTGAATCCCTCGAGTTCAGAAGAGCCAACTTAGGCCTCTTCAGGAACTTCCTTGGTAGAGTACCAAGGGACAAAGCCCTGGAGAGAACTGGAGCCCAGGAAAGCTGGTTGACTTTCAAGGTTCATCTCCTCTAGTGTTTAATCACCAGAAGAGGAAAATAAAAGAATCTGTGGAAGCCAGAAACTACAAAGGTCAAGAACGCAGCCAGTGGAGGCAAAGCCCAAAAGTGACCAGGCCAGAGTCAGAAGTGGCTGGTTTTAGAGTGTCTCTTGCTTGTGGCTACATTGGACATAGCACAGGTCCATCACCACTGCAGAGAGCACAACTGCTTGGAAGGGGAGGAAGCATTCCATAACTATTTAGTCTGAGTTGGTAGTGGTGTTGGACAGGGATGATGCACTGCCTAGGTAGACAGGGAGGAGGATTTTAACCTGGGGTGAAGCCTTCTCTGATCAACAGTCTTCAGGAAATGGAGCTTGTTGTCCTCTGAAAGTCACCTGGAGGTGTGTGGTAAGACCTCGCCTGCAGTGCTGTGTCCAGCTCTGGAGCCCTCAGCACAAGAAGAACATGGACTTGATGGAGCAGATTCAGAGGAGGGTCATTAAAATGATCAAGGAGCCTGGGGCACCTCTGCTATGAGGACAGGCTGATGGAGCTGGGCTGCTTCAGCCTGGAGAAGAGAAGGCTCCAGGGAGACCTAATAGCAGCCTAGCCAGAAAGGGGCTATGAGAGGGACTGTTTGCAAAGGCCTGCAGCGATAGGATGAGAGGCAATGGTTTGAAATGAGAGAAGAGCAGATTTAGATTGGGTGTTAGGAACAGGTTCTGCACCATGAGGGTGCTGCAAGTTGCCCAGGAAGGGAGCTCAGGCTCCATCCCTGGAGATCTTCAAGGTCAGGCTGGACAAGGCTCTGAGCAAGCTGATCTAGTGGAGAATGTCCCTACTGACAGCAGGGGGTTTGGACTGGATGACCTTTGGAGGTCCTTCCCAACCCAAACCCTACTGTGATTCTATGATCTGTGATCTACTCTCTGTCAGGCACTGAACTGCTAGGGAAAGTCTCTGAGGCTGGGAAAGGGCTGGCTCTGTGCTGGTCCTCAAGGATGTCAAGAAGGCTGCCATAGCTGTCCAGATGTGAACTATGGAACACTGGAGGAGTAGATTGCTTCTCTCTAAATCAAGCAAGGATTCCAGGTCAGCAAAATCAAATCTCTTTGACTGGAAGTTGGGGGAGAAGGTCAAAAGTGACTTGATTTCTTTGCCTGTTTTTAAAGATCACTGCTAAGAGTGCCCTGGAGCACTGTAGGGGTAATGGGGTCTGAAAAGGGTCCTTTCTCCTGGTGCTGAAGTGCTCAAAGAGAGGACACACTGAACTAAGGCAATCATGAGTTCCTCCAGAAAACTGCCTAGCTTGCAGATTTGCAGGAGCAGCTGTCAGTGATGCAGCCTAAAATTCCAGTTTCTAAAATGGAGTGAGCGAAATTTGCCCTTTTAGAGGGACTGGAAATAACCTCCTTGATGAGTAAAGACAAGTCTGAGCTTCAGGAAGCTGGAGCTGTGCAGCATGACAAGAGGAAAGATTTCTGCTGGCCTCTGTCAGCCCTTTTATTAGTTGTGATAATGGCGTGTGTAACATCGGCGTGTGTAACATCGGCGTGTGTAACATCGGCAGTGGGGTTGAGGCACCCTCAGCAGGTTTGCTGATGACACCAAGCTGGGTGGTGTGGCTGACACCAAGGGAAGGGATCCACCCAGAGGGATTTGGACAGGCTGGAGAGCTGGATCCAAGCCCTTGCCCCTTGCTGTATCATTGGACATCCCTGAGCAGAGCCTGGCTCCATCTTCCTGGCACTGCCCTGCACATCTTGATCAACATGAATGAGGTCACCCCTCAGGCTCCTCTGCTCCAAGCTCAAGAGCCCCAGGTCCCTCAGCCTTTCCTCAGCAGGGAGATGTTCCACTGCCTTCAGCATCTTTGTGGCTCTGTGCTGGACTCTGAGTTCCCTGAGGTCCTTCTTGAACTGAGGGTCCCACACCTGGACCCAATATTTCAGGTGTGTGCAAGCTGGAGCAGAGCAGGTTCCATGTGAACAGAAGGAGAAAGTTTTTTCCCTTTGAGGGTACCAGAGCCCTGGAGCAGGCTGCCCAGAGAGGTTGTGGAGTCTCCTCTGAAGACTTTGCAAACCCCCCTGGATGTGTTCCTGTGTGACCTGCCCTAGGTGATGCTGCTGTGGCAGGGGGATCTTTGGAGGTCCCTTCCACGCACTAACATTGTGTGACTGTGTTTTGACAGAAGACCTCTCTGGAGCTCTGTAGTCCAAGCCCCTGCTTGCAGTAGGGATAACTGTGGTTAGATCAGGTTGTTCTTGTGCTGAGCAAACCTGAGCAGGTCACCCAAGCACAGTGCTCATGAGCCCACTCCAGCTGAGGCTGTGTTATGACCTCAGGAATCCATTTTAAACACTGCCTTTTGCAGCCTGGGAAAATACTCAATTTTATAACCAACAAGAAGCAGGGGAGGGGAGAAGAAGAAAAAAATATTAATTCTCTGTTTCTGTGGTGGGTTGAAAATTTGTCTCAGTCCAGAAAGGAAAAGAGACTCAGTTCTTTTGAATATTCCTGTGTTATGAAATCAGAGGCACAAAGGAAGCCAAAATATCAACAGCCCCTGAGGCTATTTATTAACAGAATAAAGTGGACAGAACAGAAGAAGGGAGAGAAGGGAAAAAATAAAGAGAGGAAGAGAGAAGAGGAAAGGAATTGTGTTACCACACACCCCCTCCAAGACAGTTTGTGTCTGTGGAGGAAGGCTGCTGCTGCTTTGGCGTGGAGATGTCATCCTTGTTGGCTGTGCTGTCCTCTGCTGGAGGAGGGAAGGGATAGATCCCAAAGTCCAAGTCCTTCCCTGAGCAGCCTCTTCAGCTCCATTACTTAGGACACAGAAAATCATAGAATCAGACAGGTTGGAAAAGACCTCAGAGATCATCAAGTCCAACCTATTACCTAACACCTCCTGACAACTAAACCCTGGCTCCAAGTGCCACATCCAAGTCTTTTTTGAACACCACCTCCAGGTGGTGACTCCACCACCTCCCTGGGCAGCACATCCCAATGGCTAGCAACTCTCTCAGTGAAGAACTTTCTCCTCACCTCGAGCCTAAACTTCCCCTGGCACAGCTTGAGACTGTGTCCTCTTGTTCTGGTGCTGGTTGTCTGGGAGAAGAGACCAACCCCCTCCTGGCTACAACCTCCTAGTTGTAGAGAGAGGCTTCCTCCTGATCTGCTGCTTCCCGGCTACACGGTGATGTCTTTTCTCCTGTGTCTGTCCTCTCTCTCCTTGTGCTTCTCCGTTTTATTTCTCCTGAGCAGGCATTGCCCGTGTCTTTTGTGCAGTTTTTTAGTCACAGGGGTTTTTTAGGTATGTGTCCAGATGGTGAATCCATCGTACCCTTTTCACCATCCTCCCTTCCTGGGGTAGCTGATGGGTAGAGATGATCTTGTCTATGCACATTCCAGAGAGTCGTTACCCAGTGGCGTCTGCTCACCATCCCCTCCCTTGGCAGCTATTGTCCCGGCCAGGAGAAAAGGTGATTTTTATCTTTGTTGATTCACATCAAGAGAGAAGAGGTTTAGTCTCTCACAAAATCCGTCCGTCCCGTCCCCCCAACATGAAATCTGCCAGACCAGCTCAGCTGGAAGCAAATGAAATCTGTATCTACAAGCAAAACTGCAACCTACAATGGCATGCAATGAATGGGTACAGAACACACAGCATTTGCGGTATTGACAGCCATTTACAGTTAACGAACAGCACCAAGGACCCCCCTGGCCAAAGACCAGGGGAGCTAAGAGCTTCTCCCTCCCTGCCCCCCTGCCTTGCCCCTCTGTACACAAAAGGGACAAGAGAAAGGAGCAGAGAGAGATTTTGTTAGACTTAGCCAAAACAATGCAGCCAAGGTCAAGCAGAAACCAGTTAGTAGCTCCCAGCCTGAGGAAGTGAGAAGAGAGATAAATTGTTTACATTACTAGCTTAAGTCTGTTATCTTTCTTTAGAGCCATCATTATTTCCCTTTTTACACCCAACAGTGATGTATTTACCTTCTACTACTTTCTGTTCAAGCTCTGTGGAAAAGAATTTTTAAAGGCACAGCTTAAAAGTGCCCCAGTTTCCTAATCAAACAAAATGTGGCTGGTCTGAATGCAGTGATCCCTGTGCAGTGCCTGGGTCAATGTGGAAAATCACCAAGTTAAAAGGAGCACCAATGTCCATGGAAGGCCTCTGTTGAGCAGTGTGTTCAGCCAGCTCTCAGCCAGTAACAGTGACCCCTCCAGACTAAAGCACAGCTGAGCAGTGAAGATTGTTTAACCTCTGATCTGGGTCCAGAGAAGGGCAAGGAAGCTGGGGAAGGGTCTGGAGAACAGGGCTGGTGAGGAGCAGCTGAAGGAACTGAGGGTGTTCAGCCTGGAGAAAAGGAGGCTGAGAGGAGACCTCATTGCTCTCTACAGCTCCCTGGAAGGAGGTTGGAGCCAGGTGGGGGTTGGTCTCTTCTCCTTAGTAACAAGTGAATGGCCTCAAGTTGCAGCAGGGGAGGTGTAGGTTGCATAATAGAAGAAACTTCTTGACTGAGAGGATTCTGAAGCACTGGAGGAGGCTGCCCATGGAGGTGGTTGAATCCCCATGCCTGGAGGTGTTTAAAAGAGGCAGAGCTGTGGTGCTAAGAGACGTGGTTTAGCTTCAGACTTTGTATGGGTTAGAGAATGGTTAGGCTCAATGATCTTAAAGGGTTTGTCCAGCTGAAGGGATCCTTCACATTCACAGTGTGGATGTGTTAAGGGCTGCCATTAACTCACAGTCCCATCTGTCTCCACCCTGATGAGCAGGCACAGCTGCCCCAGCCTCTCCTCACAGGTCATGGGCTGCAAGGCAGGGACCTTTGGTGGCCCATCACTGGGCTCTTCAGTTTCTCCACGTTTCTGTCGGTGGGGTGGCAGTGGTGAAACACTGGCCACAATTTTCTGAAGCTCATGGCCTCTTCCCCACAGCTTATCCACAGCCTGACTACCTCCTCCTTAGCTTCCCCTAGGGCTGACCACAGAAGCCTGACTCATGGGCTTTGATGGGCCTTGAGGAAAGCTTGACCTGATGAGCTGCTCTTTGAAGTGTTTAGCATTTCAGGAGCCAAGAAACATCCCAGCACCATAGCAACAGCACCCTGAAATTCTCTGCAGTCATACTTTCCCTGCGCCCTTCCATCAGGAAATTTAAGTGGCATAATTATATCTGTGCAGCTGAAAGACTTTGGGACCACTTCTGTTGTATTTTGCTTCAGAGAAAAAAGAAAAAGGGGAAAAAAAAAAAAAAGGAGCAATTTTGTCATAAAAAATGTGTCTTTATATTTAGCTGTGAACGTCAGTGGGCTGGCTGCTCCCTTGGACTCCAGCTTGAGGGCAATCATTTCTTGCTTGCTTCTGCAGCTCTGCCAGGGAAGCGATTCCCATCAGACCCTTGGGCAGGTCCTGGGCTTCTCACTTGCTTGCAATCCACTGTGCCACGGCCATAGGTGCACCCAGGGGCTGTGCCTGGGGCCTCTCCTGGTGATGCCAAGCACTCTGGCACTGCTCCTCGGCACAGCCACGCTCACACTGCTGCTGCTGCCTTCAGAAGCTCAGCTGCCGACAGCAGGAGCACCTGAGAATGCCAGGAGATGAGACAATATCACAGTATCACAGTATAACTTAGGTTGGAAAGGACCTCGAGGATCATCGAGTCCAACCTATCAACACATACCCCATGACTAGACCATGGCACCAAGTGCCACGTCCAATCTCCCCTTGAACACCTCCAGGGACGGTGACTCCACCACCTCCCTGGGCAGCACATCCCAATGACGAACGACTCGCTTGGTGAAGAATTTCCTCCTCACCTCGAGTCTAAACCTCCCCTGGCACAGCTTGAGACTGTGTCCCCTTGTTCTGGTGCTGGTTGCCTGGGAGAAGAGGCCAACCCCCTCCTGGCTACCACCACCCTTCAGGTAGTTGTAGAGGGCAATGAGGTCACCCCTGAGCCTCCTCTTCTCCAGGCTAAACAATCCCAGCTCCCTCAGCCTCTCCTCACAGGGCTGTGCTCAAGGCCTCTCACCAGCCTTGTTGCCCTTCTCTGGACACGTTCAAGTGTCTTGATGTCCTTCTTAAACTGAGGGGCCCAGAACTGGGCACAGTACTCAAGGTGTGGCCTAACCAAAGCAGAGTACAGGGGCACAAGGACTTCCCTGCTCCTGTTGGCCACACTATTCCTAATGCAGGCCAGGATGCCATTGGCCCTCTTGGCCACCTGGCACACTGCTGGCTCATATTCAGGTGGCTGTCGATCAGCACCCCTAGGTCCCTCTCTGTTTGGGAGCTCTCCAGCCACTCCGACCCCAATATTGCAGGATGTTCTCTTTGTCTTCTTTTCCTCCATCCCTCAACCCAACAAACCTGTCTGGCTGACTTTATTCCCCTTCGTGTTCCTCTTTTCCCCTCTCTTGGGGGTATTCTGGGATGCCTGGCAGGCAGGCTGAGGGGCCCAGTGCCCTCCCATAGTTTGTCTCTGCTGTCCTCACAGATAAATGTCACTGCTGTCTACATCCAAATATTCATGAGCATTAATTGTGCTTCTTCAGGTGTGATGCTGAGGGCAGCAGTTTTCTTGTGATTGAATCAAGGGCAGCCTACCTGTAACCTTTCAATGCTCCTTGTTGTGGATGATGAGAGTCAGGAGGACTCAGGAGGACATTCCTGCTGAGGATGTGCAAATGTCTTGGCTAGCTCCATCTTTTAATGTTGATGCAGTTGTTAGCTAACTGCTGGAAGCTCCTGTGGGGTGGAGCTGGACACAAAACCCAAGAAGGTGGCTTCCTGACACCCAGCAGAAGCTGCAGCTCTTTGCAACAAACACGTGGGTGTGAGGAGCAGAGCATAGGGGCAGAAGATGATCCTCATTAAACAGCTCAGCTGGTGCTTGGAAGGGCTTCCCTGGGCAGCAGGGTCAGGGGATCCAAAGACAGACAAGCATTTCCTTAGGGAAGATGAGATGAGAGGAAAGAGGGGATGGGAATCATGGCTAAAGGAGGCAAACAGCTCATCAGGCTGTGCCAGCAGGGCTCAGCAGCAGGCTGTGGGAGATCTGAGCCATGATGAAAAACAAGAGACCAGCAAAGTCAGCCCGTGGGAAACTGAAGTTACTCTTTGCTTCCCAGATGCTGGAATGAAAATGTACTTTGCTTCTCCACCCACCCCAAAAATGGATGCACCAAGCTGTGTTGGGCACCCCTGCGTGCCCATCGATCTCGGGTTCCCTGCCAGCAGCTTTCTGGCTGGCCCCAGCTGCCTCTTCCCTGGGCAAACTTCTCTCTGGCCTGCTGATGGTCTGCTGTGTGCCAGCATGAATGTTCTCATGAAGTACTCCTGTGACCTGTCAAGACAGAAACCAGTGCTAAGGAAGCTTCCCCTGGCCAGACCAGGGCTTCAGAGACCCCCTCAGGACAAGGGGCTGCCCCTGCTCCCTTGCCTCCCAGCCTTGGATCCCCTGCTCAGGCATATCAAGGCTGGAAGAAACAGCTACAGAGCAGTGTCTGGCTGCTGATCCCATTGACCTTCTCCTTGGAGTAGCCTATGGGCACGAAGGGCTCTTCTCCAGGCTGCAGCACCAACGAGGGTGTGCAGGCAAGGGCAGAACCCATCACCCCACCTGCTGGGTGACAGCACGGCAGCCATGCAGGGCTGCCCTTCATGCACAGGGGCTGCCAGTCCCTCGGTGTCGATGCCCCTCCCCGGAGCAGCTGGTGAGCACAGGCAAACCTGCTGGACCAAGCCATCCCATAGAGAGCAGAATGTGCCTCGGGCACCCCCCCAGCACAGAGTGAGCAGGCAGAGGGTGACCTGAGCCGGCAGTGGCAGCAGCTGACAGTTACTGTCCTTGAGTCCTGAGCAAAGTGCACGCAGGCTGGGCTTTAGCTGCAGGCAGGGCTGGGTGCTGTGCAAGTCAGTCTGCACACTGTGCTCATCTGCAGTGTGCCATCACCTCTGCAGTCATCCTCCTCCCACCTCCTGTCTCCTGGGAGTCTGCATGGCCTGCAGAAACAGCTTCCCTGTGCACACAGGCTCTTGAGCCGCGGCAATGAACAGTTGCCTTGCTGTGCTCCTCCCTCCTCTGCATGCAGTGTGAAGCAGATGTTTCTTAACCTGACCCCAGGAGTGCTCTGAAGAGTGCTCCATCCTCACCCAGGCAGAGCAAAAGCAGCCCCGGGGTAGGAAACAGAGGCGGCAGCAGCAGCAGCACAGAGCTCCTGGCTGTGCAGGACCACTCCTCCTCAAGCACATGCAGACCTCTGTACTCTGGATCTGTGCACTGCTCTTCCCAGGGGGGTTCTGACTCCCTATTCCAGCTTTGGAAGCAGCTGCAGGTCAGTTCAGCACAGGGCCCTGCAACAGTGCAGCTTGCTGCAATCCTTTTACAGCTCCTCTGGCCTGGGGATACTTTAGGAGCTTGTTGAGCATCTTGAGCTCTTCTCAGCTGACCTGCCAGCATCTGTTTGCCTCTGCCCTCTGGCAGCTGGGGCTGGTGAGACAAGCAAGGAAGATCTGCAAGAGTGTGCTGTGGTTTGACTCACATTTACTTCCTGATCCTTTAGTGCTTTGGTGGGTGAGAACCAGTGGCTTTGACTGAGGTGCAGAGATCATTTTGCTCACCAAGAGGCTGCAACTGCAGGCAGGCTGGCAGGATGCATTCAGCTGGAGACTGCCTGGGAGAAATGGCTGCAGTTCCCCAAGGCCTGGAGCCAGCAGGCTCTGTAGGATCCTTCGGGCTCAACAGTCTCACCTTTGGCACCGTAAGTCCTTGAGCTGGGTGTCCCATTGAATGAGAGAATTCAGCAGCCCCCAAGGGAAGTGAAAGGGGAGCCATGGAGAGGGAATATCAGGAGCGTGAGGTTTAGAATGAGACAACCACAGAATGGTTGGGCCTGAAAGGGACCTCTAAAAATCATCCAGTACAAGCCTCTGCTAAAGCAGAGTCACCCAGAGCAGGCTGCCCAGGATTGCAAAGTCCAGGTGGGTTTTGAAAGTCTCCAGAGAAGGAAACTCCACAGCCCCTCTGGGCAGACTGGGCCAGTGCTCCAGCACCCTCAAAAGGAAAGAAGTTTCTCCTTAAGTGCAAGTGAAACCTTCTGTGTTCTAGTTTGTGCCCGATGCCCTTTGTCCTACCAGTGGGAACTAGTGAAAAGAGGCCTGCCCCCTTCTCATGGCCTCCACCAGATACTGATAAGCACTGATAAATGCCCTCTCAGGCTGCTCTTCTCCAGGCTAAACAGCCTCAGGCCTCTCACCCTCTTCTCTCCTCCTTAGTCAGATGCTGCAGTTTCCTGGGACTGGCTGCTCCAGTTCCTCAGGGAGGGCTCTGCAGCCTTGTCTCTAGGATTCAGAGACCCTGCTCATAGCTGTTGGCCTGCTTGCCTGCAAACGCAGGCAAGACCTGTTCCATGCTGCTTTGACAGTGTAGGCAGAGCATTTTTCTGTACCCTGAAAAAAAGGAACTGTAGCTTCCGAGCAAAAGGTTTGGTTTGAGCTGCTGCTCCAGAGTGCTGGGCTGGTGGCAGAGTACCCTGCATGAGTAAGAAGTAAGTGTAGCCAGAACATGGATGTTTGTAGCAGCATCTGCATTCGGCACACTCCACCCTGTGCTGACAGCTGTCAGCCTGTGGAGGAAGGCACTGATCACTCTCGGGCTGGGCTCAGTGTGGCACTCAAACACTAGCCCAGGAATGTGCCAGGGGGACCCATGGGCACACTGAAGGGGCCCTGTGCCAACTCTGCCTGTGCTGCCTCCCCCTCACTGATTTGGGATGTTCTCCTTGATGTCCAATGACAGGACAAGGGGCAATGGGTGCAAGCTGGAGCAGAGGAGGTTCCATCTGAGCAGAAGGAGAAAGTTTTTCCTTGTGAGGGTGCCAGAGCCCTGGAGCAGGCTGCCCAGAGAGGTTGTGGAGTCTCCTTCCCTGGAGACATTCCAAACCCCCCTGGATGTGTTCCTATATGACCTGTCCTAGGTGATGCTGCTGTGGCAGGGGGATTGGACTGGAGGATCTTTGGAGGTCCCTTCCAAGCACTAACAGTCTGTGACTCTGTGAAGACTTGCAGCCTTGGAGCAGTTCCAATGGTGAGAGCATAGCTGGTGCCAGCATTCCTCAACAGCCAGCTCTGCACCTAGCTTCAGCCAATCTGTGGCTTCCCCTTGCCACCTGCAGAGCTGGACTTGCTCACCTGCAGTCCTGTCAGACCCTTGCAGCCACTGCAGTCCTGGAGGACTGCCCCCAGAGAAGGCTACTTGGCCAGGTACCTGTGGGACAGGGGAAATTTTCAGTCACAGATGGGATAGAACTAGTCTGTAGGGCACTAGGTCCTCTGCAACCTTATTTTAGAGCAGAAAGAGGGCAGGGAAGGAAATGTGCTGCCTCTTGTCTGTGCTGAATCAGACATTCCTGCTCCCCACCCTGTTCTGTGCCTCTTTAGCTTCCCTGGCCCTCTCCCTTCATGTTCCCAGAGATTCCCTTTCTGATGTGCTGCCTTTGAGTTGCCCAGGTTCCTTCTGCCACTCTTTTCTCACAGACCTGCCTGTTTCCTTAGGAGACAGCACCTCCAGCCCAGCTGGTACAAAGCCAGGTGAGAGCCAGGACGTGCTGCACAGGGATCAGCACCATGTGCAGCCACATCATCTCCATCCTGTCTGCGGCAAAACTCCACCTCCAGCCACGTTGCAGCAGCTGCCTGAATCACCTCCTGCAACCTGCCCTGCCCTTGCCCTACAGACACTCTCACAGCAGCTCTGGCCCTGCTCTGTAAAGCATAGGCAGCCCCTGGAGCTCACATGCCTCAGTGTCAGACTCTTGGTCTCTGCTGTCCTATCAACAGGTGACCTGGTGGTTTGCTTCCACAGTCAAGTCACAGACTAAAAGAATACATTTGGTTGGAAGAGGTCTTGGAGATAATGCAGCTCAAACTTTGGCCCAGAACTGAAGGGTCACCACTAAACCATGTCCCTGACCGCCAGCTCTGCTCACTGCTTGAGCTCCCCCAGGCATGGTGACTCCACCACTGCCCTGGGCAGACCATCCCAATGTTTGAGAACCCTTTCAGTGAAGGAATATTTCTTAACACCCACCCTGAACCTCCCCTGGTGCAGCTTGAAACCATTTCCTCTGGTCCTGTTGCTTGACACCCAGGAGAAGAGGCTGTCCCCTCCTCGCTCCAACCAAGTCACATAATCACAAGGAAGCCTCCCAAGGCCCTGTCAGCAGCAGAGAGAACCTTCCTCACAAGAAAAACCTGGCAGCACTGAGCAGCTGTCACCAGAGTCCCCAGCTCATCATCACTTTGTCACCAAGCCCTCTGGAGAGTCGGAGAGTTTCTCTGCAGTGACAGTTCATGGGAGCAGAGAGGGGAGCTGCTGCCTTCCTCAGCCCAGCTGCCATCCTGAGCACCCTCCCACATCTGCCTCCTCCAGGCTGGAGATTCTTCTTTTCTACCCTGCAGCCAGCAGACACGGTCTGACTGCTTCCTGGCTCTCTTAACTCCTTCCCTGACAGCTCTCCCTTCATCCCTCTTATTTTCTTCTCCAAGAGGGGCAGTCCTTGCCCTTCTCCTAAGCAGGCATAGTGGGGTGGCTGCCCCTCTTCTCGCTGGGTGGCCCTTTCCTGAGCCTCTGGGAGTCCAGGAAAATGTGAGTTGTGTGACTGCAGAGCTGAAATGTTATGGGAGAGCAGCCTGTTGTTCCCCTGGCGTGTCTGGGAAGCACCAGCTGCCCCCACTGCCCTGCAGGATGCAACCCCTCACACGTCCCAGAGCTTTCTGCTTTTCCTGTCTGAATCATTGCAAAAGTAAAGGCTGCTGCTCTGGCCCTGCTTTGGCTCTTGAGGATGGCCCCACGGGTGGGCTCACCCCTTGGCTCTGCTCTCCCACATCTCCCTGCACGCAGAGGTCTGCAGCTCGTCAGTCATCACCTCAAGCCTCTGGCTGTAGCATGCTTCCACCTCCCTCCTGGCCTCCCCAGCTCTCCGTGGGGTCCTAGCTCCTGCTTTCTGGAGTCATCACTCCAGGGAAGCAGGCGTGTTGGGATCTGCAGCATCAGGGTGTAGCCTCCAACACACCCCCAGCAATCTGGTCCGACCTGCTGGCGACTCAGGAGCGGAACGGAAATGCCAGGGGTTGCGCTGCTCTTCCCAACCAGCTGGGCCTCCAGGAGACCGTGAGGGGCAGAGAGGTGAGCCCACCTGAGCCGGCAGAGATGGAATCCCTGGGCTGATGCACCCAGACCTAGTGAGGTGAGTGAGGGCAGCTGTGGAGCAGCGTGGGCTCGCAGGCCAGGGGAAAGGGCCACCAGATCCTCCTGTTCTGACACACCAGGTAAAGGCAGGAAGGCCATTCCCAGCCAGCTGTGTGCACATGCTGGGGCTGGAGGACACAACAGATAAAGAGGAGAGGAGGGGAAGCTTCCCACAGGCTGTGTTAGACTTCTTTTGCAAAGGGAGAAGGACATCTCCCCCAGCTCCTCAGTATATCTGCAAGCCTTTATCAGTACCAGAGCCTTGATGGGAGCAGGAGAGTCAACAAAAGCAGTTGGAACAAAGATCCCAGCAGCTAGGAGGTTAGAAAGGGGATGTGGTTAAAAAAGAGAGGCACTAAAAAGGAGCAGGGTGAGATCAGTGGCTCGGGTGCTGGAAGGCTTTCTGAGCAGCAGGAGCATGTCACGGTATCACGTTAGATTACAGGTTGGAAGGGACCTCAAGAGATCATCAGGTCCAAACTGATATCCCTTGGTATCTCATTCCCTGCATGGCAGCAGGACAAGGCAGGCTGGGAGTGAGAAAGCCAAACCCCAGCAGCTGAAGGGGCTGGGCAAGGACTGCAGAGAAAGAGGGAGCCCACAGGCAGGACGTCTTGGGGCAGCTGCTGCTGGGGAAGGACGGTGGTAGGGATTAGGAGTTCTGATGATCTCTGCCCTCTTCCAGATGAGCTGGGAGTGGCAAAGCAGAAATAGGACTTGCAGCAACAGAGTGCCAGAAGGGCTCTGCAGAAGGGCAGATCGCTTCCCAAGTGTGCCTGCTGGTGCCAGATTGAAGCTGTCCTGCTGAATCAGCCCTCGTGCTTCCTTGGAATCTTGTCTCCTCTAGCCTGGCCTGGCAGGGCTCGACATCTGTGGCAAACACGCCTTTGCCTGCCACAGGAACTGACCACCTCTTCACAGCTTGGTTCTTTATGGGTCCCTGACACATGCCAGTGCACAGCTGGGCCCCTGAGTGGGAACTCAGCCCCCAGGCACCCAAGCCCACGGGACTGACAGGATCTGAGCCTTTGCACTGGCATGTGACTGAATCAATTTTGCTTCTAACTTCCCATATTTCACTTCTATTTCTTGTTTGGCAAGGTTTTGGGGAGGGGGATGTTTTAATTTTCCACTCTCAGTTCTGGAGGGAAGCTGAGTTAGCCTGGGAATGCAAGCAAGTATTTGTTACTCTGACTCAGAGAAGGTCTCCTCGGTTGCAAGGACACCTGGGTGTTCCTTCTTTCACAGTGACGTTTGCTTTCAGAGATGTGTTACAGCTTATCAGCTTGTGATAACAAAGTTCATGTGTTGTGGCCAGCCAGAAGCACATCAGGAAGTGAGAAAGGAGGAGGAGATGAACTGAAGCCTGACAGACACAGAATCAGCCACAGCACGGAAGGGGGACAGCTGTGATTTGGATGAACAAGTCACCAAAGAGCTTGCCAAAGAGTTCTGTGTGGATTCAAGCTGCTTGCAGTTTTGGTGCTCTGATCAAAACCTCTGCAGTGAGAGCGATTAGCAGCCAGCAAGCCCTTGTGCGCCTTTGGCTCGTCACCCGGAGAGAGGTAAGCGAGGAGGAAAGAGCTGGGGAGCTGGGTGGTTTGGGGCAGCTGGGAGTGCTGGGCACTGGTGCCCATGAGCTGCTGCATCCATGCTGCCACAGGGCACTGGGGAACCTGCTGTGTCAATTCAGTGCCCTGTGAACCTAGAGGTGCAAGGTGCAGCTCGGTGTTTATCCAAACAGACCTTTTCTTTGGGATCCTGGGATACCAAAAGCGTGGGCAAGCTGCAGAGCTTACTTGCCAAGGTGCCTACAGAGGAAGTCCTCTTCCACTCTTCTCTCTCAGGAGATGAAAGGGCTGACACCTCTGGGGAGCAGGCAGCAGCAGAGTGATCAGCCCTCGTGAGTTAGACACAGAGGTCTCAGCTTTGGTGTCATGCCTGTCATCAAAATCAAGCCACCCTAAGTATTGGATGTCTTTGCAGTTGGAATTGTCAAAATGGTCTCATTTCTTTGCTGGGAAAAAAACCAAACAGTGAAAAGTGGGCTTAAATATCACCTGCAGCAGGTGACAAGCAGCCACACTTATGAGGAGATGTGGCTTCAATTTGTACATCAAGGCTGGGTGTTTTGGTTGAGGTTTGCTGCGCTCTTTGCTATTTCCTCCTGGGTTCAGATTTGCTAAGCTAGCCTATGCAGACTGCTCTCAGCTGCACTGCTCTGCACCCCAGTTTGCTGCATCCCCTTGGGCAGCCCTAGAGTACTCCCAGGGTTTAAGTGATGAGCTGCTCTGAGGATCCCTGACCCTGCAGCATGCTTGGCAAGAGTTTTTGAGCTTATTGCACCTCATTTTTAGCCCCATGAATCACCCCACGTCCCACCACGCTGTGCTCATTCAGCATTTTTGTGGTGCTAGGAGGAAGTGGTTGTTTAATAATAGAACCATAGAATTGTTTGGGTTGGAAGGGACCTGAAAGGTCTGAAAGCAGCTGGGAAGTGGAGGAACTGACTAGCCAGTGGTATAAACATCTGCGTAGAACTGCTTGGAAAGTCTCAGTAGCAGCCATGGTTCGAGAGATTGGTTGGGAGATTCAGACCAGGGAGCTTGATGTCTGTGCTGAACCAATTAGTAGAAGCTCTCATGAAGGACAAACTCAATGGGCATGCAGTCACATCAGATTACTGGGGAAGAGTCATTGTGGCTGTGATAAAGGGATGCTGTGCCTCACCTTTCTTCTCTGAAGGAGTAAACAAGCACGTGGGCAGTGGCCTTTTCAAAAGGCTTTCAAGAGGGCTCTCACCAAAATGGTGCTTAACATAGAGAGAATAGGCTCCTGCCTGGATAAAAAGTGCCTAATTTACAGGAGAGGGAAGGAGGGTAGCTGGCTGGTTTTCTCAGCAGTTATAAGACACCAGTGCTGGGGTCTGGACTCTCTGACTTATTCATGAGGGATGAATAATAAAATAACAAATCTGCTTCAGACATGAAATTATTCAGGTTAGAAAAGATGAGGTCTGGCTGCAAAGAGCTGCTGAGATTAAGTACAAGTGACTGGCCTCAAAATAACCCTGCACATTTCATCACCAAGGCTGCAGCAGAAGTGGAAAGGTCCTGAGAAGGGCAACAAGGATGTTTGATATTGCACAACAGCTCCTCTTTGAGAAACAGCTGTGAAGACAAGGACCCTTTAGACTCAAAAATACCCCCACAGTTACTGACAGGAAGTAGGGCAGCCATCAGTGGTCAGGCAAAGGAGCACAGGGATGGTCTTTCCACTTTCTCCTCCAACACTTCAACTAGGAATTGAATCTAGGTGGTGATTCAAAAACACTGGTACAAGGAAGTGCCTCTGCACCTGAGCTCTGATTACGCTCTGTAGCTCCTTGGCACTCCTGGCACTGGATGTTGTAGGAGGTAAGTTTTACATTGAATCAAAAAGCAACTGGAAAAAATCATGAAGGAAAACTTCCATGAGGACTACTGCATCATAGCATGGTTTGGGTTGGAAGGGACCTCCAAAGGTCATCCAGTCCAAACACCCTGCAGTCAACAAGGACATCCTTCACTAGATCAGCTTGCTCAGAGCCTTGTCCAGCCTGACCTTGAAGATCTCCAGGGATGGAGCTTCAACTCCCTTCCTGGGCAACCTGTCGTAGTGTTCCAGCACCCTCATGGTGCAGAACTTGTTCCTCACATCCAATCTAAATCTGCTCTTCTCTCATTTCAAACCACTGCCTCTTGTCCTATCACTGCAGGCCTTTGCAAACAGTCCCTCTGCAGCTTTCTTTAGCCCCCTTTAGGTGCTGGAAGGCCACTGGAATACAAATAGGTCCCCTCTGGCTCAGGAAATTCCTGAGCTACAACACGTTAGAAGCAGGAAGAGGACTTGAGGGAGCATAATGCCAGGATTGCCCCTGCTCTCCCGCCACCCCTGCTCTCCCGCCACCCCTGCTCTCCCGCCGCCCCTGCTCTCCCGCTGCCCCTTCAAATCTCTGACCTGAGACAGAGCACTGGTTGTAGCCTGACCATTGACCTCTCACAGTATGGGCTGTGCTTGCCTACTACAGCCAAGCTCAATGAGTGCAGACTGGGTGAGTGGACAATGAGGTGGATTGGGAGCAGCCTGGAGGACAAAGTTCAGAGATTTGTGGTTAGTGAGGCAGAGTCTAGCTGGAGGCCTGTGGTCAGTGGTGTTCCTCAGGGGTCAGTACTGGGTCCAGCCTTGTTCAACATCTTCATCAGCAACCTGGGTGAAGGGACAGAGTGTAGGCTCAGAAAGTTTGCTGATGACACCAAACTGGGAGCAGTGGATGACACACCAGACAGTTGTGCTGGCATCCAGCATGGCCCAGCCAGGATGTAGAGTTGGGGAGAAATTAAATGAACTTCAGTGAGGGCAAGTGTAGAACTGGAACTGGATAATCTTTAAGGTCCCCTCCAGCGTAAACCATTCTATATATCTATGAAAGGACAGGACCAGGTCCATCAACATCTCTTCATGGGGCAAGTGTGGGGTGTTTCACATAGGAGAAGCAGCTAGGTTGGAGTAAAGTCTAACTGTGGGATTATTCCTTTTATCTGCAGTGGATGTGCAAAGTCCTGGTTTATGTCAAGTTCTTTCTAGTCAGCATTTTCCCCTCAAAATGCTTGCTCTTCTCTTTTTCTTTCTCTCTTTTATCTGGAGCTGCCCTGAGTGCTTTCTTTGCATACTCTTGTGCTGTCCCTTTCTTGATCCAATCAAGATGCATTTTCTGGAGCTGAGCCATAAATGATTCTCTACATTCCAAACCATTGCCTTTCATCCTGTCACTGAAGGCCTTTGTAGACAGTCCCTCTGCAGCCTTCTTATACCCCCTTCAGGTAGTGAAGGTCCATTTTTCTTAGTCTTCCAGTTTCTTCATGAGTTCTTGCTGCAAAAGCCACCATAGTGGGATTTTAATGTTTCAAGAGATCCTTCTCTAACTTAATCTCTTCTGTCTTGGTCTTCCACTTCGACCAGGAATTGTGCTGACAGCTGGCAAGATCCTCCACCACACCAGCATCTCCATAACCACTGAAAAGAATTGCTGAACTAGAGGCAGAAGCTGACTCCATCCCTGCCAGATAACCATGGAGAAGCAATCCAAAGCAGCATCAGCCAAGAGGGAGATACCCCAATCTCCCTGCCAGCTGCAGATGAGGGGAGTGACCTGCCTATAGCTCCTCAGAGTGGAATGACTTCTCTCAGTGCTATCTTTTGTGCCTCCTTAGCCCACCGTCAGGCTCAGCCATTTCAACGCGACCCTGCCCCTGATCCCTGCTGGGGATGTCAGCTTCCAATGCGTCCCAGGCATGCAAGGATTACAGCTTCAATCACCACCTCCTCCTGCCCGGCTACATCCTGACCTTCGTGACCGGCCTGACGCTGAACGTGACGGCCCTGTGGATATTCGTCCGCTACCTGCGCCTCAAGTCTGTCGTGATGATCTACATGTTCAACCTGGCTGTCAGCGACCTCACCTTCTCCCTGGCCCTGCCGCTGCGGCTCTACTACTATTCCAACCACCACTGGCCCTTCGGCAGCACCCTGTGCCAGGTCTCTGGCTCTGTCTTCCAGATCAACATGTACGGGAGCTGCCTCTTCCTCATGTGCATCAACCTGGATCGCTACGTGGCCATCGTCCACCCGCTCCGCTGGCGCCACATCCGGCGCCCCAAGGTGGCCAAGCTCCTCTGCCTCATCGTCTGGGTTATGATCTTCGTGGGCTCCATCCCCACGGCCATAGTCCACAAGCAAAACCACTGTGAAGTACAGAACCAGACTGTCTACTTGTGCTTTGAAAGCTTCAGTGACAACATATGGCAAAACAACCTCTTCCCCCTGGTGGTGCTGGCTGAGCTCTTGGGCTTTCTCCTGCCCCTCAGCTGCGTGACCTACTGCTCGGTTCGGATCTTCCAGGAGCTCTGCCAGGGCAGCCAGACCAAATCCCTGCGGCAGCAAAAGACCGTCCGGCTCCTCTTGGTCAACCTGGTCATCTTCATCATCTGCTTCGTGCCCTACAACACCACCCTGGCAGTTTATGGGCTGATAAAGGCCCAGGTGATGAAGGTTGACCCAGAAACACAGAGCTCCGTGCGCCAGGTGCTGATCATCACGATGCTGTTTGCCAGCATGAACTGCATGCTGGACCCCTTGATCTACTACTTCAGCACTGAGGGCTTCCGGAACACCTTCAAGCAGCTGCGGCGGGGTCAGACCTGGGACTCAGATGTTGGGATGCTTAAGAATCAGACTGTGGGGAACAAGGCAAGCCGAGACCCTGCTGCCTCAAAAGGGCACCCAGCTGAAAACCTGATCCGTCCCAAGGAATCCTCGCCAGCACTTCCTACTGCAATGTTTTTGAGCAGTCCTATTGAGGACTCGGAAATATAACTACAGGAAGGTCACACCACGGTGGGAGCTGCAGGGTCACCCATCCAGTGGTCACAGCAAGCCCCTGGGAGATAGCTCAGAGGGACTTAGCACACTGTTGGAGGGAATGCTGCAGGTTGCACATGGGTGAAGATGGTGATCCAAAGCTAAAGGATGAAAGGCTGGGTTTAAATAAACAGAGATGTCTTGGTGACAAGGTCCCACCTAAGTCTTTTGGTACAGAAAACATAGTGGGGAGCAAAAGCATGAAACAAACCTCAGGGGTCTAGGTCTGGTCAGCACAGCAAGTCCTACAGCAAGTCTATGCTGCCTGAGTACCTTCTAGCTGTACTGTAGCATAAAGTAGTTCTGGTGTCTCCAGCATAAGAATGACACAGAGCTGTTGGAGTGCGGCCACAGGAGGGCCACAAAGATGATCCAAGGGCTGGAGCAGCTCTGCTATGAGGACAGGTTGAGGGAGCTGGGGGTATTCAGCCTGAAGGAGAAGGCTCCCAGTGGCACCTTAGAGCTGCCTTCCAATAGCTGAAAGGATCCTACAGGGAGGCTCCTGAGGGACTTTTCATGAGGGTGTCTAGAGACAGGGCAAGGGGGAATGGTTTGAAGCTGAGGAGGGCAGGGTTAGACTGGACCTTAGGAAGAAGTTCCCCAGTACAAGGGTGGTGAGACTCTGGAACAGGTTGCTCAGGAAGGCTGTGAATGCCTCCTCCCTGGGGGTGCTCAAGGCCAGGCTGGATGAGGCTTTGAGCAGATAAGTGTAGTTGAGAGGTGTCGCTGCTCATGGTGGGGAGGTTGGAGCAGATGATCTCTGAGGTCCCTTCCAACCTAAGCCATTCTGTGATTCTATGATAACCAGAACACAGCTGCAGTACCCACTGCTGGCAGAGTGAATTCAGTGGCAATGACTGAAGGGAACTTTGTTGATTTTCTTAACATCTCCCTGCTGAAGAGAGGCTGAGGGAGCTGGGGCTCTTGAGCTTGGAGCAGAGGAGCCTGAGGAGTGACCTCATTCATGTTGATTAGATGTGAAGGGCAGTGTGGGGAGGATAGAGCCAGGCTCTGCTCAGGGATGTCCAGTGATAAGACAAGGGGCAATGGGTGCAAGCTGGAGCAGAGGAGGCTTCAAAGGAACATAAGGAGAAACTTTTGCACTGTGAAGGTGCCAGAGCCCTGGAGCAGGCTGCCCAGAGACATTGTGAAGTCTTCTTCTCTGGAGACATTCCAAACCCCCCTGGACATTCTGATCCTGGGCAACCTGCTCTGGGTGACCCTGCTTGGGCAAGGGGGTTGGACTGGACAATCTCAAAGTCCCTTCTGGCCCCTACCATGCTGGGATTCTGTGATTCTGTGACTGCTATGGGAATAAATGCATTGATTTAACAATAGAGTTTAGGAGGCAGAGGGGCTTAAATCCATCTCTCCAGTCTACCTCAGTGACCTTCTCTTTTATTATGGGTGATGGTAGAAACAGGTCTTTAAGAAGACCTGTAGAGAGTGTTGAGCCTCTCCACACAGACATCTTTGTGTCACAGGCTGTCTTGGGAGACATATACCCTAGGTAGGAGAGTTCTGCCCTCTTTCTCAGCCCCAGCAGATCAGCTTTGATCTTTGTGTGGCAGTAAGCATTTCTGGTTTGAAAACTCAGGATTGCCATGTGAGTGTGAATCCTTTGAGAGAATCATAGAATAGTTTTGGTTGGAAAAGACCTTTAAGATTCAAGTCCAACCATTCTTTAACTCTGCCAAGGCTGGTGCTAAGCCAGGTCCCTCAGCACCACATCTCTGCCTCTTGGAAAAACCTCCAGGCATGGGGATTTTGACATAGTGCTGCTGGAGGGGGAACAGAGCTATGTGCACATCTTCTACTGCACTCTGATGTTACCCTTTTGTTCTGGGATTGAGGAGGGAGCAGAGTGATATCACAGCAGCTGCATTGCTGTCCATTGCCACATCTTCCTCCACCTTCCTCTTTGCTATATCCCTTTCCTGCCCCTGTTCCTCTGGTCCTTTCTCCCTTCCCCAGATCTGCTACACTATGAACCTGGCATCAACAAAATGCCAGCACTGCTGGGTTCTCTTCCTTGCCCAGAAAAGTTGGTTGTTTTCTTTTTTCTCTCCTTTTAACTTGGCTAGAGTATGGTCATAAATTCAGTGAAAGATTTGGGTGGGAAGATACTTCTGAAAGTCTCTAACACAGTTCTCTGACTCCATCAGGTTCCCGAGGACAGTGAGGGCTGGCTGCTCCCCAGAGGAATGGCAGTGGAGAGCCAGGCATGGTACCAAGGCAGGCAGAGGAAGGGACTCCCCCAGGAAGAGGAAGCACCTGAGCAAGGCAAGCAGGGCAGGTTGGCTGATGACAGCCAGGTCCAGCTGACGATCCAGATCATTAGACAAGCCTGTGGTGATGAGGCAGGTCCAAAGTCAAACCAAGAAGCTGAGTCAGCACTAGGATCAGGTCTGGAGTCAGTAAGCAAGGGTGAGCCACAATTCAGCGACTCCAGACAAATCCATCATGACAAGACAGGAACCAGGTCAAGCCAGGAAGCCTGTCCATGGGTCCTCCTCAATGCAGTGTGTGGCCAGGCACAGGTGAAACTGCTCAGGCAGGAGAGAAGGGTAAGAATACCAGCTTGGAAACAGCTCCAGGGGCAGGGGGGCAGCCCTAGCTGAGGCTCCAGCAGAACTATCTGGAAACTCTCCCCAGAGGAATGGGGCAGTCCCCAGCTGCACTGTCTCTGATCTGGCCCCAAACTCACACAGCTGAAGTCCCAGGAGCTGGAAGGATGCCCTTGGGACCCTGCATTCAGGTTGCTCAGGGCTTAACCCAACCAGGTGTCTACTGAATACCTCCAAGGATGAGATTCCTCTGCCTTCTAGAGCACCCACACTGGCACTGAAATATGCCCTGGGGAGAGGTTTTTTCTAATGCTCAACAGGAATCTCCCTTGTTGCAAGCCATGGCTGTTGCCTCTTGTACTTTCTCAGGGCTCCTACGAGCAGAGACTGGCTCCATCTTCTCTTGGCAAGCTTGCCAAGCTCGAATGGAATCTCAGGTGGCAGACACCACTCCTTTGGAAGAGGCTGCTCCTCTGCTAGCATTCACCCCCAAAGCACAACACACAACTTCTCAAAGGGAGCATGAGAAAGCAGCATCTCTGCTTATAGCTTCAGCCCTGAAAATAGTGGAGCTATTTGTACCTGGAACAGTTTATAAATATTCCACATCCAGCAGAGGAAATTTTAGCTCCAATATTTTGACAGGATTATAAATACCTGAAAAGCTGATCTCTTAATGGGTCTCATCAGCCAGTTTGGCAATAAAGGGGGGCTGCTGCTCCTGCTACAGGCAGCAGAAAAGTTGCTGACTTGGAGTTTCTGAAGGCTTTCCTTCAGTGTTACACACAGGTGATGGTGAGCCCAGTATGAGCTGTTGTGTTTTGTCCTCTGAGCTTCCAACCTTTGTCAAATGGCATCAGGTTTGCTTCATCTTTTTGAGGATTTTAGTCAAGTATAATTGCTCTGGATTCTGGAGGGGGCTCTGGATATTTTTCATATCCACAAGAAAGGAGAATCATCATAGAATGGGTTGGCTTGGAAGGCACCTCCAAAGGTCATCTAGTCCAACCCCATTGCAGTTCACAGGGACATCCTCCACTAGTCCAGCCTGATTCTGAATATCCCCAGGGATAGGACATCAACTGCCTCCCTGTTGCAGCGTTCCACCACCCTCATGGTGCAGAACTTGTTCCTAACATCCAATCTGAATCTGCTCTTCTCTCATTTCAAACCATTGCCTCTCCTCCTATCCCTGCAGGCCTTTGCAAACAGTCCCTCTGCAGCCTTCTTGTAGCTCCCTTCAGGTACTGGAACGCTGCTATTAGGTCTGCCTGGAGCCTTCTCCAGGCTGAACAATCCCAGCTCCCTCAGCCTGTCCTCACAGCAGAGGAGCTCCAGACCCCTGATCATCTTTGTGGACCCCTCTGGACCTGCTCCATCCTTGCTGTGTTGAGGGCTCCAGAGGTGGACACAGCAGTGCAAGTGAGGTCTTACCAGAGCACAGCAGAGAGGCAGAATCATCTCTCTCCATCTGCTGCCCACACTCCTTTTGACACAACCCAGCCTGCCACTGGCCTTCTGGGCTGCAAGTGCCCACTGTTGGCATGGTGTTAGCCAGGTCTGCTGCTTCTGTGGGCTCTGCTGCTGTTAGTTTGCTTTATTCCATCATGTGGTGATAAAGCAGAGAACATGCATGGACTCTTAGTGCAATGAGTCACCCACGCTATCTTGCTTTATAGCTTCTGTTTAATGAGCCAAACAAAGCTGAAGGTCCTAGGGTATGATGGCATCCAACAGTACCAACAGCTACAAAATAGGAGGACTCAAAAGCATGTGTTTAAAACAGCAGGGACAAGGTGAAGCCATGGAGTTCCAGTCAAAAAAGTTAAAGAGGAATAGAAGCTCAGCAAAGCCTTTTCAAGTCTGTAATTGACCCTCACCTGATAATTCTTGATTTGGCAGTCTTGCTTAGTGTGTCAGGGATAAGAGACACAATTTTCTGCTTCCCTGAGCTTTGTGTCATTTGCAGATGTGAACATTAAACAATCTCTCATTAATTAAGACTAAATGAGTTAAAGGTCAGAGAAATGGCAAAGGAGCACAGAGTGGTTATTCTGTAGGGAGCAGACAGGGAACCTGCAGAAATGCGTAAGGATTCAACAAGGCCAAGGGTTGGGTGCTGCACTTGGGTCACAGCAACCCCATGAACATTCCAGGCTTGGAGCAGAGTGGCTGGAAACTGCCCAGCAGAGAAAGACCTGGGGCTGCTGGTCAACAGCTGGCTGAAGATGAGCCTGGGTGTGCCCAGGTGGCCAAGAAGGCCACCAGCATCCTGGCCTGGATCAGCAATGGTGTGGCCAGCAGGAGCAGGGCAGGGGTTGTTCCCCCTGTGCTCAGCACTAGGAGCGAGGCAGACATTGAGGACTGGGTTCAGTTTCAGGGCCTTCACTACAAGAAGGACGTTGAGGTGCTGGAGTGGGTCCAGAGAAGGGCAGCAAAGCTGGGGAAGGGTCTGGAGAACAGGTCTGGTGAGGAGCAGCTGAGGTGCTGGGGTTGTTTAGCCTGGAGAAAAGGAGGTTGAACAGAGACCGCCTGGCTCTCTACGACTCCCTGAAAGGAGGTTGGAGCCCGGTGTGGGTTGGCCTCTTCTCCCTAGTAACAAGTGACAGAATGAGAGAGAATGGCCTCAAGTTGCAGCAGGGGAGGTTTAGGCTGGAAATTTCTTGACTGAAAGGATTCTCAAAGGCTGGAACAGGCTGCCCAGGGAGGTGGGTGGATCCCCATGTCTGAAAGTATTTACAAGAGGCAGAGATGGCTTAGCACCAGACTTGGTAGAGTCAGATAATGGTTAGACTTGATGATCCTCAAGGTCTTTTACAACTGAAATGATTCTCTGGTTCTATGCTTTCAAGTCTTTTGATTTCCAGAATAGACTTGCCAGTCACTTTGGGAAATGGTTATGAGTATTAATCATCACCTTCAGTGTATTCTATACTTTCTAGAAACCCACTGATGCTCTGGGTTCTGTAAGTCAGATTGAAAAGATGTTTCAGAACCCCTAGTACAAGCCAGATTGAGTCTTCAAATTGGTTTTACTGCTGCAGCCATTCCTTCAACTGCATTACAGTGGCTGTATGCCTCCCACCACTGGAGGTGTCATGGAATCACAGAATCATAGAATGGTTTGCATTGGAAGGGACCTCTAAAGGTCATCTAGTCCAACCCCCTCTGCAGTAAGCAGGACACCCCTCCAACAAAATATGTATTTTGTATCATAAATGCCTTGTGCAACCTAAGCTGTCCCTCGCCACTCTCCAGTCACTGGGAGTTGGAACAGATGTCCTCCAGAGGTCCTTCCAACCTAAGGGATTGTGTGATTTTCTGACCTTCTGGTTTAAATACTGATCTGCTATCCCAAGCATTTTTCAGCTTCTTCATTATTGTTCTGAGCTGTTCTTGCTGGGGTTACACTTTGTGTGCCCTTCCTGCCCTCCTGCTGTAGTCCTTGATGCTGTGGCCGAGAGCGTTCACTCTAAGCTTTGCTTTTCACCAGCTGCCTTTGAAGCTTTGTATTCCAAACTCCTCTGTTCTGCAACAGAACCTCGGCAGAGGCCAGGCTGCCACTGCACTGATACCACTGCACATCCTGCTGACCAAAATCATCTCAGGGTTTCCTTGCATTTTCCCACATTTCCATGGCATCTGCTGTCTGTGCTTTTAGAGCTCTTTGGGCTCGGATCAGGTTTTGTTTGGCTTGCACAGCACCTTGCACAGGGAGACAGGGCTCTCAGGCAAAGTAAGAAAAAAATCCAGCACAATGTCACTGGAGCAGCTGCTGTGCTGCAGGTTTTGTTTGAGGGTGTGTGAGAGCAAGGATGTGCTAAAGCCAGACATCACTTTCACCACTTTAACCTAATTTGCTCAGAGAGTGAGAAGGCAGCAAAAAAGATCCAGTCTGCCATGCTAGCTGTGAGACCTCCTTGCCCCTGCAGATACAACCCCCTGAGGTGCAGGCAGGCACTCTCCACTTCAATCTCTGAAACACAAAGGAAAAAGAAAATTCTTTTCTCTGAGAGAGCACGGGTGAAGGGAAAAGCATTTCACCACGAAGGGAGGATGAAAGACCTCGTCTGATTCTGGGGGGGAAAAAAAGGGGAGAAAAAACAAATTAAAAGGAGAGAGCCAGCAGAGACATTGCTGAGCTATAAAGCAGCCTGTCACTGTGTCAGGAATGGGCTCAGATGACAGGACCAAACCCTCAGCACAGTGTGACACCTGGAACAGCCTGTCCCCAATTCAGAGGAATACCTGCAAGCTCTCAGTCCCTTAATCTTTCATGAGTAAAGCACACCAAGCCTGAGGGAGCCAAGGGCAGCTGAAATGACAGGACTGCTTTCACCTAAAGGAATGCTTTGTGTCCAAACAAATCTGTTGTGACCAACCATTTTTGTTTGCTTTCCCGTTTGGGCTGGTTGGTTGGTTTTTCCTTTACTCAAACAACAAAAGAATTTCCAAGCCCAAACTCACACATACATGATGTAAGCTTAGGAAATGTGGGCTAGATGAGTGGACAGTGAGGTAGGTCAAGACCTGGCTGAAGGATAGAGCTCAGAGGGTTGTGGTCAGCTATGCAGGGTCTAGTTGGAGACCTGTGGCCAGTGGTGCCCTGGGGGTCAGTATCAGTCCAGCCTTGTATAACCTATTCATCAGTGACCTGGCTGAAGGGATGGAGTGGAGCCTCAGCCAGTTTGTGATGGTACCAAACTGGGAGGAGTGGCTGCCAGCCTGTCAGGCTGTGCTGTCCTTCAGACCTGGACAGGCTGGGAGCTGGGCAGAGGGGAACCTCATGGAGTTCAACAAGGGCAAGTGTAGGGTCCTGCACCTGGGGAGGAGCAACCCTATGGGCCAGGACAGGTGAGAGATTGGCCTGCTGGAGAGCAGCCATACAGAGGAGGACCTGGGAGTGCCATGTGTCACCTTAAGGATCAGGCCTTAAGCCTGGTTTATTACCCTAAGCTCACATTTCAGAGCCCAGGCTTCAGTTTTTCATCTCCCTTCCCTTCCTTTTTTTCCTGAGTTTCTAGACACATCTGTTAGCTTCTGACATTTCACTGTCTGTTTTGGAATATACTGGGTTTGTCCCAGGAGAGATTGTTTAGTCAGGAGTTGGTTTTGAACTTTTCCCTTTGCTTTGTAATCATCACAGAGAGCTCAAGTGTGTAAACTGAACACAGATAAGAAAGAGAATTTATGGTTCAGGGGTGAGAAACTGTCCTTGCTGCCATGAAAGGGAATTTCAGCAGGGGGTTTGGGAGACCCCAGACCACTCATGCAGGCACAGATATTTTTCTGAATCATACCCTATGAATATGTAATAGGTAGGAGGAATAACTGTATTAGGTAGGGGTGAGTTTGTGAGAGCTCAAGTGTAAATAGCCATGAAACCTCTTCAGTGGTGCTCATGGGCTTTGGGAGTGATCCCTCAACTGAGCCCAGTGCACAAGGATGTCTAAGTTCTTCAGCTCCATTCTCAGGTGAACAAGTTCCCCATGAGCCAGCAATGTGCCCTCCAGAGGACCAACAGTATTCTGGGGTGCTTTAAGAATGTAGCAGGCAGGTCGAGGGAGGTTCTCCTCCCCCTCTACTCTGCTCTAATGAGGCCTCATCTGGATTATTGTGTCCAGTCCCGGGCTCCTCAGTCCAAGAGGGACAGGGAACTGCTAGAGAGAGTGCAATGGAGGGCCACAAAGATGATGGGCAGACTGAAGCATCTCTCTGATGAGCAGAGGCTGAGAGACCTGAGGCTGTTTAGCTTGGAAAAGGAGGAGACACAGAGGGGGGGTCTTACAAATGCATGTAAATATCAAGAGGGTGGAGGTCAGCGAGAGACATTCAAAACCTGCCCAGATATTGCAATCCCGGGCAACCTGCTCGGGGTGGCCCTGCTTTAGCCGGGGGCTGGATTAGATGATCTCCGGAGGTCCGGTGACGATCCCACGGGTCCGTGATTCTGTGTCGGCAGCCACACGCCCCTCAGCATGGGCACAGGCGCGGAGCCTTCGCTAGAAGACACAAAGAGGAGAGCCGTGTGCCCAGCGCCGTGCCAGGCGGGCGGTGCCAGCTGCAGCCCCGCCCCGGGGCCGGCGCCGGCTGCAGGGCGGCTCTCAGCCTGCTGCCGCCACGGCCGTCTCTGATTTCTCCGCGGCCAACAGCGACCCCCGGTGGCGATAGCGCTGGTCCTCGGGGCCGAACCGACGGGTCCCTCCCCCGACCACGGGAACTGCCGCCCCCAGCGCGACGGGGAAGGATCGCGGTGGGGCTTGGTGCCAAGCAGGGTCAGCTAACAAATCGGATCAGGATACTCGGGACTTTTGGGAGGCTGGTCTTGCGAATTTATCCAAGGACAGAGATTCCACCACCCTTCTGGGAAACCTGCTGCAATGTCTGGCTGTCCTCACCATGCATTTTCCCTACATCCAGTCTGAATATCTATTACTGCAATTTATGTCCATTGCTTCTGCCCCCCTGACACAGAACCACGGTTGGAAAAGACCTTTAAGGTCATCCAGCCCATCCATTCTTTAACTTGACCAAGACTGGTGCTAAACCGTGTACCTCAACCACCTCCTGGGGAGCCTGTTCCAGTGTTTGAGAACCCTTTCAGTCAGTGATTCACAGATTGCATTGGATTGGAAGGGACCCTCAAAGGTCAGTTTGTCCAACCGCCCTGCACGCAGCAGGGACACCTCCAACTAGATCAGGCTGCCCAGGGCCACATCAAATCTGATCTTGAATGTCTCCAGGGACAGGGCCTCAACCACATCCCTGGGCAGCCTGCTCCAGTATTTCACCACTCTCATTGTAAGGAACTTCCTCCTTATGATGTCCAACCCAAATCTCTGTGTTGATCCTGCTGATCTGAGTCATAAATACAAACAATTCTGTGAATCACACATCAAAGAAGAGGGAAAGGAGTGGTAGCTTCTGGGACAATTTGGTGCATGTAGTGATGCCCAGTATCACCTGGGCACTGTAAGGGAGGTGCAGGGGTTGTGAAGGTGGCAGTAAGGGGTTGATAAATACTGTGCTACAAGGAGATGCATTTTTTCAGATGCTTCTATATCAATGTGCAACATCCAGATAATGAGCAAGGGGAATTAGTCGTTCTCACTGATGAGCAGGCATTTGGTATAATTAGCATTACAAAAAACCCGGTGGGATGATTTGCATGATTGCAACCCTGTGTCTCCCCCCACCCAGTTACAGCCTATTCAGAAGGGACAGGGTGGTTAAAAAAAACCAGAGAGAATTGTTGGGGAAACACCCGGCTATGGCTTAGGGACAGCAGGCACTGCTGTGCAGCTGCTGAAAGCACTGCAGTGTGCCTGTGGAGCTGAGGAGGGGCAGGAGGGATGCTGTAGGAGGCCTGAATCTGGGAGACATGCAGAGGACAACTGCAGCTGTAGAAAATTAGTACAAACTATTGCCATTTTTAAGCAGGGAAAGCATCAGCACTGCCAGGAGCTGCCTTGGTTTGGGGGCATGCTGTGGTGGGTAGTGAGGCACCCAGTTGTGAGTTAGTGGGTTGGAGGTGGTTGTTGTGACCTGGTTGCCTTGTTTGCACATAGTGTCATAGAATGGTTTGGGTTGGAAGGGACCACCAAAGGTCATCCAGTCCAACCCTCTGCAGGCAGCAGGGGCATCCTCCACTAGATCAGCTTGCTGACTCTTGCCAAACCTGGCCTTGAATATCTCCAAGGATGAGGCCTCAGATTGTCCCTCAACGATCTGTTCCAGCACCCTCATGGTGCAGAATCTGTTCCTAACATCCAGACTAAATTTGCTCTTCTCTCATTTCAAACAATTGCCTCTCATCCTATCCCTTCAGGCCTTTGCAAACAGTCCCTCTGCAGCCTTCTTGTAGCCCCTTTCAGGTACTGGAAGGCTACTCTAATGTCTGCCTGGAGCCTCCTCTTCTCCAGGATGAACAACCACAACTCCCTCAGCCTGTCCTTGTAGCAGAGGTGCTGCAGCTCCCTGATCTTCTTTGTAGCCTCCTCTGGTCAATGTCCATCCTGTGTTGAGGGCTCCAAGCTGGACACAGCACTGCAGGTGAGGTCTCAGCAGAGCAGAGCAGAGAGGCAGAATCACCTGTCTCCATCTCTGTCCACACTGCTTTTGATGCAGTCCAGGCTGCCACTGGCCTTCTAGGTTACAAGTGCCTATTGCTGGCTCATGTCAGCTTCTCACCCAGCAGCATTCCAAGTCCTTTTCTGCAGCGCTGCTCTCAATCTCATTGTCCCCCAGCCTGGACGGATATTCAGGGTTGCCCCAACCTGGATGCAGGACCTTGCACTTTGAATTATTTATCCTCATGAGATCTCCTCAGCACACCTCTCCAGGATGTCCAGGTCCCTCTGGGTGGCATCTGATCCACCAACACTTCTCCCTTTAGAGGAGGGAAGTGATGTGAGGAATTAGTTCAGGAAGAAAGACAGCATCAGAAACCTTGCCATGAGATCTGGCAGGTGGTTGCATGAAGTTTGTTACCCAGCCAAAGAGCCCAGAGCTTTACTCAACAGGAAAATGCCATCTGAGCTCAGAGGTAGTATGAATGAGAAATTTAGAAAGTAGAACTGTAAGACAGACCAGAAGGTGACTTGGGTCATTCTGTCCTTCTGCACTTTGGACTTGCTAATGGTGAGGGAAGGCAAAGCCTGGGTGAGACAGCCTGACTTACAGGACAAGGAAGAATTAAATCTAGGAGAAGCAATAGGAAAATTCTCTGGGTACTTAATTTCGAACTGGTATTTATTGTCTTTAGCTGTTTCAGATGCACTGCCAGGAGAAATACTTCATTAATGTGATGAGTAGATCAGTTCCACAGGCAGGATGACATCAAGGCTTCAAAGGGAAATGGTCAGGCTCATCATTTGAGCTACTTTTGAAGCTTGGCAGGGCCCTGTCTCCAATTTCCTTTCTTCAAACCTGACCCCGTGCTACTCTGTTGGCTCCACTCTCTCCTTCCTTGTGTCCTTTTCTAGACATGCAGTCTGAAAATACTGAAAGAAACTACCCTTTTCCAGAAACTTGAGGCACTTTGCACCAGAAACACAGTTCAGCTGGGAGAGCAGCTTCCCAGGCACACCAAAACATGGGGTGAAGGTGGTTGTGACCTGCCTTTTCCATCATTTCCGGTTCTGTCCTTGGGTGGCTTCTGTGGCCCTTTGTAGGGCACAGTCTTCACCAACTCAAACAAAACCATACCCCCAAACCAAACACAAAACAAGCAAACAAAACAACCCCACCCCACATTATTATTATTTCTTTTTAGCAAATTGTTTCCTACTGACTTGGGGTTAGTATGCAGGTAGTGATCCTGAGAAATGACCTCCTCAGCACTGATGGTTTGATCAGATGTACCAATTTTGCTGCCTGTGAAGCTGAAAAGAGTGTTGGGTAGGGAGCTCAGAGTCTGGCAGGCAGTGCTTCTCCATGCACAGCTTCTGGTGGCAGCTGGGAGCTGTGGTAGTTGTCCTGGTTTACGTTTCAAACTGCCAGGGTTGCCTGTGAGACGTCAGACACTGCACTGCAACAAAGCTTGAGAGGAGCAGGAAAGGCTCACAGACCTCCTGGAGAAGAGGCTTCAGCTGCTCACAAGATGAACATTTGGAGATGCTGACAGCGCAGTGACCCACCTGATAACACAGCATCTTCATAGCACTGTCTCTATGCTTGGATGCCAGGGAAAATGTCCAGAGCAGCCTTTTGTCTCAGATCTTTGGACTCCTGCCATAGTGATGGATGCTTTTGGAATCTGAGATGGGGCTTTGCTTGTGTCTGAACCTGCAGCAGCTAGGATCTTACAGCTTCCCAATCTCATGTAGCTCATGAGTGCCAGTTGATACTCTTTGTCCTGCACCAAGCCCACATCAAATCCATCTCACGTTCCTTCTCCAGGGAGCTTAGGGAGTAATTCCCAAGCTATAATTTTGAAGAGAAAGCTGCTCAAGGAAAGTCAGGATCTCTGTTATATTTCATTGCTCCCACAGAGCTTCACCAGAATGGGAGGAAGGAGAGGGAAAAGAGAGAGAAAAAAGCCCAAACACCAACCCTGAGCGTCCATAAAAGGGGGCAAATGACAGAAAGAAAGACTCCACTTGGCTGTATATGCAACTACTGCAGGGTAAAACTGGAACCTTTGATGATAAGCTGCAGTGACCTCGTTTTGGCTGTCTGGGGGAGTTCATCTGGCTGTTGAGGAAAGAATGGTTTTAAAGAAGGTGGTACCACAAACACCTGAAAGCCAACTGTAATGTCTGAGATTGTTCCTATGTGCAGCAGGGGGTGGACTGGATGATCTTTCGAGGTCCCTTCCAACCCCTAACATTGTGTGGTTCTGTCAGTTCTTAAAAGATAAGGCAACTGTTCACTTGGTGCAGAGATCCTGTGGGCTGGCGTGGTGTGCTGCTGGGCATGTGAACGTCCCTCCTGCTTACAGCACGCAGGCGCCAAGTTGCAGATATTGCCACCTGGGCAAAAATATGGTTCCTGCTCCCTCAGGCAGCAGCCCAGCTGTAGCAGGTGCCCTGTTTCTTCATGAGAAGTCTGAAAGGGGGAAAGGTTGCAAGGCACAGGATCTGCTGTGGGAGCTGAGAAGAGAGGAAGGAGGTTGTGCAGGGGAGAGGAGGAAATGGCTTCTGGCAGGACAGGCAGGCCCTGAAAAGTCAGATACCTCAGTGGGGTCCAAGCACACCTGCTGAGGTCAGAGCAGCTTCCTTAACACAGACCTCCTCCTGTGGCTGCTGTGCTGCAGTGCTGAACTTTGCGCTGGAGCAGGCACCGAGCATGCACATAATCTGCTTTGTCACCAGAGCTGAGAGAGGAGCAACTTCTACTGTTGTAGTGGACACCCAGGGGACAGGAGCACCCACATTGTGATGGATTTCCACTAAGTGAGCATGTGCCCAAACCACAGGTCTACCAAATGATGGCCAGGGTTGGAGTTCTTCCTCCCCTGCATTAGGTGTTCTTGATGTTGATCTAAACATACCATGCATGGAGAGTACAGTATGGACCATGTGTTGCAAACTAAAGCTCTTTTAGCTCAGCCTGGCATGACCTCACTCAGCGTATCAGTTACTCTCTGTGTATAAGAAGTGAAAGATGGTTTGTATTCCCAAGAACTCAGGCTGGAGACCTGCTTAGTGGGTGCCCCAGTGCATGGAAACATGAAAAGCAGCAAAATGGAAGGACTGTGTGAAAAGGACCAAGTGCTCCAAGTCCAGAGCTCCTTTTCCAAGACCCGGAGGTCTGCAGGAGTCCTGCACGTGTTTGCTTCTTCGCTTGTTTCTAACTGATGTCAGAGGATACAAACAAAATGCACGACAGGCAGAAGAAAACAGGCAGCACTTTGCAGGCTGCATCCTCCGTGCCTTGTGCTGCCCTGCAGCCGCTTTCCCTGTTAACAGATCTGCCACATGGGGACTCCTGTGAAACACCGAGTTTGCAAGGGGGGCTCCTGCATCTGCTGTCGGAAAGCCATCAGACAAAGGAACCACACCTTGCCGGTACTGCCAGTGACTGATGAGCGGTGCTGCCAGTGGCTGTTCAGCTGTAGGTGTGCTCCCAGCAGACCCTGCTTTCATCAGGATGAGGCCCAGTGGAAGCCTTCCTCCGTGAAGAGGCAGCAGCAGGCTTCTCACTGGGCACATGGAATCCTTTCCACTTGCTGCAGTCGCTCTAAAACCTCATCCCCGTGCACCGAACAGACAGAGGTGCATTGGCTGCATCCCACCCTGCAGAGCTGCAGGCAACACCTTGTTACCCACCCTGCCACCACGTGTTACTGTTTCCCAACATGCCCTGAAATTTTTAAGGCACAAAGTCTATCAGATGTTTCCGCAGCTTCCTTTTCAGGCTGTGGGACATTGCCAGGTTTCTTGGATTCTTTTCTGCTTAAAAACCTTCTACATGTGGTTGTTTCAGCTTTGAGGGCTTACACTTACCTTCTCCATCCTTAGCTACCAGGGCGCTTCTGCTGGCTTTAACAGGAAGCAAGCATTGCAAGTGCTGAGCCCTTTTTGTAAGCATGGGTGGTGAATACCTCCAGTAAAACCAGTGAGCAGCTCAGAAATACTACCACAAGCCCACGATAAACCTGAAATACAACGGAGGCACAAAAGTAGTGATGGGGCTGAAAGCAGAACCCCAAAGACAATGGTGAAACCATCTTTTGATGTAAAATGAGCTCATGTGAGCAGAGGGTGAGATGAGGAATTCTCCTCCACAGCAGCTGTGCAGTTATGCAGATGTGAGCAGATAGCAAATCTCACCACGAGTCCACCTCAACGTGGCACACGGCGACTGCAGGTGAGGAGCAGGAGGCCCTCTGGATGGCGGCATGGCAGCCAGCAAACTAGTCCAGGGCTTGGTGGCCATGAAGGCTGTGCCAGTGTGGCCCCAGGGTCTCATGGCGGGGGGGGGGGGGGGGGGGGGGGCTACCCAGAACAGGCACAGGCACACAGCCACCATTGAGTGGCACAATGTGATTCTGGCTCTGGCTTGGTGCTTCCTTTCTGAGTTAAGAGTGGCTGAGGGATGCCTGGGCCAGGGCGGAGGACACCAAGGGTGAGGGATCCAGCACAGGCTCTAGGAAGGCAGAGGGCTGAAGTGGGTAGCCTCAGTGAGCTGGTGCACTAGTGGGCTGGGAGCACTGAAGTGGCCACCTGCCTGCCCACCAGGTGAGGGTGAAGCCAGCAGAGTCCAGCAGCCAAGCTGTCTAGGACAGTCTAGGACAGCCTGAAATCAGGAGCTGTGAGGGGGTGCAGAGAGGAAGCAGAGGGAGTGTGGGGAGCCGTGGAGGAGCACAGTGGGGAGCGCAGCTGGGCAGCAGGCGAGCCAGGCAGCAGCACAGCTGAGCGGGGCTGACAAGAGTCTTGCCCACGAGGTCAGGCCTCAGCCTCCACGGCTATTATGGGATGGCGAGGCCCGGGGTTGGGGAGGGCAAGCGGCAAGTATTATGGGATGGAGAGGACGTCTGCGGCAGGGGGAGGGTGAGTTGTGACTATTATGGGATGGCGAGGCCTCTCGCCACCGCGGGGTGGGGGCAGAGGCAGGTGGGTGGTGGGGAGTATTATGGGATGGCAGGCTCTCCAGCCCGCTGGGGGAGTATTATGGGATGTGAAGATGCCCCCAGAAGGCCGGGGGGGGCGGGGGAGGAGGCGACTATTATGGGATGGTGGGGGCCCGCCGCAGCCGACGGGGGGGGGAAGGGAGAGGAAGAGTATTATGGGATGGCACCGTTTGCAGCGCCAGTGACCAGGCGACTATTATGGGATGCCGCTGTACCTACCGCGGGCTTGCCTCTCTAGGAAATATTATGGGATGCATCGGACAGAGCAAAGGGAGGCAGGGAGAGGGCTACTAGGGGATGCTGGTGCAGCCCAGGCTCGGGGCGCAGGAAGGCTGCAAGCCCAGCTGCTGTTCGTCGGGAGCTCGCCGTCTCGCCGTTCGCACGGCGCCCCCCGTCCGTCTGTCCGTCCATCCGTCTGCCTGTCCCTCCCGCCCGCCTCTTGCAGCCCTTCACCCCGGTGTCCCCCCGCCCCGATCCTCTGCCGCTCTTCAGCAGTCATAACCAATAAAGCCGGCGGAGTATTATGGGATGGCAGCTCCTCGGAGTGGGAATGGGGGGGGGTGGTTGCTATGGAGCATTTCCCGTGGGTGGCTATTATGGGATGGACTTGCCTTTGTGAACTATTATGGGATGCAGCTGACTGGGTAGGGTGGGGCTGCCCAGGAGGGCTGTTGGCTGCCCTGGGCTCTGCCCGCTGCTCGGAGGAGGGGAGGGTAGAGGTACGGGGGCGGGGAGCTTGGCGGCAGGGTGGAAGTGCAGAGACACATCAGACGCCGGCAGAAACGAAAACGCGGTGGGGACCACAGCTGCCCGCTTCACGCAGACGTTAAAGCCCCCGGCTGGGTCCCCGGGATGTGGTTGGGCACTCCCGCCTCCTGGAGTCTGGGCTTCTGTTTGCTCTCAAAGCAAATACTGTTGCCTACATAGTTGAGGCAGGGAAAAACGACACAGCCCTTTACGCTGGGACTCCAGAGCATCCCAATGACTTGCAGTAAGAAAGGCACTTAAAAGCTTGGTCCCGAATGCATCTTTTAATGATGCTGTGGTTTGGTGGTGACCTGGCAGTGCTGGGTTAACGGTTGGACTCTGTGATCTTGGAGGTCTTTTCCAACCTTAATGATTCTATGACTTTTTTTTCTGAAGAAAAAACTTGCCATGTTAGTCCAAGTGTTGCAAAGCTAGGAGCTACCACCTCCAAGAAACACCTACGTGCGTGGCATAAAGCAAGCGTCTTGGAGCAGGACCTGATACGTGAGGCACAGCCCCAAAGTTACCTGGCTGGTTGTTGCCTGGTGTGAGACAAGAGAAACCCTCTAGACACACGTGGTAGCTTTACAAACTTGCGTGTCCTTCTCCTCTCAAGCAAACCGCAGTCCACGCAGCAAAGGGGTTCACACTCACTCCAATGGGGTATAGAATCCCTGGGGTATAGAATCCCTGCGCCAATTCACGCTGTTCCTGGTAGAACAGCTGTTGCTGGGTGCAGCTGGAGGTAGAAGATGAAGCAGAATTCTGTCTCAGGATGGTTTTTATTTATTTGTTTGGGTTTTTTCGCGATACTTCTGCTAACTGAGACGTGTTTCAGTGTTAGTGCTTGTTGCCAGCATGCACCAGCTGTAATACAGAGTGCAAAACCAGGCACCACAGAACTGCAACCCAGGCAGCTCGAACTAGAAGGTCATTATTGCAGTCCCTTTGAGACCACTTGCTGCTTCTCTGACTGGATCTGACTATTTGTTTCATGAAGAGGGGAGAAGGGCCTCTCTCTCTGAGACACATGCCAGCATTTTGAACTTAAAAAAATGTAACTGAGAGCCATCCATAACTTTTGTTATCACTTCCAGCTTTCATTATCCATCATATAGTAAATTCTATGTTAAAAGACTGGTAATGTTGCAAAGTCACATTTTTACAGTTGCAAACTAAGATTTGTTTCTTACATCCTACTAAATGCCTCCATCATCAGACAAAAAAGGTGAAGATAAACATGGAAAATTTGAATCTGACTGTCATCTGGAGAGGTTCTGAGTAACTGAAAACAGACTTGTGATGGAAAATATCAAGTAACATTAGCTATAGGTGTCAGTACCAAGTATGTCTGTGATGTGTTTTAAAGCAAGCAGACTAGCAAAGCATACAGAGATAGAGATCAACAGTTCAGATTTACAGGGGGCTGAGCATCCCCAATCTTTTCTATCTTTTCCCCTCCACATCAGTTCTCTGCTGCTGCCACTGCCTCATGCACCGTGCATATCTTGTGACACAGCATGGCTCTAGCTGTGCCATCATGCCATTCACCCTGCCCCCTCCTTCTCCTGGCAAAACTGGAGACCAGGCTCCTGCTGAGTGCTGAG
Source organism: Melanerpes formicivorus (assembly GCF_026170545.1). NCBI lineage: Eukaryota > Metazoa > Chordata > Aves > Piciformes > Picidae > Melanerpes > Melanerpes formicivorus. Next base: position 10,118,663 of record NW_027142360.1, on the reverse strand, counting down.
CAGAGCCTGAACTGCAGTTCTGCTAATGGGAAGTAGATGCAGAGTCATGCTGGCACATGAGCAGTCCTCACCTAGGTGGCTGTTAGAGAGACAGGGATCCTCCACGGACTCTGGAATGTTCATAACAAAGAGGCACACATGGCCTGCTTGGTGGGTCTTGGTCCTGTTCTGCTGTACAAGCCATGTGTGGAGGCTCTTTGCCTCTTGTTCCAGCAGCAGTTTGCTGCAAGAGCAGCTTCTTGGACACAACAGGAGGGGTTCTTACCTATCCTCCACAAGACAAGGAGACTATTTCTTGTGTCATTTTCTTCCACTGTCTGAGACCAAAGATACTTTCATTGTGCTAAACAAATAAGTTCCTGCTTCCCTGTGAAAACAAACAAAAAAACCAGAATGGGGGTGGTGGGCATGATGAAAGAGAGCAACAATGAACTGGATCATTTAGATTTTCCTTAGCTTGCCACAGAGACTTTGCAGTTATCTGGAAGTGGAGAAGAGTGTTTTTAGGCAAAGAAGTGTTGGGGAAGACCTTGTAGAATTCAGGGCAATTGCTTTGGGTTGTTTGGGGACACAGGATTCCCACAAGATAATTTAAAATGTTGGAGGAAGGGGAGTTGAAGAGACACAAACTCTGGGGGAAAAAAAAGCAAGAGAAAGAAAGGAAGAAAGAAAGAAAGGAAGAAAGAAAGGAAAGGGGAAGGAAGGAAGGAAGGAAGGAAGGAAGGAAGGAAGGAAGGAAGGAAGGAAGGAAGGAAGGAAGGAAGGAAGGAGGAAGGAAGGAAGGAAGGAAGGAAGGAAGGAAGGAAGGAAGGAAGGAAGAAGGGAAAAGAAAAGAGAGAGAGAAAGAGAGAGAGAAGAAAGAGAAGAGAGAGAAAGAGAGAGAAAGAGAGAAAGAGAGGAGAAAGAGAGAGAGAAAGGAGAGAAAGAAAGAGAAAGAAAGAAAGAAAGAAGAAAGAAAGAAAGAAAGAAAGAAAGAAAGAAAGAAAGAAAGAAAGAAAGAAAGAAAGAAAGAAAGAAAGAAAGAAAGAAAGAAAGAAAAAGGAAAGAAAGAAAGAAAGAAAGAAAGAAAGAAAAGAAGAAAGAAAGAAAGAAAGAAAGAAAGAAAGAAAGAAAGAAAGAAGAAAAGAAAGAAAGAAAGAAAGAAAGAAAGAAAGAAAGAAAGGAAGAAAGAAGAAAGAAAGAAAGGAAAGAAAGAAAGGAAAGAAAGAAAAGGAAGGAAGAAAAGGAAGAAAGGAAAGAAAGGGAAGAAAGGAAGAAAGGAAGAAAAGAAAGAAGAAAGAAAGAAAGAAAGAAAGAAAGAAGAAAGAAAAAGAAAGAAAGAAAGAAAGAAAGAAGAAAGAAAGAAAGAAAGAAGAAGAAAGAAAGAAAGAAAGAAAGAAAGAAGAAGAGAAAGAAAAGAAAGAAAGAAAGAAGAAAGAAAGAAGAAAGAAAGAAAGAAAAGAAGAGAAAGAAAAAGAAAGAAAGAAAGAAAGAAAAGAAAGAAAGAAAGAAAGAAAGAAAGAAAGAAGAAAGAAAGAAAGAAAGAAGAAAAGAAAGAAGGAAGGAAGGAAGGAAGGAAGGAAGGAAGGAAGGAAGGAAGGAAGGAAGGAAGGAAGGAAGGAAGGAAGGAAGGAAGGAAGGAAGGAAGAATATTGACTGAAAGTTTGCACCAGTTTCTTACTATTTCCAAAGTAACAGTTACTTACCTGGAGTCTGTTACTCCTTCCCTCTCGGAATGGTCTAGGGCAAAACTCTGCCTTACCAAGGGAAAAATAAAAGGCAATTCTGAAATCTTCAAAGTTACTTGGTGGAAGCTGTAGGACTTCAACTTGGAGTCATGGCGAGCATCAGTATGGTCAGAAGAAGCCCTACAGGGTTGCTGAACAGAAAACACAAGGGGTGAGTCCATTCCCATTAGCTACAAATGATCACAACTAGATTAAAGGAAGAGGAGAAGCATTCCTGCAGCCTTTGAGGAGCAGCAGCACATTTATGGGTACATCAAATTATCCCAGTTTTACACAGACCCTGGAAGATGTTGTTCAGGTTCCCAGTTGTACATAACCTGATAACTTTGGTATCACTGTTAGGCTAGAGCAATGCTCTGTCAGAGGAACAGCAGAAGTGAAGAAGAGTCAAACAAGCACATCTGTGTTCCAGAACCCAGATGAAGCCATAACAGTGGCAGCATCACGACATCCAGCTCCTAAACCCAAGACCACCTCTGCTTTGTTATTGCAAATGAAAGGAGTCCAATAACAAATAATAACTTGAGCGACCATAAAGTGACCTATAAGATCATGTCATCTGCAGCACCAGCAAGTCATGCTTATTGATCTATTGTATATGTCTTACACATGAACAGTTCATACCAGCCTGGAAACTCTCCCTTCTTTCCAAAAGGCTCTGAAGTCCCTTACCCTCGACCCTTGTCTCCCACACTGAGATACTCTGAATGAAGGTTTCTGGCCAGGGTGAAATGTTAAAACTCTACGCTTCCTGTTACCTTGCAGATACATGTTTCTGTTGAAAGTGAAACTGAGAACGGGCTGCGTGCCTGATAAAAAGCCTGGGCTGGGGAGGCTGCCCACGAAGTGAAGGAAGGAAGGTGGGGCAGGACTCTTCTCCTGGGTCTTCCAGGCTGGGACCTAAACCCTGAGTGACCTGCAGTACTCGTGAAGCTACAGAAATAATTCAGAGGCTGTGCCAGCATGGTGCTGGGGAATGGAGCCCACTTCACCCAGCTGTCTTCAGAAGTAGCGCCGGGCAGGAGTTAGTTTGGGTTTCCTATTGTGGGCACAGTACCAAAGTGAGGGGGTGTTGCAGACATTGTCCCCAATGGAAGGTGTTGTGGGGTTGTTTGGGACACTGAATCCATTAGCACAGGTCAGGGAGGTTGTGTTACACAGATCTTGCTTTAACTGTTTTCAAGCAGAATGCTGTAAACTCAGAAGATTCAGTGGAAGGGGTAAAGAAGCAAAGCACAGCAAGGTAAGGCAGCTCCCAAGCAGATGGAATTCTGCCTTGTGGAGTTATCAGCAAAGAAGAACATTGAGAAGTCTCGTTTTTAAAAAGCCACTTAATCTACTTGGCTCTCACAAATACTGAAACCTCTCTAATCGGAATACCCTGTGTCTTGTAGGGATTTTTTTTTTTTTTCTCAGAGTGAAAATTAAGGCATCTGCTTACTGAGAAACTTCAAGTTTCAAGGAGTTGGAGGTGAGGTGGGAAACCTTGGGGACATTCATGGTACCAACATGTTCAACAGTGAAAGAGTTCAGGGAAGAGGTGGCTTGTTGGGAAGCTTGGTGCTTTAGCAACTGAGGCCCTGGGGTATATGTTGCCTGACCAATATGGTGAACATCTCTTTCCAGATCATAACCCTGCCAAGCAAGAGCAGGGAGCACCTGCAGCAGAGACAGCCCCAGTAGCTAACTCCCTTGGCAGGGTCTTCACTCCTCTTACCACCTCTCTCACACCTCTCACCACACTGCCAAAACACTGGAGGAAAGAGGTGCACACCGAGTCTGGTGATCACTGTTTGGGGACAGGCTGCTCAGCACAGGATTTGGTGTGGGTGTCCACCTGGCTACTGTTAGGGAGGATTAGGGTTGTCAGTGCTAAAGAGTCTTCCGGAGGCCCATATGAGTTTGGTGGTGACATTACCCCACTGTTCACTTCAGAAGCACTGCGTATTCCACTATTCTAGATCTCTGTGGAGGATGGACAGCATCTGTGGAAGAGTAGCATGGATCTTCCCTGACGATTTTCCTCTGTGGAGCCAAAAATGTGCCCTCCTGGCCAAGAAGGCCAACAGTACTCTGAGGTGCATTAAGAAGAGTGTGACTAGCAGGGTGAGGGAGGTTCTCCTCCCCCTCTACTTTGCCCTGTTGAGGCCACACCTGGAATACAGTGTCCAGACATGGGATCACCAGTTCAAGAGAGACAGGGAACTACTGGACAGAGTCCAATAGAAGGCCACAAAGATGATAAGGGGTCTGGAGCACCTCTCTGACAAGGAGAGAGTGAGAGACCTGAGTCTGTTTAAGCTGAAGAACAGCAAACTGAGAAGGGATTTCATCACTATCATATTTATTATATATATATATGTATACACATACATATATATATATACACCTATATATACAAACACATATATAAATATATAAAGGGTGAGCATCAATAGAACAGGTCCTGTAGCTTTTCAGTGATACCCAATGATAGGACAAGGGACAAAGAACACAAACTAGAACATCAGTGTGATGAAAAACTTCTGTACTTTGAAGGTCATGGAGCTATGGAACAGGCTGCCCAGAGAGGCTGTAGAGACTCCTCTGGAGGCTTTCAAAACCCGCCTGGATGCATTCCTATGCAACCTGATCTAGGCAAACCTTTAGCAGGGGGGTTGCACTAGATGATCTCCAGGAGGTCCCTTCCAACCCCCACCATTCGTGGATCCTGTGTTTCTGTGAGCCAAGATAAATGACGTCGTTGTCATTCAGGAGAAGGCATAGACAGGGATAGTGCCTGTGTGTGTACCACAGCTGGCTGGAGGCATTTCTCTGTGGGCAAGAGGGCGAAGGACACAACAGCATTTTAGGATCATACAGTTCAGTCTTTTCTGGCAAAGAGGGGAAGGACCAGCATGGTCTAAGGTCGCTTGTGCTGTGAAGCAGCTTTGTGTGTGTTTTGTGTTACTGGAGCACACGGTGGTTATGGGCATACGAGCAAGATGGTGGAGCTCAATGGCATCTCAGCAGGGAGGTGCCAGCATGGGAAAGTGGGTGATTGGGGGCTGCAGGTAGGGGAAAGTTTGCTGATAGTCTGAAACAGGCTGGAATGCAGCAGAGGTGATAGGATGGGGTTGTGGAACACCTGCACGCCCGGCGTATGCACAGGCATATTTTGAAACAGTTTGGCAGACAAAGCACAGATCGCGTTGCAGGATCTTCAGCGCTCCACTGCAGTCTGTAGCAGTAAATCCTCCACTCGTGTGCCAAGCTGTTTCACCATGGCAGGATGAAACGGACACATGCATCCCCAGGCACAGGACAGCAGAAGCATTTGTCTGAGGAGGAGCAAGCGTAGTCACCCACCCCCATGTGCTTCCTGGGGGAGATGGACAGGGCTGTGCCTCTTTGTTGAGATGAATGGCGTTATGATGGTGCTAGATGGGACAGGAGACATTGTGGGATGTGATTTTGTTTAACAGGAAATTCACGATACCATTGCATGTACATAACTGGAGTGTTGTTATACCTACAGATCCTTCTCAGCCATGTAAAATGCCGGTGAGTGTCCTGGTGGAGGGCTGCAGCAAGGAGCAGCATGCGGTGCTAGTCATAGAGTGAGAGGGACAAATCGGGTACCAGATGCCATTATTGACAGAATCACAGAATGGTAGGGGTCAGAAGACATCTCTTCAGATCACCTAGTCCAATCCCCTGCTAGAGCAGGATCACCTACAGTCAGTCACACAGGAACACAGCCAGGCAGGTTTGGAATGCTTCCAGAGATGGAGACTCTACAGCCTCTCTATGCAGCCTGCTCCAGTGCTATGCCACCCTCAAAGGGAAGGATTTTTTGGTTATGATTACATTGAACCTCCTGTGTCATTCCTGGGGTGCAGGTAGCTCTGTAGGTATCAGGATCCGAGAGAACAAGAGGCCTTTTGTTGTAGGCCTGTGTGTGTGTGGGATGAAACAGAAGTCACTGCTGCTCTCCACTTGCATGGCGGCAGGATGTCAGGGGCTGGGGCTGGACAGCCTTGGAGTGCTCCTGCGGCTCTTGAGGCAGTGTGTGGAGCATGGCATCGGGGCCCCACAGTGCAGTGCATGAAAGCAAAACCATGCCAGAGGCAGTTGAGGTGTGGGACAGGGAAGGGGAGTGAGTGGGGCATCCAACCCCAAGATCGGGGGGCCATCAGCAGAGCTGGGTGGTGCCTGCTGCAGGCGGCCTAGGGCCTATGTCAGTGGGTGGGTGGATGGCACGCACGGACCGAGTGATGCCAGCGCAATGCAGGCTGCATGGCTGGCCCCGTGCCCCAGGACCTTGACGACAGTTCCGAGGGCCGGGGGTGGGGGTGCAGACTGCGGGCAGCGCCCCAGGGGGGCGGGCAGGTGGGGTGTGGTGTGGTGGGCACCCGGGCAAGCTGGGGGGTGGGGGGGGATTCGGCAGCCGGGTGGTGGAGCCCGGCTGCCGTGAGTATTATGGGATGCCTGGCTGGACCGTGGCTCCCGGCGACTATTATGGGATGTCTTGCCTGGGCGGGGGAGGGGAGTGACTATTATGGGATGCTCGCCCGGGGTGTGACTATTATGGGATGTTCCGGGGGTTACTACAGTGCGTCCCCCTCCCCCCCACCCCGCTGCCCGCAGGAGGGACGTGCCCGTTAAGGGGTGGCGGGCGCGCGAGGAGGGGACACGCCGCGGGGGGCGCCCTGGCCCCAACGCCAGGTCCCGGGTGGGGGGCGAGTATTATGGGATGCCAGGGCGAAGGGGTGCGACTATTATGGGATGTTTCTCGCGGAGGGGGGTGTGTGGGGTGTTAGTATTATGGGATGTTCCTGGCGGGAGGGGTGATTATTATGGGATGCCGGGCCCCAGCAGTGAGTGGGAAGTTCTGAGGGGAGGGCGAGTATTATGGGATGTCTCGGGCAGGGGGTGTTGTCAGGGAGCCGGGGGCGGGGCTCGTTGCCGGGGTCCCGGGGCATATTATGGGATGGAGGCGGGAGCGGGGCGGGGCTTCACCGGGGTTTTTTCCCCTTTAAGAGGCGGTGCCGGGGTCGGAGCCATTTTCCCTTTAGCAGCAGCAGCGGCGGCGGCGGCGGCGAGAGAGGAGCTGGGTGAGGAGCCGGGAGGGGACGCGGGTGCGTGGGGCCTTCCGCCGCTTCGCGGGGCGTCGCTGCTGGCGGGCGCCCCTTGGGCCCCGGCCGCGGCTGCCTGCCCCGGGGCCGCTGCCGCAGGACGCTTTCTCCCCTTTCCCTGCCCGGCACCGCGCCGGGGATCCGCCACACCGGCGGTCCCCGCGGCCCCTGGCCGCTGCCCGCCGCTCCTCTTGGCGCCCGTCCCCGAGCAGGGGCCGCCCGTCCCCGCATGGCAGCCGGACTTCCCCGGCCCCACCCTGCGCCCCCGCCCGGGGACCGTGCCCCGGCGAGACGCTGCCCCCTCCCCGCCCCCCGCGCGCTGCCCCCGCCCTGCGGCGTGCGGCCCCGCTCCGGGCGGGGGCGCGGGTGCAGCGGGCAAGCGGAGCGGGGCTGCCGGCGCCGCCGAGCCTGCCCTGCCTTTTGTGTGGCGCCGGCGGCGGTGGAGCAGGAGGGCGAAGCTGGCCTGGCTCTCCGGCCGCGGCAGTGCCGTTCAGGGGCCGGTGCGCTAAGTTTGGAGACTGCCGGCAGCGCTAGTTCCGCTGCTGCCCGCCGTACCGGGCCCTTCTCAGGCTGTCCGTTACCTTCCTCGGCTCGCTGACAGCCTTCGGGCTGGCCCGAGATCTGCTGTGGAAAGCCCAGCTGCCTGCCCTGTCTCGCTAACCTTCTCCCGGCCCAAGGTAGAAACAACGGAGGGCAGCTGGCGGCAGAGCCCCGGAGAATTTTGCTGTAGGACAGCTGGTTTGGCTAACTTGCCAGAGATGAGTTGCTCGCTCAGTTTATTTAGTGTCTTCAAAACCTGCTTCATCACAACTCTCGTGCTGATACTTGCTGCCAATGTTGCTGTTATCCGTAGGCTCCAAAGCCAGCAGAGCTGCTGTCTAAGCTTTCTCGAGGATCCTCTTGGTAGCACTATTGCTTGGGAAAACGGAGTTTGAGTCTGCTATAACTTTCTCTTTTTCTTTTCGATGAAGTACTGGCTTGGCTGGTGAGAAGATAACACCCTGCAAAAGCCCAGGCCTCCCCCTGCTTGGAGGACATGGCATCGGGCATCGGATCTCCGTCACCATGCTCAGGGGGCAGCGATGATGATGAGATGGAGATCCTGTTGAACAACGCTCTGCCCCAGCATCCTGGTATGGAGAGCTTGCAGGGCATGCATGTGAAACGGGGGTGATGCTGGTCTCAAGCTGAATGTGTAGTTCGTGATGGAATGGGTTGTGTTGTGTTGTTGGCTTTTTTTCTTGCTACTAGTCACATGTGTGGGTTTGATTTTGATCCTCGGGTCCTAGTGTGACTGCGCAGTGCGAGGCTCGCGGCTTTGTCCGATGGAGCTGACTTGGTCCCGAGGCATACCAGGTTGTCAGTGCCCGTGCTTTGAGAAGGTGCAAGGGGTGGAGGCAAAGCATCCAGCTCTGACAGGGTACCAAAATGCCTGCGAGTTCCGTGCTTTGTGAACGGGGAGGTGGCAAGGAGGGGGCTGTATGTGGAAGGCAGGGTGCCTGGGAACTCAGGCCGGCTGACGTCCAGAGCAAACTGCCCTGGGCTGTTGCGTGACCCACTTTCATTCATCACCACACCCAATTATTGAGGTTTCTTATGGTTCTTGCTCCGTGCTGCCTGCTCACCTTTGCTTTTCTTATAGTCTTTGTACCTTGCCTTTTCCCTGCTGTTTGCATCCTCGTTAGCAGCATGAGACTTGAGTTAGAGCTCTGGGTACTCTTTTGGTTTGCGGTTTTTTGTTGCTGCTGCTGATGCTCTGTGGACCTACATCTGGATTCTGCCTTTCCTTGTGAAAGGAAATAATATGCTGGATAGTAAGACGAGTTTGAGCTTTCCTACTAACTCGTGCTGTAGAGTTGTAGTGTCAGATAAGAGAAACGTCGTGGGCTTTTTGGGTTTGGCCTTTTTTCTTAACTGTTGACTCTAGGGTTTTCTGGCACCTCTGAAGTCTTAGACAGAAGGGGACTGTCAGTAAGCCTTACAAGGAAAAATCTTGGTGAAGAAAAACGGTTAAAATCACTGCAAACCAGAGAGCTGTAGGTAATATGTTGGAAGGGATGGGACACTAGAGGCTTTAGATCAGAACTTGGGGGAGAAGAGGAGGTGGGATCCCTGAAGGACCTGGTGGGAGTGAAGAGACATTCCTTGCTTGGGAATATGGCAGGGACCAGGTGCGGGACCCTAGGCTCTGAGAGCTCAGCTTCTGCTATTTCACCCCCGGCTGCCGTCGCTGCTGTGACCTGTGGTTTCCTCCGTCCTGCCCAGCTCCTGTGGTCAGGAGGCCATTTTCCCTTGGAGGCAGAAGGAGTGTGTGCGGTGGGCGGGGCGGCGAAGGAGGGCGGCTGGCAGTGCTGCTCCTGCAGCCTGCCACAAAGGGAAGGAAGGGCTGGCTGGCTGCCCCTGCCCCCCGGGCGAAGGGAGGGGGTGCACAGATGGGAGCAGGCGGTGGTGAGGAGCTGGCATGTGTTCCTCTGGGTGGGCAGTCAGCTTGCTAGCGATTGGTGCAAAAGGAAGGGCTTGAGAGGAGGTTGTGTCAAATTCAGGTGGAAAGAGTTACTGAGTAACATCCTTGCCGTGAAGGAAGACAAGTTACTGGGCTGTATTTTTGCGTGTGGGTGGAGGATGCTCTGTACTGCTGGAGAGGGTGGATAGTTGTGGGGCTTGTTTTCTGGAGGCCCATGGACTGAAACAGTATCCTAGCCAGGTTCCCAAATGTACTTGCCATTTAGTCTCCTTCAGAGATGTGGCCATTTATTCAGTGTTCTTGTCTCTTCCTGTTGGGTTATGGTGATCTCCTGCTTTCAGAAAGAATGTTATGGAAATGGTGGGGGCAGGAGGCAGAGAGAAAACTGGGGGGGTAACATCAGTGACTTCCTATGTCTCCTGTGATCCCTAACAGAGTAAGCAGCTGTGTGCTTCTTGCTGCATACTTACAAATGTAGAAGTGCTTGCAAGTTGAGTGGTGGCTGTGAGAAGTGGGCTGTGCTATGACACGCAGGTAGAGCTTGAATGAGACATGTTGGCTCTTCCCCTCCAGAGCCTGAAGAAGAGCCAGAAGAAGAGCTTCTATCAGAGGCTGAGACGCCCAAAATCAAGAAGAAGAAGAAACCCAAGAAGCTAAAGGAACCCAAAGTGCCCAAGCTCAGCAAGCGTCAGAAGAAGGAGGTAAGGGAAAGGATGCCTAAGGTCACGCTCTAAAATATGGACACAGGGGGTGAGGGTGCTTACATTTGTTGGCCTCTGGCAGCAGTCCTTCATATGAACCCTCTTGGATTCATACAGTCTTGGGAAGAGTGGTGGTTAGTGCTTATCCAGGGTATTTTCCTCACAAATGCCTGATCTCTCTCCCTTCCTCCCCAGCTGGGGGACAGCTCTGGTGAGGGGAATGAGTTTGTGGAGGAAGAGGAGGAGGTTCTGCGCTCTGACAGTGAGGGCAGTGACTACACTCCAGGGAAAAAGAAGAAGAAGAAATTAGGGCCCAAGAAAGAAAAGAAAAACAAAGCCAAGCGCAAGGAGGAGGAAGAAGAAGAGGAAGAAGATGATGACTCAAAGGTGAGATGCTACCCTGCTGACTAATTACTCACTTCTCATTTCCTTTTACCTGATACTGGGGATCGCTGTGGTCTTCATTGTTGATGATGATGTTCTGCTGAGGCAGCAATTGATTCCTCACAAAAAAATCTCCCAGTCCTGACCCATTGGATCATCTGTAGATGTGTGGAGGTTCTCTTTCCCAGAGCAGAGCTAGAGCTTTTTCTCAGAGTTGCTGCCATTCTCTTTGCACAGGAGCCAAAATCATCTGCTCAGCTCCTGGAAGACTGGGGCATGGAGGATATTGATCATATCTTCACGGAGGAGGATTACCGCACGCTCACCAACTACAAAGCTTTCAGCCAGTTTGTCAGGTGAACTACAAGCCTGCACTTGGAAGGTCTCTGAAGCAAAAAAGAACAAAAAAGATGGGATGGGGACCAGGTTCTGTGTTTTGGGAACCTTAAAGCACTTTAAAGACACTGGCAAAAACTGAAGCAAAACAGTTGAGTCACATCTGTTATGTTTTGTGTGATGGAGATAATGCAGGTCCTCACTCTTCCTTCCTTCCTGCACTAAACTCCATTTCACTTTCCAAGCCCATGAATATTTGCATTCTTCAGGAAGAGTGCAGGATGGGAGTGGAGACGTTCATTGGCCGTTGAGATCAGAGATTAGCAAGGAATGTAGTTGGAGATGGAGGTGCTGATGAGGGTGGCAGTGGGGAGGAATAATGAGTTCTTGTTTAGGGTGGTTTGGTAACTCTTCCCTAATTGTCTGCAGGCCACTTATTGCAGCCAAGAACCCTAAGATAGCAGTGTCGAAGATGATGATGGTTCTGGGAGCCAAATGGAGGGAGTTCAGCACGAACAACCCCTTCAAGGGAAGCTCAGGTGCATCAGTGGCAGCTGCTGCGGCTGCAGCTGTTGCAGTAGTGGAGAGCATGGTGACAAATGTGGATACTGTCCTGCCGCAGCCTCCTGTGGAAGTGCCACTCAGGAAAGCCAAGACGAAGGAGGGCAAAGGTGAGGTGAAGAGCCTGGCAGCATGGTGCAGGGCGAGCGGTGTCAGAGTTGTAGTCCTTCTGACTTGCAGGCTCCTCTGTTCCCAGGACCCAATGCCCGGCGGAAGCCGAAGGCCAGTCCTCGTATTCCTGATATCAAGAAACCCAAAACAAAGAAGGTGGCACCTTTGAAGATCAAGCTGGGAGGCTTTGGTTCCAAGCGTAAAAGGTCATCGGTAGGTGACACTGACTCCTGGGCTTGAAGTGGAGGTGGTGCTGTGCTAGAAACACTGGGGTGCAGGTCTGCGCGCTGCCCTCAGCGTGTGTGCCTGAGCAGCTGCTTTTCCTTGCCTGCCTCAGAGTGAAGATGATGATCTGGATGTGGAGTCAGACTTTGATGATGCCAGCATCAACAGCTACTCGGTATCAGACGGGTCCACGAGCCGCAGCAGCCGCAGCCGCAAAAAACTCAAAGCTGGGAAGAAGAAAAAGAAAGGTACCCGTGCTGGCTGCCCGTGGGAGGCAGAGGCACAGCTAAGGGTGTAGGAGGAGCACTCTGGCCACTTAACAGCATACTCGTGGGAGAAGAGTTGTTTGAGAAGGAGCAGCCTGATAATGTACTTAATAAGGAAAATATTTTCAGGAATCCTTCCTGGTCTAGCTAGTGCTGAGGTTTTCTGGCCTCAACTACACTTCTAGTTGGTGAAAGGATGCACAAAGGGGCTTGTTTTACTCCTGTGCCAGATCTTGCTCCCTGCTCTTTTGCTTACACAGAGCGAGAGTTTGGGATTCTGGATCTCTATATTACTGTATAGACTTTCGAGAGGACCTTTCCTTGCTGTAGGAAGCCTGTGCCTGTGGCTTGGACTGCTGTAACTCCTCACCACCCTCTGCAGGTGAGGAGGACTCCACAGTGGCTGTGGATGGCTATGAGACCGATCACCAGGACTACTGTGAGGTGTGCCAGCAGGGAGGAGAAATTATACTGTGTGATACCTGCCCTCGTGCCTACCACATGGTCTGCCTAGACCCAGACATGGAGAAAGCCCCAGAAGGCAAATGGAGCTGCCCACACTGTGTGAGTTTACACTGTGTTGTCCTTAACAACTCTGCAAGAGATCATAGAGGGGGACATCAGGTGACTCAAGGCTGCTCTTCATAGTGTCATAGTAGCATTCAGGGTTGGAAGGGACCACAAGGATCATCTAGTTCCAACCCCCCTGCCATGGGCAGGGACACCCCACACTAGGTCAGGCTGGCCAGAGCCTCATCCAGCCTGGGCTTAAACACCTCCAGGGACGGGGCCTCGACCACCTCCCTGGACAACCCATTCCAGGGTTTTACCACTCTCATGGTGAAGAACCTCCTCCTCACATCCAGCCTGAATCTCCCCACCTCCAGCTTCATTCCATTCCCCCTAGTCCTATCACTACCTGAGATCCTGAGAAGTCCTTCCCCAGCCTTCCTGTAGGCCCCCTTCAGATACTGGAAGGCCACAATTAGGTAATAAAATCACAAATGCTTGATTTTTGGGTTTATGGTTTTCCCTTTCATATAGGAAAAAGAGGGCATTCAGTGGGAAGCAAAGGAGGATAACTCCGAAGGTGAAGAAATCCTGGAGGATGTTGTTGGAGATGCTGAGGAAGAGGATGACCACCATATGGAGTTCTGTAGAGTCTGCAAGGACGGGGGAGAACTGCTGTGCTGTGATGCCTGTCCTTCATCCTATCACATCCACTGTTTGAATCCCCCGTTGCCAGAGATTCCCAACGGAGAGTGGCTGTGTCCTCGCTGCACTGTGAGTTTCTACCAGTACCATTCTATTGATACAAGAGATGATGGATCTAATCCCTTTGGAGTATCACATTTTCCCAGAGATGCTTAGGTCTCATGAGATTCCATCTCCTTTCATGCTTTTCTGAGAGAAATGTCACACTTTTCCAGGAAGTCCCTGAAGTGAGGGATTATGAATGATATTAGGTGCTCTGACTAGATGCTAAGGACTCCTAAGATGGTGAACAAGAGAGGCTGTGCCAGGTGGTAGTTGTACAGCAAAATGTTTTCTGTGTGAACTTCCAGTGGAGGTGTGGTTGGATAGGCTGCTGGCCTTGTCAAGCCTACCAGTTTTTGCAGTTCAGGTAGTACTTCAGAATTGGTGTGGCCCCTTTCTCAGCTACAGTCAGATACTGACTTCAGTTTGGTGTTTTTTCAGCCTTAGGGGGGGAAAAAAGACAAACTGCAGAAAGCTCAAAGCAATGCTGTAGGTTCAAGATGAAATCATCTGAGTTCAAACCAGCAAATTCCACAGGCATATGAGGAGGAGAACTCTGACTCTGTTTCTGCTCCTCAGCACACACATGCTAATTAATGTATGCTCTGATGTAATGAGCTCTGTTAACTTTTCAGTGCCCAGCTTTGAAAGGCAAGGTGCAGAAGATCTTGATCTGGAAATGGGGCCAGCCCCCAGTTGGCCCACCACCACCTCGTCCACCTGATGCAGACCCCAATGCTCCTCCCCCTAAACCCCTGGAGGGTAGACCTGAAAGACAGTTCTTTGTCAAGTGGCAGGGCATGTCCTACTGGCACTGCTCCTGGGTGTCAGAGCTGCAGGTGAGTGGAGGGCTCTGAGCATCATGAGGGTGGGCAGCTGGTGGAAGATACCTTGGGTATGTAAGGAGAGAGCACCTCTTAACCGCTTCTGTCGCAACTGCAGCTGGAGCTGCACTGCCAGGTGATGTTCCGTAACTACCAGCGCAAGAACGACATGGATGAGCCACCCTCGGGGGACTTCGGCGGGGAGGAGGAGAAGAGCCGCAAGAGGAAGAACAAGGACCCCAAGTACGCGGAGATGGAGGAGCGCTTCTACCGATACGGGATCAAGCCGGAGTGGATGATGATCCACAGGATCCTTAATCATAGGTAGGGGAGGTGGCAAAGAGGATTTCCAGCTAAGACCTTAAGTGGGGCTGAAGGAGAGCAGATGAGCTAAACAGCAGCGTGGCTGGGACAGTGGGGCTTCTGTTGTTTGCATGACCAACGTTGTTGTTCTGATGCTTCACTGAAGGGCTCCTTTCCTTCTCCCCTCATTGATGTGACTGGGGGAGTACTGTCATTTTACTGTGCCTGAGGACTTACTGCAGACTTTCTTCTGCAGTGTGGATAAGAAGGGGAATGTTCACTATTTGATCAAATGGAGAGACCTGCCCTATGACCAGGCGTCCTGGGAAAGCGAAGATGTTGATATCCAAGATTATGACCTCTACAAGCAAGCCTACTGGAATCACAGGTCAGAGAAGTATCTAGAAGGTTGTGTTCCTTTCCCTCCCATCATGAGAAAACATGGGGAGTATGTCAGCCTCTAGCACTGGCTGGACTCCTGTATGGAGGTAGCCAAGAAGTGTCATTGTTGCTGGTGCATTGTTCTTTCGTATGGGAACTTTGTGCTTCTTTACCAGTTCTTGAGGGTTCCAACCCTGTCCTTGAGACTGTTTGAGTTGGATGATTGCCCTCCTGTTCTTTGCAAGAATTTCTCCTCCATCTGTTAGAGAAGCCTTTAAAGGTGCACGCTCTGTCTCTGCACAGGGAGCTGATGAGAGGTGAAGAGGGCAGGCCTGGTAAGAAGCTAAAGAAAGTGAAGATGCGGAAACTGGAAAGGCCTCCTGAAACTCCCACAGTGGATGTAAGTCACTTCTTATGGCTTAAGAGCCTTGTGATCTAGCTGTTTATTCTGGGGACACAGGCAGGGAAATAGGAAACAGGAGTGAAGAGCATATGGTTCAAAATTGAATAGGTTTTAAAACCTTCAGACAAAGGCCTCCCTTGTCTGTTGGATGAGACACTGGCAGGCAGGTGGTGAAAGGCTTTGGTTAAAAACAAGCAAACCCAAACCCCAGAACTTTCTTGGCAGACACCTTTTGGCCACTTGGGACTTTTTTTCTGCTGCTAGCCTGGTCATCATCTGTGAAGTCTCATCTGTGCTGGGGTATAATTGGGTGACTGGAAAAGTAGACTTGGTGGCTGCCTAGCTAAGGTGAAGTATCTCAACTCTTCCTCCTTTCTGCTGTAGCCAACGGTGAAATATGACCGGCAGCCAGAGTACCTGGACGTGACAGGGGGGACCCTGCATCCCTACCAACTGGAAGGACTGAACTGGCTCCGCTTCTCCTGGGCCCAGGGCACAGATACAATCCTGGCTGATGAGATGGGTCTGGGAAAGACTGTGCAGACAGCTGTGTTCCTCTATTCCTTATACAAGGAGGTGAGAGCTCAGAGAGCCCTACCCAGGGAGATTCTGCCGGTGGTTGCCTTCATCTAATGCTCTTGCTTAACTCTTCGTAGGGCCACTCAAAGGGTCCCTTCTTGGTGAGTGCCCCACTGTCCACAATCATCAACTGGGAAAGAGAATTTGAAATGTGGGCCCCGGATATGTATGTGGTGACCTATGTTGGGGACAAAGACAGCAGGGCTATCATCCGTGAGAACGAGTTCACCTTTGAGGATAATGCTATCCGTGGAGGCAAGAAGGCATCCAGAATGAAGGTACAGAACTCTGCTGCAATGGAAGCCTGAACTGGCTGAATGGAAGGCTGAGACTGGCTTTCAGCAGCTGAGATTCAGAGACTCGGGGAACTCAAGGGGGCTACAAGGGGGCTGCAGAGGAACTGTTCACAAAGGCTTCAGCGACAGGGCGAGGGGCAGTGGTATGAAATTAGGAGATTCAGATTGGATGTTAGGAACAAGTTCTGCACTGTGAGGGTGGTAGAACACTGCAACAAGCTGCCCAGGGAGGTAGTTGATGCCCCATCCCTCCAGATATTCAAGGTCAGGCTGGACAAGGCTCTGAGCAAGCTGCTTTAGTGGAGGATGAACGCTCCTAGGTAACTCAGTAGTGGAAAGAGTTGACTAAGATAACAGGGACTGCAGACAAGTCCCTCTGTCTCTTCTGCTTAATCTGATAAATTGCATTGTGTGCCCAGACAAGAAGGAAGAGCCTGACTTGGGTGGCTAGGTTTTGTAGAATTTGGTCTTCATAGTAAAAGCAAGATGGGAGTTAAAGCTTTAATTGGGCACTTTGTTTCCCTTGAAATGGAACTGCATTAAGTACTGAGAGTAATTTAAAGTTCCACAATAAACAACTCAAAAAAGCTAAGACTTAAAGCTGAGCTGCTCCTCTCCATATCTCAATTCCTTAATGACTATTTGATAAACTTTTCTATTACAACAGTATTTGGTAACTGGGGGGTTGAAGAGAGGCAGAGGTGTGGTGCTGAGGCATGTGGCTTAGCACCAGACGTGGTAGAGTTAGATAATGGTTGGACTCCAAGGTCTCTTCCAACCAGAACACTTGTGACCTGTCCAGAAGCAGGAGGTGCTAACAGGGTTGGGAGACTTACATGTGTGAAGAGTGATGGTGGATTCTAAAGGCTGGAATGGTGTGGGCAGCATTTTGAATTTGTGACAAGAAGCTGTGGGTGTGAAAAGTGTTTGATGTGCTGTTTGACCAGGGATCATCAACATCATTTGAAGGAGAAACACTGCATCTGCTCTGTTTTGGGGCATTGTCCTGTTCCATTACCATGCTCCTCTTTTCTCTTTGTAGAAGGAGGCTGCTGTCAAGTTCCACGTGCTTCTCACCTCCTATGAGCTGATCACCATTGATATGGCCATACTAGGCTCTATTGACTGGGCCTGTCTCATTGTGGATGAAGCTCACAGACTGAAAAACAACCAGTCAAAGGTACACAGACCCATGGGTGGTGTGTAGGCATGGCATATGTGGGCAGAGAGTGGTCAGAAGATGGGGTAGCCGCTTGTGATGACATGAATTGGTCACACGTAGCCATTTGTTTAGCAGTAAATCTGTGTTACTTGGTTCTGGTGTGGCCCCAGAGTAGCAACAAAGGATCTGGGGAGCAAGTCCTCTGAGGAGCAGCTGAAGGAAATGGGGTTGTTTAGCCTAGAGAAAAGGAGTCTGAGGGGAGAACCTTCTTGCTCTCTACAACTCCCTGAAAAGGAGGTTGGTGCTAGGTGGGTGTTGGTCTCTTCTCTCTAGCAACAAATGATGGGACAAGAGGAAACAACTTCAAGTTTCCCCAGGGAAGCTTTGGGTTGGCTACTAGAAGAAACTTCTTAACTGAAAGGGTTTTCAAACGTTGGAACAGGCTGCCCAAGGAGGTGGTTGAATCCCTATCCCTGGGGGTGTTTGAAAGATGCAGAGAACTGGTGCTGAGGGTATAGGGTGCAGTGGTGCTAAGGGTGCAGAAGTGTGGTTTAGCACTAGACTTAGCAGAGT
Organism: Melanerpes formicivorus; assembly: GCF_026170545.1. Lineage (NCBI taxonomy): Eukaryota > Metazoa > Chordata > Aves > Piciformes > Picidae > Melanerpes > Melanerpes formicivorus. The sequence continues at coordinate 10,100,993 of NW_027142360.1, read as the reverse complement.
TAGATGATTGTTGGACTTGATCTTAAAGGTCTTTTCCAACTGAAAGGATTCTATGATTTAAAAAAACCAAACCACCTTAACATCCTTCATTTGAAGGTTATCATTGGCAACAGTTTCACTTTTATACATGACTGGTTACATCCGTTCCTCTGTGGGTGAATAGGCAATTGGTGTATGCCGGAACAGAGCAAAACCTGGCTGTCACTGTTGCTCTCAGACACAAGCTGACTTCTCTGAAAGCAGATTATAGATGTTCACTGCCTCTCTTCTGAAAAAGTTTAGCATGCTGAGGATAAAAAGCTGCAGAGACCCAGGAAACCATAGCCCAGTCAGCCTCAGCTCCATCCCTGGAAAGGTGATGGAACGATTCATTCTGGAGGTCATCTCTAACCATGTGGAGGAAAAGGAGGATTATCAGGAATATTTGTCACAGATTCCTGAAGGGGAATCATGCTTGACCCATCTGATAGCCTTCTGTGATAGTGTGGCCAGCTGGGTAGATGAGGCCAGAGCAGTGGATGTTGCCTGCCTTGCATTTGACAGTGTTTCCTGTAACATCCTCATAGGGAGGCTTAGGAACTGGGAGTTAGATGAGTGGAGGTGAGGTGGGTTAAGAGCTGGCTGAAAGACAGAGCTCAGAGGGTTGTGGTCAATGGTGAAGGGTCTAGTTGGAGCCCTGTAATCAGTGGTATTCCCCAGAGGTCAGTACTGGGTCCAGCCTTGTCTGACCTATTCATCAGTGACCTGACTGAAGGCAGAGTGGAGCCTCAGCCAGTTTGTGATGGTACCAAACTGGGAGGAGTGGCTGACACCCTGTCAGGCTGTGCTGTCCTTCAGACCTGGACAGGCTGGGAGCTGGGCAGAGGAGAACCTTATGAAGTTCAACAAGGGCAAGTGTAGGGTCCTGCATCTGTGGAGGAGCAACCCCATGGACCAGGACAGGTGAGGATTTGACCTGCTGGAGAGCAGCCTGCAAAGGAGGACTTGCAAGTGCTGTTGGACAAGTTCACCATGGGCCAGCAATGTGCCCTGGTGGTCAAGAAGATCAGTGGTGTGACCAGCAGGTTGAGGGAGGTTCTTCTGCTCTGATGAGGAGAAGCTTCTTTGCTTTGAGGGTGCTGGAGCAATGGAGCCCAAAGAGGTTGTGGGGTATCCTTCTCTGGAGACTTTCAGAACCTGCCAGGACATTGCAGTCTTGGGCAACCTGCTCTAGGTGACTCTGCTTTAGCAGGGCGATTGGACAAGATGATCTTCAGAGGTCCCTTCCTTACCCCTACTACCCAATGATTCTAGGAGCCCAAGTCTTCTGTTTTTGGAGTAGGATCTGTGTTCATCTAGCTTTGTGACAGAACTGATCAGATGTTACACAAAGGTGAAGATGTGGGAAAAGTTGTTCAAAACTGCCTGGGTAGATGCTGCAAGCCATAGAGCTGCTTTTGTCTGAGTTTGCACCTTAACCAACATTGCTTGATTGAGCTCAATAGATTTGACTGAGCCCCTCCCTTGTCCCTTAATTCTGGTCTTCATTTGTCTGTTCAGCTAGGAACAAGTTTTTTACCATGAGGGTGCTGGAACACAGCAACAGGTTGTCCAGGAAAGTAGTTAAGGTCCCATCCCTGGAGATGTTCAAGGTCAGGCTGGACAAGGCTGTGAGCAAGCTGATCTAGTGGGGGATGTCACTGCAGACTGCAGGGGGGTTGGACCTGTGGAGGTCCCTTCCAGCCCAAACCATTCTGTGATTGTGAAGTAGGCTGAAAACAATTATTACTGGAAATCTGGTTTTATAGCTTCTTGGAGACAAAATTATCTCAATTTCCTCTCTATTCTTTCTTTTTAAAATGGTTTTAGCTTTTTGGATCTTGGCCTGAGGCATCACAGCTGTACTTACAGTCCAGTTTCCAGATCTTTTCTTGGCAGCACTAAGCCTGGATGCCACCCTGTGCATGGAGTGGAAATTATTTGAAGTACTAATGAATGCTTACTATTAATATTCATTAACTGAAAGAGTATGTAAAGGCTGAAGGTTGCACTGTGACTGATAGTTATAGTTGGTTATTCACCAAAGCTGTGAAATCTACCTTTATCTAGAGCAGTTTCCTGTCCTGTAAGGCTGTCTTGGTCAGCCTGCTCCAGCTGGAGGAGTCCCTGCTGACAGCAGGGGGGGTTGAACAAGATGAGGTTTGAGGGTCCCATGCAATCTATGAATCAGTAGACAGGTCAGATGCTTCTTGACAGATTGTGGTTCTCTACCAAAGGTCTGCATCTAGAATCAGTAACTTCCATCTTTGATTCTGAGAGGAATACAGGTTTTTGACTATGTAAAAAAATTAATCCCTGTGGAGGCAACTAGAAGGCTGCTCCTGGTTTGATAACTGAAACATAAGAGGTGGTGCTGGTGGTTTTCTTTGTTCTGTGGTTTGGTTTGGGTTTGTTTGCAATCTAGTATGAGCTACCCTCATTGAGTTTGACTTTGTATTGTGCCAAGTGTAAAACAAGGAAAGAAGTGGCCAGGCTGATAAATAAACCCCTGCTGTATTGTACCATGGTCACCAGCACAAACTGCTACTTGTCCTTTACAGTTCAGTACTTCAACTACTTGCTGCCTCTGATTTGAAATGGCTTCATTGTTGGGAAAACCAACACAAATTACCTTAAAGAGACCCTGGCAAATTCTGAGCTCTTTCTCCTCTGCTTGTTCAGAGCTCTGGAACACTGCCAGAGTTGATAGGAATAGGAAGAGTGACTTGGCTATTTCTAGAATTCTCAGGGCAGGGTAATTGTGAGAATGTGGAACACTGATTTAGCAAAAAAAAGAGGTGGTGTAGCAGTGTGGACATGACTGGTGGTGTGACAGAGCCCATAACTTAGAGCAAAGGACACCTACCAGCACCTGATGGCTTGTAGGATTTGCAGTAGTCCTGTTTTAGCTGCGCAGAGCCATGGCCAAATGCTAGGGTCTAGATGACCCTGACAGAAGTGTGAACTACATGGAGCTGTTACCCAAACAGCTGGTGTGAGCTACACTGAACACTAGCTTGGTGTCAACCCATTTCTAGGTTTTTTTTTTTTTCTCTTTAGATATAAGCCCAAGGGTCCAGAGGAGGCCAGGGCTGGGGGCTGGGTTGGCTCAGCCTGGAGAAGAGAAGGCTCCAGGCAGATGTAGTAGCAGCCTTCCAGTGCCTGAAGGGAGCTGCAAAAAGGCTGCAGAGGGACTGTTTGCAAGGACCTGCAGTGATAGGACAAGGGACAATGGCTTGAAATGAGAGGAGATTTAGATTGGATGTTATGAACAAGTTGTACCCTGTGAGGGTGGTGGAACACTGCAGCAGGTTGCCCAGGGAAGTGGTTTAGGCCCCATGCCTGGAAATCTTCAAGGTCAGGCTGGACAAGGCTCCGTGCCAGCTGCTCTAGTGGAGGATGTCCCTGCTGACTGCAGGAGGGTTTGGACTGGATGACCTTTGGAGGTCCCTTCCAGCCCAAACCATTCTATGACTTAATGAGCCTTTGACATATTTGGGGGTGGGGAGTGTTGTGTGGTTGGTTTTTTTTTCCCACCATTTCTTCCCTGTCCTCTTTCCAGTTCTTCCGTGTGCTCAATGGTTACTCACTCCAGCACAAGCTGCTGCTTACAGGAACTCCCCTGCAGAACAACCTGGAAGAACTGTTTCACCTGCTGAACTTTTTGACACCAGAGAGATTCCAGTATGTCGTGCAGTGCAAGTCAGCTTTGCTTGTCTTGTCACTCTGATCCCCTTCATTGATTTTAGTTATTTATTTATTTACACACCCCCCACGTGTTATTTTAGAAGCTTTTTTTCTTGGTGGCTTTTGCTGACTGTCTGTTTCTCTGCAGTAACTTGGAGGGCTTCCTAGAAGAGTTTGCAGATATTGCCAAGGAAGATCAGATCAAGAAGCTGCATGACATGCTTGGCCCACACATGCTGAGGCGTCTCAAAGCTGATGTTTTCAAGAATATGCCATCTAAGACTGAACTCATTGTCAGAGTGGAGTTGAGCCCCATGCAGAAGTGAGTGGGAGGTTGAAGAGAGCACCTGCTGTTGAGCTACTGTTGCCCTGTTTTACTGTTCCAAAGAGGATGCTGAAACAGCCTTATCCTCACTATAGGCCTTTCTACCCAGTGCATGGGAGGAAGATTTCCTGCTGCCTCTGTAGCAGAGGGAAGACTAATCCTGTGCTCTGATGTAAGGGATAAAGATATAGTGAATGCTGGTGGCAGAGCCTAGGTAGCTGGCAGGTAATGCCAGGAGCTGTGCAGAGTTCAGCAGGAGAGTATGTTAGACTCTCATGAAGGGTGTCTGAGTCTTGTCTTTTCTTTTTCCCCTTTCCAGGAAATACTACAAATACATTTTGACAAGGAACTTTGAGGCACTGAACGCACGGGGTGGTGGTAACCAAGTCTCCTTGCTCAATGTTGTTATGGATCTGAAGAAGTGTTGTAACCACCCCTACCTCTTTCCTGTAGCTGCTATGGTACGTGCAGTCATTTACACTGTGTAAGCAGATTGCCTGCTGGCTCTTATCAGGAAGATAGTTAGCTTTCTAGCAAAGCCTGGAGGGAGTCCCCTTCAATCTTTCTGCTTCCATGGTTTCTCATCCTGTTCTGTAGACCCTTTCCTTTTCCAGTGTCTTTACATGACAGGTAGGAGCATCTTGTGACTTGTGCAAGAAGGTGAAGACAGTAAGAATTAGGGATCAAGTCAGTAAGAAAGATGGGCATCTAGAAGTGAAACTGCAAGAGAAGAGTCACAAGCTACCTCTGATTGTGTGAACAGTGCTCTGTGTTATGGCTGTGCCAAGCTAGATGGCCAGGTGTGAGTCTGTGTCTGATGAGCACAGCTAGGGTCTGTAGGCAGAGCTATGTCTCCAAGTTGTTTTCATCTCCATGCCTCACCCCTTACTCCCTTTCTCTGTTTTTCTCCTCAGGAAGCTCCAAAAATGCCAAATGGTATGTATGATGGGAGTGCACTGATTCGAGCCTCTGGGAAGCTGTTGCTGCTCCAGAAGATGTTGAAGAACCTTAAGGAAGGAGGTCACAGGGTGCTCATATTCTCTCAGGTATGTGGGAAAGAGCTTAAGGCTGGGAACTTCCGGAGAGCAGAGCCTGTTGATCTGATATTCCCCTGTGCCTCCTCACCCTTCTGTGATGGTGTTTTTCTGATCTGCAGATGACTAAAATGCTGGACCTCCTGGAAGACTTTCTGGAACATGAAGGGTACAAATACGAGCGCATCGATGGAGGGATCACAGGGAACATGCGGCAGGAGGCGATCGATCGCTTCAATGGTATGGGATCCGCCTGCAAGGGAAAGCTGTGGCCTTGTGTGTGCTTAGCACTCAGCATGGCAGGGGTGTGGCCCAAGTCCCTCATTACTCTCCTGGAATCTTTAATAGTGATTTTCCCCTCAGCTGATGTGGATCAGATACAAAAATCCTTATTTGAGTAATGCACTCCCCCTTGATTATTTGTTGTTCTCTCCTTTTCCTCCTAAGCTCCTGGTGCTCAGCAGTTCTGCTTTCTGCTTTCAACCCGAGCTGGGGGTCTTGGTATTAACTTGGCTACAGCGGATACTGTGATTATCTATGATTCAGACTGGAACCCCCACAATGATATCCAGGTGAGTCTGAAGGAGACCACTTGCTGTAGAGTAATCCTGAGGATGAGGGGAAGTGGAATCATTAGGAGGAGTGAAGGAATGTGAGACTTCCCCTCTAGAAATGTGCACAGTTAGAGCAGTGGAGATGGGTAGAGATGGGAAGTGAAGTATGGAGGGTTCTTACAGGGCCTAGCCTTTGCTAATGTTAAGAGACAACACGAAGGCAACTGGGAAGCTTGTGGAGGTAGGTGGGGTGTATCAGGCTGCTACTTGTGTAGCTCCAGACTGTTCTGAGCACCTCTGTTTTCTAGGCCTTCAGTCGTGCCCACAGAATTGGACAGAACAAGAAAGTGATGATTTACCGCTTTGTGACGAGGGCCTCGGTGGAGGAGCGTATCACTCAGGTGGCCAAGAAGAAAATGATGCTAACTCATCTGGTAGTGAGGCCAGGGTTGGGCTCCAAGACAGGCTCCATGTCCAAGCAGGAACTTGATGACATTCTCAAATTTGGCACTGAAGAGCTCTTCAAGGATGAGGCTACTGAGGGGGGTGAGTTCCTGGGAGTAGAACTGAAGAAGGTGGGGAGGCCTGAATCCTTATTTAGCAAGGCACAGAGCTGACTGTAGCTCTACAGAGAGATCTAGGGTGGCATTCCCTTTCCTAGTCCCTTGAGATCCACACAACAGCTGTGCCTGTGCTCTTCCCTCAGGAGATAACAAAGAAGGTGAGGACAGCAGTGTCATCCACTATGATGACAAAGCAATTGAGCGTCTCCTGGATCGGAACCAGGATGAAACAGAAGATACAGAACTTCAGGGCATGAATGAGTATCTCAGCTCCTTCAAGGTGGCCCAGTATGTGGTCCGTGAAGAGGAGATGGGGGTGAGTATGAGGTGGATGTCAGCTGGTATCTTCTGCTGACTGATGTAGGATCAGTGAAGTAAACTGAGCTCTGACGCTTTCAAGGGCGAGCAGGCATGTACCTCCTGAGGCTGGGATCCAGAGTGTAGGGCTCTAAGTTTGCTACCTCTCTGTGGCAGGAGGAAGAGGAGGTGGAACGGGAGATCATTAAGCAGGAGGAGTCGGTGGATCCTGATTACTGGGAGAAGCTGCTGCGGCACCATTACGAGCAGCAGCAGGAGGACCTGGCCAGGAACCTGGGCAAGGGAAAGCGCATTCGCAAGCAGGTGAACTACAACGACGGCTCCCAGGAGGACAGAGGTATGGGCCCCAGCAACCTGGGGGAGAGCTTGGTGTGAGTGCAGGCTGCTGGCAGGTAACAGAGTAGCCTCTCAGGCTCACGTGCTGCTTTTCTTTCAGACTGGCAGGATGATCAGTCAGATAATCAGTCAGACTACTCCGTTGCTTCTGAAGAAGGAGACGAGGACTTTGACGAGAGGTCTGAAGGTAAGTGCTAGTGAAGCCAGAGATCCTGGGTGTGAGGCAGCTGGGACTTGGTCTAGGTGATTGATCCGCTTTGTGACGCTGCTCTGCAAGGGAAGTAGTCACACAACATGGTGCTGTGTGCTTTCTCTGCTCCTTAGTTGCATTTTTCTCTTCAGCAGCTCGTCGGCCTAGCCGCAAAGGCCTGAGGAACGATAAGGATAAGCCTCTGCCTCCCTTACTTGCCCGTGTAGGAGGAAACATTGAAGTAAGTAGCGCCAGGGTAGATGTTGGCATCCTGGCTGTGTCTGTGTGGATCTTGCCATACCTGTCTGACTTCTCCATTCTAGGTGCTGGGTTTCAATGCCCGGCAGCGCAAAGCCTTCCTCAACGCTATCATGCGCTATGGAATGCCACCTCAGGATGCCTTCACCACTCAATGGCTTGTCCGGGACCTCCGTGGCAAGTCAGAGAAAGAGTTCAAGTGAGTCTGCTTTAGGCAGGGATGGAGGACTGGCAACACCTAGACCCTCTGGGGACAAATGAGAGTTGGTCCTTTTCTGACCTTTCCTTGGAGCCTGCATTTCCTTAATGTGTGAGCTGATTCTTTGCGAGGAAGCGAAGCATAAGCTGGAAGAGACTGAAGGGTTGTTCCTAATTCTCTTCTTGGGACTTGACTCATCAGTCGCCAGAAACAAATGCTTGTAGAGGAGTGGCATGACTGTGAAAGTATGTAAAGAATACTCTTCCCAAGTCCTTTGTGGACTTAGGGTTGTTTCTGGCTCCAGAGGAGGGGTAAGATCAGAGTGTACAAGAATGGCCTATCCCTCAAAGGGAAAAAGATTCTGGGGAGGGAATTGGCAGGTCTCATAGATAGGGCTTTAAACTAGTTTCGAAGGGGGAAGGGGTTGAAACCAGTCCCCCCAGGCTGGGTCTGGGGGTGATAAGCCAGAGGTTAAACCAGCAGCCCGGATGAAGTGCATGTACACTATGGGTCCTTCAAGTGGCTCAGTTGGTAGTGCATCAGACCCTTAATAGGAAAGTCGTGAGTTCAAAGCCTGCAGTGGGCAGTAGTGTCTTCCCTACTCTAGTCATGAGGTCTGGGGTGACAGGTTGGACTCGATGATCTTTGAGGTCCCTTCCAACCTTAGGAATACTGAATACTGAAAGCCCTGTGTCCTTTATGTATGTAGGAATTCTGTCTGGAAACTTCCCCTTGATGGAGCCTGGAACCCTTGTTCCTGTGGGCTAGGAGTCTTGGAGTGATTTTCTTTACGTGTTGGAAGGGCTCTGATAATTCAGGTTGCCCAGTGAGGTAGCTGAGGCTCCATCCCTGGAGATACTAAAGGCCAGGCTTGACAAGGCTCTGAGCAACCTGATCTAGCAGAGGATGTCTGGGCTGAGTGCAGAGGTGGTTGGACTAGATGGCCTTTGGAGGTCTCTTCCAACCCAACCCATTCTCTGTCTGCAGCTAACCCATTTTACAGTCTAATTACTTGTCCCTTAACTGCTCCAGGGCCTACGTCTCGCTGTTCATGCGCCACTTGTGCGAGCCTGGAGCCGACGGCGCAGAGACCTTTGCGGACGGAGTCCCACGGGAAGGCCTCTCCCGCCAGCACGTTCTCACGCGCATCGGGGTCATGTCGCTCATACGCAAAAAGGTGGGTGCCCAGCACTGGGGCAGCCTTGGATTTGCATGCAGCTTCTGGTCACTGGGCTCCTTGGCTAGGTCCTCTCCTTCCACACGTTTTTCTTGTGTTGAGTGGTGTGTCTCCTGGTTTCAGGATGGTCTTTGTAACTGTGGGGGGTTGAAAATTCCCCCCAAACATAAAATTGCCAGGGCAGCCCAGCTGGAAGCAAATAAAGCTGTGTTTACACAGTCTAGAATGAAATGCAATGAATCCATACAAAACTGACATATTTACAGGTATTTACTATTGATACACAGCACAAGAACCCCACTGGACAAACCAGGGGAGCTAATTGCTTTCCCCTTCCCTGCTCCCTACCCCTCCCTGTACACAAGGGACTTGAGAAGGAGCAGAGAGTTATTTGTTAGCCATAAGAACACAGCCAAGGTCAGTAAAAGCCAGCAGAAGCACAAGTTAGTATCTGCTAGCACGAGGAAGCTGAAAAGAAAGTTAGGCTCTACAGACCACATTTGTTAGTAGTCTATTCAATGGGATTGTTTAGAACTTACCATTATTTTCCTCCTCACATCCAGTGGTGATTTACTTACATTCTACCACTTTCTGTTCAAGATCTGTGGAAAACTTTCCAGACACAGCCTGAGACTACCACAGTAACACTCCTCCAAAGAGATGCCTTTCCCTTCCTCTTGTGCAGGTGCAGGAATTTGAGCACGTGAATGGCCGTTGGAGCATGCCAGAGCTGGCAGAGATAGAGGAGAACAAGAAACTTTCACAGCCAAGCTCACCCTCTCCTAAAACTCCAACTCCTTCGACACCAGGGGACACGCAGCCAAACACACCTGCCCCTGTCCCTCCACCTGGTGAGAGTTCCTCTCTTGCACAGCCCTGTGTCCTGACCTCATCTTTGTGCTCCCCCTCACCAGAACCGTGGTGGTGGGGCCTGGGGGTGGACACAGATCAACTTACCTCTCGTGTTAGGAGGGCTAACAAAGACGTGTGCAAGCCCTTAAAGGCAGGAGAGGACACCAGCTTTCCTTGAGCTGACACCAGTGAGAAGAACCTAGCATTTGTAGTGACCAGTAAAGGGGCAGGGCATCTTAACTGTGTTACAGAATGATAGGGGTTGGAAGTGATCTCTAAAGGGCATCCAGTCCAACTTCCCAGACAAAGCAGGGTCACCTACAGTGAATCACATAGGAACATGGTCAGGTGGCTTTGGAATGCCTCCAGAGAGACTCCACCTCTCTGAGCATCCTGCTCCAGTGCTTTGCCACCCTCAAAGGGAAGATTTCCACCGCCCATGTTCATGGAACTTCATTAAGTTCCAGTTTGTGTCCATTGCCCCTTGCCCTGTCACTGGACATCACTGAGAAGAGTCTGGCTCCATCCTCCTGCTATTCACCCTTTAGGTATGATAAGCAGAAATGAGATCCCCCTCAGTCTCCTCCAGGCTAAACAGCCTCAGCTCTCAGCCTTTCCTCGTAAGATGGATGTTCCAGTCCCCTTGGAATCTTTGTAGCCCTTTGTGGGTCTCACTCCAGTAGATCCCAGTCTCTTGAACTGAGGGGGCCCAGGACTGGACACAATACTCCAGATGTGGCCTTACCAGAGCAGGGTAGAGCAAGAGAACCTCCCTTTACCTGCTGGCCGCACTTTTCTTAATGCACCCCAAGATGACACTGGTCTCAGCTGTGAGGAGGGTGCACTTCTGTGGTACATCAGTACTCAAAGATCCTCCAGAGCTGCTCTCCAGCAGGTCAGCTGAGTGGTGTTCATCCCACTTTGGGCTGAATCTCTGGGAGTAAAGGAGATACATGCTTGGTAATGGTGAGGGGAAGACCTTTCTGATGGTTTCTCTCCTCCTTTTGTCTGCTGTGTGTCTCTGGGGTGGGCAATATACAGAAGAAGGAGTAAAAGCAGAAGAAGGAGCTGGTGCCAAGGAGGCAGGAGAGTCATCTGAATCAGAGAAAGAGCTTAGTGCCTCTGCTGCTGAAACAGAGGTGCCTATGGAGGTGAGTGTTGGGTTGCTTGTTTACTTCCTGCAGATGTCTCTTCTGCCCTTTTCTGTTCAGCTGCTGAGACAGAGCTGAGTTCTTGGAAAGATATTTAAAGATTCTTCTTGGGTCCTCAGAACTGGTCTGGCAGTTCTGTGTGGTTTTGCTCTCCAGACTGCTGTGACTCTGTTCACTGCAGTGCTTCACCTTACCTCTCATTGATGTCTGTCCTCAGCAGTGTGCCCAGCCTGCAGAGACACCACCACAAGAAGCAAAATCCCCAGTCAACTCCACAGAAACAGATGAAAAGAAAGAGGAACCAGAGGTGAAGGAAAGACCAGATGAGCCAATGGAAGTGGAAAGCAAAGGTATTTCTAGGGAAGCTGTTTAATACCTAGAGGAGCAATGAAACCCCCCCTCCCCTTCAAGTATTCTTCTGCTGTTTCATCTTCTCTGCTGCAGCGCTTCATCTTAAATGAGCGTAACTGCAGACAACCAGTGCTCCACTACTGTAAATGGGGTTAGGGAACAGTATTAGCTTTCACAGGCTGCAGAACAAAACCTTGGACTTTCTGTGTTCCCCTTCTCTCCTGCAGCTGACTTGGAGAAAGTGGAAGACAGGCCACCAGCTGAGAATCCCTCTGAACCTGCTATAATTGCCCTGGATGAGAAAGGCAAGTCAGGACAATTCCATTCTCCTTGGCCTGCTCTTGCAAGGATTCCTCGTGGGTCTGACTTGCTCTGGTAACTGCCACATTCTAATAATTTGCTGTGTGTACAGATGAGAAGAAAGAGGATGACAAGAGAGATGTGGTGATGCTGCAGAATGGAGAGATGCTGAAAGAGTCAGCAGACGAAAGGCACAAGAAGGCAGTGAAGCAGCGCTTCATGTTCAACATAGCAGATGGTGGCTTCACTGGTATGAGAAATCTTTGTGGACTTGAACTCCTTGGTTTGCTTCGGTTTGCGCTCATGAAATAACCTCCAAGGCTTTTGGTGTCTCTTGCCTTTCCAGAGCTGCATTCACTCTGGCAGAATGAAGAGCGGGCTGCAACTGTTACAAAGAAGACCTATGAGATCTGGCACCGACGTCATGACTACTGGCTTCTTGCTGGGATCATCAAGTATCCTTACCCTGATGATCCAGTTTTCTCTCTTTATGCATAAACTATCAGAGTGAAGGTGACTCTCCTGGCTCTGGTCTACGTTAAGAGAAAATGCTTTGTTGTCTTTCACAAGAGTGAAAGCTGTGGTGGGAGGAGGACATAGCTCTCATTTCTTTCCCTTGGCTCCTCTTCCTCCCTTCACTGCACCCCCTTTTCCCCACTCCCTTGAGAACTGTATCTGCCTGGGCTGTGTCTTCCCTTGTTCTCACTGCCTTTGTTTGCCTGAGCTCATCCCATCTCAGTCATGGCTATGCCCGTTGGCAGGATATTCAGAATGATCCACGTTACGCCATCCTCAACGAACCCTTCAAGGGCGAGATGAACAGGGGTAACTTCCTGGAAATAAAGAATAAGTTCTTGGCAAGGAGATTTAAGGTAAGGATCTGTCTCTCCAGCTAGATGGACTGTTTACGAAGAGCTTGTTGGGTTGAATTTCTACTGAGAAGATGAAGGCTTCTGCAGTACCTGTCATTTTCAGTGGGGAGAGTAAAAATCCTAGGATGATGCAGTAGCTCCAGGAGAGGCTCTTCCTTTACTCTAGAAATGGGGGGCTTTGGTCAGTGTGTGCTTTCCCAATGCTTGTTGAACAACTGCTGTGCAGAAGGCTTCAATTTGTTTTCCTTACAGCTTAGTGTGCCTAAGAACTGGGGAACACAGTATGGATTGATACAAGGCTTGCTCTCAGTCTCTGCCTTGGCCTATTAGGGTCAATTCCAAACTTAGTTTTGGGAGTGATTTTAAGACTAACATGAACAAGGGCCATGTGGTTCTCACTCTTGGGGCAAAATGGTCATTTTAGTCTGGCTAATCAGTTCTGCACGACCAGATGGATTTGTCCAAAAGTCCTTGACGTGCCCAACAGCTTTTAGACTCTTCCTATAAGTAGCATGGGATGTTTCTCACTGGAGTTCAAAGAGTAAACTATCAAACAAGTTGATCTGAGGAGGTATGAGAATCTTCAGAGTCTTCTGTTAAACTGGAATGCAGCCTGGTTTTGTGTACCTGGCCTAGCTCAATGGAGCTCTTAATTGGTTTGGGCAATTTAGGCTTTACTCAGTATGAGCAGAAGCTGCTGAAAGGTTCAGCTGCACAATCTCACCTCAGAAAAGAACTAATCAGGAGAAACTGGATCCTTATTACTGCCTCATCTTTCAGCTCCTGGAGCAAGCACTGGTGATTGAGGAGCAGCTGCGTCGAGCTGCCTACCTGAACATGTCAGAAGACCCATCTCATCCATCTATGGCTCTGAACACACGTTTTGCAGAGGTGGAATGCCTGGCTGAGAGCCATCAGCACCTATCCAAGGAGTCAATGGCCGGGAATAAACCAGCCAATGCTGTGCTGCACAAAGGTGATGCAGGGTGTGGGATAGGTGCTTAGCATCTCTGCCCACTCTAGACTTTGCCCTCTGGGGTTGCCCCCTTTCCCATCCTAACAGATGTCCTGTGTCTGTTCCAGTTCTGAAGCAGCTGGAGGAGCTTCTGAGTGACATGAAGGCAGATGTCACCCGTTTGCCTGCCACCATTGCCCGTATCCCTCCCGTGGCAGTGCGCCTGCAGATGTCAGAGCGCAACATCCTCAGCCGGCTGGCCAACCGCAGCAGCGAGCCCCCACCCCCACCTCCCCAGCAAGTACGTACCCTCTCTGCTCAGTGAGAGCTGTTAGGGGAGGACTGGAGGCTCTCTGGGGAAAGCCAGGCTCCCTTGACCAGCCCTTGACTCTCAGATCATCTGTTCTCACCTTACAGGTGGCCCAGCAGCAGTGAGTCCCTGGCCCAGTGCTGTTGACCTTTTGGCCAAGCTGAAGTGACCCCTGTCCCCCTCTCACCCTATCCCTTTCACACTCTACCCCTCTGCCTGACATTCCTGACTGGGTGCTGTTTCCCTCCTGGAAGCTGCTACACAAGTCTCTGGGAGGAGAAGAAACTCCTCCCTCTGCAGCCAGCCTGTTAGAGCGAGGAGTGTGTTTAGGAGAGAGGGGGATGGATGATGGACTCTGTACATAGTGACTGGAGGCCCCAGCGCCCTGTCTGTTACACGGAGAACCTGGCTGTGGTTGCTTGCTGCCTCCACCTGGAATTCCAGGTTTTGTTTTGGTTTTTAGGTTATGTTTGGTGTTTGTTTTTGTTTTCTTTTTTTTTTTAATTTGTGCTGTTTGGATTTGATTTTATTCTGTTGCTTTCTTTCTTTGTGTGTTTTTTAATTATTTTTATTATGTCTGAGTTTGTTTACTGAGATGAGTGTGCAGGCAAGACCAAGTAACAGCCAGGACTTGAGACAAAGCTACCTCCATCAAGATCCTTTTTAATACAAAAACTGACTCGATGTGTCCACTAATAAGCAGCCTGAAGACAGAAAAAAACAACCAACAAACACACACAAAAAAAAGGAAAAAAAAATATAATAAAAACAACCACACACCCGAGAAAAACCTTGGTAAAACTGAAAAAATAAAGTTTCCTTGTATTTTATTTTGTTGCAGGGGTGGTTTCTGCTAGGGGGGAAGTGACCTTTTGCCTCTTCCTCTCTTATTCCTGATGGGATCCTGTACTTGCCTCTCGCCAGAGGCGTTCCCAAACCTTTGCGCCTTGCGGCTTTCTCCTTGGATAGGCACAGGGGCAGAGTCTGGGCTGCAGCCTCCCCTCCGGCCAAGGCAGGAGCTCGGACGTCCTTTCGGGCGGGACCCCCTGTTTGGCCCCCGGCAAGCTGCTCTCAGCTGCTCCCCGTGGCTGGCTCGGTCCTGCGCCGCCTGCTGACGCGGCGCCATGACGCAGCACGCCGGGCGTCTGACGTAGCCGGCGCGGCCACTCAGGCGGCAGCAGCGTCGGCGCTAGCCAGTGGTCGCGCGCGGAGGGTGGAGTCGGGGCGAGGGGGCGGAGTCGGGATCTGGGGCCGGCGCGGCGCGGTGCTGAGGTCTCCACGTGTGGTCGTGAGCCTCTTGCGGCCAGAGAGTACCGCGGAACCATGGGGCGGAAGCTGGACCCCACCAAGGAGAAGCGCGGCCCTGGGCGCAAGGCCCGAAAGCAGCGGGGGGCCGAGGTGGAACTGGCCCGTTTCCTGCCACCAGGTAAGTCCGGCCTGGTCCGGCTCGGTGCCGCCTCGCCGCGCCCGGTGGTACTGGTGCAGGCTGCCTGACCACCGCTTGTCTTTCCTTAGAGCCAGAGACCGGCAAGAAGAAGCTCTCCAGTCACGGGCGGAAAAGGTAAGGGTGGCGAGCCGGCGGTGGGGAAGGAGGGGGTGCCAGAGTGGCCGCGCAGGGGCTGACCGCCGCTTCCCCATCCATCCAGGGCTGCGAAGAGGCGACTGGGAGCGCGCAGTACCTCGGCGGGAAGGAGGCCGCTTGGAGGAAACCGGGAGCCAGCGGGTGAGTGCTGGGGCTAGTGTGGTCTCCCTTGTCCTGCTGTCTCCCGGGGATTCCGTCCGCCTCCGCTTTTTTTGGGGGGGGTTTATTTTTTTCTTGGGGGGGGGGGGGGTCGGGGCGGAGTGGGCTGGGTAATGGACAATAGCTGACAGGTAAAATTTCATTATTTTACGTGAATTCTTCTCGACTTCTGGCCTCTGCTGTACCAGGTGGCAGTGCTCCCTGAAGAACAAACCAGCAAAAGATCTTTTTGCTATACATTAAACCCCCTTCCGTTCCTAGCAGGCAGATTTAAAGCTCACTGTGTTATGAGCTGTGCAGCCTGGGAAGGTGTAGGAAGAAGGAACATCAGATAAAGATGTGGGAAAAGAGGGCATTGTAATGCCTGGGAATAAATGCCATAAGGATTTTGTAGCTTTATTGTTTTCTTTATCAGTTGTAGTTAAATCTCTTTCAAGTTTCATCATGGGAGAGGTGAGAACAGCTCTGTTTGTGGTGCTTTAAATTGATATGGAGAACAAGCAGTCACTTTTCTTGGACAGGTAGCTCAGGACCAGTAGCTCAGTTCTTCTGTAGGACAACTTAAAACCCAAGGCAGCTGCTTTTGAGAACAAAGCCTAACTTTGGACTGTTTCTTCTGCTTGTAGTTGAGAAACAGGTATCTTCTCGGAAGGAGAAAGGTGCCATAAAGGCAGCAGGACAAACCCCTCGTGGCCAGTCTGGCTTTACTGATGGCAACTCAAAATGGTTGGCCCCAGCCAAAGCCAAGAAAAGCCCGTCTAAAGGAAACAACGTGGAGTTATCCAGTGATGGGGAGGTGGAAGATTGCAGCTGGGAGATGGAGGAGGATGAAAATGGGAGCAGTGAGGAGATGGTGGATGATTATGGTGCTTCGTCATCAGAGGAGGAAGAGGTAAGAGCTCTTTGCTTGATTTTGCTGGCTGAAGGGACCTATCAGATCTGAGGGAAAAGGATGACTTTAGAGGGGGTTGGATGGGAGTGGCATAGGGCTTCTCCCTTCACAGGAAGTCAAACAAATCATCCCAGCATGACATTAGGTGCTTCTGTCTGTAGTCCTTTTTAATCAGAGCAGGTAAATTTCATAGAATGCAGGGAGTAAGTGGTACTGAGCTGTTTCATTAACCTTTTGTCTCTGTTTAGTTGCTGCCTATTGAAAAAGCTGCCCTGAAGCAGAAGTCTGACAGGTGAGGATCTGAGAACGTCACCAGTCCACAGAGTCCTTCCTCGTTTGAGGAGGAGGCTGTGTTTGTTCTTGTGTGCTCTCTGCTGCCTAAGAAATGGTAGTTGTGAGGTGCCTGTTCTTGTCTAAAACATCTGTCCTGGTGTTTGTCCTTAGGGGAGGCCTCAGTGAGGAAGACAGTGAAGAGGAGGAGGAGGAGGAAGAGGAAAAGGAGACGGCAGAGGAGGAGAGAAAGCAGAAAACAGCACAGAAGGAGGAAGAGAACCTGGATCTGCAGCTCAACCTGGATGAGGATGAACAATTTAAGCTACCAAGTGATGAACAGATGGAGAAGGAGGATATCCTTTTTGTCTGTGACATTTGTGAGCTTGTGTGTGCAGGAGCGTGGGGCCTGGGTACAACCAAAGAGCTTCATCTGGACCTTCCCACAAGCATGACTTAGCAAGTGTTTTGTGCACAAGGTATTTTTAGGTGAGCTGCCCTAATAGACAGCATACAGCACAGGAAAGATATTGTACCCTGTATGGAGCTTGGAGTTTGCCCCAGTTTCCTTGCTAGTTCTATTTTCATAGAATCATAGAATTGTCAGGGTTTGAAGGGACCTCAAGGATCATCTAGTTCCAACCGCCCTGCCATGGGCAGGGACCCCTCATACTACATCAGGTTGCTCAGAGCCACATCCAGCCTGATCTTAAGAACCTCCAGGGATGAGGATTCCACCACCTCCTTGGGCAACCTGTGCCAGTGTCTCACCACCCTCATGGGGAAGAACTTCTTCCTAATATCCAATCTGAATCTATCTGTTTCTATTTTTTTCTCATTCCTCCTAGTCCTACCTGACACCCTAAAAAGTCCCTCCCTAGCATTCTTGTAGGCCCCCTTCAGATACTGGAAGGCCACAATAAAGTCTCCTCAGAGCCTTCTCTTCTCCAGACTGAATAGCCCAAACTCCCTCAGTCCTCAAAGCAGAGGTGCTCCAGCCCTTTAATCATCCTCGAGGCCCTTCTCTGGACATGTTCCAGCACCTCCAGATCCTTTCTGTACAGGTACTAGGGGCTCCAGAACTGGACTAACTGCTCCAGGTAGGGTCTCAGCAGAGCAGAGGGGGAGAATCAGCTCCCTCGACCTGCCAGCTATGCTTGTCTTGATGCAGCATGTAGTTTGTTCTTCTTACCTGATTTTCCTGATGGTGTGTCTGACGATAGCAGTTCCAGCATCCAAAGCTCTTGCTCTTGGGGTTTGGGGATTTGAATTTCCTGCTTTCCCCCCAGTACCATTTAATCTTGCCTCTTCCCATTTTCATTTGATAGTTGGACTTGGAGGGTTTTTCACAACCTTAATGATTCTACTCAGTACTCCTTAGTTACTCTTAGAGGACTTGTCATCTCCTTTTTGCCATGGGGAGTGTTTCTAGTATAAAAAGACTTCTTCTTGTCTTTTTCCTATTTTTATTCTCTTTATCTAAAAGAATTTTTTAATACCTTGTAGCTCTGAGGCCTTTTGGCTGCTGTGATGCAGGAAGTCCTGCATGCCTGGTCAGGCTTATAGAGAGCCTACGTGCCAGTGTGGTGGGTTGAAATTCCCCCCAACATGAAACTGCTAGACCAGCTCAGCTGAAAGCAAACAAAGCTCCATTTACAAGCAAAATTACACTTTAAAATGTGAAGGGTGGTGAATATGTGCAAAATCTGCAATATTTACAGGTGTTTGCAATTTATAAACAACACAAGAACCAACAGCTTCCCCCTCCCTGCTCCCTTCCCCCGACTTGTACATGGTAGAAGAGAGAAGAGCAGAGAGTAGCTTGGTAGTACTTAGCCACAGCAAAGAAACCCAGCCAAGGTCAGCAAGCCTGCAGAAGGCTAGGAGAAGCCAGCTAGGGCAAGGAGGCAAAAAAAAAGGCGAGTTCCTGTACACAACTGACTTGATGTTGGATTTCAGGCCGCTGGGATGGTTTAAACCTTACCATTATTTTCCCTTGTCCATCCAGTGGTAATTTATTGACACTCTACTACTTTTCTGTTCCAAGATGGGTGGAAAATGTTCCAGGCGCAGCCTAAAGCTACCACAGGCAGTTTCTTGGCTGGTTAGGATTCCTTAATGGTCTTTCTACCTGCTGAGCCACCTGACCTGCACACTGTTCACCAGCGCATCAAGGGCAACCTGGAGGTGCTGCAGGACTTCCCGGCGAAGCGGGAGGAGGGCCGCTCGCGGCAGGAGTACCTCTCCGTGCTGCGCCGGGACATGGCTGCCTACTACTCCTACAGCGACTTCCTGTTGACGAAGCTCATGGATATCTTCCCACTCCCAGAGGTAGGCTACCATGCTGCCCACCGCTCTGCTGGCTGATGAGTGCTTGGCTGCCTACCCAGGTCTTCATTTTCCTCCCTGTTCTCTGTGCCTCCTTTCATGCAGCTGGTAAACTTCCTGGAAGCCAACGAAGTCCCTCGCCCTGTGACCATTCGCACCAACACGCTCAAGACCCGGCGCCGGGACCTGGCGCAGGTGAGCAGGAGCCGGCCCGTGGTTGTCCCCTGTGCTTGCCTGTCACAGGGGGCAGTGTCTTAGTCCTGTCTCCTCCTCTTGCAGGCTCTGATCAACCGTGGTGTGAACCTCGATCCCCTGGGGAAGTGGTCGAAAACAGGGCTTGTTATTTATGACTCCTCCGTGCCCATCGGTGAGATCCCCACTGCTGTCAGAGGGCTCAGCTCCTGGCTCCCTTTCCTTCGTGTGCCACCTTCTTTTCATACAATCATAGAATGCTTTAGGTTGGAAGGGACCTTAGAGATCATCTACTGCAACCTCCCCACTATGGGCAGGGATGCCTCTTAACTAGACTCAGCTGCTCAAGGCCTGATCCAGCCTGGCCTTGAACACCCATAGGGAGGAGGCATCCACAACCTCCCTGGGCAGCCTATTTGCAGGGTCTCATCACCCTCATACTGGAGAAATTCTTTCTAAGATCCAATCTAAATCTATTCTCCTTCACCTTAAAACTATTCCCCCTCTAGACACCCTTATTAAAAGTCCCTCTCCAGCCTTCCTGTAGGATCCCTTCAGGTACTATAGGTACCAATAAAGTATCTATAAGGTCCGCCTGGAGTCTTTTCTTCTTCAGGCAGAACCACCCCAGCTCCCTCAGCCTGTCCTCAAAGCCAGGGTGCTCCAACACTTCAGTCCTCTTTGTGGCCCTCCTCTGGACTTGCTCCAACAGCTCTGTGTCCTTCTCAAGATGGGGATGCCAGAACTGTGATGCTGTATTCGAGGTGGGGTCTCACAGGAGCACAGTAAACACTTCTGTTCTGCTTTCCCTGCCCAGGTGCCACCCCCGAGTATCTGGCTGGGCACTACATGCTGCAAGGAGCCTCCAGCCTCCTGCCTGTCATGGCTTTGGCTCCACAGGAGAACGAACGCGTCCTAGACATGTGCTGTGCCCCAGGGGGCAAGACCAGTTACATAGGTACCAGATGCAGCCTGGGGGGGATGCTCTGTGGTGGGGTTCCACTGGTCTCTACGGAAAGGGGCAACAGAGGAGGACTGGACTGCGGGAAAGGCTGGGTGGGGGTGGCTGTCCTTGCAGGCAAAAGCATGGGAGGAGGGTTCAGCCCCTTGATGATGTGTGTTGCTCTCTGGCAGCTCAGCTGATGAAGAACACAGGGCTGATTTTGGCCAACGACAGCAACGCCGAGCGGCTGCGCAGCGTGGTGGGGAACCTGCACCGGCTGGGGGTCACCAACACCGTAGTGAGCAACTGCGATGGACGCCACTTCCCCAAGGTACGCTCCTGCCCTGCTCTGGTGGGTTGGGAGTTCCACCCCCCTCCAACATCAAATTTGCCAGACCAGCTCAGTTGGAAGCAAATGAAATCTGTATTTACAAGCAAAACTACAATCTGTGATGAAATGCAATGAGTAAGTACCAAACCTACAGGATTTACAGGTATTTACAAGTAATGAACAGCACTAGAACCCCCCGGTCAGAGATCAGGGGAAGCTAATAGCTTCTCCCTCCCTGCCTCCTCCTTACTCCCCTGTACACAAAAGGGACAAGAGACAGAAGCAGAGAAGTGAATACCAGTCACCACAAAAGCAGTGCAGCCAGGCAGAAGCCAGTTAGTATCTCCCAGCCTGAGGAAGTGAGAAGAGAGAAATAGATTCTGTACAACTAGTTTGAGTCCCTTGTCTCTCCAAAGGGATTGTATAGAACTATCCTTATTTTCCTTTTTACACCCAGTAGTGATTCATTTACATTTTGCCCCTTTCTGTGCAAGATCTGTGAAAAGTTGTAAAGGCATAGTCTGAAACTCCCTACACCTGCCGTGGGCTGTCTGCACCCTGCTTGCCTCCAGCTGCTGGCCTTTCAGGAAGGCTTTCCTTCTCAGTAGCTGCTTGTCACAAGATGAGCAGAGCTGCTGTGGCGTGTGTTTGTTATCTGATATGGAGGCAGGAAGGTGGGCAGGGAGGAGTGAGGGATCTCTCCTGCCTTCCCAGTCTTT
This sequence comes from Melanerpes formicivorus, assembly GCF_026170545.1. NCBI lineage: Eukaryota > Metazoa > Chordata > Aves > Piciformes > Picidae > Melanerpes > Melanerpes formicivorus. Next base: position 10,080,127 of record NW_027142360.1, on the reverse strand, counting down.
TGGTTTCCCCCCTGGTCTTGGTCTTGCTCCTAGTCTCCACCTGTGAGCGTAATCCCAGCTGTACCTCTGCCTGCAGGTGCTTGGAGGGTTCGACCGTGTCTTGCTTGATGCTCCTTGCAGCGGGACTGGTGTCATTTCCAAGGATCCTGCTGTCAAAACCAACAAGGTGAGTGACCAGTGGCGACTCAAGTGTGAATCCTGAGAGGAAGGACTTGAGGGCAGCTTTGTTCTTTAGAGATGCCTGCAAGAGGCACGCTGATGTTTTTCTTCTTTCCTGCTCTGCGTGTTGTACCAGAGATGGGTTCTCTGGGGTTAGTTGTGCAGAAGACTCCAGAACCTGCAATGTCACACATGCTTTACTCTCCTGCCACCCCTCCACTAACAGCAGAGGTCTGGGATGCTTCCCTGTGCCTCTGGCATCACATCCTTTTCCTTTCAGGATGAGAAGGACATCCTGCACTGCGCTCACCTGCAGAAGGAGCTGATTCTTAGTGCTATAGATTCAGTCAATGCTGCCTCAGAGACAGGAGGCTACATTGTCTACTGCACTTGCTCCATCACAGTAAGTCCCTTCCATGATCTTCTGTGGTCATCTCCTACTCAGGGTGCTGGTGAGGTTTGGATCCTAATGTTAGTGTCTGGCAGGTTGAGGAGAATGAGTGGGTTGTGGACTATGCCCTGAAGAAACGCAACGTTCGCTTGGTGGCCACGGGCCTGGACTTTGGCAAGGAAGGCTTCACCAGGTGTGTGCACAGGGGATTCTCCCTTGGTGGCCAGGTGTGAGCTGAGGCACTCTACCACTTCTCACCCCATCTCCTCCTCAGGTTCAAGGGCCGTCACTTCCACCCCTCCCTCAAGCTGACACGGCGTTTCTACCCCCACACACACAACATGGACGGCTTCTTCATCGCCAAGCTCAAGAAGTTTTCTAATGCCATCCCCCAGGCACCAAAAGGTAACTTAGTGCTGGAGCTCAGCTCAGCTGCTCTCACAGGTTGCTTCCCCTCTGGAAGCCATGTGGGGTCTGACAGCACCTTCCTCTCCTTTTTTCAGGTGAAGAACCCGCTGTGGAAGCAGCAACTCCATCTGCTGTCCCTGATGCCATCACAGAGCCTCAGGCAAAGAAGAAGAAACTTGAGGGATCAAAAGTTGAGAAAGAGCAGAAGCTGCCACAGCCTGCTTTGAAGAAGAGACATTCAGCACAGGCACAGAGGAGACCTGTGAAGGCTGGCCGGCCTGCGCCCAAAAAGATGCACTCTCAAGTCCCTGCTAGGAAGAAGCAGAGAGTGAAACCAGGCGGACAGTGAGGGGAACTGCTTTTGCAGGTGCTGCTCCCCTCCTGGGAGAGCAAAGGCCAGAAGCTGCTGCAGCTGTGCATGGACCACCTCATCCTTCCTGCTCTGTGCAGGTAACTTCTGCAGCACTGAATGCTTGGGACAGCTGTAGCCATGTCTGCTCTGCATCAAGGACTGATGCTCTGACCCATTAAAAGTTTTGTACTCTGCCCACAGCCTCACGTTCCCAGCCCACACAGGATACAGAATTCACAGTCATAGAATGGTTTGGGTTGGAAGGGAACCTAAGCATCATCCAGTTCCAACCCCCCTGCTATGGGCAGGGACACCTTGCACTAACCCAGGCTGCTCAAGGCCTCATCCAGCCTGGCCTTGCGCACCTCCAGTGAGGGGCATCCACAACCTTCCTGGGCAACCTGTTCCAGTGTCTCACCACCCTCACTGCAAAGAATTTCTTCCTCATCTCCAGTCTCACTCTGCCCTCCTCAAGCTTCAATCCATTCCCTCTCATCCTGTCACTACAAGCCCTTGCAAAAGTCCCTTCTCAGCTTGCTTGTAGGCTCCCTTCAGGTACTGGAAGGCTGCTCTAAGGTCTTCCATGTGCCTTCTCCAGGCTGAGCAGCCCCAGCTGTCCCAGTATGTCCTCATAGGAGGAATTCTTCAACACAGCAGGTATCCCAAGCCAAAAAGAAGGAGGCTTCACAGTGTCCTCTTCTCTCCAGGAGACAGCAGCAGTGTTAGTGGGGAGAGGTGCTGGGTCCTCTGCTTTAAGCAGGCCTGTCCTAGCACTAGGTCACATTGTTTGCATAGACAGAGCCCTGAGAACCACCAAGAATGGAGATGCCATCACCTGCCCCAGTGCTGTGCTGACCTCCCAGAACAAAAGCTTTTCCTGATGGATAGCACTGTCTTCTTCCACTGGCATTCCATTAATCAGCTCCTCTTGCCAGGATTCCCCAGCAGACCAGCAGCTGGCCCAGCAAAGCTTAGCAAAGTGCTTGCTCCATGGTTTGTGGCATTGCTCTCACCTGTGCTCCCTCTGCCTTCAGACAGCAGCAGATCACCTTCAAGCCTGGCCCTGCTTGCCTCTCAAAAGCATTGCTGCCATGGCTCAACTTCTCTGGTCAGTGGCAGAGCAGAGCACAGCTGCTAAGGAAGATGGAAAATGTTAAAAAGGAGGTGACAGAAGGAGAAAGGAAAAACTTGCCTAAGCCCTTCTGGGACTGAGACTTGGCCAGGCTGTATTGGTGGGCTGTGGCCAATTGTATGAGATTCAGCAAGGTCGAGAGCTGGGTCACAACCACCTCATGAGCACTCCAGGCTTGGGGCAGAGTGGCTGCAAACTGCCCAGCAGAGAAAGACCTGGGGGTGCTGGTCAACAGCTGGCTGAAGATGAGCCAGAGTGTGCCCAGGTGGCCAAGAAGGCCACCAGCATCTTGGCCTGGATCAGCAATGGTGTGGCCAGCAGGAGCAGGGCGGGGATTGTGCTCCTGTACTCAGCACTGATGAGGCCACACCTTGAGGATTGGGTTCAGTTTTGGGCCCCTCACTACAAGGAGGACTACAAGGAGGGGCTAGAGCAGGCCCAGAGAAGGGCAATGAAGCTGGTGAAGGGTCTGGAGAATAGGACTGGTGAGGAGTGATTGAGGGAACTGGAGTCATTTAGTCTGAAGTCAAGGAGGCTGAAGGGAGACTTTCTGTCTCTACAACTCTGAAAGGAGGTTGGAGCCATGTGGGTGTTGGTCTCTTCTCCCTAGTAACAAGTGATAGGCATCAAGTTGCATCAGGGGAGGTTTAGGTTGGATATTAGAAGAAATTCCTTGACTGAAAGGCTTCTCAAAGCCTGGCACAGGCTGCCCAGGGAGGTGGTTGAATCCCCATGCCTGGAGGTGTTTCAAAGAGGCAGAGCTGTGGCGCTGAGGGACATGGTTTCGCACCAGCCTTGCTGGAGTTAGGGAATGGTTGGACTCAATGACCTCCAAAGCCCTCTCTAATCAGAATAATTCTATGAAATCCAGCTACAATTTCCAGTGGCCACTTGTGTGCCAGGGAGGATGCAGCCAGGTCACTGGTGGCAGAGGAGGTGTCGTGGGCAAGCCAGGGGAGACAGGCCAGTTACAGGGCGGAGCTGGTGCTGGACACAGCAGGGTAGGAGAGAGGAACAAATCTGATATAATCTGCTTGCTGATCTGCTCTCAGGCAGTGGAACTAGAAGGGTACTGGAGGGATGGAGGAGCCCTGCAGGCCTGGAGGAGAAGCAGCAGGGAAAATGCAGTAGGCAGACTCCTGGCCAAGGCTAGCAAAGCTCAGAGGGTCTGTGAACTTTCTGGAAGTGTAGACTGAGCCCTACCCCAGACATGATCCCACTGGAGCCTGCCCTCCTGACAGAGTTCCATGTAGCTCAGGGCTGGGCATCTCCTTTAACTGACAGCTCAGGCCTCATAGACCATGCTCAGCTCTGCAGTGGAAATCCCAGGGGAAGGGGCCATGGGCACACAGCCAGGCAAGTAACACAGGTGCCCACTTCCACACCTCTTTATGTAGCAACAAATTGTGCACAGGCTCCACCAGTTAAGGAATGGGGTGGGAGATCACAGCCACCCTTTCTGCACCGTGACCTGGGGCTGATGGTTGGACTAGGTGACCTTCAAAGTTCACTTCCCAGCCCCTCCATTCTGTGAGGTCAGACTGGAAGGGAAATACTGTAGGAAAATACCTAAAGAAGACTAAAACAAAAGACAAGGAACCCAGACCCAAGGCTGCTTTGTGAATGCTGAAGGAGAAATGCAGCTGCAAGCCAAGCATGTTATTTGAGAGGCTGGCTGCCCCCACACAACCTCCTCTGCCCTCTGGCTCGACATTGTCCGGTGGCAGCTCCCTGTAGGCAGGCTGCTGATGGAGCAGGGGCAGGGTTCCCTTTGGAGTGAGGACAACAAGGGAGGCTTTGGGAGTACAAAGAGAGTGATGCCACAGTGGGGTCAAAGTCAGCTGTGTGAGGTTTAACAAGGCTAAGTGCCAGATCCTGCACTTGGGTCACAACAACCCCATGAACACTCCAGGCTTGGGGAAGAGTGGCTGGAAAGCTGCCCAGCAAAGCTTAGCAAAGTGCTTGCTCCCTGTTTTGTGGCATTGCTCTCACCTGTGCTCCCTACTGCCTTCAGACAGCATCAGATCACCTTCCCACCTGGCCCTTCAGGGGCCCCAATACCTGGGGGTGTTTGTCAACAGCTGACTGAAGATGAGCTGGCAGCGTGCTCAGGTGGCCAAGAAGGCTACCAGAATCCTGGCCTGGATCAGCAAGAGTGTGACCAGCAGAACCACGGCACTTATCGTCCCCCCTGTACTCAGCTCTGGTGAGGCCACACCTCGAGGACTGGGTTCAGTTTAGAGGCCCTCACTACAAACAAGACAGTGAGATGCTGGAGCAGGTCCAGAGAAGGGCAATGAAGCTTGAATGGTCTGGAGAACAGGGCTGGTGAGGAGTGGCTAAGGGAAATGGGGTCATTTAGTCTGGAGAAAAGGAGACTGAGTGGAGACCTTCTTGCTCTCTGTAACTCCCTGAGAAGATGTTGGAGCCAGGTGTGGGCTGATCTCTTCTTTCTAGTAACAAGTAATGGGATGAGAGGAAATGTCCTGAAGCTGCACCAGGGGCAGTTTAGGCTGGATATTAGGAAAAATGCTCTCAAACACTGGAACAGGCTGCCTGGGGAAGGTGGTGGAGTCACCATCCCTGGAGATGTTCAAAAATCCTGTAGACGTGGGACTTCAGATGGTTTAGGAGCAGGGTGTTGTTGGGTTGATGGTTGGAGCTGATCTTTCTCAGCCGTCATGATTCTACGATTTGATGCCGTTCTCCAGGGGAGCAGCACTGGGGAAGGCACTAAAGGCGATGCAACTCCACAAATGACTGTAAGCTACCGCAAGCACAGGCACAGCGGGGCCGGGTTCGTGACAGGAAACGGTGCGCAGTGGGACTTAAGTCTGCGGTGCTGGGGGGGGCACCTCCCCAGCCTTTTGCCCCGGGAGCCCCGAAACCCACCGGAGCGGAGAACGGCGAAACGGAGCCGCTCTTCCACGCCCCCCCGACCGAGGGGCCGGGTGAGGGAGGGGCGGCTTCCGCCTTGTCCCCTCCTCTGCTCGCTCCGCCCGGAGCCGGCCAGCGGGGCCGGGCTGGGGAGCAGCTCGCCGGCCCCCTCGCCGCCGCCAGCGCCGCATCCCCGCCGCAGCGGAAGCCGCACCCCCGCCTCCGGGGCCGGCCGGGTGCAGTCATCCCCCAGTGTCGTGTCCCGTCCCCCCCACCCCCACCCCGCCTTCAGGCGCATCCCGCCTCCGCTGGGCCCCTGATTGGCGCCGGTGGCCTCGGCTCCCCCCTCCATCTCACTCCCCGTCCCGCTGCCGCCATGAACCCGCTCTTCGGCCCCAACCTCTTCCTCCTGCCGCAGGAGCAGCAGGGGCTGCCGGGCTCCGAGCTGCCGCCGTCACCCACCCCGCGTCCCGCCGAGACCCTGGCGGGGGAGCTGGGCGCCCCGCCGCCCGCCAGCCCCTTCCCGCCGCCGCCCGCCATGGCCCTCCGCAACGACCTGGGCTCCAACATCAGCGTCCTGAAGACGCTGAACCTGCGGTTCCGCTGCTTCCTGGCGAAGGTCCACGAGTTGGAACGGCGCAACCGGCAGCTGGAGAAGCAGCTGCAGCAGGCACTGGAGGAGGGGAGCCGGGGCCGTGGACCCCCGCGCCGTGACCAGGCGGTGCAGACCGGATTCGTCGGCCCCATCCGCACCCTGGGGCTGGGACTGGGGCCGGGCCGGGCGCTGGGTACCCCCGGCTGCCGCCCCGGGGCCCCCGGCCAAACGCTTCCTCCTTTCTCGGCCGGCTCCCGCTTCATGCCCGGCACCATCTGGTCCTTCTCGCAAGCCCGACGGTTGGGGCCGGGGCCGGAAACCACCCTGGTGCAGGGGCCGGGGGTCTCCTGGGTCCACCCGGACGGGGTGGGTGTGCAGATCGACACCATCACCCCGGAGATCCGTGCCCTATACAACGTCCTGGCCAAGGTGAAGAGGGAGCGCGACGAGTACAAGCGCAGGTGAGAAGGGGCCAGCGAGAGCAAGGGGGCCGCGGGAGACCACGACCAGCACCGGGGAGGCTGCAGGGCTCTACCTGGGGATGCTGTTGTGGGAGCGGCGGGCAGGGGAGGGGAAGAGACAGCCCTGTCCTGATTCCCTGAGCGTGCGGTCTCTAGGCAGCATGAGGTGAGCCTGTTCGGCAAAACCGAGGACCCCCGAGAGCGTTCGCTGTGCCTGGGTCTCCTCGCTTGGCCTCTTGGTGTTTGAATCCTCTCGGCATGCTCCCTGCGCCTTTTCCCGTCTTACCAGCTCAGCGCAAGAGGCAGAAATGGTTTTCCAAGCAGGGAAGAAATAACGTGACTCCAGGGACTGGCAGTTTAAAGGGGAGGGGATCTGAAAACGTTCGGGAAGGAGGAGAGGTCAGCAAGTAGGTGAGGAAGGTGTGCAGCAGCCAGTGAGTTAGGCTTGGAAGGGGCAGCTGGGAGGAGGAGAGTGTTCAGGACACGTAAGAAAGGTGCCAAGAAGCCCCTCAACAGGGCAGCTGGCTCCTCCAGGCCCTTCCCCAGTGCTCTCCCAGCCGGTGCCTCAGCGGTGGCAAGCCATGCGTGGAGCACCCTGCTCTGAGGCTTCCCTCCAGACCCAAAGCAGCTGCAGCTTGGCACGTGTCTGGGTGTAGGGCGAAGCAGAAGGCCAAGCAGATCTCTTGGCCACTTCTTCTTTCCCATTCACAGGCTGGGTGCTGCTCTCTTGCATCGTGCTGGTGGTGCTTTTGTTTCAAGCCAGTTTCCAAGGCTGCTGCCAGATCCATGTGTGGGATGACATCAGGCTGTGGGTCAGGGTGTGGGGACTGGGTGAGGCTGTCACTGGTGACTGACACTAGGATTTACTTTTTTTGTTTGTTTTGAAGGAAGGTTACTTTATGATGCTTTAGAAGCAATTAGAAAGTAACTGCTAGGTACCTACAGGAACAAAGTGGTGTGCTCTACCTACCAGAGCCATGCACTGACCTGTGCTCTATAAAGCCATGATTTTTAGTGCCAAGACCAAGGCTGGGGAGCTAAGCTTTCACCTGATGTTTTTGGCTTTATAAGGCTTTGGCTGAGCAGAATTAGCTGGTGGATATTCCAAAGGCACCAAGCAAGGCATACAGAAGAGTTGTCATCTCTTCTTTCCCACTGACTGTTGCCTGCACCTTAGGCCTTTCATTATTAAGCTGGGGGTCAGGCTCCTTCTCTAGGGGTGGGCAGCTGTCCTTGGCTTGGATTTCAGATCAGAGCTGGAACGACCTTTTTGACCCAAAGGAATCAAACCTCATCTGTTCAAAACCAGAGGGGCCCAAGCTGTGTTTGTCAGGGCTGGTGAAACTTTGGGAGAAACAAGAGCTTCTCGGGGTTGCCCCACTCTGGCTTCGGGGAAGGCTGCGAGGGGGGAGACGGAGGGAGCTGGGACGCTGCGGGCAGACGGGAGGGCACCACGAGCTGCTGCAGGCCAATGTTGGTGGTGGGATCTATTTTTGGACTGTGTTACCAGGAGCTGGGGGAGAGCTGACCCCACCCCCAGACCTCTTCCAGCACTGGGAGCTTTAATGGGTGCAGCCAGGTCCCAAGCAGGGGAATGGAATAGAGGGATCCCATTTCCAAGCCCTTCCCTGTACTGTGGGCTGACACTGTGATTCCCTGGGAGTGGAGACCTTTCTTCCATGGTGAGCTCTGACCTGCCATGGCAACAGTGTAGTGTCACCAGTGTCATACCTCTGCTACCTGCCTAGTGGCAGAGGGAAGAGATTGTCTTAACGGTCCGTAGGCTTCCTGGCGCTCTGACCCATGTCTTGGGTGCTTGAGCTTGCGCTTTGTGCAAGGCAGTGTTGCCACTGTGCACTCAAAATGATGCAGCAGGAGGAGCTTCTCTTCAGATATGCAAGGCCTGGAATTCAAGTGTGGGATCTAGCAGGGATGTGGGGTCAAGAGGGAGAGATGAGAAGGGATGCAGCAGCAGGAGAAAGGCTTCCAGGAGGCTGGTGCTGTCTGCTCCATCTGTATTCCCATGTAGTTTTTATTTTAGATGCTGCAAGGGCATGCTGGAGGTATAGGGTGAGTAGAGTTATGGCACAGCATTTTAGAGGCACAGAATGGTTTGAGTTGGAAGGGACCTTTAAGGATCATCTATACACCCTCTGCCATGGGATTTAGTTAGATCATGTTGCTCAAAGGCCTGACCTTGAAGACTTCCAGGGGTGGGGCACCTACAACTTCTCTGGGCAACCTGCTTCAGTATTTCACCACCCTCCTCATAGAAAGCTGCTTCCTTATATCCCATCTAAATCTACCCTCATTCAGTTTAAAACTCTTAAAACCCCTTTGCTCCTTTGCCCTGTCACTACAGGGGGTACAAAAGTCTCTCTCCATCTTTCTTATAAGCCTCCTTTTTATATTGAAAGGCTGCAAGAAGGCCTTCTGTTGCAACTGCCCTTCAAGGAGGTGCACCAGGCTACAAGGCGTTCACCATTAAGGTGATGTTCAAACGTGGTTCAGTATGGCAAGAGAAGGGAACAAACAGCTTCAAGGTCTGAGTGGCCCAAAGGGTGCCCCACAGCACCAATGTGCAAAGAGTAGGGCAGCTTGTGCCTCTTGCAGTGAGGAGGACTTTTAAAGATGGGGGGCAGAGGGTTGTTTTGCTAAGTGAACTGCTTGAGGGTAGGAAGGCTTTGCAGAAGGACATGGCCAGGCTGGATTGACAGGCCAAGGGCAATGGGATGAAATGCAGCAAGGTTAAGGGCTGGGTCTTGCATGTGGGTCACAGCAACCCCATGAATGCTCCAGGCTTGTGGCAGAGTGGCTGGAAACTGCCCAGTAGAGAAAGACCTGGGGGTGCTGGTCAACAGCTGGCTGAAGGTGTGCCCAGGAGGCCAAGGAGGCCACCAGCATCCTGGCCTGGGTCAGCAATGGTGTGGCCAGCAGGAGCAGGGCAGGGGTTGTACCCCTGTACTTTGAGTTTTACAGCCCTCACTACAAGGTGGACATTGAGGTGCTGGAGTGGTTCAGAGAAGCTGGTGAAGGGTCTGGAGAACAGGTCTGGTGAGGAGTGGCCAAGGGAACTGGGATCATTTAGATGGGAGAAAAGGAGGCTGAAGGAAGACCTTCTGGCTCTCTGTAACTCTCTGAAAGGAGGCTGGAGCCAGGTGGGGGTTGATCTCTTCTCCCCAATAACAAGGGATAGAATGGGAGGAAATGGCCTCACCTTGCAGCAGGGGAGGTTTAGGTTGGGTATTAGAAGAAACTTCTCAACTGAAAGGGTTCTCAAAGCCTGGCACAGGCTGCCCAGGGAGGTGTTTGAATCCCCATGCCTGGAGGTGTTTAATAGAGGCAGAGCTGTGGTGCTGAGGGCCATGGTTTAGCACCAGGCCTGGTCAGTTGGAGAATGGTTTGAGTCAATGACCTTCAAGGTCTTTTCCAAGCAAAACACCTCTATGATTCTATGAACTTCCTGAGGGGTCACACCTTGGGGAGGGGGGTCAGGGTGGAGCTGTGGGGACAGCGCTGCATCTTGTCGCCACTCCAGCTCTGGGAGTGCTGCTGGGACCTTTTTGCCCTTGCTTGCTCCCTACTCCTTTGGCAGATTGCTGCCTTGTGATGGTGTGGGAGGGATGCATGTCCCCCCTTGGCATGTGCTAGGGGCCATGGGGCTGTGTCCCATCCTTGCTTGCAGCCAGCAGTGACTTGGCAGCGGCCGTGCCGGGCTGCGGGAGCCGTGCTGTAGGCAGGTTGTTATTATTAGGAGTGGTGCATTGCAGGAGAGGGAGCAGGGAAGAGGGAGCCAGGCGAGGGCAGAGAGGTTCAGGATGGATGGGGCATGCAGATTCCTCACTGGTAGGGTGGATTGCTGTCAGCAGCCCACCTTTAAATGGGTGGCTTTGTGCACTGAGCTCTGTTCTCCGGAGCATTGGTGTGAAATGAATTCTTCCAGGGATCTGCAGCTTTGCTTCACTTCCCCAGTAAGTCTGTGGGGACCTGGAGGGAGGTGGGGACTGAGCAGGAGGGGAAATGTCATACCAGGAAAGATGCTGACAGTATTTTCTTAAGGTGGAAGATGTTTTTCTCCCTGGGGAGGGAGGCTTTGTTTGAACAGCTGCTATATAGGGGTGATTCTATCCTTTCACTTTCTCTTTCCTTCTCTTCATCACAGAATGTTAGGGGTTGGAGGAGACCTCCAAAGACCATCCAGTCCAACCCTCCTGCCAGAGCAGGAACACCTAGAGTAGGTCACACAGGAATGTATCCAGGTGGGTTTGGAATGTCTCCAGAGGAGGAGACTCCACAACCTCTCTGGGCAGCCTGCTCCAGGGCACCCTCTGGCACCCTCACAGTGAAGAAGTTTCTCCTTAAGTTCTTGTGGAACCTCCTCTGCTCCAGCTTGCTCCCATTGCCCCTTGTCCTGTCAGTCATCTCCCTCTTCCCCCAAAGGGTTGGGAGCCCCCTTTGACTCCCCTTCTGGAGTTGCAGTGTGGAGCCACCACCAACACAAGGACTGCAGACTTTGCCCTTGTTTGAGCAAGGAGCAGCATTGCCAGCCCAAAGAGCTCAGAAATTCATTAAGCCAGGATTTCTCCCACCTTGTCAGCTTGTCCTGACCCCAAGATAACAACTGTGAGGGCTTTTCATACCCTTTCTGCTCTCCTAGAACTTAGGATTTATTTTCTAAACTTGTAAGAGAAATTCTGCTGTTTAATAGCTTGGTCAGTGACATGGACAGTGGGGTTGAGGCAGCCTCAGCAAGTCTGCAGATGACACCAAGCCGTGTGGTGGGATCCATCCAGAGGGACTTGGACAGGCTGGAGAGGTGGGGCCAAGCCAACCTCATCAAGTTCAACAAAGCCAAGTGCAAGTTCCTGCACCTAAGTCAGGACAATCCCAAGCACAAATCCAGGCTGGAGGAGGAGTGGTTCAAGAGCAGCCTTGAGGAGAAGGACTTGGGGCTGTCAGTTGGTGACAAACTCCCCAGGAGCCAGCAATGGTCACTGGCAGCCCAGAAGGCAGCTGTGTGCTGGGCTGCATCCAAAGCAGGGAGAGCAGCAGCACAGGGAGGGGATTCTGCCCCTCTGCTCTGCTGAGACCCCACCTGCAGCACTGCCTCCAGTTCTGGTGCCCTAAGCATAAGAGGGACATGGAGCTGTTGCAGCAGGTCCAGAGGAGGCCACAAAGATGATTAGAGGGCTGGAGAACCTCCCCATAGGGACAGGCTGAGAGTTGGGGCTGTTCAGCCTGGAGAAGAGAATGCTCCAGGGAGACCTCAGAGCAGCCTTCCAGCAGCCTTTTTACAAGGGCTTGTAGTGACAGGACAAGAAAAAAATGGATTGAAGCTTGAGGAGGGGAAATTGAGACTGGAGATGAGGAGGAAATTCTTTGCAGTGAGGGTGGTGAGACACTGGAACAGGTTGCCCAGGGAGGTTGTGGATGCCCCCTCCCTGGAGGTGTTCAAGGCCAGGCTGGCCTTGAGCAACCTGGGCAGGGAAGATGTCCCTGCCCATGGCATGGAAATGGATGATCTCATACTGCACCAGGGGAGGTTTAGGCTGGAGGTGAGGAGAAAGTTCTTCACAGAAAGAGTAATTGGCCATTGGAATGTGCTGCCCAGGGAGGTGGTGGAGTCACTGTCCCTGGAGCTGTTCAGAAAGGGATTGGATGTGGCACTTGGTGCCATGGTTTAGTAGTCATGAGGTGTTGGGTGACAGGTTGGACTTGATGATCTCTGCGGTCTTTTCCAACCTTATTGATTCTATGATCTGCAATGTCCCTTCCAACCTGAACCCTTCTATGAATCCAACAATCTATGAGAGGTTTCTCATGCCCTCATGCAGGGCTGCAGTGCCTGTGTTGGTGTTTGCAAGGAGATCATGCACCAAGCAGGGCCCAGCTCTGGTTGCTTTCCCAGAGAAGTGCCACTTCTGGGAGAAATATGACTCCCAGAAGAGCCAGGTAAGACTGAAGCAGCCCTGCCTGGTGCTGCACCACAGCACCGTGTCAGCCAGCTTGCTCTATAGCATAATCATTGAACAGAGCAGCCTGGTGGCCTCCCAGCAGACTGTGGACTGGGCCAACACTGCAGTGTGGCCCAAGATGATGATCTCATGCAGTGAAATATAATAATGATGGTGTTTGTACAGCAAGGCTGGGCACCTTGCAGCTCAGCCTTCTGCAAAGCTGTGGAGCTTGGTACAGTACCCACTGGCTAGCCTGGCACCAGCTGAGACAATCCATCCTGCTTCCTGTAGGATAAGAGAACGTTCTTCACTTCAACCTCATCCATGGCAGTAGAGCCAAGCAGACTGGGTCCCTGCCTGGGTGGTGTGGCCCAGTGCAGGGCAGCCCTTTGCCTCAGGATAGGCAGGAGAGCAGCCCCTCATGGCCACTCATGCTGTGAAATGGGCTGGGGTTTGTGCTTGTGGACAGCCTGAACTGCAGCACTGCAGATGCACCTCTGTGGTCACAGATGTGGTGGGGGCAGCTCTGCAAGAGCTGCAAGCCTGGACCTGAACTAATGTGACCCATGGTCAGGGGGTGTGGGGCAGAGGGAGAGGCCAGTGGGGTGCTTTGAGCCACAGGCAAGCCCCAGCACGGCAGGGCACACAGCTCAGCTGCTGCCTGGAGTCTGTGGCTAGTGTCCCCAGCTCCCCCTGCTGTGGAGCAGGCAGCTGTTGGCAGCCCATGTCAGGGACAGTGCAGAGCAGGGTCCAGCAGGGTTTGTGCCCAAGGGGCTGATGGGTGTTTGGCAGCTGCCCTGGTCAGGAAACAAGCAGTGATGCATTCCTGGACACGCTCTCCCTCCCACCCTAGCACTGTCATCACTCCCTCTCAGATGGCTCTGGGGGGAGCAGCTGCCACTCCTTCCTCTCTGTTTGGCAGCTGGGAAGGGCGGCTGGTGGGGTTTGACCAGCAGGTTTGTTTCCCTAGATGGGAAGAGGAGTACACAGTGCGTGTCCAGCTGCAGGACCGCGTGACTGAGCTGCAGGAGGTGAGCATCTCTGTCCACCCCGTCCCCTGCACCCCAGCTGCCCCTCACTGGTGTTGATTTGTACATCTCCCTCTGCCCGCCCCAGGAAGCTCAGGAGGCCGAAGCCTGCCAGGAGGAGCTGGCCATGAAGGTGGAGCAGCTCAAGGCAGAGCTTGTTGTCTTCAAGGGACTGATGAGCAATGTGAGTCCCTAACCCTTCTTTGACCTGGCTGCATTGTCTTTCCTGAGTGGTGAGGCCACATAGAAAAGCAGTTCCTTGGTGGAGTATACCCAAGCACAGAGGTGGCCTGGCAGGGTTGGCCCAGGCTGCAGTAATCAAGGTGGGGATACAGATGCGGTCCAGTGGCACAGGGCAGGATGTGGGTGCTCTGACTGCCCCTTCCTTGCCTAACCTTCCTGCTTTACCCCCCTCCTGTGGTGCCATGGATTCAGAACATCACAGAGCTGGACACCAAGATCCAGGAGAAAGCCATGAAGGTGGACATGGACATCTGCCGGCGCATCGACATCACTGCCAAGCTCTGCGACGTGGCGCAGCAGCGCAACTGTGAGGACATGATCAAGATGTTTCAGGTGAGGAGCACCTGCTGCTGCTCCAGCCTCAGCTGCCAGCTCTGGGGAGGAGAGGTCCCAAAAGAGGTAGAAGAGACAGCACCATATCCCCCTGCCAGGGGAGACGCTTGGTCACCCTTACCCTCTCTCTTTGTGGTCCCTCGCTCTCTGTCTCTCAGAAGGACCAGACAAAAGGGTAGGGAGAGGAGGTGGAAAGCTCCATGTGTTGCTTTGAACGTTGAGAGTCCCCTCAACCTCTCACTGACCTGTTGTGTTGGGCCCGGGGACCCTGCAGTGGTAGGGGAGCAGCTACAGGAGGGAGATGAGATGCTTGAGTGTCTGTCTCTAACTCCATCTCTCTCCTTCCCCTTCCCCTCTCCATCATCTTCTCTCTGTCTCTCTTCGCTGTCTCTGTCTCTTTTCTCTTTCTGAATGTTGCTGCCTTTCTGTCTCACTCTCTTTGTCCCTGCAGAAGCAGCTGGTTAGTTCCATTCAGTTTGGAGAGTGTGCACAGTTTGACCTTTCAGTTAATAAATGGGACTTTACAGATGGACATGTTTCACCTTGCTCAGATCCTGTCTCCTTTGTTCCTCTTTCTGTCACTGTGTTTCCCCGTCTCAGGACTGGGGTGGTTGGGTGTTTTGAGATTTTCTGCAGTAAAACCTCATTGGTTTTTGGCTTGGTTTTGATTTTGTTTTTCTCATCAGACTCATAGATTGCATCCTGAGTTGCTTAGTTTTTATTTCAGAGAATGCTAACCCCATGTTTTATCCATGGCACCATCTTCAACCTGACCATAACGAGCTTTCTCTCTCTCTTTCTCTCTCTCGCTTTTCTTCTTTCCTTTCTGTTGTTCTTTCTCTCTTTCTCTCTTTCCCCTGCCTTTCTGTCCCTCTGCCATTCCTTTCCCCTCCATCTCCTCCCAACTGCCTGCTCCCCACCTTGGACCCGGCCTCGTTTTCTGTAGTCTCTGCACTTGTCTCCTGTTAAGGTGCCCGCGGCGGGGGGGCGGAAGCGGGAGCGCAAGCAGGTCAGCGACGACGACACCTCCCTGTCGGAGAGCGATGCCTCCCGCAGGCCCGAGGAGGAGGAGGAGGACGAGACCACAGCCATGAGTATCAATGAGGAAATGCAGAGGATGCTGAACCAGCTGTGAGTGTGGCTGCTCCACGCCTCTGCTCCGCAAGGCTAAGCTCCCTGCTGCTGCCAGGGATGGGGCGGGCGAGGGGCGAGCTGGGGGCTCCGCTTCCCTGGGGAGGCTGAGATGGCAGCTGCTGCTGGGGGGCATCTGCACCCTGTGCTCTGTGCTGTGGTGGTTCTGAGCCCTCAAGAGACCTGAGTCCAGCTGTGCTGTGGGTGGAAGCTGCTCCAGCTCCCCTTCTCTTGCCCCCCCCCCCCCCTTTCTGCCTTTTGGGAGTCCTTGCCTACGTTTTCCAGGGCTCTTGAGCATAGAGCCAGCTCCTTCCTTCATTCACTTGGGTTTGGGCACACTTGAGCTCACCCTGGCCAGATCTCCAAGAACTGCAGTCCTGCTTGTGAGTGGAGGCAAGGCTTTTGCTCACAACACAGCCCCCTGCCTTCTGGGGTTTTCCTGCTGGGTGCTGACGTCCTGTTTCCTTGTCCCCAGGAGAGAATATGACTTTGAGGATGACTGTGACAGCCTCACATGGGAGGAGACAGAGGAAACACTGCTTCTCTGGGAGGACTTCTCTGGATACGCCATTGCAGCTGCAGAGGTGCAGGGGGAGGTAACAGTGGTGTCAGGTCCCCTCCAGGATCCAGCCCTGGGTTGGCACACTTGGTCCTGCGTGAGCCTGGGAAGGTGCTCTCTTGAAGACCAGACTTCAGCCTCTTCATCCCTTGCAGGCCTGCACAGATGCCTCCCCTCCACACCCCATCTTCACTACATGAATGTGTTACTGCATCCTTGCAAGGGTCTCCTTATTGGACAGACTGGAGACCTATAGCTGAGGACATGGCCCACACGTGGGGAGAGCCACAGCCCTGCCAGAAAAGATGTCCTCTGGCTGGGTTGGTCCCTTGCTTAGGCTCTCCAGCAGCACTGCTTGAACAGAGGTCTCAATGTTTGGCCAAAGCCCTCACTATCTTGCATCTTCAGTGCTCAGTGATCCCCTGAAGATGTGTCACACAGGGAATGGTCTATGTCCTCCAAAACTCCTCTGCATTGCTGGGCTTGCTCTAGGCTGATGTGCTCACTGCTCAGTGTGAACAGCCCTGGGCCTCTGCCCTGTGCTGGCAAGACTGACTGGGTGCTCACTGCCCAGTGTGAACAGCCCTGGGCCTCTGCCTCATGCTGACCAGACTGACTCGTGCCTTATTTATGCTACACCACTGACATTTCTTCCTCTTTCCCCATTGCTGCAAGCTCTTCCTCTGATTTCTCTCTCTCTTGCCTTTGGTTCCTTCTCCTGGCCTCTAAACATGCTGCCTGCTCTCCCCAACAGCAGGATGACAGCCTGGAGAAGGTGATAAAGGACACGGAATCGCTGTTCAAGAGCCGCGAGAAGGAGTACCAGGAAACCATTGACCAAATAGAGGTGAGAGGGGGAGAAAGTGGGGAGGACATGGCACAAAAAGGGGTGAAATCATAGAATTGTTAGGGTTGGAAGGGACCTCAAGGATCATCCAGTTCCAACCCCCCTGACATGGGCACCTCAGAGCCACATCCAGCCTGGCCTTTAAAACCCTCCAGGGCTGGGGCTTCTACCACCTCCCTGGGCAACTTGTTCCAGTGTCTCACCACTTCTTCCTAACATCCAATCTAAATCTACCCATTTCTATTTCTGTTCCATTCCCCCTAGTTCTATCACTAGCTGACACCCTAAAAAGTCCCTCCCCAGCTTTCTTGTAGGCCCCCTTCACATACTAGAAGGTCACAATAAGGTTTCCTTGGAGCCTTCCCTTCTCCAGACTGAATAGCCCCAAATGCCTCAGTCTGTCCTCATAGGAGAGGAGCTTACAGCCCTCTGCTGATCCTTGAGGCCTTCTCTGGACACATTCCAGCACCTCCAGATCGTTCCTGTACTAGGGGCTCCAGAACTGGACACAGTACTCCGGGTTGGGTCTCACCAGAGCAGAGTAGAGGGGGAGAATCGCCTCCCTTGACCTGCTGCCTATGTGGGTCTGGCCGTGACCCCTGCCCTGCCGCAGGCAGCGCTCTGGGCTCATCTCTGCTGTTGTGCCTTGTGCAGCTGGAGCTGGCCACAGCCAAGAACGACATGAACCGGCACCTGCATGAGTACATGGAGATGTGCAGCATGAAGCGGGGCCTGGACGTGCAGATGGAGACCTGCCGGCGCCTTATCACCCAGTCTGGGGACAGGTGAGCTGCAGCAGCAGGGCTGGCACCCCTGCCCTGGGCAAGGACTGGAGCCAAGCTGGTGAGGAGTGGGAGCTGAAGCACAGGGACTGCTGCCCTGCCCTGGTGTGCTGTGCCCAGGGGCTCTTGGGTGACCAGCCTTGTGGTGGGTTGAAATTACCCCCAACATACAATTGCCAGTTGAAAGCCAATGGAGCTGTATTTACAAGCAAAACTACAAGCTAAAATATGGAATGCAATGAATATGTACAAAACACACAATATTTACAGGTGTTTAGAATGATAAACAACACAAGAATCCCCCCTGGACAAAACCAGGGAGCTACCAACAGCTTCCCCTTCCCTGCTCCCTTCCTACCCTGTACCCACGACAAAAGAGGAGAAAAGCAGAGAGAGAGCTTAGTAGTACTTAGCCATGCCAAAGCAATGCAGCCAAGGTCAACAAGCCAGCAGAGAGCCAGAAGCTAGTATCTGCTAGAAACTAAACAGAAAAAGAGTTAGTTTACCAATCTGTTCATCTCTTTTTTTCAGGCAACCAGCAGCAGAGCAAGAGGACACAGTCTCAAGCTGTGCAGGGGGAAGTTTAGGCTTGATCTTAGACAGAAGTTCTTCACAGAAAGAGAGATTGCCCATTGGAGTGGGCTGCCCTGGGAGGTGGTGGGGTTGAGGTCCCTGGGGGTGTTTAAGAAAAGGTTGGATGAAGCACTTAGTGCCATGGTCTGGTTGATTAGATAGGGTTGGGTGATCGGTTGGACTTGGTCTTGGAGGTCTCTTCCAGCCTGGCTGAGTCTGTGATCAGACCAGGGGGATTATTTGGAACCTACCATTACTTTCCCTTTTACATCCAATAGCAATTGATTTACATTCCACTACTTTCTGTTCAAGACGTGTGGGAAAATGTTCTAGGCACAGCCTAAAACTACCACAAGCCTCCACACAGGTTGTGCCATCCTCTCTGAAGAAGGTGGGCTGCACACAGGGGTCCGTTTCGACAGGGGAAGCCAGGCACTCCCAATGCTCCTGTGAAGGGATATTGTATAGGTCCCCACAGGCTTGTGGAGCCAGGGTGCCTCCAGGCTGGGGACCTTTGGGCTTTCATTTGGTAGGGTCTTGCTCCAAGCAGGCTCCTATCACATCTCCCCCAGTCCTCCTTCATGCTTTGGACCTCTCACCTGGTATCTTCTGGGACACCCTTCTCAGAACCCAAGGGTTTCCCCAGACCCATGCATGCCCCAGAGGAGTGAGACAGACACTGCATCTTCTCTCCTCCTTGCTCTGGTGTCCTCTGCCCACACTGAACTGGGTCCTGTCCCTCTCCCTGGGCAGTTCTGTGACTGCTGCCCTTTACTCTCCTCTGCAGGAAGTCTCCTGCCTTCACCCCAGCCTCCAACAGTGACTCAGCCCCGAATGAGGAGAGCGAAGAGTCCGACCGCGACCCCCCCAGCGACGCTTCCATCAGATAATGAGGGAAGGCACAACTCCCTCCGACCCCTTTCCTGGCACAGGGGTGCCTGAGCCATGCCTGGGAGAGACTGTGAGGGATGTGGAGCCACTGGTAAACACCTGCTGCCCAGGCTGGTTGCTGCTGTGGGGTACCTGGCAGGCTCTCACCGCCAGGATACCTTGCAAATGCTAGACAGACCTGGGCGCCCTTGCCTGGGCTGCTCGCACTCCAGCCCCTCCTCTGTGCCCTTCCCCTGCTTTGGTTAAACCACAGTTCAGGCAGGGAGGCTCCAAACCTGCTGTGGCAGCGCTCTCCAGGAGCTGTCCCCAGCCCTCCGAGACCCACCTCCTCTGGCCTCTATCCTGGTGCACTTGCCTGCTGCCCTCCCTGCACCACACGGAGCCACATGACAGATGTACCTCCCTGCAAACTGGACCTCACACTGGTGCCAACTGGACTGAGCCTGGTGCTCTCTTTTGCCTTGCTTCTGTCCAGGGGCCTGACTGGTGCCTGTGCTGTGCTGGGCACCCCACGTGCCCCTCACTGTGCACTGTGCTTTGCCCGCACGCCAGCGGCATGCCCGGGTCTGTGTCATGGGGCGAGGGGACATTAAACAGGACAGTTTCCTTTTCTACAGCTTTGCTGGGTGTGGGCTCTCCCTCTGCTGCTGCAGCCATCGCCTGGCTTCAGGCTCTGGGGTGTCCTCTACTGGACCCCAAAGCCTACATCAGTGGGGGTCTCCCCCAGGGCACTCCTGTGCATTGAGTATGTCGGATGGGACTGGCAGATGGGACAGTAGTGAGATCCCTGCTTTGGGAGCCACTGCTCCATGATGGGCCATGTGTAGCATCAGTGCTGCGTGAGCTACCTTGTTCTTAACCTGGGGTATCATTGATGCTGAGACTGAGAGACTGGAAATGAAGCTGAATGTGGCTCATGACTTGTGGACCTTCCTCCCACAGCACCTGGTCTCTTCTGCCACACCAGCTCATCCCAGAGCACCTTCTTGCCTGCCCCCAGTCCCACATCCAGCCTTGGCATAACTGCAGCAGGGGTTCCCCAGTCCCACCCTCTCTTGCAGCATTTCCCCAGCTGGCTGCTGCATGTTGTGCAGTGGCAGGAGGCTGGGCCCCACCAGGGCGGCAGGAAAGGTTGAGCAGCCTGCTGAGAGGCTCACCCACAAAGCAGTGGACTCAGGTTGCACAGCCAAGGCAGGTGAATCTCTGGAGAAAAATGCTTCTCACTAAAGGTCCAGAAGGGAGAGAAAGTAGATGGCAGGAGAGGTTTTGAATCATCTCCAAGGTTGGGTAAGGTGTGAGGGATGCAGGAGTCGGCCTCTGTGGGTTTGGCTTAGGCAGCTAACGCTGCTGCACGCTTGAGCTGCAGCACATCTGCACTCTGCAGCACAGGTGGTGGCTGTGTGGGCAGGGTGAGGGCCTGTGTCTGCAAGACGTGTTAAAGCATGTGCTGCTGCCTCCATGTGGGCTGAGCTGGCTGGGCAGAGCTGGTGGGGAGCTGAGGCAGCAGAAGTTAGCAGCAGAGGAAACCTCCAGCTGGGGCGCTGCTGCTGGATTAGGAAATGGCAATTCCTGAGCTGCTTGGCTGCAGCAACTTTGATTTCTTTGTAAGCTGCTTGTTATTCTGTTTCTCAGCCAAGAGGTAGGAGAGATCAAAGCTGCAGAGAAAGTTATTCTGGTTTATAGATTAGAGTTGGGAGATGGACTTTCCTAAGCCTTGTGGCTCTGCTCCTAAAGCTGTGTTTGCTCATGAGGAGGCCATGCTGCTCTTATATATATGGTTATTGCTGTCTCAGGTCCCTGTGGCACACTGTCCCAGAACTTGCATGTGATGATCAAACACTCTGGTTACAGGTAAGAAACCTTTCAAGAGGAGAGGTCAGAAGTAATGCAGAAAGTGTTGGAGTGCTGTCTCCTTGGAAATGCACCTGGACAGACTCTTGAAAACATCTGACAAGCTTCTAGGCATGGTGATAATGCTGGGAGCAATATTAAGACACTGTGGAGAACTGGATGGGCTGCAGACAGCTTTAGGGAAACCCAGTCACCACTGGAAACCTTCCAGTGGATCTACAAGTCTGTGAGAGGTGCTGCAGGTGTGATTTCTTCTAAATGATTTGGCCATTTTTTTTCTTGGGATGGGAACAAGGGGGAGATGCTGTAGGCCCTCTGGCAGAGCAGGATCTAGATTTCATAGCATGGAGAGCAGCTGTAAAAGCTGGAAAGGCACTAAGAGAACACTGGCACAGGCTCCCCGTGGAGGTGGTTGCATTCCCGTGCCTGGAGGTGTTTAAAGAGGCAGAGATGTGGTGCTGAGCGACATGGTTTAGCACCAGAGTTGGTCAAGTTAGAAAATGGTTGGACTGGATGATCTTGGAGGTGTTTTCCAGCAGAAATGATTCCATGGCAATGATGTCACCAAAAGGCATCATGCTCCAGCTGAGCCAATATCACAACAGATGGGGAGAGGCAGCATTTTCAGCTTTGACTGCAGACTGCATCTGGAGAAGGTTCAAGGGGAACTAGAAATTCTCAAGAGGAGGAAGGAATGTGGTTAATTGATACTTTAATGTGCACAACCACGTGGGGTAGACCACCTAAGTTCACCATTCTGAGCCCTTTGGTAAAGGTGCTGTAGCAAGAGCCGTTGTGAAGTGCTGTTGGAAGCTGTGCTGCAAGTCACATTGACTCCAGAGCTCTGACACACAGCTTGCTCAGGGCATGGAAGGGTGTCTTAGACATTCCTGAACCTCTAGACAAAACATGGTGGTGTGTTTTGTGCTGCTTTCAGTGAAAATGAAAACTACATTGTCCTGGGAGACTTTGGGCAGGGGATGCTGAAGAATATTCTGCGCTGTGGAGAATTTCTCATGCTTGCAAATGATGGCACCTCCAAGTAAGGCAGAGATTTTTAGATGCCCTTTATGACAGATGAAGGCTGGATTAGGATTGATGGTTGCCTTAAAAACAAGGGAGCAGCTGAGAAAGAAACCTAGACATAAAATAGGACAAAAATATCCCACAACATGTTGGTATCCATACAGGCTGGGGGATGATGAGACTGAGAGCAGCCCTGCAGAAAAGGACCTGGGAGTGCTGCTGGATGAGGAGCTGACATGAGCCAGCAATGGGCACTTGCAGCACAGAAGGCCAATGGCAACCTGGGCTGCATCAAAAGCAGTGTGGCCTGAGATGGAGAAGCCTCTCTGCTCTGCTCTGGTGAGACCTCATGTGTAGTGCTGTGTCCAGCTCTAGAGCCCTCAACACAAGAGAGAGATGGACCTGATGGAGGAGGTTCAGAGAAGGGCCACAAAGATGATAAGAGGTTTGGAGCACCTCTGCTATGAGGACAGGTTGAGGGAGCTGGGGTTGGTCAGCCTGGAGAAGAGAAGGCTCCAGGGAGACCTTAGGGCTGCATTTCAGTGCCTGAAGGAGACCTGCAAGAAGGCTGCAGAGGGACTGTTCAGAAGGGCTTGGAGTGATAGGACAAGGGGTTATGGTTTGAAACTGGAGCAGGGCAGATTTTGGTTGGATATCAGGAAGAAGTTCTTCACAATGAGTGATGAAATACTGGAGCAGGCTGCCCAGGGATGTGGTTGAGGCCCTGTCTCTGGAAACATTCAAGATCAGTCTCAGTGTGGCCCTGGGCAGCCTGATGTAGTTGGAGGTTTCCCTGCTGAGTGCAGATGACCTTTGAGGGTCCCAATGCAATCTGTGAATCTGTACAACACCAGCACCTATGGTTTGCCTGTTTAAGAAACCAGCTTTCACTGTCTCTTGGCCTTTTTATTACTGAGCTATTTACTCTTTTGAGAGTCTGCATTAATTCTGTGTATCAGAAATGGTACTGAGTTTGTCTGTCAGTTCCTCATCCCTCCAGAAATCCATGCAGAAATCCATCCCCCCCCCACCTTCCTGCTGTCTGCCCTCCTCCCTCACTGGCTTCTCATTGGAGCTGCTTCATGGCCTGTCAGACTAATCCCTGACGTCATCTGGCCACCCAGGCTTTTTATAAATGTCCTCAACCTGTCATCAGCACACCCTGCATCTCAGCAGCCAGCCCTTCTGCATCCCCCACCGAGGGCAGGGGACATTGCACAACAGCCCCTGCAGGAAGGCAGCCTCGGTGCTGTGCTCTTCTCCTGCTCCCGCACCACTCCCTCCACCTCCCCAGGCCTTGAGCAGCGCCTTGCTCCCCAGCAGGGCACCCCAGCAGGGCACCCCAGCAGCGTGCTCCTGGGCCTCTGTGCCTGCACATGCAGAAGTGTTTGTTCTGAGGAGGCTTCTCCGTAATTGCTAATGGGCTGCAAAGTGCTTCATCATTCTTTTGTGACCACATTCTGCTCTTTCAAACACAGAACTGACATTTCCTCTTGTTTTGGCCTCATTTGGGCATTAGCTTTTTACCCATTTCAGCCAAGAAAAAAACCTTTTACATTACTGCTAGGACTGAGTTTTCTTTAACGAGAACAGCTTGTCAGCGGCCTTAGACATTCAGCTACTGTGCTGTAGCTCTGGAGGTGACAGAAGCAGCTGAAGACCTTTATCTACAGCTGATTTATTTTGTTGTCCCTCTATTGCTCCCCCCTTTCCCCCAGCCCCAAGCTTTGCTTCTTTATTAATTAAGCTCAGGCTGTAACATTTTCTGTTAGCTGTTCTTATTTCTAAGTCCTGCTGTCATATAATCACTTAATCAAGGAAGTGGTTTACTGAAAGCAATGGTTTGAAATAAGAGATTTAGATTGGATGTTAGGAACAAGTTCTGCACTAAGAGTGTGCTGGAACA
This sequence comes from Melanerpes formicivorus, assembly GCF_026170545.1. Taxonomy (NCBI): domain Eukaryota; kingdom Metazoa; phylum Chordata; class Aves; order Piciformes; family Picidae; genus Melanerpes; species Melanerpes formicivorus. The sequence continues at coordinate 10,056,625 of NW_027142360.1, read as the reverse complement.
CTGCAACCCGTTGCTCAGGGAAGCAGCTGAGGTCCCATCCCTGGAGATAGTCAGGGTCAGGCTGGACAAGGCTCTGAGCTAGTTGAGGATGTTCCTGCTGACTGCAGGGGGTAGGACTGGATGACCTTTGGAGGTCCCTTCCAACCCAAACCGTTCTATGACTCATGCATAATAAATCAGAGCTTTTGGGGTAATTAGAAAATCTCTCCTCACCTAAGGCTCTCCTCAGTCACACTTTTTAAACACTTACCCCAAACAAATTCAGTGTAAGAAAAAGGCTGCAGAGTGACAGATTGCAGTGGGTTGGGGACACACCCTCAGAGGTCACCTTGTCCAACCCCCTGCACTCAGCAGGGAAACCTCCAACTAGATCAGGCTGCCCAGGGCCACACTGAGTCTGATCTTGAATGTCTCCAAGGACAGGGCCTCAACCACATCCCTGGGCAGCCTGTTCCAGTATTTCATCACTCATTGTGAAGAACTTCTTCCTGATGTCCAACCAAAATCTGCCCTGCTCCAGTTTCAAACCATAACCCCTTGTCCTATCACTCCAAGCCCTTCCGAACAGTCCCTCTGCAGCCTTCTTGCAGGTCTCCTTCAGGCACTGAAATGCAGCCCTAAGGTCTCCCTGGAGCCTTCTCTTCTCCAGGCTGACCAACCCCAGCTCCCTCAACCTGTCCTCATAGAGGTGCTCCAAACCTCTTACCATCTTTATGGCCCTTCTCTGAACCTCCTCCATCAGCTCCATCTCTCTCTTGTGTTGAGGGCTCCCGAGCTGGACGCAGCACTGCAGGTGAGGTCTCCCCAGAGCAGAGCCTTTTGTTCATCAGAGACTTCTTCCTTGCACAAACCTTGTTGCTTGCTTTGCTCAAAGCCTCATTTACTTCAGCAGTGGACAGGGTAGGTTTGAAATGGCCACAACTTTTATTTCTCTTTACTGGGGTTGTGCAGTTTGTTATGTTTTAGTATGCTTTTTAAATTTATCATTTATTTTGTAGGTACTTAGCTAATGAATTTCCACATCTGCTGATTATTTTTTTTCACTACATCTTGTCTTCCTTAATGCTGAAGTTCTGTGCTGACAGCTTGAGAAGGTGGTGGTCTGAGGCCAGCTTGCCATTTCTTGGGGGAGTAATACAAACATGGTAATGTCTGCAAGTGCCCACAAATCACAGCATGGTAGGGGTTGGAAGGGACCACTGAAGGTCATCTAGGCCAAGCCTCCTGTTAGATCAGGATCATCTACAGTCAATCCTACACAAAACCCAGGTGGGTTTTGAAAGGCTTTAGAGACAGAGCCGCCCCCCCCAACAGCCTCTCTGGGGCGCCTGTTCCTCCCTCAATGAAAAGATTTTTATCCCTCCCCCCTTTATGTTTTTGTGGAAGGTGAAATAATTTATCTAAACATTTAAATGTGCCAGAACAGGGCATTTGCCTGTACCAGCACTGCTCATGGCCATACTGCAGCAGCATTTGAATTTCCTCTGGCTAAAATTAGAGGTGCAGCTCATCCTCCATAGAGATGCTTGGCTGCCCATCAGAGAACCTGTCCCTTGGGTCAGCCTGAGGGCTTTGTAGCAGCAGCATAGCTCTGCCAAGGAGGGAACCCATCTCTCAAGCGCATCGCCCTCCTACCACAGCCCAGCACAGCAAGCCCTGGTGCCTGGCCAGTGAGGGAATGCGGATCCAAGCCTTCAGCCAGGACTGGTATATTTCTGTACCCTCCCTTTGCGGAGGGAGGATGCTGCTCATAGCAGCAGCGTGGCATGAGCATTTGCATCGCCTTTGCCAAACAAGAGCCTCTTTATGTCTGTTTGACTGCCTGCCTTCCCTGTTTGCCTTTGAAATGCGCTCAGAGCAAACCCAGAGCTCCCCTACTTGGGCAAAAACTCCTCTCGAGAGAGCAGCAGCTGCCACAGCAGATCTGTCTTTAGCCCGGTGCCATCTGCACTCCTCTCTCTTGTTGGGTTTTTTTTCCCTTCCCAAATTGACAAATAAGTATTTTTAGGACGCGGTCTCAGTTCCTGCGTGGTCACCGAGCTAGCGTTTTTCCATGTCTGGAGAAGCCTTGCTGTGGGTGCCATCTGCAGGCGCAGTGTCTGGATGTGAAATGAGGATTGAGGGGAGGAGCTGTGCTTTTACCAGCGAGGAAGCGCTGCAGGTGGTCTAAAGGCTGCAGGACGTGTTTGCCACGTTCGCCCTTCCCTCTTGCCGTACAAAAGCAACATGTAAGTGCTGTAAGTTCTGTGAGTCCTGGCTTGCCTCGGCACCCTTTCATGAAGTGAACCTTTCATATGTTTTTTTTTCCCCCCCAAGTATTTCAAGCAAGATTGTAAACTAGTTGAAATAGAACCTTTAAAACACAATGGAACCTTCGTCTGAGATGTTCCCAGCAATTGGTGGCCTGAGGGCACACACTCTTCCCTCCCCCCGCCCCGGCTTCTAGGGCTTTGCTCATTCCACAGCAATTTGTTCTCCATGTGGATCGGGCTCATATTAAATTACAGAGGTCTTTGCTCTAGGTAAATTTTCAGGCAGCCTTATCTTGCGTAGGTTGTTTTTTTTAAGAGCATAAAGGGGGCTCCTTGAAGTCCTCCTGCTTGAAATCCAGCTCAAACTATCGTTTTACATGGCAAAACAGGCATCACCCTCCAGGGGCTTCAGCAGCTTCTCCTCCCTTCCAGCAAGGCCCTGGCTGGAACAGACACAAGTCTTCAGGCAGTAGTGCCTGAAGCACCCAAGCAAAGCAATCGAGGAGGATGGGACCAACCCCAGACTACTAATTTGCAAGCCTGACTGGCCTGCAAGGCAGAACCACGCCCCAGCAGAAACCCTGCTCCACAGAGGGCTGCCTCCAGGTAGCTCCCCCTTCACTCCAGAGCTACCTAAAGCTCCCAGCAGGTGTGTTAGTGAGGTAAACCAGATAGTGCAGCTGTCCTAGGCCGAAAAAGCTGCTCAGAGTCCCAGGTGCTGTTCAGCTGCAGGTTATTCAACCACTTTTCTCTTTTCAACTTTTGAGTCATCACCCTCGAGCTTGGTAAACATTTGACACAACCCAACCTGCAGATAAGCAGCTCTAGGAAACTGTCCAACCTACCTTGATCCTGGGAGCTTAAATCATCCAGCTTAAAGTCCTTGCTCCAGATCAGGATCTAAAGCAGCTAGAGTATAGGGTCTAGCTCCACCCCTGCCTGCCAGGGAGAGCAGGACACATTCATCACCCCCGAGGCAGTCAATTAAGCTGCTGTAAGGGAAACACCTTTTGTGCAGCACATTCCTTGGGAGGTTCAGTCGGTGCCCAGCAGTGTTGCTCCTTCTAGCAGGAAGTAATAGTCCCTGGCAGAGGGCTGACACTCACCTTGGAGATTGGCTGCTCAGGAGCTTAACTGCAGCTGCCCCTCCTCTATAGAATTAAGCCAGAATTAAGACTAGCCACCACCATCGTGCCACTGGCCTCTGACACGTCCCCACACAGCCATTTTCCCCCCAGTGCTGCTGAGAGAAATGCGAACAACCAACCAACTACCCCTCCTTTTTTAACATTTCTACCCAGGCAGAAGAAATAATTCCTGTTTCGTGTGCCCCTTTGCCAAACCAAATGCAAAACAGCAATCTGCTCAGCACTTTATTCTGCCATACACCCAGCAGACAAGGAAATCGAGAGCCAGGAGGTGGCTGGAAGGAGCAGAGCTGCTTCCTGTTCTATCATGCAGAAAGTCCTGTGAGCATAGCCCTGCACCACACCTTATTTTGGCTGGCAGACAGGAGCCTTGCCTCACATCTGCCACAGGTAACTGCTCACTAGTCTGCATCCAACAACTCTGCTCACCGCAGGGACACTTAGAAGTGGGCACCTTACCTTTGTGAATTAGGTATCCTGGGACTCAAGCTGCCCAAACTCCTCTGGCCTTTCCCAGTCCCTCTGCCATCTCCCAGTCCCACTGCTGCATCCAGGCACTACTGCTGAGAAGAGCTAGCCCAGCAGCTGCAGCCAAGGCTTCCTCTAAAGCAGGCTCATCACAGTACCACCACACTCCCCTCCTTGTCCCCTCTCCCACTGAGACAAGACAAGCAAGGCGCTTCAGATGGTGATCACTTTATTGATGTAAGGTGGTACACAAACAGATCAGTTTCTATCAGCCTCTCCACCTCCCCCAGGCTCAGGGAGAAGTTGGAGGAGTGGGGGAGACAAGGGAACAGAACTGGCCTCTCACTGCAGGATGCAGAGCTAAGCGGTGGTGAAGGAGGGCAGGGGCTCCAAAGGAGAGTCCTGCTTCTCTAGGCAGCAGGGGGGCTTGGTGTGCTTGGCTTACTCCTTGGATGCCATGTGGACCATCAAGTCCACCACACGGTTGCTGTATCCATACTCATTATCATACCTGAGGACAGAAACAGACAGGGCTGTCAGGCCTGAGCACCCTCCATTGCTCCTACTCCCCTGCCCCATCCCACATGGCTGGACCAGGCAGCTTCCCACCCACTTCCATCAAGAATAGGGGAAGCCTTCCATCCACCCTCAAAGTAAGGAAAGAGCACTACAGACACTTCTAGTACAAGGCACTCTCACTCCAGAGAGATGTTGGAGCCACCCTACTCTCAGCAGGGGTCTGTGGACTACCCTGTGCTGCCAGGCAGAAGTGACCAATAGGACAGGGTCTGTCACTTGGCCATGCCAGCACTTACCTCCTCACACACCCCTGTAGTGTCACCCCCCCCCCCCCCCCCAACACATGCTGCACCTACCAGGAAACCAGCTTGACAAAGTGGTCATTCAGTGCAATGCCAGCACCAGCATCGAAGGTGGAGGAATGGCTGTCACCATTGAAGTCACAGGAGACAACCTGGAACGGAGGGAATCGGAACACACCATTACTCACAGCTTCCCAACCAGGATCCCAGCAAGGCTGCTACCACCAGCAGAAAATGGAGGCAAGCTCTGGTAGCCACAGACCAGGATGACTCACCTGGTCCTCTGTGTATGCCAGGATGCCCTTCAGGGGCCCATCAGCAGCAGCCTTCACTACCCTCTTGATGTCATCGTACTTGGCCTGAATAGTGACAGATTTCAGATGGTCAGAGCACAGCTCAAAGTGTCTGCTGGAGAAGGGGAAGCGCCACAGCAGGTGCCACGGTCACAAAGATGGCATTTTAGGGAAGAAATGGGTGCAGAAAGGGCGACTCCAGGCACAAGGTACGTTTAGAAGAAGCAGGGGCAGGTCATTTGGGCTCTGTCCACAACTTACTGGTTTCTCCAGGCGGCAGGTCAGGTCCACAACAGAGACATTGGGGGTTGGCACACGGAAAGCCATTCCAGTGAGTTTCCTGCAAGAAACAAGCCACCAGGTAAGGACATCCAGCAGGCCCACTGCCAGCCCTCCACTAGGAATACTCCTCCTGCTTCCAAGAAAGGCCACTACTAACCCATTGAGCTCAGGGATGACTTTTCCCACAGCCTTAGCAGCCCCAGTAGATGCTGGGATAATGTTCTGGGCAGCACCTCTGCCATCCCTCCACAGCTTCCCAGAGGGCCCATCCACTGTCTTCTGTGTGGCTGTGATGGCATGGACAGTGGTCTGGGAAAAGAGAGCACAAGAGTAAACCCACAGCCAATAATTTCCAGAAGCAGCATCCCAGGCAGCTCTTCCCCAACACAGGGAGTACAGATGCTTCTCCTCTCGTGAGAGGACCTGGGAATAGGGCATCCTTAACAGCAAACTCCAGACCTACCATAAGACCCTCCACGATGCCAAAATTATCATGGATGACCTTGGCCAAGGGCGCCAAGCAGTTAGTGGTGCAAGAAGCATTGCTGGGGAAGAGAGAAGGGGTCATTAGACAGAGGCCGATTATCTACAGGCCCGAGTCCCCAGGCAGCTGACAAGAGCTCCAGGCCAGACAGCACCTTCCTTAATCCTTACCTGACAATTTTCAGAGACTTATCATACTTTTCATGGTTGACACCCATCACAAACATGGGGGCATCAGCAGAGGGGGCAGAGATGATGACACGCTTAGCACCACCCTTCAGATGAGCCTGGAAAAAGGAGGACATTGGGTATTCCAGAATTCCTCCAACAGCTCACTTCTTCAGATAACCTCATGCCCCACAGGCAGGAGCAGCAGTATTTCTTTCCCTGTATGCCACTGTAGCATACTCACCCCAGCCTTCTCCATGGTGGTGAAGACACCAGTGGACTCCACAACGTACTCAGCACCAGCATCTGCCCACTTGATGTTGGTGGGGTCACGCCTAAGGAGGGACAAAACTGTAAGAGCCATTCCACAAGACGCCTGCTTTCCATCCTCCAGAAGGAGAAGAGGGAGATACACTTACTCCTGGAAGATGGTGATGGCATTCCCATTAATGACAAGTTTCCCATTTTCAGCCTTCACAGTGCCTTTGAAGTGACCATGAGTCGAGTCATATTTGAACATGTAAACCTAGACAGGAGAGATGAGGGAGAGGGTGTTGGTGGGGAAATCGTGCCCTCCAGCTACCATCTCTACAACCCTTGCTCTGCCTACACCACGAGTCTCAGCTCCCCATCTCCTCAGCGACCTTGCACTGTACTCTGCTACGCCGAAGCTCTCAGCTCCCTGCCATCTTCCACCTCGCACCTGGTTTTCCTGGGAAGCTACTAGAAGCGAGGCAGAGGTGCTGTGCTGCGGAGCGCCTGCAGGGGGCAGTGCGCAGTAACTCACCATGTAGTTCAGATCAATGAAGGGATCGTTGATGGCCACCACTTGCACTTTGCCAGAGAGGACGGCAGCCCGGGTGACCAGGCGGCCGATGCGGCCAAATCTGGGGAAAGAGACGCGCAGGTGAGGAGGAGCAAGAAGGAACTTGCCAAGCTGGGCACGGCTCGCTGCGTTCCCTCGGGATCATCCGCCACTCCCTGCCCGGCGGGGTGGGAGGGAGCCCGGTAAGCACGTCCAAAGGCCAGGGTGCTTCAGTTAAAGATTAAGAGCGACCCCCACACCGGAAAGGTCAAGCGCTAAATTTACTGAGGGCCCCGGGGATCCGGTTACTCCTCGGCCCGGCGGGAGAAGGTCACATCCCACGGGCCACCACAGACACACGATCTGCCCAGCGACCTTCAGTTGGGGGCTGAAGCCCACCGGCGGGGCGTGGGGACCCCCGAGAAGGCCGAAGCAGGCGGGTAACGGTGGCGCTTCCGGGGTGAATCACCCCCAGTCTGCAGAGGGAAGTGACTCAGCAGCTCGCCCGGCCCCTCAGCCTGCTACGGGGGGTGACTGTGGAAGGGGGACAGGCTGGGTACACCAACGCCAAATCCCCCCCGCGTCCTTGAGACGACCTTGCCGCCCCCCCAGCACCACCACCCCGCCCCCCCCGCCTCCCAGTGCCGTAGCCCCGGCCTCGGCGCTCACCCATTGACTCCGACTTTCACCATCTTTGTCTCTTCGGGATATTCCTGCAGGCAGAAACGGCCGGTGAGCCACAGGGGCGCGGGAATGGAGCGGGGGGGGGTGTGGTGCGTGAAACCGCTCCCGCCCCCGTGCACGTCTCCCTAGCCGCTGGGGGATGGGGAGAAGGGGTGCAGGCGATGCTCTTCCCTACGCCGCTGCTCACCCACCCCCCCCTTGCCCTCTCAAGAGCCTCACCGCTCCCCCATCCCCCTCCATCTTGCAGGGCTCCGCACCACGCTGCCTTTGTGCCAGCCGGCCCCGTTCCGCCCGATACCCGCGGCCTGAAGGCTGCCGCTCGCTCTCAGCCCAGCCCAGCCCTCCACCATTAAACTGAGCCCCAGATCAGCAGTTTTTACCTGCCTGCCCGCTCACCCCGCCCCCGCCATCGTTTCTTTTCCCCTGCGCATCTTCTCCCCACCATCCCCCGCCCGTTACCTGCTACCTCTGAGCCGCCCGGCGCGCAGTGAGAAGGTGGCGCAACGGCGCTGCCCTGCTACTTATACCCGCCGAGGGAGGGGCGGGGCGGGGTCCGCCTCGCCGGGCCGGCGTCGAATGGGAGCGGAGGGGCCGGGCAGGCCTACGTGCGCCCGTGCTGCGGGTGCGGCTGCGGCTGCTTCTGTCTCGGTTCAACACCCCTCCCCCGTCTCCCTGTTCCCCCCTCCCCTTCTACCGTCCTTCGTAACAAAGGCCCGGCGCCGAGAGTGATGGGGTGTCTGTAACGGTCCCCATGGGCTACGTGCTGCACCTCCCCTCCAAGCCACTCTGTGCGGTGGTGATGGTGGCGGTAGCGAGATGCCCCGGTCCTGAAGGAGGCCGAGTCCTTGTCTTACGGCCTGAAGATGCCCCCAGGGCAGGGAAAGGCTGCAGAGTCCCCCTCCCCGGTGATGGCCAGTGAGGCTTCTTCGGGTTCGCTGCTGCCAGCGCCCCAGGGAACGGCGTGTACTGCTTTCATTTGCTGACAAAGGAGACACACTGCCCACCCTGTGCCACTCAGCCTGCTCGCTCCCCCGGCACGGCAGCTAGGGTAAAGTGGCCGCAGAGATGCTGGAGATACCCAAAGAAGTGGGCTGCAAGCATCTCCCATTCCTTCACAGCACTGGGAGGCAATGGGTGCTGGCCAGGGTTGGACCACCACCCCTCCCCACCCCCCCACCCCGATCTGTCTTCTGCTCCCCTGAGGGGGCTTAAACCAGACGTGCTCTAGACAGGAGCCATCGGGCCGGCTGCTTGCCCCGCCGGCCGCCCGCCGCAGTGTGAACACCATTTGAGTGAAACACTGCGGCACTGCTGCTACCCGTAGGACGTGACGGCGGAAATCCTGCCCGTCCGCCGCCTCGGCCCGCCTTCACCGGCTGCCTTCGAGAAGGAAGTGTTCCCTGCATGTGCGCTGCTGCCCAGCTCCCTACGCTTCCATACTGGGCTCCCTCACGGTTGCGTCCCTTTGACCCGCTGCGGGGCTTGCTCGGCTCAGGTGCAGTGGGACAAACCTGCGTTAGGCACAAGGCACAGAGTATGCCAAAAAGCCTCCATCCCTTGAGGAGGGTGTCCCAGAGGAATGTCTAGGAATGGTGGGGATGCAGATGCGGGCTGGTGGGAGCATCAACTTGAAGCAGCCAGTCCCTCTGGCTGCTTCAGCAGAACTTTGAGGATGAAGAGGGAAGAGTGGGCTGGGGATACACTCAGGCGGTGGGGCAAGAGGCAGAGAAGGGGTCACAGAGCTTCAAGGTAACCCAACTCTCCTTATACTGTTGCTATTCCCGGTACCGCTGAGGGCTCCACAGCTAAGTTTAGACCTGGCCGAGGTTGCAACCTTTTCTTAAAAGGCCAGGGGGTGACGGCAGGTGTGGTAACAGCCGTGGGGCTGGAGGAAAGCAAGCCCCTGCCCCGCGGTTCGTGGTGCCCCAGCTGCAGCCCGCAGACGAGCCGCTGCAGGGGTGGCTCTCGGGGGCCAGCTTCTGCACAAACAGGAACCCTCCTGTTTGCTCGGCAAACACCGCAGGGCCGGAGGGGGCAGAGCCGGAGGGGCAGCGCACGGCCGGGATGCGCCAGCGCGGCCCCTCTGCCCCCGTGTGCAGCCCGCGGTCAGCGCCTCGCTCGCCGCTCCCCGCCTCCCGCCGCGGCCGCTCCGCGCTGCAGCCGCGCGTGCAGCCCGCCCCACTCGGAATGGCGGCGGGCACCTAACATGGCCCCACAGCGGCGGCCGGCGGCCTTGGCGGGCTCTGCCGCCATCTCCCGGCCTGCCCCCGCCACCAGCCCCTCGGCCCCGCACGGCCTCCCGGGGAGGCGCAGCCGCCCATCTGGGATGCGGAAATTAACTTTAATTAGGCAGTCCTGGAGCACGGAGAGGAGGGAAGGGGCTGCCGGCCGAGCAGGGGCGCGGGAGGCGGGCGCGGGAGGCAGCCGCGGCGCCCACTCGCTTCGCTGCTGCTGCTTCTCCGCTCTCCGTCGGCGCAGAATCTTCAGAAGGGTTTCGGCCAGTGGCGAATCCCAAGCCGGTGCTGTGAGCGCCTGTGTCTCTTTAGCTGTGGAGAAGCGGGGCTGGTGAGCAGCCCGGCGGTCTGTCCCCGCTTGCTCCCGGGCTCCCAGCCCGGCTGCACAACCCCCGGCTCGGCCGGCTCCGCATCGCAGCCTTTGCCCCGGCTGCAGGCAGGCGGTGGCCCCACGGCACGCCTGCTGCCGTGTCCTTTCACTCCGGGTCCTCCCTGCCGTCCGTGCTCTCAAGGCTCCCCATACTTGCTCCCTGCCTACTTGTTCCAGCCCGCACTGCTGGCCCTCTCGCCTCGGAGCCCCTCGAAGGCTAACAACCCAAACCACTGAAGGTCCCGATTCGGTCCAGTTTCAGCCCAAAGCAGCCCCTGGACACGGCCTTCCAGGCCCAATCTCCAGGCAGTGCCCACTTGCGACTGGCCAGGGTCTTGCGCCAGAGAAAGGGACGGGCAGCTCTAGTCCCAGACGGGAGGAAAGGGAGGGTGGAGGAGAGCAACTGAGGGTCGAAGCTGGACCCTTCCTTCATGTCCTCTTCAGCCAGTGTGGACTCAGGCTCCAGGGGCAGCAACCGGGAAAGGAGCATCTGGGATAAACAGAGGAGAGCAGGGTGAGAGCGGAGCTGCAGGTGCTCCTGGTGATTGGGCCTTGTACCCCACTGCCCACACCTTCCTCAGGGCTCTGGCAGGACATAAAATGGTGCCTGTGCTGTGTCTGTGACATTACATCCCGACACAGGGAACAGCTAGACCAGCAGCTCCTGCCGTCTGGAATGATTCTGCGGTTCAACGAGCAGGGAGGCAGCTGCTGCAAGCCTCTGCCTAGCTGCAGGTTGCCCTGCTCTTGTCAGGCTGTCACCCCCTTGTACTTGCAAGGGCTTTACCCTTGTTCCTTTTGCTGATCCTGATCACCTTCATATGCCCAGGCTGCCGTGTGCCATTTCATTTTATTTTTCCTAAAGGGCTGGTGGGGAGGATGGACCTGCCTCAAATACCTGCTGCTAAAGAATGAGGGGGAGGCAGGAGTAGAGCAGGTCTGAGCCAGGGGGACTCCACATTTGTTGGGAGCACTCTGGGTTGTCTGAGCAGGCAGGCATGTGCTGATCATACACCCCCAGCGCTGCCAGCAGCCTCTGCCCGTAGACAGACAAGGGCTGGGAGCTTTGTTAGGTGCACTGGAGGCAGGGCATGGCTGCCTGGGCAAGCACCCTGCAGTAGCTGTTCCACATCTGTCCCTCATGGCTGCTGAGCTAAGGCCGAAGATGACTTTGTGCAGCAATGTTTGGAGTGAGTTAACTGAAGCGGACACGGACATCTCTAGTGAGGAGAGAAAGTGGTGAGTCATAGCAGCATCAGTCTTGTGATTTCAGTTCACATCATAACTGCTTCCCTGGAGCTGTCTCGGAGCAGCATGAAGGAAAGGTGTTGGGCTCAGGTTCGGGTTTGGGAGCCGGGTAGATTCGAAAGCCAAAATCATTATTGCTGTCATTGCTGAGGATAAAAGATTTACCCAAGTGAAGGAGTCCCTAGCTGGCATCCTGGCCAGAGCTCTTGGCCTTAAAGAGAGGCTACTGGAGGGTAGTGCTGCATTTAGGAGTGCCAATGCCTGGCCTACCAGGATGCAGGTGCTTTCTGAAGCAGCAGAACTAGGCACTGAATATGATGAGAGACATGACTGTAATTTCTGGTGGCTGCTGGCATGGGGCAGAGTAAGACAGGATCAGTATCCTGTTTGTTAAAAGCCTCCATAGGCAATGTGGGGAGTCCTACAGGCAGCCTGCCCAGAGAGCACTAAAAGGCCTTTGTCCACCTGCTGTCTTGTCATGCTAGTGCTCTTTAGGAGCAGGGTTACAAAGATGCAGTCACCCTGTAGCTGAGGTTGTTGGCCTGCAGGGGAGGGAGCAGTCAGCAGCCTCTGATAGCTGGAGTTTGGGACCAGCACTCATTCCAGGTTCAAACACGACCTCTGCAAATTGCCCCTCCGCTCCTGAAACCTCCCTCAACTCCCTCCCAGTCCTTCCTACCTGTAGCCTCTGTCTTGGCAAAGCCCCGGTCTGGACGCTGCTGGAGAGCAGAGCTACAAGGAGGAGCAGCGAGCCAGGCCACGGCTGCAGCCCCAGCATTGCCTTATCGCCGGCTCGTGGGAGGCCAGGCAGCACCTGCAGGGTCCCCTGGCTCCTCTTTGCCTTTATAGCTTTGGGTCTGGCAGGCGCCTGGCCCCCAGCTCTCTGCTGAATACCCCCTGGAGCTCCTTAACCTTTCAGCCCTTTTATCCAGGGTGATATATTTCAGGGTGAGCTCAGCGAGACCCCTTCCTCTAAAGAAAAAGGACACAAAGGTGTTTGCTGAGTGTCTGGGAAGACAAATGTGAGTCGAGCTGCTGCTGGCTAGGACCCGGAGGTATCTGTCAGGGTCAGGAATGGGGTGAGACTGAAACACATCCCAAAGGGATGATCTTGGAGGCTGCACTGTACAGTGCTGTTGAGCAACTCCTTGTAGATAGAGTGCTGTTAATGTTCTGTCTCTAATCAGTGTGGGCATGAGCTCTACAGCTCACCTTGTGGTAGGCATGCTGCTGGCTGCGTGGAGCTGGCTGTGTGTCAGCTCTGTGACAACACGGGCTTTGGGGTTTAACGTTTCTGTCTGGGTGAGCCTGTGGGCCTGGGAATGAAGAGCTTGCTGCAGGAGGTGTGTGAATCCCAGCACCAACTCTCCAGGGTGCTCACCAGGCGATGGCAGGAGCATGAATCTAGTACCAGTGGGCATGAAACCTGCAGGCTGGCTGTCCTGAGTCACCATCTGGAGGGCTGGGCTGAGTTTCCCGAGGAACGGGCACAGAAAAGAGCTTGTCCGGCCTCAGCCTGCGCTCTCTCCGGCACAATGGGAGTGGGACGGCACCGAGCAGATTCCTGCCTCCTAAATCTTCTGGCCGTTGTTTTCCCCGCCCTCCCCCCTTTGTTTACCTCTCCCATTTTACTGTAGTTTCTCACCAGCTGAAAGAGGCAATGAGGTCACTGTTTGGAGATCAGGCTGCAGAAGTCAGCCTTGGTGTGAAGACAAACTAATCAGAAAAGTTTATCATGGGAGAAGACTGGGGCAGACTGTACAGGATTAGTCCTGGGAGTGCTGGGTGAGTTTGATAGCGCCATAGGCTTCCCTTTCTCCGGCACTGTAGCACAAAGCAACTAGGTCAGACCTTGCCAGGCAGTGTTCTGCTGCCTGCTTTCGGTTTGGTTGTGTTTTTAAGAAGAAAATTAGGGAAAAAAAATACTCTGCAGAGATAACATAAGTCAGAGGTTTTGCTCTCCTCCTTTCCCTCCTTCCTTCCTTCCCAGCATTTTGCACTTGCAGGTGGATTTGTGGGTGCCTCTCTTCCCTCCCCAAGGAGCTAGAAAGTTTTGTGAATGATTTGCATCCCAGCCTATGAAAAGTAAGTCTGGAACGCAGGTGCTGGAAAGCAGGAGAGGCTTGGCACAGGTAGAGACAGCCAGGTGTGTTATCTCCACCTGATACCTGTGACATGTGAGTGGCACTGGTCTCACAGCAATGTTCTGGTGATCCTGTCTGGCAGTCCTCCTGTCACCTCCTTGCCTGGGCCTGGGCCAGCTCTCTCAGGGCATGCCAGCAAGTGGAGTGGCTCCCCAGGCCCCAGCTAATGGGCACTACCGAAACATTGGATGAGGAGCAGGATTCTTTTTGTAGCAGACTTTTAAACCACAAAGCACAGGTGACTGCTGGTGTGGGCATCTGCAGGGGGTTGTGCACAGAGCCAGCCTCTGCCTTTTGAGTGTGGTGGGATGTGGAGCTCTGAGGTGTGAAAGCTTCAGAAGGGTGAGGGAGAGGAAGGAGCTGGCACAAGTTCATCCCACTTGCAGGATGTCTCTGAGGACGCTGTTGTGCACTTTCTAGTCACACCTGAACAATCAGAAGCAGCTGTGGCAGCCTGCTAGAGCATCCGTGCCTCTGGCCAGGTGGCTGCAGGCAGATGCAGCTCAGGTTAAATGGTTCCAGGAGTCAACTCTTTCCTGAGCAGAAAAATAAGCATACAAGCAAAGAGTGTTTTGGTTTTGAAGTGTAGTGATGCTTTGACGTGGTGGCTCCCACACTGCAAGAATGCCAGAAATGCATCTGCAATTGCTCTGAATTCCAGCACACTTGCAGGAAGCCTGAGTCCTGCAGGGATGGACAGGACCTGAAATAGCAAAGGATGGCATCCTGGGGTGGATTAGAAGGGCTGTGCTGAGAAGGTTCTCCTGCCCCTCTATTCCGAGTCTCCTTCTCTGGAGACATTGCAAACCCCCCTGGATGTGTTCCTGTGTGACCTGCCCTAGCTGATCCTCTCTGGGAGGGGAGTTGCACTGGATGAGCTTTGGACGTCCCTTCCCTCCTTGGTCTCCCTCCCTTGTTGGGCTCCCTCCTTGGGGCCAGCAAAGGCTGAGAGGGAATTGTCATCACTGTCCCAAGCAAGAAACTGCAGAGGCCATAGAAATTGTCCCAATTTCCTTGCAGATTCACAAATTCAGCAAGGCCTGGATAGGTTGCAGGTGCTCAGTCTCAGGTGCCATGGAGTTACAGCTGCTCTGTGTCCCAGATCCTTGCTGGGGCTGCAGCAGAACTGAATAGTTGCTCCAGTGTGTCCTGGCAGTGACTGTGAAGCGAAAAGGCCTTGGCAGACAAGTCCCTGGCTGTCCCAGTTTCCCCACACTCCAATAGGCTGTTGTGCTCTCCTCTCTGGCAGTTTCCTCTGTAAGTCCCCTTCCCCCTCTGATGCTCAGCATCGATTCCAGCCTTTGTAAGCCCACCAGAGAAGTGATCTCCTGCTGAATTACAATCAGTCTCACAGGAGCTGGTTATTAAGGGAAGGAGCAGGACAGCTGGAAAGCAGGAGGACCAGGAACTGCTTGAAGGACCCCTTGGGAAACATGCCCTGCCCATGGTGATGGAAAGGGGTGATGGTCAAGAAAGGTTCTGCTCCCACTCTAGTCTGCCCTGGTGAGGCCTCATCTGGAATATTGTGCCCAGTTCTGGGCTTCCCAATTCAAGGACAAGGAACTTCTGGAGAGAGTGCAGCAGAGAGCCACTAAGATGCTGTGAGGGGACTGGAACATCTCAAGAGGAAAGGCTGAGAGCTGAGGCTGTTTAGACTAGAGGAAACTGATGGAGAAGCTCATTGGTCCTGATCAATATCTAAAGGGCAAGTGTCAGGAGGGTGGAGCCAGGCTCTTCTCAGTGGTGTCCAGGGACAGGACAAGGGGCAGTGGGCACAAACCGGAACCCAGGAGGTTCCACGTAAACATATGGGGAAATATCTTCCCTTTGGGGGTGGCAGAACGTTGGACCAGGCTGCCCAGAGGAGTTGTGAAGTCTCCACCTCTGAAGGCTGGATGTGAGTCTGTGTGATTTGCAGTAGGTGATCTGGCAGGGATGTTGGATTAGATCTTTAGAGGTCCCTTCCAGCTGTTCTGTGAGTCTGTAGTTGCTGCAGCCTCTAGAAGTGTAGCTTCACAGCATTCCAGTGGTACCACCTGTAGATGTTTGGAGCCCACTGTGGTCAGGAGTCCCTCAGAGAATGGAAGCACCCCTCACCTTGGCACCGAATAACCCCCCTGCCTCAGAAAGGAGGGAATGGGACTGCTCCATCTGTAACACTTCCTTGTCACCATGGCAGCCACTGAAATAGCTGCTTGTGAGGAACAGAAGGGGAGAAACCATGGCAGAGCTTCCAAAGCTGGCTTGGTTTTTGCTTCATCTTTCTGCAGGCTCTATTTACCCATGATGCAGGATTGCCATGTTCCCTCAGAGCCAGGAGAGGCTCCACCTGCACAGCCTACAGAAAGGGAACAACTGGAGCTCCTCCTCATCCAGATGAGAGCAACAGACACTGCAAAGTGTTGAAAGTGATGGTGTGAGTCCTGCCATTGACTGCCAAACCCACCTTCCATCCCGGAAAGGCAGCTGTGAGGCTGTCTTGGAGGAAAAATGGGAGCCACTTGTAGTGGAAAGGCAGGTCCTGAAGGGAAGCCAATGCTTAAGAGTTTTATGGCCATCCATAAAGCTTGCTTCCTGTACCCATACACTCTTATCTCCCTGACTGCTGTTTTGTCACCATGTTGTCTCATCTAAACACAGCCTTACTGCATTGACTTGGAAAGCCTTGAGGCTGGGTGGAACATAGATGACACCAAGCTGTGTGGTGTGGTTGGACACGCTGGAGGGAAGGGATCCATCCAGAGGGACTTGGACAGGCTGGAGAGGTGGGGCCAAGCCAACCTCATCAAGTTCAACAAAGCCAAGTGCAAGGTCCTGCACCTGAGTCAGGTCAATCCTAAGCACAAATCCAGGCTGCAGGAGTGGCTCAAGAGCAGCCTTGAGGAGAAGGACTTGAGGCTGTCAGTTGGTGACAAACTCCCCAGGAGGCAGCAATGGTCACTGGCAGCCCAGAAGGCAGCTGTGTGCGGGGCTGCATCCAAAGCAGGGAGAGCAGCAGCACAGGGAGGGAATTCTGCCCCTCTGCTCTGCTGAGACCCCACCTGCAGCACTGCCTCCAGCCTAAGAGGGACATGGAGCTGCTGGAGTGGGTCCAGAGGAAGCCATGAAGATGATCAGAGGGCTGGGGAGCCTCCCCCCGGGAACAGGCTGAGAGTCAGGGCTGTTCTGCCTCAAGAGAAGGCTTCACAGCCTCCCAGTACCTGAATGGGGACCTGCAAGAAAGCCAGGAAGGGACTTTTGACAACAGCTTATAGGGACAGGATGAGAGGCAATGGATTGAAGCTTGAAGGCAGATTGAGACTGGAGATTAGGAAGAAATTCTTTGCAGTGTGGGTGGTGAGACACTGGAACAGGTTGCCCAGGGAGATTGTGGTTGCCCCTCCCTGGAGGTGTTCAAGGCCAGGCTGGATGAGGCCTTAAGCAACCTGGGCTAGTGGAAGGTGTCCCTGCCCATGGTGGGGAGACCAGAGTAGATGATCTGTGTGAGACAGACAGACTGGAGACTTGGGCAGGGAGAATTTTAATGAACTCCAACAAGGCCAAGTGTGGAGTCTTGCACCTGGGAAAGAACAACCCTGTGGAGCAGGATAGGCTGGGGACTGACCTCTTGGAGAGCAGGGAAAGGGCCCTGCGGGTCCTAGTGGATGGAAGTATGCTCATGAGCCAGCAATGCCCAATGACAGGACAAGGGACAACGGGTGGAAGTTGAGGCAGAGGAAGGTTCCATGGAAACATGAGGAAAGCTTTTTTCACTGTGAGGGAGACAGAACACTGGAAAAGGCTGTGCAGGGGGGGTGTAGAGTCTCCATCTCTGGAGACATTCCAAACCCACCTGGATGTGTTCCTGTGTGACATACTCTAGGTGATGCTGCTCTGGCAGGGGAGTGGGGCTGGGTGATCATTGGAAGTCCCTTTCAACCCCTAACATTCCATGATTCTGTGTGATCTCTCAGGTCCCTTCCAGCCTAGGCCCCTCTGTGACAGGAGGACCTTTCTGATTCTTGGCCAGCTAGTCACTGGCCTGCTCTCTAGGCAACTTCCAGGTATGAGCAAAGAACTCTGCACTAACAGCTCTGGGGCAAAGGCCAACCTGCCTTTGGGACAGGAGGTTAAAGGTTTAACACAAATTCACATGTAAGGCACGTGTGCAGAGGGCTGCCCAAGGAGTGCCAGGACTGCCCCCCAGGATGTGGCATTCCTGATGGAAAGAGCTGCAGTGCCAGCCCAGGCAGCCTTCCTGTCTCTCCCAGCCCCCAGCCCCTCACCTGTTCTCTGGGGTAACTCAGCCTCAGAGCCCTGCTGGGCTTTGCAGGGCCTGATCCTTCACAACAGGATCAAAGATAAAGGAGTCTCAACCCAGCAAGCTCCCTTGGGGCATGGCCTAAGAGAAAGCAGCAGGTGTCCTTACAGCCATGTGCAGGAGGGAAGGGAAGAAGCAGGCTTTGCTCAGCAGTGAGTGCAGCTCTTCTTGGAGTGACTTTATTCCAGAGGTTTTTATTTTTGAAAGCAGGAGAGCTTGCTTTCAGCTGCAGAGTCAGGGCAAAACCAGCCAAGCACTGTCCATCACTGCCTTGCCTGCTGCTGACACCCAAAGAGCCCATGGGAGCCTTCTCCTGGTGGAATGTCTTTAGTGCAAGAGTTTCTAGAGTCAGACAGCATGGGGACAGTGAAGTGTATTTCTAGCCTGCACAACTGAACTGTGCCCCAGCAGAGGAGAGATTTGTCCATAGGAATGTCCATGTGGATACACTCAGGCACAGTGTGGAAGTGACGATTCCTCTCCTCCTGTGTCCAGCTCTGGAACCCAAGAAGGACATGAAGCTGGTGGAGCAGGTCCAGAGAAGGCCACAAACATGAATGGAGGACTGGAACCCCTCTACTGTGAGGCCAAGCTGAGATTGTTCAGCCTAGAGAGAAGGCTCTGGGGAGACCTTCTGGCCTTTAAGTACTTAAAGAAAGCTGTGGCCAGACTTTTGAGTGTGGCCTGCAGTGACAGGACAAGGGGTGCTGGGCTGGAACTAAAAGAGGGAAATTTAGACTCAAGAGAGGAAGACATTTTCCACTGAATGGGGCAAGAGCATGGCCCAGGTTGCCCAGAGAGGTGGTAGAGATCCTGTCCCTGGAACCATTGCAGGTCAGGTTGTTCAGGGCTCTGAGGAGCCTGTTCCAGCTGTAGCGGTCCCCGCTGACAGCAGGGCGGGTGGGACTGAATGACATTGAGAGGTCCCTTCTGCCCCAAACCATTCTGTGATGCTGTGATTTGCTTTCTTCTGGTGTGTAGCTTCCATCTGGTCCTTGTTTAAAGCAGTGACACATCAGGGCAGAGCTCAGACAAGAGCAGGTGCCTGCTGCATCCCAAGAGCTTTATTTTCAGGGCAGGACAGGGGCAGCCATCCCCTCAGCGCTGCCGGCGGGCTGAGGCTCTGGTGATGGGAGTCGTTTTGGTGGGAGTTTCCTCTGGCCTGAGTTCTGCCAACAGCTCTAAAGACAGAAAAGTGGGTTAAGAACCAGCACTGCAGTGCCTGGAACAGAAGCAGCTACAGCCAGCCTAGGCAGTGCTCTGAGCTCTGCACACCTGCTGCCCACTGCCAAAACCTTCTTCTGGCTGGACCAAATCTACTCTCTTTCCACTATGGGCTGGGGACTGACCTGTTGGAGAGCAGCATGGGAGAAAGGGACCTGGGTGTCCTGATGGACAGAAAGAGGCCCATGAGCCAGCAATGTGCCCTGGTGGCCAAGGGCATCCTGGGGTAGATTAAAGGGGCATGGTCAGTAGGTCCAGAGAGGTTCTCCTGCCCCTCTACTGTGCCCTGTGAGGTCACATCTGGAATATTGTGTCCAGTTCTGGGCTCCTCAGTTCAAGAAGGACCTCAGGGAACTGCTTGAGAGAGTTCAACATAGAGCCACAAAGATGCTGAAGGCAGTGGAACATCTACCTGCTGAGGAAAGGCTGAGGGAGCTGGGGCTCTTGAGCCTGGAGCAGAGGAGCCTGAGGGGTGACCTCATTCATGTTGATCAAGATGTGCAGGGCAGTGTGGGGAGGGTGGAGCCAGGCTCTGCTCAGGGATGTCCAATGATAGGACAAGGGGCAATGGGGGCAAGCTGGAGCAGAGACAGTTCCACAGGAACATAAGGAGAATTGTGAGGCTGCTAGAGCCCTGGAGCAGGTTGTGGAGTGTCCTTCTCTGGAGACATTCCAACCCCCCCTGGATGTGTCCCTGTGTGACCTGCCCTAGGTGATACTGCTCTGGCAGGGGGGTTGGACTCCATGACCTTGAAAGGTCCTTTCCAACTCCAAACATTGTTATTTTCTGACTTCTGAGCATACCTGTGCAATGCCTTACCGTCCTCAGAGCTGTTCTCCTCATCACTGGAGAAGGTGACAAGAGTTTTTTTACGTGGCAGGGGCTTTTTGGCGCTCTTCTGGTTGCGGAGGCGGCGAGGCTGGGGTGTAACAAAATCTTCATCACTGTTGGCAGGGCTCAGGGGCTGGCGGCGTGAACCTGGCAGGAAACAAAACAGAGGGAGAAAGGTTGCAGCCATGCTGCCTGCAAGGGTGAGGGAAGTCCCTAAGGGTCTCAGCTGGACTGTAGGATCATAGAATGGTTTGGGTTGGAAGGGACCTCCAAAGGTCATCAAGACCAACCCCCCTGCAGTCAGCAGGGACATTCTCCAATAGATCAGCTTGCTCAGAGCCTTGTCCAGCCTGACCTTGACTCAACTCCCTCCCTGTGCAACCTGTTGCAGTGTTCCAGCACCCTCATGGTGCAGAACTGGCTCCTAACATCCAACCTAAATCTCCTCTAATTCCAAACCAGGGTCAGGAGGGAGGCTGCATGCTCCCAAGAGGAACATACTTGCTGCTGGTTTCTGCTTGGCTGGCTGCGGCATTGGTGTTCTGCTACCTCCCTGGCATGGCTCTTCTGAATCCAACCCTCGGTTATGGGAGGCAGACATCTTCTGCTGCAGCTCTTCAGCCAAAGCCTGATGGAGATTTAACACAGTGAAGGGAAAAAAGAAAAGAGAGGTGAGGAGAGAGCAGTATTCCATCCCAAGCAGAATTGCTATCAATTGCCATCAGACAATTGGTAAGTGGGTCAGGGTGAGGAGGAGAAGGAGGCTGCTTGAGCTGAAGGGAAGCAGGGCTGTCAGTCACTGTGTGTAATGAGCACCCATTGTCCTGCCCTGGACACCTGCCCCCCATCCTCACTTTAGTCTCAGGTTTGCTGCCTCCTCTGAGGAATCGACCCAGCACAGTCTGGAAGCAGCTGTAGACAGCTGGGTCTTGGAGCTTGTCTGCAAAGCAGTCAAAGTTGTCCTGCAGCTTGTGAAGGCCCCGTTCCGAGAGGGGAAGCAGAGTAAGGCAGAAGGCCAGGTCCTGGTACTGGCGGTCAGTTCTGGGAGAGACAAAGAGTGCCATCAGCTCCTAGGGACAGGGCTGTGCAAGGGTGAGCACATCCTACCCACAACTGCAACATGAGCAGAAAACATTGCTGCAGGTCCTTCTCAGGCTGTTCTGTTGCAGAGTGCCATGGAGTACTCTCTGGCCAAAGACACTGCCTTAGTGTCTGTCTGAAACAGAACTGAAGGCTTCCCTGCTAAAGAACACAGCCACTGGTTTAAAAAGCATCAGAAGTTATTGCTGGCTGCGAGGACCAAAACCCTCAGTGAGCAAGGATCCTCCTGAAGGGCCCTGTTTCAAGTGAGGAAGAGGAAAAAACTCTGGCTGCTGATTTCTGCATGTTTGAAACAGCCTCAGGCAGCAGCTCTGGTTTTTGTTTTCCATTTCCTGGCCACTTGCATAAAGGCCATTTTCAGGAAGATACAAACTGCACAAACAGCTGCTAGATCAGAGGGAAGGCAGAGCTGAAGCATGCATAGGTGCTTCCACAGCTAAACTCTGAACAAGATTTGGCACTTGGCTATGTTTGGAACTCCAGAATTGCTGAGGAGGGTGACAGTGGCTGCAGAATCTATTCTGATAAGCTCCTGCTTCAGCCTGGCATGAAAGTCTTGCTCTGGCACTACAGCTGGTGTTCTGCTGCTGATCTCTGTGGCACAGAAAGATGAGCACATGGGCCTGGATGATCTTGCAAGGTCCTTTCCAGCCCCTACCATTCTGTGATTTGAGCCAAGGCTGGGCCTGGCTCACACCAGACACTTTGTAACTGCTCTGCAAAGGGCTCATCAGTGTTCCTGGGAGGCAGTTTTGGAGAGATATTCCCCAAATACTTCTGGGGAACAGAGAGCTCCCAGAGGCATTTGAGCTGGGCACGTGCCCAGGCACGGCGTGGGAATGGCCAAGATAAGCAGACAGCTCTAAGCCCAGGGGCAGAGCCACGACGGCGGGGAAGGAAAAGCACAGCAATCTCAGAATGCTTTGGGTGGGAGGGAACCTTGAAGATCATCCAGTTCCAACCCCCCACCTGCCATGGGCAGGGACGCCTTCCACTAGCCCAGGTTGCTCAAGGCCTCATCCCACCTGGCCTTGAGCACCTCCAGGGAGAGGGCATGGAGGAAGGCAGGGTGCAGCCAGGGCAGTGGAAAGTAAAATGAAGTTAGTGCTTTTCAGTCCACAGCACAGAGGGAGATAAATTTCTGCTGTCTTGCTGGGGAAAGAAGAAAGGGAAAAAAGTCTGTGTCTGGGTCAGTTAAGTTTCAGCTCAAGGAGCAGGAAAAAAGAGCAACAAAACCCCCAAGCCCCAGAAACCAAGAATCATAGAATGGTTTGGGTTGGAAGGGACACCCAAAAGTCATCCAGTCCAATGCCCTTGAGTCAGCAGGGACATCCTCCACTAGATCAGCTTGCCCAGAGCCTTGTCCAGCCTGACCCTGAATATCTCCAGGGATGTGGCCTCAACTCCCTCCCTGGGCAACCTGTTGCAGTGTTCCAGCAGCCTCATGGTGCAGAACTTGTTCCTAACGTGCAATTTAAATCTGCTCTTCTCTCATTGCAGACCATTGCCTGTGGAGAAGCAGCATGAGGCTGCATAAAACCCACACGTGGAATTCGCCTCCTTGCTCAGCTGTAATGCAGACCTAAGCTGTCCTTTCTTAGGGAAAAGGTGCTAGGAGGAAAGGGACAGGGACCAGCCTGCAATAATCACAGGATCAAAGTTTCAGTTGGGAAAGACCTCCAAGATCACCAAGTCCAACCATTCTCTACCTCTACACCAAAGCTGGTGGTAAACCATGTCCCTTAGCACCACATCTCTGTGTCTTTTAAACACCTTTAAGGATGGGGATTCAATCACCTCCTTGGGCAACCTGTTCCAGCGTTTGAGAACCCTTTCAGTCACCAATTTTCTTCTAATGTCCCACCTACAGCTCCCCTGGTGCTACCTGAGGCCAGGAGCCTCCACTTCTGTTTATTCATGTATTTTTAGGAGGAATATTGAGGAAAAGAAGGAGGGACCTAATCCAGCTTGTGTCACCATTTGTCACATGAAGTATACAATGGGAGCCTGTTAGGACCACCACAGAGCAGCTGCTCTCTTCACTTTGCCTGTCAGGAAGATGACTTCAACCCTACCTGGCAATCCGGAACCGCTGGCACAGCTTCTCCACCAGGCTCTCGGTCTGTTTATCTTTGGTGATGTAGGAGAAGAGATGTCTGCAAAGAAACATGGAAGGCTTAGAGCCCAGAAAGGAATCCCCCTTCTGCCTACACCACAGGGTGCTCACAGCTATCCTATCCAACAGTCAGGTTGGTGGGCCCCCAGAAAGCTAAGATTGCTCTGCATGGTTCAGGAGAAGCTGTAAGCATCTGTTTCAAAGAGCAATCACAGTCCCTGCTGAGGGGACAGCTGCTGTGACAATGAAAACTGCACCTTTCAATAACAGCACTGCCTAGGATCAAACTAAGGAGTCCAGCTAGAGCAGGGACCCATGACGGTCTGCAGTGATAAAGGGTAACAGCTCCAGGCAGGAGGGATGCTCACAAAGATGGAATGTTTGTCATCTGATCTACTCCATCTGATTTTAAGAGCATGGAACAGCTCCAGATCTCCTCAGTTCCCAAGCTGTGCTGGCAGACTCATATCACACCTGGGATCCCAGAATGTTAGGGGTTGGAAGGGACCTCTAAAGATCATCCAATCCAATCCCCCTGCCAGAGCAGCATCACCTAGGACAGGTCACACAGGAACACATCCAAGTGGGTTGTGGAGTCTCCTCTGGAGACTCACATCATCTCTGGGCAGCCTGCTCCAGAGCTCTGGCACCCTCACAGTAAAAAAGTGTCTCCTCCTGTTCCTCCTCTGCTCCAGCTTGCCCCCATTGCCCCTTGTCCTAGCACTGAACATCACTGAGCAGAGCCTGACTCTGTCCTCCCAACATTGCCCTTCACATCTTCACGGCTATCTTACCCACACTGGTCACATGCCAGTGCAAGTGCTACACTTGCTCTCTAGGTCTGTGGGAACACCTCCAGTTTGATGTCTATTAAAAACTGGACTGGAAATTCCAATATTGTGTCCTGCTCTTTTTATAGACTCATAGAATGGTTTGGGTTGGAAGGGACCTCCAAAGGTCATCCAGCCCAACTCTCCTGCAGGCAGCAGGGACATCTTCCACTAGATCAGCTTGCTCAGAGCCTTGTCTAGCCTGACCTTCAATACCTCCATGAATGCAACCTCAGCTACCTCCCTGGGCAACCTGTTGCAGTGTTCCAGCACCCTCACAGTGCAGAACTTGTTCCTCACATCCCATCTAAGTCTGCTCTTCTCTCATCCTATCCCTGCAGGCCTTTGCAAACAGTCCCTCTGCTGCCTTCTTGTAGCCCCCTTCAGGTACTGGAAGGCTGCTATTAGGTCTGCCTGGAGCCCTCCCTTCTCCAGGCTGAACAACCCCAGCTCCCTCTGCTTTTCCCCATAGCAGAGGTGTTCTAGCACCATGATCATTTTCATGGCCTTCTCTGGACCTGCTCCATCAGGTCCATGCCCTTGCTGTGTTGATGGCACCAGAGCTGGAGACAGCACTGCAGGTGAGGCCTCACCAGAGCAAAGTGACCTCTCTCAATCTTGCCATGCATTAAACCCAACTTTTCTCCTTTTGCAGAGAGACAGTAATTTGAATGAGGCAGTGGAACCTCTTGTGGAGTCTCTCCTCACCTCCAGCCATGCGGCTTTAAGACTATTCCCCTCAACATGACTGCATTTCAGATGGACTGGAAAAGTCAGATGGAAGAGAGCAGCTCACAAAGCATTCAGTAGTTTCTCTTCCCTGGGCCTGGCACCCCCTTTGCTGAGCAGTGCTGATCAAAAAGATGTCTTTAGCCCCAGCTACCTCATGATGGTGTGGAAGGCCTTCTCCTCTGTGCCACAGCTGGGGTCCGAGAGGCGACTGATGATGTCTGGCAGCAGGTTGTAGATGGCATTGTCCTGGGTAGAATGCAAGGTTCTACATGAGAGACAGTCACAATGTGGCTCAAGTCAAGCCAAATCAGCTGCTCTCTTCAACCCCTTTCTCCCCTCTTCACATCTACTGACCAGGATCAGCTCTGAGCAGCTTGTTTCAAAAAGCTATCTGAAGCTAAAGGGAGGGGGAACACAGGACACCAACCACTGCAGCCCTTGGTTTGCAACAGCTCTGCCCTTTGGCAGACTTCAGTAGAGTTTTCTTGCTTTCCAACCTTATCACAACCCAGCAAAACCCCTCCAGTTTCTGATAGAGGAGCACTGCAGTTCAGCTCAAGGAACTGCCTCACATCTTGCCTGAAAAGGCTCAGGTCCAGGTTCCCTTCTCACTGCTTTAGCTGGCTGTGGCATGGACACTGCAGAGATGGTGCAGGCAGGTGGCCAGCTCTGCTTTGAACAGAGCAAGGCAGCAAAGCCCCAGTGTCACTGAAGCTTCTCAGTAAATCTCAGACTGAAGGGCCCAAAGCAGCCTTCCTGTTGAATGAACAGTGAACAAGGGGTGGTGCTCCTGCTGCTCTTACTGCTGGGGCTGTGACTGCTTCACAGGTTAAGTGTCTCAATGTCACACAGCCAAGAGCAACTTTGAAAGGTGAAATTCACCAGTGGGGTTGAAACAAAACTTGTGTTGCTCAATCTCCTTGTCTACCCTCATTTAGACAACACAGGGGCACAGAGCTGCTCATACTCCCAACACCTTCTCCTTGACCAAGCCTCTGCCAGCCCCTCCCTGCTGTTGCAACCCGAGGGTCCCCAGCACCCACTTGCCTTTTTGGAGAGTTCACTGAAAAAGGTCTGAGCCAGCCCCATGATCTCCTCCTCTGGGTCTATAAGCAGAGCTGCCATCTCACTCACTTGGCCCTTCACCTTGACCATGTCTTTGAGGATGAGGTGAGTCATCACCATCCCAGCTGTATGCCTCACGCTGGGGCAGGGGTCCCGCAACCTGACACAACAGAGCAGGTAGCATCAGGCAATCATGGAGTCCTTTCTGTTACAACAGGCCTTTAAGATGATTGAGCCCAACCATTCTTCAACTCAGCCAAGGCTGGTGCTAAACCACGTCCCTTAGCACCACATCTCTGTCTTTAAACATCTCTAGGAATGGGCATTCAGCCACCTCCCTGGACAGCCTGTTCCAGTGTTTGAGAACCCTTTCAGGCCAAACTAAAACTCCCCTGGTGCAACTTGAGACCGTTTCTTCTCCTCCCTAGTAACAATGGATAGGAAGAGAGACTGAGCCTCACCTCACTCCAACCTTCTTGAAAGGAGCAGAGACCTTATTGCTCTCTACAGCTACCTTCAGGTAGACCTCGTGGCAACACCTATCCAAAGGTAGCTGTAGAGAGCAATGAGGTCTCCCCATAGCCTCCTTTTCTCCACACTAAGTGTCAGTCCCCTCAGCTACTCCTCACCAAACCTGTTCTCCAGACCCCTCAGCAGCTTCACTGCCTTTCTCTGGAGCTTCTCCAGGACCTCAATGTGTCCAGCTGAGTATCTCTAAGTTACTGATACTCGTGGCAGCCTATCCCACACCCCAGGTGTGTCATCTCCCTGCCACTGACACCTTCAAATTTGGTTTCCTGCATTGTTCTCACCTTTCAGAGGCCCAGTGTCATACTTCCACAGAGCTCCCTCACCTGTCCTCTCTCAGCATTACCTGGCATAGAGGTGTGCTGTCCAAGGCTCCACCTGGTTAGGGAAACGGATGGCCAGATCTCCTGCTGCAATGATGAGGTTGGATCTCACCCCAGGCACTGTGGACTTCTCCATCATAGTGAACAGCAGGCGCAAGTGGGAGTCACAGAACTCAGAGCTGATGAGACAGGGTACAAAGAAGGCACAGGTGCCAAAATCTCATCTCAAGCAGTGAGACAGACAATAAAGAAATCAAATCATAGAACCAGAGAACTATTTGGATTGGAAGTAACCTCCAAAGGTCATCCAGTCCAAACCCCCTGCAGTGAGCAGGGACATCTTCCACTAGATCAGCTTGCTCAGAGCCTTGTCCAGCCTGACCTTGAATATGTCCAGGCATGGGGCCTCAACTCCCTCCCTGGGCAACTTGTTGCAGTGTTCTAGCACCCTCATGGTGCAGAGCTTGTTCCTCACATCCAATCTAAATCTGCTCTTCTCTCATTTCAAACCATTGCCCATTGTCCTGTCACTGCAGGCCTTTGCAAACAGTCCCTCTGCAGCCTGCTTGTAGCCCCTTTCAGGCACCGGAAGGCTGCTATTAGGTCTGCCTGAACCCTTCTCTTCTCAAAGCAGAGGTGCTCCAGACCCTTAATCATCTTTGTGGCCCTCCTCTGGACTGACTCCATCAGGTGCATGTCCTTCCTGTGCTGAGGGCTCCAGAGCCAGACAGCACTGCAGGTGCCAGAGCAGAGAATGAATCACCTCTCTCCATCTCTGGCCATGCTGCTTTTGATGCAGCCTAGGCTGCCACTGGCTGTCTGGGCTGCAGGCCATGCTGTTGGCTGTACACTGCTGGCTACAAATGCTGTTTTGGGTTGCAAGGTTTGCTTGTCCTTTAGCACCAGGAAGAGAAGCCTGGCATGGCTGGGCATTACCTGATCATGCAGAGCTTGCCAAGAGCTAGGGCTGCAGCAGCTGAGAGCAACGCATCGCTGTAGAGCCCAGGGTTGTTGCAGATCTTGAGCACCAGTGGAACATAGGCAGAGAAGAGGTGGTTCTCTAGAGTGGGGATAAAGACAGCACAGATGAGAGCACTCTTGGTGCATCCTTGTCTCAGAACTGCTGCTATTTAGGAACTGGTTGACTCAGTTTCCCCATTGGAAAAACCACTTCCAGAGATGCAGAGAAAAGAAAGACTATAGAGAAACTGACAGCAGGCAAAAAGGGGAAAAATCAGAGATTCTGAAGGAAACTTCTTCACATAAAGGGTTCTCAAGCACTGGAACAGGCTCCCCAGGAGGTGGTTCAATCTCCATGCTTAGAGGTGTTTAAAAGAGGCAGAGATGTAGTGCTGAGGGACAAGCTTTAGCACCAGCCTTGGTCCAGTTAGAGAATGGTTTGACTGGAGGATCTTAAAGGTCTTCTCCAACTGAAATGATTCTATGATTCTGTTCCTCATGAGGCTGTTTCATAGAATCATCAAGCTTGGGAAAGACCTCTAAGATCATCAAGTCCAACCATTCTCTAACTTGACCCAGGCTGGTGTTAAACCATGTCCCTCAGCACCACATCCCTGCCTCTTTTAAGCACCTGCAGGCATGGAGGTGTTGGAAAAGGCTTACAAATGTTATTTAGCTGGGGAATCTTGTGCCAGCTCAGCAATTTAACCACAGCCTTACTGCCTGGAACTAAGCCTTGTTAGTCTTTGCATCTTTTCCACTGAAGCCTCTACACAGATCTGTCCTTAACTAACAAAGTGTCCTTCAAAGCCAAAGAAAACCAATTAATATGGTGCAGGACCTGGCAAACACCACAATGATCTAACCTGTGACCATATAAGCAAAAGGAATTCAAAAGGTTCAAACAGTTCAAGAAAGGTTCTTCTCCTGAAGACTGTCAGAAATCCTGCAGACCACAGCTCCTAGCTGGAAGGAAGACTCCTACCTAAAAATGAACCCCTCACCCTCTGAGCATGCCCAGTGAATTCAAGAGAAGCTGGACCTTCAGTGTGCAACAAGCAAGAGACTGCCCCATGGATGGTTAGCAGGTGTTGCCATGAGGTGTAGCTACTACATCTCACTGTACAAATAACTGCCAGGAAGTTCTCTTGGTGTGTGCTGGGTTTGTGGGGATGCCCCCAGCACCCAAACTTGCACAGCTCTCTAACAAAGCAATGGCTGCTCCTTAGTGCCAGCCTCAGCAGGGAGGAGCTGGGGTCCTGATTCAGTGACCTGGGGTCCTGATTCATCTCTGCCTCTTTTCAGGGATGGGGATTCAACCACCTTCCTGGACAGCCTGTTCCAATGCTTGACCCCTTTCAGTAAAGATTTTTTTCCCCCCAATATCCAACCTAAACCTCTCCTGGTGCAACTTGAGGCCATTTCCTCTTCTCCTGTCACTCGTGACTGGGAAGAAGAGCTCAGCACCCACTCCAGCCTCCTTTCAGGGAGTTGTAGAGAGCAATGAGGTCTCCCCTCAGCCTCCTTTTTCTCTGCACTAAGCAATCCCAGGTCCCTCAGCTGTTCTTCACCAGACCCTTCAACAGCTTCGTTGGCCTTCCCTGGACACATTCAGCATCTCGGTGTCCTTCTTGTAGTGAGGGGCCCAAAACTGAACACAGTATCTGGGGTGTGAGCCTTCTTCCTCCTGGATAGTAACCCCCTGCCCATGTTCTCTCCCAGGGGCTGAGGGAGCTGCTTGGCAGCAGCCACACTTACTCTCTAGAAGTTCTGTCTCACAAATACTGCGGATGAGCTCAGCCTCTGTGTCGTCGGCAGAGGCTCCCACAAGGAGCTCCTCTTCCATAGTGGTCTCACTTCCTAAGCTCTGTGCAGAAAGGAAGACTGTGAAAAAGATGACAGGCAACAACCCCTTCCTTCACAAAACACTCTCCTCTCAGGCCAGAGCTGCATGTTACCAGCAGCATGACCAGAGCTGAGAACAACAGATCCAGAGTTTGGGAACCCACTCTTCCCTGAGAGCTGCGCAGAGCCCTGAAGGGTGGCTCAGGGCTTGCCAAGTCAGTCTAAGCTGCTGAAGCTATTAAGCTAAGACAGACATAGGACACATCAGTGCTCAAGTCTGGCACAACTTAAGGGACATGCCAATCCTAAAGGCAAGCAGCTCAAAGCAGGCTGTGAATAGCTGGCCTGGTGAGCAGGATTAGGGGAAACCCTATAGCCAAGCAAAGCAACACAAGAGAAGACAAAAAGACATTGCACAGGGACCCAATCTGCATCCAGCTGCTGCTGCTTGGAAAGTCTGAGAGCAACCTCCTCCTGCTGTGACACTGATAAGCAGGGTGGGTGACAAAACAAGTTCCAGATTTCTCTGGGCATAGCAGTTTAGGCATCCAACAGAGAATGGATAGCTAGGGACACAACATCGCTCTCTGCTCTCACTCACCAAAGTCAGCCTCACTGCACCCTCCAAAGTGTTCTGAGGCAGACCTATCAGACCGGGGCATTTCTACCACACAGATCCCAGTATGAAAGCTGCTGTTAAAACTTTCATCACCACCACCTCAGAGAGGACAGGAGACTCAAATTCTGACAGGACCAAGGTTCTAAAACTCATGGCACCACTGGCAGCAATTACAAAAACTGCACTGGTTAGAAAGGAGGTGATGAGTGGACAGGAAGTAGTTGCCTGCAGCAGGAGTTAAGCATGGTCATCACTGTTCACCCTCTTCTCTCTACCCCTTCCAAATCCAAGGCCAGGGGGAGAGTTTCATTAAACAGTCATTCAAGGAGCTCAGGTCTGCCTGTCCGCCCTGACCAACACAGATCCATCTCTGTTCTCAAAGCATGCATTACCCTGGACCTTGTCTTTCCTCAGGAATGCCTTCCCCAGAGGTTTGCTGTAGCAGTAGGTGGGACACTGGAGGAGCTGCCCACAGGAGAAAACCAAACAGCTCAGCTCTCACCTGGGGTCTCTGCTTCTTGGTGCTGCCGAGGGATCGTTTCTTGGTCTTCTCCTCCCGCAGGGTGCGGCGCCTGCGCAGCTCTGCGCTCACTGCCACTTCCAAATGCACCACCTGCTGCAACGCCACATGTCCCACCAGGGACACCAGGCGAGTCAGCAGGAACGTGGGGAGACTGCTGCCAGTTTCAGAGGCTCTGCTGGGAGAACCCCCTGCATCTGGTGAAGAAAAATGGCTACAGTTCAGTCTTGATTTGGCCTCTTCCCTCATCAGTCCCTGCTGCTGTATAACCCAACCCTGTGCTCCACAGACTCCTTTCACAGCACTCGCACCCTTCCATGCCAACATCCCCAGGAGTCCCTCAGCTCTATGGTTACTCTAGACCATGCAATGGCAGCACTAGACACCAAGGGGAGAGATTTCCTTCAGCAGCTTTTTTTCCTCACCAGCTTTCTGCCCATCGGCCTCCTGCAGCTTCTTGAGCGCTTGCTCTGTGCACTTCTGCAGGATGTGAGCACAGATCTCCTCTGGGCCTTCTGCCAGCTGGTAGATCAGGGCAACTGCTGCCTCCATGAAGGGGATCCAGCCACTACTTGGCTGGGCAAAGCCTGATGGAAAAAAGGAGCAACATATCACCCATCTTAGTGACAAGACAGGCTGTCTCAGCCCAGCTTCATCCCCTCTAACCCTGCTGCTGACAGGAGCTTACCTCGACTCAGTGTCTCACTCAGGCAACCAAAGAGTGTGTGGTCCTGTGGCAGTCGAAAAGGAGCAGTGTCCTTGCCCTGTGCTGGCTGGAGAGAGAACAGAGGAGTTACTCTAGTCACAGAAGAGGTTCCCCCATGCCCTTTCTGCTGTATAGCCCTGCTGTGTGAACAGTGCTCATCATCCCCAGCACAGACATGGAGCACTGCTCTGTGGCTGAACACACAGCAGAAACAGTGCTGGGGCCACTTCTCTTTGATGTCTTTATCAATGAACTGGACAAGGTGATCCAGGCACCCTCAGTAAGTCTGCAGCTGACACTGAGCTGGGAGGGAGTGTTGATCTGCTGGAGGCTAGGAAAGCTCTGCAGAGGGACCTGGACAAGCTGGGCAGGACCACTGGGATGAGATTTAACAAGGCCAAGGGTGGGGTTCTGCACTTGGGTCACAAAACCCCCATGAGTGCTCCAGGCTTGGGGCAGAGGGGCAGGAACGCTGCCCAGCAGAGAAAGACCTGGGGGTGCTGGTTCACAGCTGGCTGAAGATGAGCCAGGGTGTGCCCAAGTGGCCAAGAAGGCCACCAGCATCCTGGCCTGGATCAGCAATGGTGTAACCAGCAGGGCCAGGGCAGGGATTGTCCCTCTGTACTCAGCACTGGGGAGGCCAGAGCTTGCAGTGCTCCAGAGGAGGTCTTCCCAGACAGGTCAGTGTCTGCCTGATTAAGATAGACTTGACCAAATCAAGCTAGTGCTTGAGGATTTAGCAGCTTTCAGTAACTGGAAACAAAGTTTCTCAGTTCACTACAATCCCATGGTCTGTGCTGATTTTTTGGTTATGGGGGAAGGCAGGGGGAAGAAAAGAAGGGCTACCACTCATTCAGGTACCTACAGTTCAGTCCCACCTCACATAACATTGAGCTGCCAAGTTGAGTCAACCTAAAACTGAATTACAAACATCTTCACAGCATGCACTTCCAGCCCAAAAGGCCAGTGGCATCCTGGGCTGCATCAAAAGCAGCATAGCCAGCAGGTCCAGAGAGGTGATTCTGCCCCTCTGCTCTGGTGAGACCACACCTGCAGTGCTGTGTGTGGCTCTGGAGCCCTCAACACAGGAAGGACATGGACCTGATAATAGGATGAGGGGCAATGGTTTGAAATGAGAGAAGAGATTTAGGTTGGATGTTAGGGACAAGTTCTGCACCATGAGAGTGCTGGACCACTGCAACAGGTTGCCCAGGGAGGAAGTTGAGGCCCCATGCCTGGAGATATTCAGGGTCAGGCTGGACAGCTTGAACTAGTGGACATCCCTGTGAACTGCAGGGGGGTTTGGACTGGATGACCTTTGGAGGTCCTTGCCAACTCAAACCATTTTATGATGCCATTTAAAGAATGTTGTGAACACTAATTCATTAAGGTCCTGCAGGAAGAAGGACAAACATAGAAGGGTTCTGTGCAAAGAACTGCTGCTTTTCACGTTGGAACTCTTGAACCAAGATGCCTTAAATGCTCCAGACAAAAGGCAAAGAGAGGACAGAAAGTATAAATGGATCCCCAGACAACGAAGCCATCAAGCACCAAGTTGTTTCAGGTGTGAAACCCTTTCATGGTTCAGAGTCAGCTATAAGCTGACAACTCCCAACTATCAATGAATAGAGTAGGGAAAAGAATCACACCACCAGAGAACACAGCAGAGGTGAAGGCTTTAAGGTTGAGGAAACACAAATCACTTCAGCACTGGAAGTCTGAAGAGGAGCATCAAAAGGAAGAGATTTTCTTGTGCACTGAACTCTTCACTAACTCAGCTCAGCCTGCTGCCTATGGTTGTCTTACAGGCTCACTGATGTGTGTTAAGCTTTCCAGGCAGTGCTGCTGAATGGTCTCAACCCACTTAAATCTCAGAATTGGTAAGAATTTAATCACTCCCTCTTCTCAATTCAAACCATTTCCTCCCCACTTCTTTGTTTCCAGGTGTCCTCACAAACAGACTAAAAATCTCACCTTTGGGTTCCTGCCAAATTTGGAGATGGCATGGCACACTTGTTGAGCCAGACAATAGTCTTCCTCTGCTTTTTCAGACAGCCCTACTGTCATCAGGACATCCAAGTTGCTGCCTATGATCTCTGGATTCCCTCTGTGGAATGGAAAGGATGAGTATTACATCACAGACCCACAGAATGTTAAAGGTTGGAAAAGACCTCCAAAGATCATCCAGTCCAACTCCCCTGCCAGAGCAGCATCACCTAGGGCAGGTCACACAGGAATGCATCCTGTCAGGTTTGGAATGTCTCCAGAGGAGACTTCACAACCTCTCTGGGCAGCCTGCTGCAGGGCTCTGGCACCCTCAGTGAAAAAGTTTCTTCTATACCTGTGAAACCTGCTCTGCTCCAGGCCTATTTTTGACCCATGAAGGACTGAAGTAGGAAGATCAAGAATAAATCTTGCAGCTAAGGTAAGTACCAAAGGGTGACTGGGCTAGGAAACTGAGACAATGAAAGCCCTGTGGTGCAGTTACGGTTTTCTGGCCTCCAGAAAGTGAAGCAAATTCATCCATGCTTAAGGCTCCAGACCTTTCTACTCACAGAATCAGCCAGGTTGGAAGAGACCTCCAAGATCATCAAGTCCAACCAATCCCCCAACCCTATCTAATCAACTAAACCATGGCACTAAGTGCCTCATCCATTCTCCTCTTAAACACCCCCAGGGATGTCGACCCCAGCACCTCCCTGGGCAGCCCATTCCAATGGGCAATCTCTCTTTCTGTGAAAAACTTCTTTCTAAGAGCAAGCCTAAACTTCCCCCTGCACAGCTTGAGACTGTGTCCTCTTGTTCTCTCACAGGTTCCCTGGGAGAAGAGACCAACCCCCACCTTCAGGTAGTTGTAGACAGCAATAAGGTCTCCTCTGAGCCTCCTCTTCTCCAGACCAAACACTCCCAGCTCCCTCAGCCTCTCCTCATAGGGCTTGTGCTCCAGACCCCTCTCACCAGCCTTGCTGCCCTTCTCTGGACACATTCAAGCAACTCAACAGCTTTCTTGAATTGAGAGGCCCAGAACTGGACACAGGACTCAAGGTGTGGCCTAACCAGTGCCGAGTACAGGGGCAGAATGACCTCCCTGCTCCTGCTGGCCACACTGTTCCTGATCCAGGCCAGGATGCTATTTATCTTCTTGACCACCTGAGCACACTGCTAGCTTGTGTTCAGCCTAATGTCACCCAGTACTCCCAGGTCCCTTTCTGCCTGGCTGGTCTCCAGCCCTATCCCCAGCCTGTAGCACTGCATGGGGTTGCTGTGGCCAATGTGTAGAACCTGGCACTTAGAAGTGCTAAATCTCATGCCCTTGGACTCTGCCCATTTGTCCAGCCTGTCAAGGTCCTTCTGCAGAGCTTCTCGTTGTTGTTACCCACATACAGAGAGCTGCAGAGCTGGGACACAGTAAGCTCTGAGAAGGGATGGACATTCTGAACACAAAGAGGAGTCACATCATCATACCCACTAGATTTAATTCCAGGGTTCACTACCCCAGGAGGTGGTTGGTTACTATTCTTGAAGCTGCAGTTCTTAACCTCCAATAAAACCCCACAGCTCCCTGTAGATCCTCCCAGCCACAGCACTGGAGCAGGCCCTGTGCTCACCGTGCCATCATCCCCAGCAGCATCACAGCAGCACGACGCTCTTGTGGGGAGCACGGCGACTTCTGTGTGAATCGCCCCCACAGCAGCTGGATCACAGCTGGACTGATTTCGTTTTTCTGCACAAACTCTGAGACCTGCAAAGGAAATGCAATGAAACAAGGAGGGAGGGGCAGGGGAGGAGGGGCTTCAAAGGCAATACGCCAGCGAGCGCAACAGCTACCACTCCAGAACAGACATCTAAGATCACAAGCACAGCCCAAAGCCAAGTACTCACTATCTCTTCTAAGCAGTCTATTGTTGCTTGGGATGCATCCACCGTGATGAGAGAGAGGGACTGCACCAGGCTCTGGGCCCCGGCCCTTTGGAAAGGGAACAATCAACCACAAGTTACAATAACAAAGATGAAGGGAAAGCAACCGGCACAGTCGCTCCCGAGGACATCAGAGCCCATCCAAGGGGACAGCTGAACTTCCCCAAGAGACACAGAGGTGTGAGGAGGGGGGAGCAGGGAGGAGAGGGGCACCTGTGCGCGCGGGCGCCGTCGGGCAGGTAGAGCCGGCGGTAGGCGCTCAGCACCGCCTCCCTGACGCCGGGCTCCTTCGACCAGATGAGGGGCAGCATCCTGCGCACCCCGAGCAGCGCCTGGGGCACCTCAAACTGCGAGGCTGTCACGAAGAACTCGATGGCTTCCTGCACCACTGCAAAGATGAGAACAGTTGTCAGGGCAGCTCCTTCCTAACCCCTATTAGAGAGGGCACTGAAACTCAAGTGTGGGTGTGCTGCCCTCACAGCAAGTCCTACAAGCACCTGAGTCAGCAGGGACAGCCTCCGCTAGAGCAGCTTGCTCACAGCCTTGCCCAGCCTCACCTTGAATATCTCCAGGGATGGGGCCTCAACCACCTCCCTGGGCAACCTGTTGCCATGTTCCAGCAGCCTCATGGTGCAGAACCTGTTCCTAACATCCAATCTAAATCTGCTCTTCTCTCATGTCAAACCATTGCCTCTCATCCTATCACTGCAGGCCTCTGCAGCTTTCTTGTAGCCTCCTTCAGGCACTGGAAGGCCGCTGTTAGGTCTCTCCACAGCCTTCTCTTCTCCAGGCTACAGCACAGAGCAGCATGGAGGAGGAAAATAAACAAAATCTGCACAGCTAAACAACCCCAAAAAACACCAACAAACCCCCAAGCAACCAGAAAACCTCCAAACCTAAAACCTGAAACCCAGGTGTTTATGTATGACAAGAGGCAGCCTTGAACTTCAAAGGACCTGTTACGACACTGAACTCAGGAGGTCATGTTTGTGTGTACAGCTGCTGACATCCAAACCTTGCTGGGAAAGCAGCACACACTGACCACAGGTAACAGATGAGTCCTGGGTACTAGAGAAGATTCAGAAATGCCTGCATGAAGCTAGGGCACTGCAATGCCCAGATCCATCTGTACCCCAGAACTGTGCAAGTAGCACCAATGGATGTGCCTGGGACAATGGAGAGGAGGGAGTTGTGCCCTCCCAGGGGTGCTGATTCACAATAAGCATTTTAAAAAGGTCTAACTGGTTACAGGAACTCTGATGCTAAATAGGAACAGTTGAATTAACTCAGTCTGCTCACCACCACCTTTCACCACAGCACTGAGGAGGACCAGGCCATAGGACCTGTGTAGTGATAGGAAGAGGGGGAATGGATTGAAGCTGGTGATTAGGAAGAAATTCTTGACAGTGAGGGTGGTGAGACACTGGAACAGGTTTCCCAGGGAGGTCATGCATGCCCCCTCCTTGGAGGTGTTCAAGGCCTGGCTGGCTTAGGCCTTGAGCAACCTGGGCTAGTGTAAGATATCCATTAGACACTAGCAGGGGGCTGGAACTGGATGATCTCTAAGATCCCTTCCAATCCAAGCCAGTCTATGAATCTATGAATCACTTTTAGCTAAAGAATAGTTTATGGAGAGGTGAGGTAGATGAGAAAAGCTGCTCAGAGACAGAAGAACACCTGAAGCTGCATTAGGGCACCAAGCAGGTTACAGAAACCAGCTTCAGTGGCCATGCTTACCCTGAGAGAAGCTCAGCTGAGGTGAACATGTATCCCCTTCCACAGGAGATGGGAGAGCTTCCAGAAATGAAGTCACTTTGCTCACCCAGATTTTAAACCCATTTTCAACCTTGATAGTTAAAATGAGATTCCCAGAAAGCTCATTCAGAACCCAACACAAGCCCTTCATGACACCCATCTAGATGGTGCTTCTTTTTCTGCTCTCCTGGATGCACCTGGGACATCAGCTTAGTGAAAAGCAGCTCCTCCAAACTTTTCCTCTTCAGCACTCCCACGACTCCTCTCTAGCTAAGGGAAACAGTGAAGAGGGATCCCCACCTGTGATGGAGTTCTCATACATCCTCTTGCTGATCAGGTCCATGGCTTCTGTGATTTTCTCTGAGAAGCTGTAAGCATCTTTCAGGTATTGCACCACCATCTGCTGTTTGAGCAGCTCTGACTGAGCCTGCTCTTCCAGGACAACTTCTTCACTGTTAGGACTGTTGCCATTTGGAGGATTCTCACTGTTCTCACGCGGGCATGAATCTGTACAGCATGGACACTTGTTTGTGAGCAACATTGAAGGCACAAGAGAAACAGACACAGCCCAGGGCATTTAAACCCTTCTCTTTCCACCTCATAGTGACACTTTCCAAGAGCCAGGGGACAAAGATCTGACTTCTGCCATCAGACTTTGCTGCAAAGAAAAAGCCTTGGCATGCTGTAGAGCAAGTTTCAGTACTACAATACAACGCACTACAGAAATGCCAGCTCAGTAGAAGGGGTGGAGATAAGCATGGCCCATCTTAATAGACTTTAAACTCCATTAAAATGCTAGAGGGGTTAATCTGAACTTGACAGCTCCCCAAAGACAGATGATGCCCTAAATGGACATCAGGGCAGAACAGGGAGAAGGCAAACACAGACTTGTACAAGTGTGAAGAAGTTAAGGAGATTTTTGGAAGGCAGATACTTCCAATAGAAATGAGCTCAGGGGACTGGCTAGGAAACCTTCTTCTGAAGCAAACACCAAAGATAAAGCATGTGAAGTCTGAAAAACACCTAAAGGCTTGCACCACAGATAAGCTGAAAGGTAAGATTGCCAGAAGCAGATACTTGGTTGAGGCTGTTAAGGGTAAACATGTTCCAGCACCTGATCAGGAAGAATTCCTGATCAATTCAGGCAGGACAGGAGGCTCTGAGTTACCTGTGCAAAGGCATCAGAAATGCAGTTCTGCTGAGAACATGCAACTGTTCCAGCCAGAAACAACTAGGACTAAGGTGATCCAGCCAAAATGCCAGGCCACCAGACAAGCAAACAATTCAGAGATGGTGCAGCTCTGTGAGCTGTCAGCTACACACAGAGCAAGTCCCACACGTCGGAAGGGGAACAGGGTATTTCAGAGAGTTTTGGTCTAGCTCTGGCATCAGCCTGGACTTAGGGAAGAGACAGAGGCAGCTGAATTAGTTACCTATGTAAAGTCTCTTCATAACACCCAGGATGGTTGCCTCCTCATTTTCCTCTGTGGGGCCAGTGAAGGGCTCCTTCCCCTGGAAGCAGCTCAGGGCCTTCTGCGTGAGGCGGGCTGCCCTCCTGGACAACGACATCACCCAAGAGAACATCAGCAACCCACGAGGGCAGGGTACAAGGGAAGTGATCCAACCCTGCCCCAAATGCCTGGGAAAGTGTCTCCTGCCAGTATCTTGTGCTGAATGCCGTGGCAATCTCTTCTTACAGCATTATGTTACTGGAAATCATCCCTCTAACCTGGAGCTCAAACCTTCCTCGAACAGAGAGCAAGAGACTGAGACATCCCTTGGCACAAACACTCCCACAAACTACAGAACCTTCTTACTTGTAATTCAGCTTCCTCAACAGCTCAGTGATTTGCTGCAATGTACTCTCCACTGTTTCTCCAATTTCCACCATGTCCTCTTCCTCTTCCTGCAGTGGCTGAAAGAGCTTCTGTGTGACAGCCCTAACTTCTGGCAGCATTGCTTCCCACTCTTCCTCTGGGGTGACCACTATATCTATTTGGAAAAAAACAGAAGAGGGAATGAAAAATACAGAGCCTCTAATGATACCCTAAATGGGGAGAGAAACTCATCTGGAACGCTGAAAATCTAATGTTTAATTATTTTTTTTTCCCCACAGGCAGGCACTATTTCCATTGCTGCTCCCACCCTGACAACAGTGAGAAAAGAACTCTGGCACAAACCCAAGGCAATAAACACACCACACCACACCCCCCCCAACCAAAATGAGAACAGAAAACACCAAAACCAACCAACCAAAACCCAAAGCAAACCAACCAAAATCCACCACAAAAAAACCCAAACCAAACCAACCTCCAAAACTGCGGAGGGTGAAAAAAAGAAACACCCCAACAAACCCGAGTCAGACAGAACCACCATTGAATATTTAGTCTTTTGTAGACAGGACCAGGCCCAAGGCTAAGCAAGTTTAAAATTAATACCCAAACAAAATCACAGCTCAAAATGGTCCTGGAGTGGTTGAACATGGAAAGGTGGGAGGGTGTTCATTGGTATCTTCAGTTTTTACCCTGAAAACAGGACACTGAGCTGAATGGACTGTTGAGCTAGCTATGGATGCTGAGATGGTGTTTTTCTAACACTACACAGAATCACCAAGGTTGGAAGAGACCTCAAAGATCATCAAGTCCAACCTGTCACCACAGACCTCATGACTAAACCATGGCATGAAGTGCCATGTCCAATCCCCTCTCAAACACCTCCAGGGATGGCGACTCCACCACCTCCCTGGGCAGTACATGCCAATGGCTAACAACTCTCTATGTGAAGAGCTTTCTCCTCACCTCCAGCCTAAACCTCCCCTGGTGCAGCTTGAGACTGTGTCCTCTTGTTCTGCTGCTGGTTGCCTGAGAGAAGAGACCAACCCCCTCCTTGTGGCAATGCCAGCGACAAGCAGTGTGAGCAATCTGGCAGTGCAGGCCTAGAGCCTGACATGGTGGCAGGTCATGCTCAGCATAAGTGCAGAGCCAGCTAGCAGTGTAGAAAAACAGTGCTGTGCCTGCAGCATGTAACTAAAACAGGGCACTGGTAGCTATAAACACAGAAAGTTATCTTGGGACAACAGGACATGCACCTGCATCAACAACCTCGCGTGTCGTTAGTAGTTGGACTGATAATCTATAACAGCGCGATGTGTGGTCACTCAGAGGGAACCAATGAAGCCATGCCAACAAGGCACTCCGAGTTTATGTAAGTTGTAGAAGTTCCCTTGCTATGCACTTCTGCCTTTCCTTTCTCTTCTTCTATGCTTTACTTTACTGTGCTATACTGGCACCACAGGCCTGCAATACTGGAACGATAAAGGAACAATACTCCATCATATTGGTCAGCTGTATTGACTCCAATCTCCGTCACCCCCATACCTCCTAGCTACAACCACCTTTCAGGTAGTTGTACATAGCAATGAGGTCTCCCCTGAGCCTCCTCTTCTCCAGGCTAAACAATCCCAGCTCCCTCAGCCTCTCCTCACAGGGCTGTGCTCAAGGCCTCTCCCCAGCCTTGTTGCCCTTCTCTGGACACATTCAAGTGTTTCAATGTCCTTCCTAAACTGAGGGGCCCAGAACTGGACACAGTACTCAAGGTGTGGCCTAACCAGTGCAGAGTACAGGGGCACAATGACTTCCCTGCTCCTGCTGGCCACACTATTTCTGATGCAGGCCAGGATGCCATTGGCCTTCTTGGCCACCTGGGCACACTGCTGGCTCACCACTGGATGAGAAACTGTCCTGAGTTTAATCCCAGTTACTTAGCCTTACTGTCTCACACGAGTTAAGAACTGCAACAAAAGCTAGCACAACCTGGAAGCAAATTTAAGATGAGGGAACAAAAGAAACCCTGGTAAGCCCTGGGAAGGGAAAAGAGTAAAAAGGGAAATTACCTGCTGTGGATTTGCTACGCTCCCTCATTTCTTGCAGTTTCTGCATTTCTTTCTTCAGAGACTCATCCAAGTCAGCACAGTTTAGCTGCAGATGCCAGGAAGAAAAGTAGGATGTCACTTATTCTCCTTTTTCTGAAATCTAGAATTCTCCTTCCTCTGCCACTCCCTGCTTTAAGCTGTCAACCCCCTCAGATAACCCTGGTTTTGGATACTGGAATAGAAGACTGGCCTTCAGCCTGAAAGGGGAACCATTGTAGATTGCCAGTCTGGGGCTCAGAAGGTGCAGCTAAATATAGACAGCTGCAGGCTCTGTGCAGAATATTCTAAAAGACTAAATCTGATTCCAAGGAAAGAAACCCCACAGTGGATTAAAATCAGACT
The DNA here is from genome assembly GCF_026170545.1 of Melanerpes formicivorus. NCBI lineage: Eukaryota > Metazoa > Chordata > Aves > Piciformes > Picidae > Melanerpes > Melanerpes formicivorus. Next base: position 10,015,578 of record NW_027142360.1, on the reverse strand, counting down.
GCTGCAGGTTGTTTTTTTTCCCCACAAACACATCCCTCCTGGCAGCAACTACATTAAGTGAGTAAAGAGCCTGAGAAAGCAAGATGTGAACCTAGGCAACACAGAAAGCTTCCACCTGCAGAGTCAAAGGTTACGTTGTCCTTCCCCCGAGACACAGAAAGCTGCTGCCCTGGCTATATCCCACAGCAGCTGTTCAGCCTGCAAACAGCCACCTAGCAGATCCACCACACTCAATGGGATTACCGTGCTGGAGAATGGATTGTTGGACAGAAAGGCAGCCAGGAGCTGGATGGCATTTTTAACCACAACCACGGCTTTGTCCTTGAGACGCCCCACAACCAGCGGAACCAGGGACCGGAACAGAGTCAAAGGCAGGGCCTAGCATACAACCAGAGCACAGACAAAGGCAGCAACAACACTTAGAGACTCTGAAAAAGATCTTTTGCTGCAGACATTAATGAACTAAAAGGCACAGGCTACAGAGTTCCAGAAAAGTCTAGGCTTGAAGGGACCTCTGGATATCTTCTGGTCTGAGCTCTGCTGAAAGCAAGGACTCAGGTTAGGTTATCCAGTGTCCTACTACGTTGAGCCTCAAGTGTATCTAACAAGGGTGATCTTTTCCCACACCAATGTTCAAAAAGAGCTTGCATACTGTGTTTCTTCCTTCTAGTCTGTTCCAGTGATGAAAAGCAGCATTTCATTTCTGTTCACAAATTCTAGCTCTCGGGAAGAAGGAACCCCAACACACAAAGACAGTATCTGTCTATTAAATTTCAGTCTCTGCAGACAATCACAGAATCAGCCAGGATGGAAGAGACCTCCAAGATCATCAAGTCCAACCAATCACCCAACCCTATCTGATCAACTAAACCATGGCACTAAGTGCCTCATCCAGTCTCCTCTTAAACACCCCCAGGGATGCCAACACCACCACCTCCCAAGACAGCCCATTCCCATGGGCAATCTCTCTGTGAAGAACTTCTAAGATCAAGTCTAAACTTCCCCCTGCAGAGCTTGAGACTGTGTCTTCCAACCTGGTCTATTCTATTCCTATTTCTATTCTTGTTCTGTCACAGGTTCCCTGGGAGAAGAGACCAACCCTCACCTTCAGGTAGTTGTAGACAGCAATAAGGTCTCCTCTGAGCCTCATCTTCTCCAGACCACACTCCCAGCTCCCTCAGCTTCTCCTCATAGGGCTTGTGCTCCAGACCCCTCTCACCAGCCTTGCTGCCCTTCTCTGGACACATTCAAGCAACTCAACAGCTTTCTTGAATTGAGGGGCCCAGAACTGGACACAGGACTCAAGGTGTGGCCTAACCAGTGCCGAGTACAGGGGCAGAATGACCTCCCTGCTCCTGCTGGCCACACTATTCCTGATCCAGGCCAGGATGCTATTTATCTTCTTGACCACCTCAGCACACTGCTAGCTTGTGTTCAGCCTAATGTCACCCAGTAACCCCAGGTCCCTTTCTGCCTGGCTGCTCTCCAGCCACTGTCCCCAGCCTGTAGCACTGCATGGGGTTGCTGTGGCCAATGTGTAGAACCCAGCACTCAGAGCAGGGTGCCAGGAATTCCCTCATGCAAGAAAGAGAGGCAAGGCTGGCTGAGGCAGGGCAGCTCCCCGGCTCAGGCTCACCCGGCACTGCACGATGCGAGCGAGGAGCTGCAGCACGCGGCTGCGCACGAAGCTGTTGACATCACAGATGTGGGTCTGCAGCGTGGCCAGGAACTGGTCCCGGGTGCCGCGGGCAGCCTCCTCCAGCTGGTCGCCGTTCAGCACCTGCACCAGCGCCTCGGCCATAGCCGCCAGCACCGCGTTGCGCATCACGTAGCTCTGCAAAGAGAAGAGCTCTTGAGCCAGGGACAGGCAGACACCCGACTCCCTCTGCCAAGGGAAAGGATGGCCCAGGATTTGGGCCTTCTGAGTCCCAGGCTCCAGCCTGAAGTGATTTTCCTTGTTATGAACTTTGTGTTAACCTTGGGTGAACATGGCTGTGCCTGCAAGACAGAGTAACCCAACCCTGCTATCCAGCTACAACCCAAGAACTGATGTGAGAAACACTACTTAACCTGCCCTGAAAGCCAGAAAAGAGAACACAACTCCTTAAGTACCAAAGGACAAGGGACAACAGCTGGGATCTCAGACTAGTGAGCAATCTCCTGTACTCTGTCATGTGAGAGTGAGAGACAGTGGATATGGTTTCTGCTTCTTTTGCATCAGAACCTGTTGAGAAGGGCAGGGTTTGGCTTGGTCTCTGTGAAGTAAGTTCCAAGATATGTTTCCAGGTGGAAAAACTAGATAGCAGCACCTCCACCTCCCACCAGCCTTCAGACAGACAGGTAATACTGTGGGAATGTACCTCCCCATCCAAGTGAGGCAGGAGAACACTCATGTTGGAGAGCACCAGAGCAGGAGTCCGTTCTGCCAGCTCGGTTATAAAGGCAGCGTAACCCTTGACTCCAGAGGTATCGCGGGCCAGATCCTGGGGACATTTCTGTCCAATTTCCCTGTGCAGAAAGATGAAACAAGGAATAGGGTGCCTCAAGTTGCTAGGAATAGAAGGACAAGCTTCAGGGTATTTTTCTTACCTTAGCAATTCACCCACAAGGCTTTTCAAACCATACTCTGTAGCCCAGAGGCTCACAGCCTGTGCAAACACTGGGGCTACGTGTTCAAAGTGCTGCAGCATCTGCATGATCTTCAGAGTGGCACCTTTGACACAGGAGAAGGAAGAGGTCAGAGAAAGTAACTGAGTGGCTCCAGAAAGAAGGCAGCAGAGCAGGAACTCACTGAACATGTGATCGTAGCGACTCAGAGCTGCAGCGAGCAGATGTGTTATGGCCTCGCGCGTGGCACGGTGCTTCTGAAGGCCAATACTTGGATTCTCCAGGATACGGTAGCAGCTGCCCGTCATCAAGCTGAAGGCATAGAACACACAGTGAAACTCACCATCACAACTTGGACCACCATGATTCTAGCACACTGCACCAGGGAAACTCTCTCTCAAGAGAGATTTCCAGTAGCCTAAAAACCCCTGAGCAAACACCCTCTGAATTCTCAAGGCCTGCATGAGGGCAGGAGACAGTTCCAATCTTTTCTGCCTTAGGGTGCTGTTATAAATGGGCAGGTTTCCAGCAACCTGCACCCCACATGGCTGTACCTCACTGGCAGATTTAATATTTAACCTTCCCCTCCAGAAAAAACAGTCACTCACACTTCTCCATCCACTCCATCCCATACCTGACAAACTCTTCTTCTACCACCAAACCACCCCAAAGCTGACGGAGATTCAGCTGCAGCAGCTGCAGAAGCAGCTGTAAAAGAGGCTCCCTCTCCTCTTCCCACAAGAATACAGAGTTCTTGGCACTTGTCTTCTTGTTCTAGAAAGATTACACAAGATACAGCAGCAACTTAGTAACATAAAGCACACCATCACCACCTTGCTCCCTTCAAAACATAAAATCACTGTTAAATTCTACAGCACAAGAGAAGCCCAACAGATGTCACCTGGCTGGACATCTGTAAAGCCTTTGACACAGTTCCCTACAACATCCTTCTCTCTAAGCTGAAGAGATGTGGACTGGATGGGTGGACTATGCAGTGGATAAGGAATTGGTTGGATGATCACATCCAAAGGGTAGCGGTCAATGGCTTGATGTCCAGATGGAGATGGGTGACAAGTGGTGTCCCTCAGGGGTCTGTATTGCAACCAGTGTTGTTCAGTATCTTCATGAATGATAGACAGTGGGATTGAGGCATGCTCAGTAGGTTTGCTGATGACACCAAGCTGCATGGTGTGGTTTATGTGACTGAAGGAAGGGATGGCATCCAGAAGGACCTGAGCAAGCTAGATGTGGGCTGAGGACAATCTCATGAGGTTCAGTAAGGTAAAGTACAAGGTTCTGCAACCCTAGATCTCAATCCAGGCTGGGGGATGATGAGATTGAGAGCAGCCCTGCAGAAAAGGACCTGGGGTTGCTGGTGGATGAGAAGTTGAACATGACTCAATAGTGGGCACCTGCAGCAGAGAGGGCAAATCATACCCTGGGCTGCATCAAAAGCAGTGTGGCCAGATATGGAGAGGTGATTCTGCCTCTCTGCTCTGGTGAGACCTCACCTGGAGTGCTGTCCAGCTCTGGAGATCCCAACACAAGAGAGACATGGACCTGCTGGAGCAGGTCCAGAATAGGGCCATAAAAATGATCAGAGGGCTGGAGAACATGGACACAGAAGAACAGAATGGGAGAATCGCTCTCCATCTACTGGCCATGCTGCTTTTGATGCAACCTAGGATGTCATTTGCCTTCTGGGCTGCAAGTGCCCATTGCTGGCTCATGTCCAGCTTCAAAATCTTCTCAATTTCCCCTGCAGTGCACAAGAAGCTGGGAAGGAACAGAGCCAGGACAGCTGACCTAAACTAGCCAAAGGGACATTCCAGCTCCCAGAACATCATGTTCATTACATAAACTGGGGAGGATTTGGCCTTGAGGGGAGCGTGGATCACTGCATGGGCAGTAGATAGTGGGTGGTGAGAAACTGCATTATACATCATTTGTCTGTTTTCATTTCTCCCTCTTTTAATTATATTCCTTTATTATTATGCTGTTATTGCTATTACATTTTGTTTTAGTTACTAACCTGTTCTTATCTCAACTCAGGAGGTAGGGGTTTTCCCCCCGATTCTCCTCCTCATTCCACTGGAAAGGGGGAGTAAAAGGAGTGGCTGTGTGGTGTTTAGTCGGTGCTTGGGGTTAAGCCATGACATCATTTCCATGTAGATTCATGGTATTTCATAAAAATACCAGTACTCCACATTAAGCACTGCTCTTGGTGGCATCATGCTTAAACAAACCCAGCTGCAACATCTGATAGACATCATGAAGCTCAGCAAAGTAAGCAAAAAAGCTCACACATTTCCTATTTCAATCATCTTAGGTTTCCCCCAGCACTCTCACTTACCTTCCTACCAGGATGTACTTCCAGCAATCCAGACTTGCAGATTTCTATTTCAAAGGCGTCTGCCAGACCAGTCAGCAAGTAGCAGTTCATCTTGAGGGCATTAAGGTGAGCTGTGCGGTCTGCACGGCTCAGCCCAGAATCAGCCAGGATGGTGGGAAGCTCATTGCAATGATAGGACACCACTGAAAAGAGGCAAAAAGTCATCAGCACTCCTTGCCAGGCCCCTGAACCATGCCTCCCCTTTGGAGACACAGAGCAGCCATCAGATTACCAAAGATTTGTGCTCACATCTCACCAGCTGTAACACGGGATGCCCCCTGCAACCCAAACCTTGGATGTGCTGTCCCATCCTATTCCCACAGCCTCTTGTCAGCTCAAAGCAACACTCACTCAGAGCCGATGCATCCTGAAGATGTATTTGCAAGGGACACAAGGAAGTGGATTTTCTGTCGGCCTGCCCTTACAGCGAACATGCACAGCTCAGCACTGTCCACCAAGATTACAGACCCGTATGGCTGGAATGGGCTGAGGGTGCAACCCAGCTGGTTGAGTCACATTAGCCTTTATATCATCATTGAGCTGCCAAAGGAGAGTAACTTTTCTATTATTTCTGCTTCAGCAGATACCCACCTTTCATCATCAGCTCCACAGCATCCTCCTTGATAGCAGGCTCTACAGCTCGGAAGTGGCTGCAGGGCAAAGACAGCGGGGTGAGGGCTGCAAGCAAAGACAATCTGCGAGCTGCATGAGCGCCCAGGCACACCGGTCTATACACAGCCCTCCTTCACCCGGCTCTGCCCAGCTCCCGGTGCCCTCAGCTCCGCGTTCGTCACCTCCATACTCACTGAAGCAAGCTGTAGATGGAATCGAAGTGTTGCAGCACTGCCAACGCACCTTGTGCTCGAAAAGCGGTCCGGAAGGCTATAGGGAAACATGAAGAAGGAAGGAAGCAATCACGGACATAAGCCGGTGGTAAGACAGGACCGGACCGGGCCGGGCCTAGGAGGACTTGCATAGGGGTTGGCGGTGAAGGGGCTTACCTGTGATAGCAGACGGCAGTTCACGGACCGGCAGCACCTCCTGCACGACATAGCGCCCATAGCCGCCGGCCCGCAGCAGATCGGCGGGAGCGAGGGGCAGGTGGAACTCCCAGGCCGCTGCCATCGCCTCCGGCACAACGCCGCAAAGCCGCCGCCGCCTGCCCAAGGAAGGCCTCGGCGCTCAAACCTGCGCGCGAGGCAGCGCTCGCGCCTGCCCCGGCCTATCAGCGCCCAGCAGAGCTACGACGCGCCAGCGCCAGAGCCTCGCCCAATCGCCGACTCCTCGCTCGACCGTTAGCCGTAACGTCACTTCCGCGTCCCGCCTCTTCCCGGCGGCCACGCGACCGGGAGGGGCGTGTCTGAAGGCGCAGTCACGGGGCGCGTAACCCAGCGGGGCCGCCTCTCTGTTCCCGCACCGGCAGTGGGACGCCCCACGGGATCGCCCCAATGGCGGCGTTGGTGCGGGCGACGGGGCGGGCCATGCTAGCCCCGGCAGCGTCCCTGCTCCAGGCCGAGCGAAGCATTAGCGGTGGCGGTGCGCGTTGGGGGCCTGTGCGGCCTGGTCTCCCCGTGCCCCTTTCCTCGCCCCTGGCAGGGCTCACTCGGGCCATCCGCATCAAGGAGCCCCCGAAGCCTAAGCAGGTGGATCGGTGGACCAAAAAACGGGCCTTGTTCGGAGTCTACGATAATGTGGGGATACTGGGTAAGGCAGTCCCCTACTAGGGCAGAAAGAAGAGGAGGGAGACTGGACCCATCTGTGGGCAGCAGCGGGAGGGTGAGGAGGATTTGGGCCAGCTGCCTGGGGAATAGCCTTCTCTGTGGCCTGGCTTCAGCCTCTTTGCCTTGCTCCTCTGTTCCTAGGTGGTTTCCAGATGCACCCGAAGGACCTGATTGTGGGTCCCAAGTGGCTGCGAGGCTGGCGGGGCAATGAGCTGCAGAGGTGCATCCGCAAGAAACAGGTGGTAGGAGATCGGATGTTTGCAGACGACTACCACAACCTCAACAAGAGGATCCGCTACCTGTACAAGCGCTTCAACCGCACCGGCAAGCACCGCTGAGGAGTGACTTTGTGCTAGGCATGTAGGACGTGGGCTCGTGGCATCATGCTCAAAATAAAGCCAGCTTTCACACTGCTGGGTTCCTAGTGCTTCCTGCAACCTTTGCTGTGCGTTTCTGACCCAGCACCGACGTCCTGCTGCTGCTCCAGACCTGAGCTCGGTGTACGTGAGCAGAGGGCTGGAGCACCTCTCCTGTGAGGACAGACTGAAGGAGCTGGGGCTGTTCAGTCTGCAGAAGAGAAGGCTCCGAGGTGACCTAATTGTGGCCTTCCAGTATCTGAAGGGGGCCTACAGGAAGGCTGGGGAAGGACTTCTCAGGATCTCAGGTAGTGATAGGACTAGGGGGAATGGAATGAAGCTGGAGGTGGGGAGATTCAGGCTGGATGTGAGGAGGAGGTTCTTCACCATGAGAGTGGTGAAGCCCTGGAATGGGTTGTCCAGGGAGGTGGTTGGGGCCCTGTCCCTGGAGGTGTTTAAGCCCAGGCTGGTTGAGGCTCTGGCCAGCCTGATCTAGTGTGGGGTGTCCCTGCCCATGGCAGGGGGGTTGGAACTAGATGATCCTTGTGGTCCCTTCCAACCCTGACTGATATTATGATACATTCTGTCCCCTGATTATTTCTGACACGTGCACAGATAACAACCTGCATCCCTGAACTTGACACAAGAGTACTCTTTTTTTGGTTTGTTTTGTTCAGGCTTCTAGCATCCTTTCACAGAATCACAGATGTTAGGGGCTGGAAGGGACCTTGAGAGATCATCCAGTCCAACCCCCCTGCCAAAGCAGGATCACCTATGCCAGGCCACACAGAAACACATCCAGGTGGGTCTTGAATCAGAGAGGGAGACTCCACAACCACCTGGGCAACCCGTTCCAGTGTTCTGTCACCCTCACAATGAAATAATCCTTCCTCCTGTTTCCATGGAACTTCCTATGCCTCAGCTTCCACCCATTGCCCCTTGTCCTGTCACTGGGCACCACTGAAAAGAGCCTGGCTCCATCCTCTCTGCACTCACCCTTTACGTATTTATAAACGTTAATTAGGTCACCCCTTAGTCTTCTCTTCAAGCTCTTTCAGTCTCTGTGAGCCCCAGGTTCTCACATCCTACTTCACAGAACCACAGAACATTAGGGGTTGGAAGGGACCTTTCAAGGACATCCAGTCCACGCCCCCTGCCAGAGCAGCATCACATTGGGCAGGCCACACAGGAACACATCCAGACAGGCTTTGAAAGTCTCTAGAGGAGACTCCACAACCTGTCTGGACAGCCTGTTCCAGTGCTCCATCACCCTCACCATACAAAAGTGTCTCCTCACGCTGAGGTGGAGCCTGCTGTGTACCTGTTGTTCCTTGCTTATAGCTGGGCACCGCTGAAAAGAGCCTGGCCCCTTCAGCTTGACACCCACCCCTCAGGTATTTATAGACATTGATGAGGTCCCCTCTCAGCCTTCTCCAGACTAAACAGCCCCAGCTCTCTCACTCTGTCTTCATAGCAGAGATGAACAAGTTCCCCAGTCATCAATTTCAGTATGCTGCAGCTTAGGAGTTACTTGCTGACTCCATGTATCTTGTTACAGAGTAATGCTACTCTGTCTTCAAAAGCACTTGGTTGGAAGCAGCAAGGAAGGAAAAGAATTTCTTAAGGTCTCAGAGGGTGAAGGCAGTCTTTGTTTAAGCAGCTAAAGTCCATGTTCTCAGGAACAGGGTGGCAGACCTGTGGAACTCACCCAAAGGTGGTATGGATTCAGGAAATGTGCACAGATCCACGTGGAGACTGAGCAAGCAGCTGGAAGAGAGTGGCTGGGGGTTGTATGTAAATGATAAGCCTAGCAAGCCCTTGGGTCAAAGTATGACAGAAACTGAAAAAGTGTTAGAGAAAAGAATCTTGTAGCCTTTGTCATGTCTGTGGGCCAGCAGTTGCACAAACTCATCTTCTGTTCTTTGCAATGGTTATTGCAACGGCCTTCAGACTGGTGGGAAGGTTGCCAAGCTACAGAAGCTTCTTCCCAGGACTTGTCCCTTCAAAGCTTGACTGAAGGCACAGCTTAAAACCCCTTCAGTTCCACTGAGTCTAGTGCCAGGTACCTTCCAAACCCTTGATAGCCCTATCTGCAAATCCTCTGGGTGCAGTCACAACCCCATATTAAGTCTTCACCTTACTTATAGCCACAGCTTTTTGGCTCCCAGGCTGTAATCTATAATGTACCTGTCTTGTGTATCTACTAATTTCTCAGATCACAGAATGGTAGGGGGTTGGAAGGAACCTCTGGAGATCTCGTCCAACCCCTCTGCTAGATGAGGTTGCACATGAATGTGTTCAGGTGGGTTTTGAAAGTCAACAGAGAAGGAGACTGTACAACCTCTCTGGGCAGCCAGTTCCACTGAAACCTCCTGTGCTCTAGTTTGTGCCAACTGCTCTTTGTCCTGTTGCTGGGTTCCACTGGAGAGAGCCCAGCTCCATCCTCATGACCCCACCCTTTATGCATTGATAAGCATTAGGAAGATATTCTCAGAGGAAAACTCTCTAGGCTAAAGAGCCCCAGGTTTCTCAGCCTCTCCTTGTCAGAGAGATCCTCCTGTACTCTCATCATCTTTGTGGTCCTCTGTTGGACTCTCTCCAGTAGTTCCCTGTCACTCTTGAACTGGGGATGCTGGAGCTGAACAGAGTACTCCAGATGCGGTCTCACAGGGCAGAGTAGAGGGGAATCTCCCTTGATCTGCTGGTCACACTCTTCTTAATGCACCCCAGGATACTGTTGGCCTTCTTGGCTGTAAGGGCACACTGCTGGCTCATGATTAACTTGTCCACCAGGACTCCAAGGTCCTTCTCCACAGAGCTGCTTCAGAGAAGGTCAACCCTTATCCTGTGCTGCTGCATGAGGTTATTCCTCCCCAGTGCAGGACTCCACACTTGCCCTTGTTGAGATTCATGAGCTTGAAGATCTGACATGATAAACTTTTATCAAAGAAAATGTGTGAACCGATTGCTTGTCCCCCTACTCACCACACCAATTGCCATGTGGAGAGACTTCTTGTTCCAGTGTGCTCCTGGCACTCGTTTTGTCCTGCAGAATCCTCCCTTCTGATCCAGCTGATCTGTCAACATCTTTAGAGGGGAATTCCCCAAACATGGAACTGTTTTAGGGGCTGCTGCTGGACTCTGATTTCCCCCAGCCGGAGCTTGAACGCCGCTGCTTCAGGGACCTGTTTAGGCCCCCTTTGACACTGTGCTGCATGATGGAAGCGGGCCAGCAGCGCCGTACCTTCATTGCGGGGACAGCGCCAACAAACGCACTACAGGCACGGGAGTCAGCAGGCAGCTCCGCGGCTCCACAGCCCCACACGTAACGGCACCGGCACGGCCTGTGCTCCATGACGGAAAACCGGACGCAGGTCGGGTAACGGCGCTCCGGCCCCGCCTGACCCAAATGGAGCGCGGCTGGTGTGGCAGCAGAGTGCCGGCGGCCGCTCAGGCCTGTCACAGAGCGGGCGCAGGAGGCGCAGCCCGGGCAGCGAAAGGCTGTGCCCGTCTGCACAGGCGCCTCACTCCGGCCGGGCCCTAGAGCGCTGATTGGCTGTTGGAGGAATCCAGAGGCGGTGCTGATTTGCTGCTCCCCGCAAGTCCTTCCTGCGTCCACTTCTGATTAGCTGGTTTGCTCTAGGGGCGGGACGTCGAGTCCTATTAGAGCCAAGTCCCCCGCGGTACCTGTGCTGCCGTGGAGTTGTGGACGAGTGAGGAGTCTGCTGTTGCCGCGGTGTGTCCAGACGGTCCTGCTCAGGTTCTGCCATGTGAGTGTCTGCCCGGCCGTGGGGCTGTGTGCAGCGGGAGAAAACGGGCTGGGGTTGGACCTGAAGGGCGCATAGTAGCAGCCACAGTTGCCTGTGGCTTCCCGCACCGCTGCCCGGGAGATCTCGGTTCCATAGCCTGTCCCCTGCCGAGGTCTCGTAGAGCGCCTGGTGTGTGAGTGGGTGATATTCGGCCTGGAGGTTGCTCTCCCGTCCGGGGCTCCCGCTGTGCTGTCTCTCCTGTTGGCGTGGCCCCGTCCCTCTCAGTCCTCTGGGGCGTTGCGGCAGGCTGCAAACCGCTTCCCCGTTACATATGTGCTGCCAAGCGGCTGTCTCCCTCCTCCCCGATCTTGGGGAGGCCGGCCACTACTGTACTCGCAGACCCTTCCCCCGCTCTGGCTGCTTTCCCCTGATGTCATCCTCTGGGGATGCCCTTGCTCCTGGTTTTTCCCCTGAGCTTGCCTGCTCCCGGTCCGGGGAAGATCCAGGGATGGTTCAGGCTCTTGGGCCTGTTGCCAGCACTGCCCCAGCCCAGGGGCACTGGGGTTCAGGTGGATTTGGGGAGATGGGGTGTCTGTGTGCATGTAGTTCCTCTCTCTTGAGCAGCTAACTGTTTGTATATGCATTTCCCTAGGTCTGACCCAGCTCAGCAACCGGCTTCTGCAGCCCCTGAAGGGGAAGCCCCTAGTGGGGGCCCCCCCGAGCCGCCCCCCAATCTGACCAGCAACCGTCGGCTGCAGCAGACAGAGGCCCAAGTGCAGGAGGTTGGTAACTCTGCCAGCCATGCTGGCTTCCTTTAGGCTGCCTGGACTGTTTTCCTGCTCTGCAGCAGCACTTTTCTTGGCACGCCTCTGTTGCTGAGGGTGGATGCTCTTGGTACGCCAGTGCCAGGAGTGCATTTAATATTCAATACGCAAAATGCGATGGCAGACCTGTAAAAGGAGGCCATAAAGAGATTGTTTTATGTTGAAAAGCTGCTTAATTCTAGATATGATTTGTAAGAAGCAGGCCTGTTAGATTTTCAGACCCTCAGACTGTGCATCTGTTACAGAAAACAGCTTGAGAAGAAGGACTTGGGGGTATCAGTTGACAGCAAACTCACCATAAACTAGCAATGGTCACTGGCAGCCCAGAAGGCTGCTGTGTGCTGGGCTGCACCCAAAGCAGGGAGAGCAGCAGCACAGGAAGGGGATTCTGCTCTGCTGAGACTCCACCTGCAGAACTCTGTCCAGTTCTGTTGCCCCCAGCATAAGAGGATGTGCAGCTGCTGGAACAGGTACAGAGGAGGCCACCGAGATGATCAGAGGGCTGGAAAACCTCCCCTGAGGGTACAGGCTGAGAGAGTTGGCGCTGTTCAGCCTGGAGAAGAGAAGGCTCCAGGCAGACCTAATTGCAGCCTTTCAGCACCCGAAGGGGGCCTACAAGAAAGCCAGGAAGGGACTTTTTACAAGGGCTTATATTGACAGGATGAGAGGGAATGGATTGAAGCTTAAGGAGGGCAGATTGAGGCTGGAGATGAGGAAGAAATTTTTTCCAGTGAGGGTGGTGAGACACTGGAACAGGTTTCCCCAGGAGGTCATGGATGTCCCCTCCCTGGAAGTGTTCAAGACCAGGCTGGATGAGGCCTTGAGCAACTTGGGTGAGTGGGAGGTGTCCTTGCACATGGCAGGGGGGTTGGAACTAGATGATCTTCAAGATCCCTTCCAGCCTAAACCATTCTATTGATCTATATAATAAGACGTATGGAAGTAAGCCTGTTAATCCCTGCCTGCTGCTTCAAGGGAGTATCTGTGTGCAGACCTGGTGTGAGGAACCTTGCCTGGCTTGCCAGGAGCAGTGTCTGTGGTGTAGCTGCTGACGTGCAGTGCCGCGGTTGTGCCTCGCAGAGGCAGCAGTACTCCCCGAGCGCCTGCTGTGGCTCTCGGGAGCGAGCATTGGTTTCATCAGCAGGAGTGCCTTAAGCTTGTTGGGAGTTAAGAGCTTTTAAAACCAGGCTCAAGTCTAGGATTTTTTTGTTTTCTTCCCCACTTGAAAGCTGTTTCTTGCCTTTTTTGTTTCTAGGGTCTTCACTTGTTAGTATCTCGGTGGTAGGCAGTGGCCAAGTGACCTCTCTGTCAGCTCTCTGTACCAATACAAGCATTGCTGCTGTCCTTCTCGCTGCAGGTGGTTGATTTAATGCGTGTAAATGTAGACAAGGTGCTGGAACGAGACCAGATACTGTCACAGCTAGATGACCGGGCTGATGCACTTCAGGCTGGTGCCTCACAGTTTGAAAGTAGTGCAGCAAAACTCAAAAGGAAGTATTGGTGGAAGAACTGCAAGGTGAGTTCCCTAGTGTCATAACCCCCTTCACTAGAAGGAAACCGAACTAGTCCTCTCCCGTAGGGCTTGGAGAGGGTAGTTTGGTCTCAGTAATGGTTTCAAATGCTTAGGATTCTTTCACTGTGGAAAGACTTTGAGGCCTTGGCTGTCCTACCTTTCAGGATCTGGCATGTGTTCCCTGGCTGGCAGGGAAGGTGTGCACTTGTCAGTCTGTTCTAAGTATTACTGCTTGACAATCTCTCTTTCCAGATGATGATCATGATGGGAGTGATTGGTGCCATTGTGGTGATGGTGATTGCAAGTAAGTACTGAAAAGCCCAGGATCAAGGGTGAAGAAGCACTAACTAGAGTACTTTAAACTCTTCTTTTTTGTTTTGAGATCTTGGAGGGTCTTGGTTGCCTAAGTAATAACTTCAGTTGTTGGGGAAGGGAGGCAGTGGTGGTGGCTGGAGATCCCACACTTACTGTGGCCACAGTATGCTTTACATACTGACAGAAGGAATTGGGGGTGGCCATCACGGTAGAAATGAGAAATTTCTGTCTGCCAGGTCAAGTAAACATGTAAGTATGAGGGGCATTTACCTTTGAGTGGGTGGGTTGGCAAGCCTGTTCCCTGCTGGGGGGTTTGGAGACCTTTGGTGTAACTTGCCCTTTTGTTCTTTCCTTTTTTTTCCTTATTGCTTTGTCTCCAGTCTACTTTTTTACTTGAATGTAGCTCCTTCAATCTGCCTGTCACCTTGCCTGTTTCCTTTTGTCCCTGGATCTTTCTTTCCCTTTCACCTAGCTTCTTCATTTCTTTCTATATTTGTTTTAGTTTGTCTAGAACTCTGAAGCACTCTACTTAACACGGTTAGATTCTTCAACAGCTGCTGCAGCTTTAGGCAGGGTCATCTGAGTTGAGAGGAAAGGGAAGTAGAGGAAGAGCAGGTAGCTATTGCTGCTGCTTTTCTGCAAGGAATTTTTACAGGTTGATTTCATGGGAGCTTGTCAAATGATGCCTGGGTGAATTCTAAGAAAATAAGAATGCCTTAAAACAGTGCCTTTGGGAATGAAGGACTCGAGCATGTGAGATCCTTTAGTGTTCTGCCTAAAAGGAGGGGCAAGCATGGCTTGAGCTTTTCACTGAGCTGCTGAAATAAAGGCAGGTTTGTGCTGCTCAGTTGCTGCAAGCCATCTGACTAAGCTGGAAGTACTGATGTAGATTCCTCTAGTCATGGAGAGGTGAGCACTTCAGTTATTTTATTTTCTGCTTGTCCTGATTTTCAGTGGACTTGCTGTCTGAATGTGGCCATTTTGGTTACATTAAAGGAGAACCTACATGATTACCTCAGTCAAGTGCAACAGAGTAAACACAGTGAAGTGCAATTTTGCTGCTGTCTAAAAGGCAGTGTTGGGAGTGAAACCTCCTGCCAGAAGGAACAAAAGAACAACAGTGAAGAATCTGGTGGTGGGGGGGGGTACTGTCAAATATTCCTTTCATCTATGCAGCCACAAGCCAGGATCCTGTGGCTTTTTACTGTCTTGTAGCTTTCTGTGAGTCTTTTAGGGTAGTGGTGAAATGGGAATGGAGGTTTTGCTTTTGTGTTAGTGGACTGAATGTCAAAAGAAGTCTACTGCAGAGCAGATGCAGGTGAAGGAGATTGGAGGTATTCCAGATAATCCAGTGAGTGGCTTGGTCAGTTTCAAGAATACCTTTCCTCTTTCTGTTGCCACAAAGCCCTAACCTTCAGTAGGAGTTAGAAAATACTTGGAATGGTTAGCTAGAGATTCAAATGGGTATTGCAAAGCAACAGCAGACGTCCCAGTTTAGCTCACCAGAGATCGTGCCTGTCACACTGAAATCCTCCTTGCCA
This sequence comes from Melanerpes formicivorus, assembly GCF_026170545.1. NCBI lineage: Eukaryota > Metazoa > Chordata > Aves > Piciformes > Picidae > Melanerpes > Melanerpes formicivorus. Next base: position 10,000,560 of record NW_027142360.1, on the reverse strand, counting down.
TGGGCTCTCTTCAGTTTGGTGGTCTCCACTGGAAGGAAACTTGCAGTCTGGAATGCTGTGGCTTTCTGTAAGCAAGGCCCTTGTTCTTCTCTTGTCAGAAATAAGTTATCAGCTGCTTGAATGTGGTGTCACACATGAGGCTAAATGAGCTGCCCTGCCCCTCAGTTTCTGCAGAGTTTTGAGGGATGTGCATCTTGGTTTGATTTTTTTTTTGGGGGGGTTGTTGGGTTTTGTGTGTTTTGGCTGGGTTTTTTTTGGGGGGGAGAAGGGGCAGGAGGAGTGGTGGTTGGTTGGTTCTTTCACAAGCTGAGATGTAGCCTGTAAGTAGACTGGCAAGAGGGCACTCCTTTAAGATCCTCCCTGGTTCTAGAATACACTAAAATCTGTCTAGGCCTAAGGGGGATGTGGGGAGGCAGGGGAGAACATCACTGGAGTTCACAGATGGGAGTGAAAGTATGACAGATGAGAGGAGCAGATGCTTTTTGTTTCACTGGGTGTGCTGGGGAATGCCCCCTCAGGGCATCTGGGAAGGGGCTAGGTTTTGCACACCGACTTCCATGCCCCGGCATTTCATTTGCGCTGAGTTCATCTCCCTGCAATTCCATCCCTCTCCACCTTGGGTGAGGGCAGATGAAGATTTGGAGTGAAGCAGCCCTCGTTCCCTCAGCACTTCCCTAATTCCTTGTGGAACTGATGTGATGGATGGTCAGAAATGCATCTACTGAAGAGGAGCCAGGGCCTGCTTGTCCTACTTACTGCTGTCATTTTAGGGGGTGGGCATGCAAGCTTGAGACCAGCAATTCTCTTGAACTCTTCTAAACAAGCCTTTGGTGCACCATTACTCCTGTTCTTCTGGGAACAGAGGTCTGCTATGCTAACTCTTCCATTTCTTTCTCTTAGATGTTGTATGTTGCCTTTTCTGCTTCCTTTCCCCTTATTTGTGTCTCTCTGCATGGGCAAAAAAAATCACCAAGGCCTCCTCTGAGTAAAAGCAAGGGACTCTGTCCACAGTATTACAGCCATTCATGCAGTTTATTTCTTCCCTCTATAAACACAACTGTTATCTCTTGGCATGTTACGGCTCCTGTACTTTAGATGGTCTCTAAGAAACACAATTCACCACCTTTATGGAGTCTGTCTGGTCTGTCAGTGGGTGGGGAGGGGTTGGGATACCAAACAGCTGAAGTTCTGGCTGTCCAAACCAGTGGCTGGTCTTCCACTGCAATGATAGTTGCAGCTGCACTGCAGCACCCTGCTGGACTGGCTGTCTGCTAAGTCTGTAATAAGAAAGAAGCAGCAGCTTGGGGGGAAGAGGCTGCCCAAGTCTACTCTACTTCCAACTGCCATGTAATACAGGGAGAGAGAGTGCCCAGAAGGGTGTCTTACTGGTAGCTCTAGTTCCTCAGGCTGTGCTGCCTTTGGGGTTCAGTAGCCTAGCCTGAGATAATTAAACCCAGGAAATACTTCTCCAGAGGTGTTGGTTCAGGATCCAAATGAAACCCTTGAAGAGTAGGATGCTGTTGACAGCATATTTTGGAACACAGGTGGAATAAAGCTGAGAGTGCCCTTGTTCTGCTCAGCCTGTTCTTCTCCAGACTGACCAGCCCCAGCTCTTTGTCTTGCTTCAGAGCAGAAATGTTCCAGTTCCCCAATCATTCTTGTAGCTCTCCAGCAGAACCCTGTCTCTCTTGAACTGGGGAGCCTCAAACTGGACACTATTTCACCTGTGGGCTCACTAGTGCAGAGGAAGAGGAGGAGAATCTCAGACTCAATAAGGAACAAGTCTCCAGTCACAAATATTATTGAAGCCAGGTGTCATGTGAGGGGCAGGTGAAGGGCCAGGGTATCATTGCCCAGGGGTTTCTTTGTTCAGCTGGGAGCCCTTTCCAGAGGTTCCCTGTCTGAGGTGACCCTGCTGCTGTGACACTCTGCCTGGGAAACCCAGGAGTGGAACTGAGGAGCTCACTGCCCCTGGACAGTAGGTGAGGGAATTTGGAATAAAAATGCTGAAACTGTGAAATCTTGGTGATCTAAAGGATGAACACATGGGGACCTTTGGCCATAAACACATCCCTTAGCCCTAAACATGCACTCTTCTAGACATAAGCACACCTGGGTCTAGGAGTGAATCCAGCCACCCCTGGACTCCTCCCATAAGGAGTTCAGAAAGCAAGGGGAGTCCACTATGAACCTCATGACTCAAGGGGAGAGTCTCCTTTACCTTTCCACAACTCCAATCTCCATGCAAACCATTCCAAATCAATTCTAACTTTGTGATTTCCTTGTCTCATTCCTCCCTGCAGTCAGCAATAGTGAACTTTGCCACTGAACTCTACATGACACTTCTACAAGTTCTTTTAGGCATCTATAAAACACTCACCCATGACCCACCTGCCAAACCTCCTTCTTCAAGGTGAGACCAGAACTGTGGTGGCATCCTTGTTGCAGGGAAAAAAAGGCATGTGTGGGTATGCCCATGCAAGGAGTATGAGGAACCAAGTGGATATCGCTCCCATCTGTACACTAGGATCAGCACCAGACTCGGTCAAGTTAGACAATGCTTGGGTTCAATGATCTTCAAGGTCTTTTCCAACCATAATTATTCTGATTCTATAGCTCATCCCTGATGATCCCCAAAGCAACAGCATTTTCTGAGACCAAAGGATTCACCTACAGTAGTGAAAGCAATAAACACCAGCAAACCACAGTGCAGCCTTTTGCTATGGTCCAGGTAGAACACCCCAGAAAGAAGAAAATGCATGTCCCATAGGGAAAGTGCAGCCTCTGCTCTTGCTGTGGAGTAGCCCAGTGCCTCCCTCACTCGTGTTCTACCACACCATCCCTGCTCAGCCCGCGTGGTTCCAGGCTGTTGTAGGAGGGCAGCACGGTCACCACAGCCTCGACAGTGAAGCGGTGAGGGGCACCGGGAGGGGGCGCCTCGGAGCAGCAAGCGGCGTTACCGTGACCGGCCTGCGGGGGTCCCAGTGTAGAGAGCTGCTGCCGGGAACGGAACCAGCGCAGGGCCAAGATGAAGGTGATGACGATGAAATCCAGAATCAGTTCTGCCAGCTCCATCACAGACAGCACAGAAGATCCAAACCACAGGCTCCACTGGTTCCCAAGCTGGGACAGCAAAGTCACTACCTGCAAGAGATGGAGAGAGAACAGCCCTTATCTGAGCCTTTTGACTCCCTGCCTGCTTCCACCAGCAGTGCATGGTGCTGGGGGGGTCCTTGCACCCTAACATAGGAAAAGAGAGTTGACAGCTGTCAATGCTGCTGTAACAAACACCTGCCAGTATGGAGAGCATTTAGTGGTGAGCTTGGCAGTGATGGGTTGACCATTGGACTTGACCTTTGAGGTCTTTTCCAACCTTTATGATTCTATCATGGGGGAATGATAGAGAGGCTAGAGAGGTCACAACAGTAAAATGTGTACCGTGAAGGCTGGAGACTCCCCATTGGTCTTGTAATTCCACTCCTCAAAAAAGATATTCACTTTGGCAACTCCATTCCTGTAAAGAAAAGAGAGGGGCTCAGGAACCCCAAATTCTCAATCCCCACATTTCTTCACTACATATAATTGTCTCCTCTGTCCCCTCTGCCCCTCATCCTCTTCCCGCATACGCCATCCAGAGCCCTTTCTCCATCTCCACAGTTCCCTTGTTCTGCATTAAACACACTCTGCTCCTTACAGTGCATTTCTGAGACTGCACTGTGAAACCCAATCACAGAACGTTAGAGGCTGGAAGGGACCTCCAAAGATCACCCAGTCCAACCTCCTGCCAGAGCAGGATCACCTAGAGTAGGTCACACAGGAACACATCCAGGTGGGTTTGGAATGCTTCCACAGACAGACACACAATGTATTGGCTAAGTACAAGCTCCTTCCTCTTCTGTTAATCTTAACTCTGACCCCCCCAGACACACCCATGCCACTGGGATAGTTCCTGCTTTGGACATCAACTCTGTTTAAAGGCTCTCACCTCTTGGATGTGATGTTGTACTTGTTCTGTTTTGAAAGCACATAAAACACCCAGTCCTGAAATGACAGTGTGATAAATTGTGTTACACGATCACAGCCATCTCCTGTAGGTTTAGTACTCGTTCAGAAAGGACCAAGTGGGAGAGCTGAGCACTGCTGGGGGAGCCAGGACACCCTCTCCTTACCTCTGAGACAGCAGAAGGCCAGTGAGAGTACCCAGCCGATAGCTGGTATTGTGTCATTCTGGAATACAAAAGCCCAAGGCCAGGTTAGCTGTGGAAGCTGTAGGAGGTACAATGCTAGGTGTCTCAAGCAGTGAATGCTTTCCAACACCTCTGGGAATCAAGCATTTCCAGCCTGCTTGGCTTGACTGATGACCAAACTTACTTGCAAGGCTTCCTGCACTTGTGGAAACAGCGCAGCACGTCAGCTTTGAATTCAGCCAGGAGTTTGTAATAGCAGTAGCCTGAGCAGCAGGGAAAGGAAATCCAGGTAAGCTCATGGTAACTGCATACAAAAGGTGATGTGATGAGGAATCCAGAGAAGGTTTCCTTCCACAAGCTTATGGGAACTAACCAGTCAAGACAAGAATGTCTCTCTCATGGCTCACACCAGGAAGCTCATTGAAGACAATGAGATGTACTGAGACATGAGGTAGACCGAACAGGTTCAGGTGGGTATAAGCTTTATTATTCCTCCTGTTCACAGATTGCATTGGGTTGGAAAGGACCCTCATAAGTCACCTTGTCCAACCCCCCTGCACTCAGCAGGGACACTTCCAACTAGATCAGGCTGCCCAGGGCCACATCAAGTCTGACCTCGAATGTCTCCAGAGATGAGGCCTCAGGCACATCCCTGGGCAGCTTGTTCCAGTGTTTCACCACTCTCATTGTAAAGAACTTTTGCCTGATGTCCAACCTAAATCTACCCTGCTCCAGTTTCAAACCATGACTCCTTGTCCTATCACTCCAAGCCCTTCTAACCAGTCCCTCCCCAGCCTTCCTGCAGGCCTCCTTCAGATATTGAAATGGAGCTCTAAGGTCTCCCTGCTGCCTTCCCCAGGCTGCACAGCCCAAATTCATTCAGCCTATCTTCACAGGAAAGATGTTCCAGCCCTCTGAGGGCTTACCCCAGGACTTACCCCAGGCTACGTGCTTTGTGTAGTCACAGTACTTTGCTCCAGCAGGTAAGGGGTAGAAGTAATAAGCACAACCACAGCGCTCTACCATGTTGAGCTGAAAGCAGGAACGAATGCAGACCTGGGAGGCAAATGACACGGAAAAGGCTGAACAAGGGAACCAAGCCCTCTGCAGCCTGCATCCCATCATACTGTTAACAGAGTCCATGGACAAGCAGGGCTGCTAGGGAACTGAAGGGAAGAAGAAGAGAAAGGAGAAAGATAACAAGGTGAGCATGAGTGACCTGCTCTGTGTAGCGGGAGGAGTAGAGGTTTTGCACTGGCACATCGCTGCCATCCTCGGTGCAGTCGCTGTAGCTGCCCCCCAGGCGCACGGTCATCTCCTGCAACACACAACAACTGGCACTGTGCTCTTCTCTTTCCACCCCTCCAGGCCACACACATTGCTTGGCCAGCAGTGCCTGCCTTCATCAGGCCATCAGCTCCCCCTACTTCCCTTCATCTCATTGTTCACTGATAAACTGCAGCCGAACTCCAGCAAGCTGCTCTTCCTCCCCTCCCTTCTCTCCATGACATTAATTCCCTCCCTTAGCCACACACGGGGCCCTATCACACACATCACGCTGAACCTCCCCCACAACTTCGCCTCCACCACGTGCACAGCTCTTCCCCCTGCTGCTTCCTCACCTTTTTCATGCTAATGGAGGTCTCAATCCCCGGGCGCACGTTGAAGCCCCCATCATCCATGAATGCTGGCTCGTTCTGATCATGGACCATGACCCTGGCTCCTGTCACCGTGGACAGCAGAGGGATGAAATCGTTCTGTTCAGTGCGCACCACCAGAGACAGCCCTGAGGAAATGTCAGAGAGCAAGGGAGGTCATGGCCAGTTGTTACACAGGAGAGAGAGCAGAATGGTCACAAATAAGTCCCTAAGGGGTAAAGGAAGAGAAATATCAACCAGAGCTGCACCAAAACTAGGCAGCATTGGAGGGTGGGCAAAGAAAGGGAGGCCAGGGACCAAGCTTGAGGCTCCAGCAGAGGCCAAAAGAAAACTGGAATACTTCACTGTGCCTTAGAAAAAACAGAACTGGGAACAGAGAGATTTCATGGAAAGACTCAGACACAGATGGGATAAAAAGCCTGAAGCCCTAGAGAGGTCTCAGTGGGGGTTGTGAACACAAACAGGTCAGCTGCTGGAAACAGGAAAACAGGGAAGGAGTATATGAAGTCCAGACTCTCAGGAGTACAGCACTACAGCATAACAGAGGACATCAAGAAGGGCCTGCACGGGTCCAGAGGGAACAGTGGATACAAGGATCAGGCACAGATGGGAGAGAGTTCAGTGGGGTAGCAGTGATGGACAGTCACATTCATGAGACAACCCATCTCTAAGTGGATGAAAACAGAACTTGGGTGAGAGTGAGCAGGGCTGCAATCTGGTACTACAAGTACTAGGCACAGCGGGATGCCCAGTCTCCCGGAGTAAACAGTTGAGCTATTGTCCTTACTCACCAAGGAGTACTTCTCACCTACCATTATTGATGCCTGGCAGTGAAGATGTCCACACGCTGCTGCTGTTGTCATTAAATGTATAGCAATTCCCATACAAGGGGTGGTGGAAGTGGGTGTAATTCCTGAGAGGGAAACACAAACATTGAGATGGGGTGAGAACTGCTGTGAGACCAAAGGGAAGGCTTTCTGAAAGGAGACAACTCTGTTCTCCACCTGCAGAGACAGAGGCTTACAGCAGGTGGGCAGGTTTTGTTGTGTCAACTTGTCCAAGTAGGGAAAAGCAATTACAACGTGCTGTAAAAATCTGTCCTGGAGCTGGACAAGCTTTGACACCAGGTTTTTCATACTGCTGAATCCGGAGAACCCAAATGGGTTTTAGCAGTACTAGCAAACTCTTAGCTCTTCCTAACCCTTTTCCTCCCTTGCTGATGGGTTTCATTCCACTACCACTTTGAGGCTTTTTGACCAAAAATGGCAGAAGTGGGATTAACTGCGGTTTTGTAACAACTCTCTCTCCTCCTCCTGTGTGTGAGCTGTTCTGTACCCTTTCACCACTGCAGAGCATAGAATGAAGACGTTTACATTGCACATCACCAACCACTCCACTGCATTTATGTGAAACACAAGGAGGGACCAGCATCCAAGGTCCATAGCTTCAAGTCACAGAAACTGTGACCCTGGTGAACAGAACCCACAGGATATGTTAAGAACAAGTTCTTTACCACGAGGGTGGTGGAACACTGCACCAGGTTGCCCAGGGAGGGAGTTGAGGCCCCATCCCCAGAAATATTCAAGGTCAGGCTGGAGAAGGCTCTGGGCAAGCTGATCTAGTGGAGGATGTCCCTGCTGACTGCAGAGGGGTTGGACTGGATGACTTTTGGAGGTCCCTTCCAACCCAACCCATTCTATGAAAGCCTCAAGAAGCAATCTGAGACAATGGGAACTGAAGAGAGAACCACCCAAAGTTGGTAAAGTGGTTCTCTAACGTGGGTTTCTTGGCTTGCCTTGGACCCAGGCACAAAACAGGGCTGTTGTCAGAGAGCCTCAGCAGGACATTTCCACCACTTACGCCTTATCACAGGTTGCTTCATTGAAGCGGCAGGAATAGATGAAATTCTCAAAGTCAGACTCATCCAGGGCTTTTGCATCAGGCATCTGTGCCAGGATGTTGATGTAGTGGAAGCTATACCACTCCCGCACAGCATCCACCCCTGAGGAGTATGCCTGGTGGAAGCAGTCCTTGTTGTTTTCACTGCACTGTTAAAGGAAGAAGGAGAAAACCACATCAGGGAAGTCATGTCTGGGAGGTGAGGCTGTGCCTGTGCATCAGCTGTGCTCCCTCAGCATGGGCACAGATCAACCTGAGGGAGTTGAGAGCTTCACAGGGCTCCTGTGCTCTACCAAAAGAGGGATGGGGAAAAGCAGAAACAGGGGAGCTTCCCCACAGATGGGAAACACCACATGAATGAGCAAGCGTGAGTAAACCCAGAAGGGCAGCAGTGGTGTGCAGTGTGATCTACTTCATGTAAATTCTACTTTAAATTCTTGGTGGAGAGCCCTTTCTTCATGGTGTCCATTGAAAAGCCATTTGTGATCTGGTGGGAACTCCAGTTAACTGGCAGGCCATTAGCTTCAGTCGTTCAGTGCCTTTTTAACTGCAGACACAGATGCCCTCAGGCAAAGAAGCTGCAACCTACGAGCAAATGTGACCATGGTCATTTCACATGGCCCACAGTCATCCAATACTTTCCCCCCTGCTATTATTGATCAACATCGTGGTTAACGTTAATAAATGCCTTTCCAAAGGCAGATGCAAGACTGGTGTAGCCTTCAGGAAAGTTTCCCAGTGCTACCCAGGAAAACAGAGGCACTGATGTGGACAAGTCTCCTGGGGCCCGCGTGGACAGGGACAGGACCTGGGGAGTAGGATTACACTGGGAAAAGGCTTCAGCTCTACCTTCATCTGTCATTAGAAAAAAGCCAGGACAGACTAATCACACTTCTACATAGAAAAAGGCATGTCAGAGGTGTAATAAGATAGAAGTAGCTAGGCAGAGGCCAGAATGGGTAGGACCCAAGATATCTAGCGACCTCACCAGAACAAAGCCAATTTTCCAGTCATTCTTGTCCACCGAGGGGCTGTTCTCTGGCATGTTGACAAAGTTATCCCTCTTCTGCCTCCGCAGGGGGTGGCGCTGCACTTGACGGAGCAGGCTCCTGGAGCTGCGCTTCTGCGCGGCTGGCTCGGACCAGTCGCTTCGTGACAGAGACATGTTGTAGTCATAAAGGTCTAGCAGCGTCTGATGGGTGATTTGGTCCAGCTCATCCAGCTTCTTCCGGATGGCACTGTACCTGTACAAGGAGAAGAGGCTTCAGGTTTAGGGCTGGATGCACACAAACAGCTCATTAAGAGATGAGGCAAATAAAGATTTACTGGGGTGATTCAGCACATTCCTGCTGCCAGCTGAAACTCCAACCACTTGCTGGAGGCTATGATCCTTGTAGGACAAAAGTAAACCCATCGGCTTTTGTCCTACAGTGCAACTTGCTAACATACACCACCAAGAGGAGCTGCTAAACGAACATGCCTTACTCTGAATGCCCAGCAGCATCAGCGGCCAGCAGCCGCAGGGAGACCTCCTCCCTCTATACAGTTCCCTAAAAGGGAGGTGGTAATGAGATGGGTGTTGGTCTCTTCTCCCAAGTAACAAGTGATAGCACAAATGGAAAGGGCCTCAAATTACACCAGGGCAGGTTTTGGTTTGCTATTAGAAGGTACTTCCTTCATTGAAAGGGTTCTCAAACACTGAAGCAGTTTCCCAGGGAGGTGGTTGAATCCCATGCCTGGGGGCGTTACAAAGAGGCAAAGATATGGCACTGAGGGGCTGAGCACCAGCCTTGGTCGAGTAAGACAATGGTTGGACTGGATGATCTTACAGGTTTTTCCCAACCTCAATGATTCCATGGTTCTAGCTCTGGGAGTCTATTTCTTACCTGTATGGATTGAGGGTGCAGAGAGTCACAGCTGGGAAAGTCAGCCTGTCAGAGTTGAGGTTGAGGTTGAGATTGACAGGGTAACTGAAGTACTCTCTGTAGAGGATTCCAAACTGCCAGTACATTAAGCCGAAGGTGAGAAAGAAAAGGACGGACCAGAAGGCTGTCTTCATCTTATTCTTTTTGGAACACACCAGGCGGATGGCCCCGTGGATGGTTGTGTTGCTGCAGAAAAACTGGAAGAGCTCCTGGTAGGAACTGTAGAACTCGATCAGACCCTCCTGCTGTTCCTCTTCTTGCTTCCATTGCCTTGTTTTGTCCTCTTCTGGCATCTTCACAGACCCATCCTACAACACAAACTCAGAATTAGGCAGCAGCTCTATGGAACTCCAGCTCCCAGAAGCCGTCCCCGGCTTCCCAAATCCATGTTATTTCTTCCTCCTCCCCGACTCCCTCCCCCGGGGTGCTGATGCCCAGCCATCCACGCACTGCTGCCTCCCTCCACCCCACCGAGCAGCCCCCGCTGCCCTTCCACAAGCTGTACCCCCGGGCCCACCGCCCCCCTCTCCCGGCCGAGGCCGCGGGACTGACCCCAGGCTCCGTGCCCATGGCGTGCGGCGGCTGCTCGGCCCGGGGCCGGTGTGCTCTCCCCGAGCGCTGCCGCCTCTCCCGCTGCCTCCCCGACTGGGCTAGGACCGGTTCCTTTCCAGTTCGAACCAGCACCTCGCCCGGCTCCTGCCCTGTCAGCCTCGCCCCTCCTTCCTGCTCCTGCCTCTTCCCCCCGGGCGCTGCTCCCAGGGATGAAAAGCCCTCTCGAGCCTCTCAGGTGACGGCGGCCGGGGCCGCGCCGGGGCGGTGACCTTGGCGGTGCCGGCGGGGGGTCAAGGCGCGGCCGCCCGGCTCCCGGCGGGCAGCAGGCCCCAGGCCGCTCCTCCCTGAGAGGAGCCCTGCCCCAGGCAGGTAGGGCTGCGGAACAGCCTGTCCCTCCTCCTCCTCCTCCCACCCCTCCACCCCCGCGGGGAGGCAGCGTCCCAGCCAGCAGAGGTGATGCAGAAAGAAAAGTTGGCAGCTCTTCGAATCACGGAATCCATAGTTTGGGTTGGAAAACACCTTTCAGCTTCTCGTGTCAAACCATTCTCTAACTCTACTCAAGGCTGGTGCTAAACCTTGTCTCTCAGCACCACAACTCTGCTCTTTTAAACACCTCCAGGCATGGGGATACAACCACTTCCCGGCATGGGGATACAACCACCTCCCTGGGGAGCCTGCTCCAGTGGTTGAGAACCCTTTAAGTAAAAAGTTTCTCCTAACATCGAATCTAAGCCTTCCCTGGTGCAACTCGAGGCTATTTCCTCTTGTCCTATCTCAAGGACAGCTGGAGGCTGGCTGGCTGGGACCTTCTTTGCCATGGTTATGGATTGGGGTGCACACACTCTGACAGTAAGGGTTCCTATGTGGCTTTAATCGTCAAATTGTGCTTTTCAAGGGGAAAAAACTGAGGCAGATGGCAAAGTTTGGGTGAGTTTTGCACAAGGGATGGGCTGAGGCAGACTGGCTGTGCATGAGGTAGCATCACTCCTGCTGGTTTATTAACTAGAGAAATCTTCCATCTCCAGAAATACCTGGCTCAACCATGAGCCATATCCCAGAGCACATTGCTCTGCTCCATGCCTGGGATATCAAGGCTTTCATTACCTAAAGCCTTGCAGCTTCTCCTCACAACCACAGGCAGATGTGACCAGGAGTCCTTAACACCCCCTTGCCACTGTAAGAGTGGAACTTCTTTCCCAATTCTTTCTCCAAAGAATTTTCTCTCAACCTAGCTGTCTCTGGGGTTTCCACTTCTTTCTTTCTTTTAGGCATTGCTTCCTCCTGATCAGTCCTTGTTCAGAGTTACGTATTGAATTTTGATCCTGTATTTGACTTACAGTGGTTTGGTTAGTGACGCAAAACACACAGCCACTTTTCCCTCTTCATGTTGCAAAACACCAGGCAGGAGACGTTGGAGGCCAGCAGTTAAAGGATGGTATGACAGCAGCAGCCTTCTGACAGCTGCTTGTTACAAACCTACATCCAGAACCTTAGAATCACAGCATCACAGAATAACCTGGGTTGGAAGGGACCTCCAAAGATCATCTAGCCCTACATCCCTGCAGTCAGCCAGCACATCATAGTATCAGTCAGGGTTGGAAGGGACCACAAGGATCATCTAGTTCCAACCCCACTGCCATGGGCAGGGACACCCCAAACTAGATCAGCCTGGCCAGAGCCTCATCCAGCCTGGGCTTAAACACCTCCAGGGACAGGGCCTCGACCACCTCCCTGGACAACCCATTCCAGGGCTTCACCACTCTCATGGTGAGGAACCTCCTCCTCACATCCAGCCTGAATCTCTCCACCTCCAGCTTCATTCCATTCCCCCTAGTCCTATCACTACCTGAGATCCTGAAAAGTCCTCCACTAGATCACTGTTTTACTTCACCTCTAACAACAATCTGAGTCCAAGCTGCTGCAAAGACCACTCTCCGTCAGGAGCTTGTTACTAGGTCCTCCTGTTTTGAAACGGGAAGCACCTGTTGTTCCAAGCAGTGCTTCTGTGTGTTATATCTGCACAAGCTGAATGCATGATTGGTTTTTACTGCTCCTGAACAACCCTGAGTAAACATGAATCACTTTTTATGGCATCAAATTTGAAATGTTTCCTTACCAGCCCATGCCTATTATCTGCCCGGGCAGGAATGTGATAATGAGCTGTAGTGAGCTGCTACCGTGGTGGGAAAGAAACAGACAAGTCCTTCCTGGTCTGGTATGGACTCCAAGTGCAACAAATCAGACACGTTTTTGAAGGATGGGTTTCGTTCTTTTGTATACCCATCTATGCAATCATGATTCCCTTCTGCTGCCAGGAAGAACCCAGAGGTTATTTCTGGGTTAGCTGCAGATGATTTTCTGCATTAAAAGCAGCAACCCAAACAGTCAAGGAAAATCAGCATGGATGGTGCTAGAAGTTTAACCAAAAGGGCACCAGCCTAGTGTCTGATAAAGGTGGGGAGATGTGAGGCTACAACTTTGCACTGCTGAGGCTCTTCAGCAGCGAGTTACTTACCCCTCGCTAAAGGCAGAGGTAGTGACCTCTTGCAGGACCCCGACTCCTAAAAAGATTTAATGTCTCGAAACTGCGTGGTGATAACATTGTAACCTGGGGTGTGGAGTGAAAAGCGTCTTCCTGGAGGGGGGAGGTGTGGCATTCAGCAAGGACCCTGCTCCCCCTGCCCTGAGGGGAGGACTGCTCCTTAAAGGAAGTTAAGAGCAATGGGAAGAGGTAAGTTCTGTGTTTTCCCCCGAGTTAACTTCTTCATTGTGTGACTCCACATTCTGATCAGTGTACATGTGCCAAAGAAGACCTCACTGGATCTGCACCCACCCAAGGTCTGCACTGGTCCTGCAAGACATTGCTAGAATGGTGGTGGTGCTCTCTCTCTTTTACCTTTTTTCCTCTCATAGAATAGAATAGAATAGAATAGAATAGAATAGAATAGAATAGAATAGAATAGAATAGAATAGAATAGACCAGACCAGGTTGGAAGAGACCTTCAAGATCATCGTGTCCAACCCATCAACCAATCCAATCCACCCAAACAACTAACCCATGGCACCAAGCACCCCATCAAGTCTCCTCCTGAACACCTCCAATGACGGCGGCTCCACCACCTCCCCGGGCAGTCCATTCCAATGGGCAATCACTCTTTCTGTATAGAACTTCTTCCTAACATCCAACCTGAACCTCCCCTGGTGCAGCCTGAGACTGTGTCCTCTTGTTCTGGTACTGGGTGCCTGGGAGAAGAGACCATCATCCGCCTGTCTACAACCTCCCTTCAGGTAGTTGTAGAGAGTGATAAGGTCACCCCTGAGTCTCTTCTTTTCCAGGCTGAGCAATCCCAGCTCCCTCAGTCTTTCCTGATAGGGCTTGTGCTCCAAACCCCTCACCAACTTCGTTGCCCTTCTCTGGACTCGTTCCAGCAAGTCAACCTCCTTCCTAAACTGAGGGGCCCAGAACTGGACACAGGACTCGAGGTGTGGCCTAACCAGTGCAGTGTACAGGGGCAGAATGGCCTAGGTTGGAAGGGACCTTAGAGCTCATCCACTCCAACCTTCCTGCCATGGGCAGGGAAGGCTCTCCGCTAGTCCTGGTTGCTCAAGGCCTCTTCTTTCTTCTCTCCTTGATTAATTATCTCCATTAATTCTTCCTGTTATATCTTTCCTCCTTCTCTTTAACAAACTTTCAGAGCTTTCCCAGCTGATACATAACCTTTTTGTTGTAATTCCTACTGGAGCAATTGTAAGGATCTTTGGGTCCTGGGCTTTTCTGGGCCCTGGCACCTCTAAAGAAGATCATTATTAAAAAGTCATCAGGAATCTGCAAATCAATATAATGGGCTGGTGAATAATCTCCTTTGCTGCTGCTGGAACGTGCCAGGCAGCAGTGGTGCCTGCCCCAAAAATTACCAGTGATGCAACAACACAGATTCACAGAAAGGTTTAGGTTGGAAGGGACCTTATAGATCACCCAGCTCCAACCCCCTTCAGATATTGAAGTCTAGCTCTAAGGTCTCCCCAGAGCCTTCTCTTCTCCTGGCTGAACAGCCCCTACTCTCTCAGCCTGTCCCCTCAGGATCACTCAGCCAGATGATCAGCTCCTCAGTTACTGATCTCAGTCTGGTCCCATTGCAGTAGGACTGACGGCAGGAAATGGCCAGATGAAAGCTCCCACCCGCTGGCAAGGCTAAGCCGAGACCAGTGCCTGCCTGGAGGCTGTGTGCTGCTCAGGCTGAAACAAGAAAAGCTACAAGACTGGGTGTCAGACCCAGAGAGTTCTCTGGCTGCTTTGTCCTGTAGGGCAATTAATAAGTGGTGTGATCAAGATGGAGCCTCCTTGAGGTTCCCACACACACTTCCCTGCTCTCCCCAGATGAAATCTTTATTTTCCTCATTCCAGCCCTAACAATATAACTATTATCACAACCACCTGACTCCCCACCCCTTTTGTGAGCTCTCCTGCGTGTTCCTGGAAACTGGAGGCAGATGCAACCACTTCAGACCAGCTTTATTTCTGACACCTGCTGCTCCTCAGCCAAAAGAGATCACAGAGTTGGTCTAGTCACCCTCAAAGTCCAGTGAAGTAGCCAGCACAGCAGAGATTTGCTTGATAGATGTACAGATGCTCACTGCTGCCCAGCTGGAGCTTTATGAGAGCTAACATTAGGACAACTAAGTTTATATTTACCTCCATTTTTGATCCTTCCTCCAAGTGCCTCCTTTGGTTACTCACACTTCAGAGCTTTCATTTTGTTTCTGCTTCTCAGCTCTGCTCTGGTGATGGTGGCCTTTCGTCCTCTTGAATATAAGCCAGAAGTGATGCCTTCAAAAAGTGAATCCACGTGGAATTAAGCATTTAAGAAGAGAAATTAATCTATGCATCCTATTTATTTTATAAGTCATGCCAGCTTTTGGAGCCAAATAACTTATGAGAACACTTCCCACCACAACCTTCTCAAAAGGCAGAGCAGAAGGCATTATGCCCCTTTCCCATCTCCTTTTTGATAGTTCAGACATAGAATCATAGAATCACAGAATGGTTTGAGTTGGAAGGGACCTCCAAAGGTCATCCAGTCCAACCACCTTGCAGACAGCAGGGACATCCTCTACAAGATCAGGCTGCCCAGAGCCATGTACAGCCTGACCTTTAATATCTCTGCAACTTGTTGCAGTGTTCCAGCACCCTCATGGTAAAGAACCTGTTCCTGACATCCAATTTAAATATGCTCTTTGCTCATTTCAAACCATTGTCTCTTGTCCTATCACTGCAGGCTTTTGCAAACAATCCCTCTGCAGCCTTTTTGTAGCCTTCTTCAGGTACTGGAAGGCTGCTATTAGGTCTCCCCACAGCCTTCTCTTCTCCAGACTGAGCAACCCCAGCTCTCTCAGCCTGTCCTCATAGCAGAGGTGCTCCAGGTCCCCAGTCATTTCTGTGGCCTACAGGTCACAGTATCACTAAGGTTGGAAGAGACCTTGAGGAGCATTGAGTCCAAACTGTCACCACAGACCCCATGACCAGACCATGGCACCAAGTGCCACGTCCAATCTCCTCTTGAACACCTCCAGGGACGGTGACTCCACCACCTCCCTGGGCAGCACATTCCAATGACGAATGACTCGCTCGGTGAAGAACCTTCTCGTCACCTCCAGAGAGGTGATTCTGCCACTTTGCTCTGGTAAGACCTCACCTGGAGTACTGCATCCAACTCTGGAGCACTCAGCACAGGAAGGACATGGACCTTATGGAGAGGGTTCAGAATAGAGCCACAAAGATGATTCAAGGTCTGGAGCACCTCAGCTATGAGATATTCTGCTGTGAGAATTCTATCATCTGCACAGCATAGGAAGAGCAGCTCAGTCATTACAGAGTGTTTCCAGTCTCTTGGTATTATTTTGTAGATGGGAGATACTGGACTTTAAGCAAAAGAGCAGGAACAGCTACCACAGAATTTTCTCTTGTGCAGTTTCCTCCTGACTCAGCCTGTCACCACAAGGTGACTCATCATGTCTGGGCAAGTGCTCTCCTAAGGAGAGTTGGTTACTGGAGATGTTTAGGATCTCCAGCTCAGCACTGGTGCAAGGCACTGCAGAGAGCTAGAGATGGAGAATGAGGATGGATGAGCCTCTTCTGCACAACGACTTTGGCATACAATGCAGCAGCAGAGACATCCCCAGTGTAGCCTGATGGTCTTTTCAGAGCAGTTGTGTGAATGTTGCCAAGCTCCTGGCCTCTCCATCTTTTCAGCTCAACTTTCCCCCTTCTAGCATTTATTTTAGTGATTTTTTGTAAACTAATTTGGTTTCCATTTATTTCCTGACAGTGTAAGGAAACACAGCCCACTACTCTCCATACAGCTGTTGTATTTACGCCTTGCTACCTGACCAGACATCTCTCTTACCTTAACTCAAGAGAGCAACTCTACCTGGAGCATCTTATTTCAAGGAGGTGGAAACCCCTGATGTTTGCTGCATTTACAGGGTCAGATGAGAAGAGGCTTAGGTTCCAGCCAGGAACCAATTCATGTTCAGGAAAGACCCATCTTTGACAGTGCCACTTCAACTCCCTAATGTGTTTTCTGTTTGTTACACTTCACTGTGACACAGTAATCAGGACAGAGCCAGCTTCCTCTGTGGTTTCACTGAAATGCTGGAACTTGAACCCTTCTCATCTCCTGGCCATTGGTCCTGCTGCAACGTGCCCCAGATCCCAAGGATCTGCTACTGAAGGAAAGCAGTGGGATGAACTGGAGATGGAGGATGAAGAAGGCTACACCACTTTAAATTTACGACCCTCAGCTTCAGGCATTACTCCCAGATATCCAAGCAGCAACAAATATTCTGGATTTAAGGCTCCAGCCAGCTGTGCTACAGTAGACAGTAAGTACAGATGGAAATGAACTGCTCAACCTAAATCAGGGCATAACTTCATTTTGCATGCTCATGTTGATTGCTTTAGGTCCTTCTAAACTTAGAGTATATTCTAAGATAAATGTCCCCAGGAACAGCAAAAAGAATCATGGCATCCTGGGAGGCATCAAGAAAAGCATGTCCAGAAGGTCTAGGGAGGTTCTCCTCCACCTCTGCTCTGCCCTGTTGAGATCACACCTGCAGTGCTGTGTCCAGTTTTGGGCTCCCCAGTTCAAGAGAGACAGAGATCTGCTGGAGAGAGTCCAGCAGAGGTTATGAGGATGATTTTGGGCTGGAACATCTCTGCTATAAGGAAAGACTGAGAGAGCTGGGGCTGTTTAGTCTGGAGAAGAGAAGGCTGAGAGGAGACTTTATCAATGTCTATAAATACCTGAGGGATGGGTGTCAAGCTGAAGGAGTCAGGCTCTTTTTGGTGGTGTCCAGTGATGGGACAAGGAGCAATGGGAACAAGCTGGAACACAGCAGGCTCCACCTCAGCATGAGGAGACACTTCTGTATGGTGAGGATGATGGAGCACTGGAACAGGCTGCCCAGAGAGGTTATGGAATCTCCTTCTCTGGAATCCTTCAAAACTCACCTGGATGTGTTCTTGTGACCTGCCATAGGTGATCCTGCTCTGGTAGGGGGATTGGACTGGCTGATCTCAGGAGGTCTCCTCCAACCCCTGGTGTTCTGTGGTTCTGTGAATCTTGTGTACCACAACTCATGATCACAGTCAATATTTTTTTTCTGACACTTATCTTTACTCCAATTATTTTTACCATTTACTTCAACACAGAAGACAAAATCCACCTTTCTGTGGATTCTTTTTCCTTTCTTTTTGGTAGGACTCATTCCTTAGAGCAGGGCACTCCAAGAGAGGAAGGCACTGCAGTCTTTTCAGATAATGCCTTGTAAATGGAAGCATTTTTCTCAGCTATGGGAAGCAGAAAGGTGCCCTGCTTATTAGCCTTAATAGTAAATGTAAGCTCTCATAAGAGGAGAGATGCTGGGATTTGCTGCTGACTGGGTTTCTTTCTCTGTCCCAGGAACCTCTGCCTCCTCTTCCATCTGGCGGCCAGTGGCTTTTGCTTTCCTTGCTCTGTGCCTGGTGCTGCTGCTGGGGCTGGTAGCCCTGCTAACCCTGTGTAAGTACTGGGGTGTCCTGGGCTGCTGCTGTGGGAATGAACTCCAGATGTATGTCTGCTTCTTCTGTCCCTGCAGGCTGTCCCTGGTGTATCTGCTCCCCCGGTGGAAACAATACGGCAAGGAGGGCACCGGCAGAGCTCTCCCATAGAGCTGACACAGGTCAATTGTGACCACTAATACCTGCACCTACCTTAACCCTGATGGTGACAGAAATCATAACGCAAGATCTAAAACTAATTAACCCTAAACCCTTAATCTTAATCCTAACCTTAATGAACCTAACATTAAAACTAACCCCTAAGCAGGAATCTAACCTATCCCTGCTCATAAATCTAAACCTATCCCCAAGCACAAATCTAACCCCAACCATCATCCTAAACCACAAACCAATCATAACCCTAACCATTAATATCTAAGACTAATCCTAACCCTAACCTATACCCCTAAGCATAACCCCAACCCTCATCCTAAACCATAAAACTAACATAACCCTAACCCCAACCCTTATCCTAAAATCTAACCCTAGCCCTACCCTAACCACTGATTAATCCTAAACCTAACTCTCATTCTAGACCCTCACCCCTAACCATGGACTTAATCATCAAAATGACCCTAACCCTAATCCTAACCTTCATTTGCCCAATGATTGCAGCAGATATTCCACAGAAATATTTCAGTTCACACCCTAAAGTGATGCCACATCACAGGTGGAAACAGAGACAGATAGCCACCACCTTGTCTTTGGCAGGAGGGATGCAGTTGTAAGTGCCCAGATCCAATACTTGGGAGGCAGGGGGCATGGCATCACAAAAATGTTAGGTCAGAGGCAACCCACCCTTTCCTCCTAACCATTTGAGGCTGGGCTATCACCAGCCTCAGATAACATCACAGAATCATAGAATAGTTTGGGTTGGAAAGGGCCTCCAAAGGTCATCCATCCACCTGCAGTCAGCAGAGACATCCTCCACTAGATCAGCTTGCTCAGAGCCTTGTCCAGACTGACCTTGAATATCTCCAAGGATAAGGCCTCAACTGCCTCCCTGGACAACCTGTTGCAGTGTTCCAGCACCCTCATGGTGCAGAACTTGTTCCTAACATCCAATCTAAATCTCCTCTCCTCTAGTTCCATCTGTAGCTTTGTCCAGATGACATCTGAAAGCCTTCAAGGACAAAGATGCTCCCACCTTCCTAGGTGACTTTTAGTGCAGCACAACTCTCCTTGTGGAGACAAATGCACATGAATTACATGTGATGGTGGACATACAAATGAAGTAGACCAAAAAAACCCCAAAGGAATGCCCAAACCTACAAATTAAAGCTGCATGTGAAGCTACAGATCCTCAAACCAATCTTTAATAGGCACTTTGTTGCCCTTTAGTTTTTCAGGTTCCCAAGGATGCTGAGGAAGGGAAGAAGCTGCAGGAGATGAGGAAAGCCTTGTGTTTTGAAGTGAAGGAGAAAAATGGTAAACGTGGTTGTTATGTAAATAAACACAAATCCCCCCCTCCCTTCTCAGAGCCCACGGACTGAGAAGCTCTGAAATCAACAGTGAAAACCACCTGACTGCTGGGTCTGGGTCTGCTTTGAACTGTGGCAGGATTTGGGATGTGGATACATGTTCCCCAGCGTGCAAAACAAGTTGTCTCTGTCCCCTTAAGAGCTGATTCATGGCTACTCTTCATATCTTCTCAGTCAAGCCATAGACAAAGCCTCCCTACTGCTCCCAGTATGCATAATGCTCCAGGCATGGGAAAGAGTGGCAGGAAAGCTGCCCAGCAGGGAAAGAGCTGGGGGTGTTAGTTTAATAGCTGGCTAGCATGTGCCCAGGTGGCCAAGAAATCCACCAGCATCCTGGCCAGGATCAGCAATAGTGTGACCAGCAGGACCAGAGCAGTGAATGTGCTCCTGTACTCAGCACTGGGGAGGCCACACCTTGAGGGCTAGGTTCAGTTTTGGGGCTCTCACTAGAAGAAGGACATTGAAGGGCTGGAGTGGGTCCAGAGAAGGACAAGAAAGCTGGTGAAGGGTCTGGAGGACATGGCTGGTGAGGAGCAGCTGAGGGGACTGGGGGTGTTTATTCTAGTTTAGAAAAAGGAGGCTGAGGGGAGACCTCACTCTCTACAGCTCCCTGAAAAGAGGTTGGAGCCAGGTGGGTGTTGGTAGAATAGAATAGAATAGGATAGGATAGGATAGAATAGAATAGAATAGAATAGAATAGAATAGAATAGAATAGAATAGAATAGAATAGAATAGAATAGAATAGAATAGGTTGGAAGAGACTTTTGCGCTCATCATGTCCAACCCACCCTCCAACACCATCTAATCAACTGAACCATGGCACCAAGCACCCCATCAAGTCTCCAATCTTCTCCCTAGTTCCTGGCAGGATGAAAGGAAATGGCTTCAAGCTGCATCAAGGGAGGTTTAGGTTGGACATTAGAAGAAACTTTTTGACTGAAAGGGTTCTCAAACACTGGAGCAGGATCCCTAGGAGGGTGGTTGAATTCCCATGCCTGGAGGTGTTTCAAAGAGCAGATATGTGGTGCTGAAGGACATGGGTTAGTACCAGAGCTGGTTGAGTGAGAGAGTGTTTGGACTCGATGGTCTTAGAGGTTTTTTCCAATCAAACCAATTCTGTGACACTCTCTCTGATTTCTAGAAACAAAATGTGCTGTCTGTCCAGCAAGCTGGCACAGCAGTGGAGCTGACAACTGCTTCTACATTTCAAAGCAGAAGAAGACATGGAAGGAAAGCCAGGAATTCTGTTCCTCAAGAAACTCCACTCTTCTTGTGCTCAAAGACAGAGCAAAGATGGTATGGTCATAACCTCAGACATTCCTTTCTGTCCCAGGTTTTAACTTCCAGCAGCCTTAGGGGCAGACACATCTGGGAGCCTCTTTCCCAACACATAAGAAACTTACCCAAAGCCCAAACATTCCTATTTTCGTTTTGCTACAAAAAACTTGCACAAGGAAGCAAGATTCCCTGGAAATATCTCTCCTTCCTCCAGCTGGAGTTGCTTTCAGTCAGTTTCAACTCAACCCAAAGGCTGGCCTGTTGGATTTTATTTGTTTTAAGTGAAAATCAGATGGGAAGAGTCAAAATGGAAAGTGGGAAAATGGTTTGTTGTTGAGTTTCGCAGCATCCTAGGGGCAGAACTGTGGTTCACAATACTGGAGGACACCTGGGCATGACACCTTCAAGGCTGAAACTGAGAGATGATTTTGGGGTGCTTTGTAAATCCATTTCCATTCCAGATGTCTGAGTGCTTGCTTTGTCTTCCACTGAGGCCAGACCAGTTTAAGCCAGCTGTGACTTTTGGATTGGTGATGAGTCTATAAACGTGCTACTAAGCAGCAAAGGAGGACCTGGATCGTCTGAACAGGCTAAGATGCTGAGGAACCTCTTAGGCAGTACTTAGGCACCCAGGAAACAATTCCAGGTGCCTAAGCATAGGTTTTTAGGGCAGTATGAGATCACTGGGGGCATTGTCTTTGACATCCAGATAATGCCTCAGCAAGGCACATAGGTTCTGGGTTGTGTCTGTCAGCCATATGTGAAGACCTCAGACAAGCTGGGGAACCTCAAAAGGTGCTAGAGGTCTGCATTTAGGGTAACAGGCTCTGCCTGCTAGGCTGACTCACCTGACTTCAGGCATCTACAATGCCAGTAGCCTGTAACTTTAGAGCTACCTCCTCAGGCTCCATCACAGCTGGTGGGGGATCTGGCCAAGATGGTCACAATTCATAGCAATCCCAGTGAGATGAATCACTTCCCAGGCTCCACTGGACCTCTTGGCTAGATCTCTGCTTAAACAGTGCTCCCACATCTGCATCTAAAGTGCAGATATCCAAAGGCAGATACCTAAAGGCAGACCAGATGACCAGATAAGGCTGCTCTTCTCGGTTTGGTCTCAGTTGTTTTACAGACCCAAGGCACACTCATCTGGTGGCAGCTCATTAAACACTGGTACTTGAATGGGCAGTCAGCATGCCTCTTGGGAAACAAGCATGGACAAGAGGTTGCTCTCTTATCGAGTAAGGGTTATGTCTGTTGGGTGCAGAACCTTCGCAGCTGGAAGACACAGAAACTCAGGTCTTAGATTTCAAACACAGTTGTGATGGTTTTCTCACCCCTGCAGGCTTCCCTGCCATGGGATTCACAGTTCTACTGGGTTGGATTGTCATACATGTCTGAAAAGAATGGCTGGTACTGGGAAGATGGAACAGCTTTTTCCAAACAAGAGACAAACTGGTAAGGCCTTGTGGCTTTGGATCAGCGTGGTTATACCCAGTGGGCTCCAGTGAATCCTATGGCACTTTTGCTTCCTCTTCCTTCCCATGTTTGTCACCTGTGCAATGATGAAGGAGCATGGAAACCATTGTATTTGCCATGAAACTCCAAATGCATAGAATTGTAGAATCACAGCCCCTTAATGTCATTCTGGGAGTGAGAGCCCCAAAACTGAACCCAGGCCTCAAGTGTGGCCTCCCCAGTGCTGAGTACAGGAGCACAATCCCTGCCCTGCTCCTGCTGGCCACACCATTGCTGACCCAGGCCACGATACTGGTGGCCTTCTTGGCCACCTGGGCACACCCTGGCTCATCTTCAGCCAGCTGTTGATCAGCACCCCCAGGTCTTTCTGTGCTGGGCAGCTTTCCTGCCACTCTTCCCCATGCCTGGAGCTTTGCACAGGATTATTGTGACCTGAGTGCAGGACCCAGCACTTGGCCTTGTTGAATCTCATACAGTTGGTCTCAGCCCATTGATCCAGGCTGTTCAGGTCCCTGTGCACATCCTTCTTTCTCTCAAGCAGGACAACACTCCTGCTCAGCTTCATGTCATCTGTAACTCATATCCTGTATAAGGAACAGTGATTGGCAAAGAACAGCTTGATCACATACACCAGGCCCAAAAGGACCACACAGCACAAATAGAATAGCTCCAAGGGGACACTAACTCTACCTTCCAGTAGCAAATCAGGAGGATTTACTAATATTCCAAATACTGATGATATGATCATAGAATCATAGAATCAAGATGGTTGGAAAAGACCTCAGAGATCATCAAGTCCAACCTGTCACCCAACACCTCATGACTACTAAACCATGGCACCAAGTGCCACATCCAATCCTTTTTTGAACACCTCCAGGGATGGTGACTCCACCACCTCCCTGGGCAGCACATTCCAATGGCCAATTACTCTTTCTGGGAAGAACTTTCTCTTCACCTCGAGCCTAAACTTCCCCTGGCACAATTTGAAACTGTGTCCTCTTGTTCTGGTGCTGGTTGCCTGGGAGAAGAGATCAACCCCCACCTGTGTACAACCTTCCTTCAGGTAGTTGTAGAGGGCAATAAGGTCTCCCCTGAGCCTCCTCTTCTCCAGGCTAAACAATCCCAGCTCCCTCAGCCTCTCCTCATAGGGCTTGTGCTCAAGGCCTCTCCCCAGCCTTGTTGCCCTTCTCTGGCCATGTTCAAGTGTCTCGATGTCCTTCTTAAACTGGACACAGTTTAAACTGGACAGAACTGGACACAGTACTCAAGGTGTGGCCTAACCAGTGCTGAGTACAGAGGCAAAATGACTTCCCTGCTCCTGCTGGCCACACTATTTCTGATGCAGGCCAGGATGCCATTGGCCTTCTTGGCCACCTGGGCACATTGCTGGCTCATGTTCATCCAGGTGTTAATCAGCACCCCCAGGTCCCTTTCTGCCTGGCTGCTCTCCAGCCACTCTGACCCCAGCCTGTAGCTCTACATGGGGTTGCCATGGCCAAAGTGCAGCAGTCGGCACTTGGACTTGTTGAATGCCATCCTGTTGGACTCTGCCCATCTGTCCAGCCTGCCAAGGTCCCTCTGCAGAGCCCTTCTACCCTCTAACAGATCAACATCTGCTCCCAACTTGGTGTCATCTGCATACTTACTAATGATGGACTCAATCCCCTCATCCAGATCATCAATAAATATATTGAGCAGGATGGGGCTCAGCACTGATCCCTGGGGCACACCACTAGTGACTGACTGCCAGCTGGATGTGGCACCATTCATCACCACCACTCTCTGGGCTCGGCCTTCCAGCCAGTTCCTAACCCAGCACAGAGTTCACCTGTCCAAGCCACAGGCTGACAGCTTGGCCAGGAGTTTGCTGTGTCAAAGGCCTTGCTGAAATCCAGGCAGACTACGTCCACAGCCTTCCCCACACCCACCAGGCAGTCACCTGGTCATAGAAGGAGATCAGGTTGGTGAGGCAGGACCTGCCCTTCCTAAATCCATGTTGGCTGGGCCTGATCCCTTGGCTGTCCTGCAGGTGCTCTGTGATTGCCCCCAAGATGATCTGCTCCATAATCTTTCCTGGCACTGAGGTCAGGTGACAGACCTGTAGTTTCCAGGTTCCTCCACCCAGCCCTTCTTGCAGACGGGCATCACATTGGCCAGTTTCCGGTCACCTGGGACCTCTCCAGTGAGCCAGGACTGGGGGTAAGTGATGGAGAGAGGCTTGGTGAGCTCATCTGCCAGCTCTCTCAGCACCCTAGGATGGATCCCATCTGGTCCCATGGACTTGTGAGTATCCAAGTGGCTCAGCAAGTCCCAAACTACTTCCTCATGGATTTCAGGGGGATTCTACTGCTCCCTGACCCCATCTATCAGTTCAGGAGGCCAGTTATCCTGAAGCCCTCCTGCCTTACTGTTCAAAATGGAGGCAAAGAAGGTATTTAGTACCTCAGCCTTTTCCTCACCTTTAGTTACGATGTTCCCCGCCAGGTCCAATACACAGTGGAGGTTCTTCTTGCCCTCTTTTTAGCATTAGTATGTTTATAAATATGCTTTTCATTGTCTCTCACAGCAGTGTTCAGCTGAAGTTCTAACTGGGCTTTTGCCTATCAAATTTTTCTCCTACATGACCTAACAACATCCTTAGAAGTATCTCGAGTTGCCTCTCCCCCTGTCCAAAGGCGATACAGCCTCTTTTTCCCCTTAATCCCTTCAAGAGCTGCTTGCCCAACCAGGCCCAGAGCCTTCCCCTCAGCTCATCTTTCAGCATGTGGGCACAGCCTGCTCCTGTGCCTTCAGGAGCTCCTGTTTGAAGTAGGTCCAACCATCCTGGACCCCTCTGCTCTTAAGGGCTGCTTCCCAGGGCACTCTCCGAATTAGTTGCTTAAATAAGCTGAAGCCTGCCCTTTGGAAGTCCAAAGTAAGGGTTCTGTTATTGCTCCTCATTTCCCTGCATATTGAAAACTCCACCAGCTCATGGTCGCTGCACCCTGGACAGCCTCCCACCATCACATCTCCCACCAGCCCTTCTCTGTTTGAGAACAGCAAGCAGGTCAAGCAGGGCCTGACCCCTGGTAGGCTCACTTAAGAGCTGCATCAAGAAGCTGTCCTCCATACACTCCAAGAACCTTCTGGACTGCCTCCTCTCTGCTGAGTTAAGCTCCCAGCAGATATCTGGCAGGTTAAAGTCTCCCACAAGGACAAGATCTGATGATCTTGAGACAGCCTCCAGTTGCTTATAGAATATTTCATCAACCTCTTCATCCTGGTTGGGTGGTCTATAACAGATTCCAAACAGGATGTCAGTTTTGTTAGCCCTCCCTCGGATTTTAACCCACAGGCACTCAATCCTTTCATCCCCAACCTCAAGTTCTGTGGCATCAAGAGATGCCCTAATATACAGGACCACCCCTCCTCCTCCTCTCCCTTGCCTGTCTCACCTAAAGAGCTTGCAACCACCCAGGACATCACTAAGCCATATCTTTTCATTTCCTAGGGCTGTTCTCTATGACAACATCTTCTGTGCCTCCATTTATGGACAAATTATTTATGCCAGCAACCCCTGCTCGACAAAGCAGTTGTGGATCTGTGAGAAAGTGGCTGTTGAGCTCCCCTGAAGAAGCACTGCAGAAAGGGCTGTGGGACCTGCCACTGTCAGATGCCAGCTTTTGGAACTGGAAGTGTTTTATTTTGTTTATTTACCATGCAGTTTTGTCAGAAGGGTGATTCAAATGGACAGGTCTCTAGAGACTACATCTTCTTTTGTCTGCATTTTCACTTGCAGACCATCCACCCATAATCCTCTTCTAAAGCAGCTTGCCTCAGCAGCCCTTCTTTCCCAGATCTGTTTGCCCAGCTGTGACACAAGAGGTACAGGGATACAGAAAGAATTCCAGTCTTTATCCACACAATTCTTCTCATATATAGAAACACAGAATTGTTTTGGTTGGAAAAGGCTTCTCAAGTCCAACTGTCAATGTAACACCACTATGGCCATTAAACCATGTCCTCAAGTGCCATGTCCAGCAGTTTCTTGAACACCTCCAGGGATGGTGACTCCACCACCTGCCTGGGTAGTCTGTGCCACTGCCTGACCACTCTTGAAGTAAAGAAACTTTTCCTGCTATCCAGCCAAACCGCTCCCCCACCCCCACATGCTGGCACAATTTCAGGCCACAACTTCTTGTTCCATGCCCTGATACTGGGGAGAAGAGACAAACACCCAGCTGGCTGCAACCTCCTTTCAGGAAGTTGTGGAGAGCAATGAGGTCTCCTCTCCAGGCTAAACAACCCCAGTTCTCTCAGCCACTCATCACCAGCCCTGTTCTCCAGACCCTTCCCCAGCTTTGTTGCCCTTCTCTGGACATGCTCCAGCCCCTCAATGTCCTTCTTCAAGTGAGGGCCCAAAACTGAGCCCAGTCCTCAAGATGTGGCCTCCCCAGTGCTGAGTGCAGGAGGAATACTTCTTGCAAATAAATGATGGTTCCACTTTGCTGGAGTTCTTTGCTGCTTTGCATGTCAGCCTCTGCTGTGTGTCACAGCCTCATAAACCCTTGGTGTATCTATATATTGCATCTATGTGTTGTTTGCTTGGGTGTTTGGAGATTTCTCTTAAAATAAAATAGTAATAATAACAACAACAACAACAACAGTATGGCTTTAATATTCCATATCTCCCTGGGAAAATATTATCAAAGACTGAAGTCGCTCCTTAGCAAAAATCATAGTATCATAGAATCATTCAGGGTTGGAAGGGACCACAGGGATCATCTAGTTCCAACCCCCCTGCCATGGGCAGGGACACCTCACACTAGATCAGGCTGGCCAGAGCCTCATCCAGCCTGGGCTTAAACATCTCCAGGGATGGGGCCCCAGCCACCTCCCTGGACAACCCATTCCAGGGCTTCACCACTCTCATGGGGAAGAACTTCCTCCTCACATCCAGCCTGAATCTCCCCACCTCCAGCTTCATTCCATTCCCCCTAGTCCTATCACTACCTGAGATCCTGAGAAGTCCCTCCCCAGCCTTCCTGTAGGCCCCCTTCAGATACTGGAAGGCCACAATTAGGTCACCTGGGAGCCTTCTCTTCTCCAGACTGAACAGCCCCAACTCCTTCAGTCTGTCCTCATAGGAGAGGTGCTCCAGCCCTCTGATCATCCTCGTGGCCCTTCTCTGGACATGTTCCAGCACCTCCATATCCCTCTTGTAATAGGGGCTCCAGAACTGGAGGCAGTACTCTAGGTGGGGTCTCACCAGAGCTGAGTAGAGGGGGAGGATCACCTCCCTCGACCTGCTGGCCACACTTCTGATGCAGCCCAGGATCTGACTGGCTTTCTGGGCTGCAAGTGCACATTGAGAGCTCATGTTGAGCTTCTCGTCCACCAGCACCCCCAAGTCTCTCTCCTCGGGGCTGCTTTCCAGCCAGTCACTGCCCAGCCTGCATTTGTGCCTGGAATTGCCTCGACCCCTGAACCCCTATTTCTAATAGGCTAAAATCTGCTTGTGAGCTGACTGACTCCCCTCACTTCTCATTTTACTCCTTTTTCTTCCAATAAATTCACACCAGATTTTACTCATTTAGTTTTCTTAGCCCTCTGCTACACACTTGGATGGCTGCATTGTGAAAATCAGTGGTGGCCTCTGGGTTGAAATGCAACAATAATGAAATCCAGCAAGGCCAAGAGTAGAACAACCCTGTGGACCAGGGTAGGTTGGGGACTGACCTGTCAGAGAGCAGCTCTGGGGAAAGAGACCTGCGGGGGTCCTGGTGGAGTGAAGGATGCCCATGAGCCAGCAATGTGCCCTGGTGGCCAAGAAGGCCAAGGGCATCCTGGGGTGGATTAGAAGGGTTGTGCTGAGTAGGTCCAGAGAGGTTCTCCTCCCCTTCTACCCTGCCATGGTGAGGCTGCAACTGGAATATTGTGTCTAGTTCTGGGCCCCTCAGTTCAAGAAGGACTTCAGGGAACTGCTTGAGAGAGTCCAGCACAGAGCCACAAAGATGCTGAAGGCAGTGGAACATCTCCCTGCTGAGGAAAGCCTGAGGGAGCTGGGGCTCTTGAGCTTGGAGGAAATGAAAAGGAAACAAGAGGAAATGGCCTCAAGTTGCAGCAGGGAGGTTTAGGTTGGATATTAGAAGAAACTTCTTGACTGAAAGGGTTCTCAAACATTGGATCAGGCTCCCCAGGGAGGTGTTTGAATCCCCAACCCTGCAGGTATTAAAAAGAGGCAGAGATGTGGTGCTGAGGGACATGATTTAGTGCCAGCCTTGGTATGGTTAGAGAATGGTTGGACTCTTAGAGATGATCTTAAAGGTGTTTTCCAGCTGAAAGGATTCTGATTCTGTGATTCTTCTGAGGAAGGAAAAGGAGGGGTCACAGTGATGCTTGAACACACATCTTCCCTTAGGGCATTTGAAGTGTGACTCATTTTCTTCTTCTTCCCTCCCTCTTCTGCTTTTCTTTTTGCTTCTCCTTCCCAAATCCTTCAGTCTTCTAAGAGGATTGTCACTGAGCAATGACAATGCACAGGAATACAGAGCAAGAGGATGGATACTC
Organism: Melanerpes formicivorus; assembly: GCF_026170545.1. NCBI lineage: Eukaryota > Metazoa > Chordata > Aves > Piciformes > Picidae > Melanerpes > Melanerpes formicivorus. Next base: position 9,971,454 of record NW_027142360.1, on the reverse strand, counting down.
TAGTTTAATTCACCTGCCACCTCATCCAGCCAGGAGCTACAGGTCCCCAAACATCAACCAAGGTATGACTGACACTTGCCCTCTGAACTTTCTGTGCTATGGTAGACAACAATAGAAAGAGTCTCTCTAGTCCAGCTCAGGAAATAAGAAAAAGGTGTCCTTGTGTGCTTGATGTTCAGGCTTGATGCACTGTTTGTGTTATGTCTGACAAAACCCAGCATGCATGATGGTGAAAAACACAGAGAGTGGAGCCACTGCAAACACTTGCCCTGAATTTCTGTAGGAGAAGGCAGGTGGCTTCAGGATCAAGCTCTGGAATGTAGGAATCATCTGTGACGTGGGTAGTCTTATTCATTCTTACAAGAAATGGCTGTAGAGACACCTTCATGCTTTGCCTTCTGAACCTACATTTTAAAGAAAATGCTGAAGTTTCATGACCTTTAAGGGCAGAAGGGATAAGGCAGCACTGGGCCTAAATGCACAGGTCATGTAAGTTCCCTTCTTCAAGTCCCAAAGCTCTAATTGGGCTAATCCATGCATTTTAAGAGAGCATTGGTTTAGTGAGTACAGTGCTGGTGAGCTGACAGTTGGGCTTGATGATCTCAGAGGTCTTTTCCAACCTGAATGATTCTATGATCCTATGATCCTGAGTTCAGTATTCCTTCATCTGGAAGGTCCATCACACTGCACTGCCATGACCATTTGGTGATGACAGCTCCCTGGAGCTTTTGAGTTAGGGAATCCTCTGTGGATATTTTTGACTCCAGGATTTTCCTGAACTGGGCTTCAGGCTGGAGCTGGCATGCAGCTTGTGCAGGAAAGATTTGTGTGGCATGCAAATCCTTACTCTGCTCTGACAGGAGCAGAGGAACGCAGTGCTGCCATCCTTAGATCCTTCTAGGCCAAAGGACTACTACAATGTTTCAGCTTTATCATTTGCCAAAGGCAAGTTCTGTTTGAACCATGTCCACTGTCCCCTTTCAAGCAGCTGTGTTTAACAGAGGGTTCACAGCTGCTTCTCAACTTGCATTTGAATTGATTCTTAAAATACAATACAGCCTGGAATGGGAACTCTTTTGAGAGTCACCAGCTGGATCTTGTTGGAGGACTGGTGAGTTGGGAGTGTTGGGAATACTGCTGAAGAGGGTACCTGCCCTTAGATTAATTACTGGTTTCTCCCAGGGTACTCTCTTCCCTTTGCTGTATGGTGTCCAGTTCTCTTCACTTTGTTTCTGCTGTGCCTGGCCCTCGCTGTAGGAATGACGGTCCTAGGTAAGTGCTGAAGTGTGCTGTGTTCCTTTAGTCACTTAACTCCTCAACACTGACTCCTGAAGGCACCTTAAACATCATCCAGTTCCAACCCCCCTGCCATGGGCAGGGACACCTCCCACTAGCCCAGGTTGCTTAAGGCCTCATCCAGCCTGGCCTTGAACACCTCCAGGGAGGGGACACCCATGACCTCCCTGAGCAACCTGTTCCAGTGCCTCACCACCCTCACTGCAAAGAATTTCTTCCTAATCTCCAGTCTCAATCTGCCCTCCTCAAGCTTCAATCCATTTCCTCTCATCCTGTCACTCCAAGCCCTTGGAAAAGGTCCCTTCCCAGCTCTCCTGTAACCCCCTTCAGATACTGAAGTGTAGCTCTAAGGTCTCCCCGAAGCCTTCAGGAGAAGGCTGAACAGCCCCAACTCTCTCAGCCTGTCCCCCTAGGGGAGGTTCTCCAGCCCTCTGATCATCTTGGTGGCCTCCTCTGGACCTGCTCAGCAGCTCCATGTCCCTCTTATGCTTGGGGCATCAGAACTGGAGGCAGTGCTGCAGGTGGGGTCTCAGCAGAGCAGAGGGGCAGAATCCCCTCCCTGTGCTGCTGCTCTCCCTGCTTTGGATGCAGCCCAGCACACAGCTGCCTTCTGGGCTGCCAGTGACCATTGCTGCCTCCTGGGGAGTTTGTCACCAACTGACAGCCCCAAGTCCTTCTCCTCAAGGCTGCTCTTGAGCCACTCTGCATCCAGCCTGGATTTGTGCTTGGAATTGTCCTGACCCAGGTGCAGGACCTTGGCCTTGGCCTTGGCCTTGTTGAACTTGATGAGGTTGGCTTGGGCCCACCTCTCCAGCCTGTCCAAGGTCCTCTGGATGACAAGGTCACCATGATTAGGTCAAGACAGCCCTTCCTAAGCAGCTTTTTTTTTGGGGGGGGGGGGGGGGGGGGGGGCATTGTTATAGTCTTTTTTCAGGTTGTGTGCCATGCCCCTGTGATTAAACTGCCTTTAAAATTTGGAAATCTCTTTGTCCATCATTTTCTCATCTCTTCACAGTATGTGACAAGGTGTCATCAAAGTCACATGTGGTACTCAAAGGGAATATGCAAGACGATGAAACATGCATCATGCAGCAGCAGTATCACAGCTTTGCTGTCTTACTAGGAATATTTTTCTAAACTTCAGGTCTCAGAGACTCAAAGGCAGCTGTGGGACACAATGAAATCTTGCAAGGACTAAAAGAGAGGCTGTGCTTGAGGGGTGATGCAAACAGTAAGTAGAACTTCCTCTCACACAGCCTGCAGTCCCTGTGAGCTCTTATTCCAGACTGAACAAGGGTGTTACATGCTGTATCAGATTAAATAATGAATCTTTTAACAAAGTAAGTGTAGATGTCACCCATGAAGTGCAGATGTCACTCATGAAGTGTGACAGCCTTCAGCTCTGCATAACTTTGACTTTCCAGGCCTACAGGGGGCATAGGAAGTCCTCTACCCTTCCTTTGGCCGTTTATAAGGGACTGATGGATTCTTTCTCTTCCAGGCCCCAGATGTACACTCTGCCCTGTAAACTGGAAATGGGCTGGAGGTGACACCTGTTACTACATTTCAGAAGAGGTGGCTACATGGCAGGAAAGTGAAGACCACTGCTTCTCCCAGAATGCCACCCTTCTTGTGCTGAAATGGAAAAGCAAGGTGGTAGGGTCCTGCTCATAGCCGTGTTCCTTTGCCTGGGTTCAAGAGGGCAGTGGATGTGGCACTTGGTGCCATGGTTTAGTCATGAGGTCTGTGGTGACAGGTTGGACTTGATGATCTTTGAGGTCTCTTCCAACCTTAGTGATACTGTGATACTGTGACTTCATGATCTTTGAGGTCTCTTCCAACCTCAGTGATACTGTGAAAACTCCTCCCCAGTCCATGAGTTGATGTTACATTGTGAAAGAGGCACTGACCCCAGGGCCTGAGGCAACGCAGACTGCAGAGCACTCAGCCACAACTGTGCAGTGATGAGGTAACCAGCAACACAGGATATTACAGGATATTACTCACCCAAACACTGGACATGAGTATCATGGAAGTTAGAGGCACCAAGTCTTTCATTCAGGAAGTCTCTTTGAATACTCAGAGCTCTGAAAAATGAAATACTGCCTTGGTCTCACCCTTAGTTGATCTGCCAGACACAAAGTGTTCCTGTTTGCTTGGAATTACAGGATTGTATTGGTTGGAAAAGGTATTTAAGGTCATTGAGTCCAACCACCATCTAACTCTTAACAGAGATGTTGCCTCTTGGAAACTGATGAAGAATTCAGAGAGTCAAATTAAGTCCTTTGGTTCTTTCTGGATCAGCTCCTCCCTCAACAGCAGTTCTTTAGGTAGAGGAAAAAAAGCCAGTGAGCCACAAGGTCCTTGGTAATGAATGTTGTGCATTTTTTTTTGGCAGGCTAGCATAGCCCAAATATCAGCCAAATTCTCTTACTGGATTGGATTATCATATGGAGTTGATGGCTGGTCTTGGGCTGATGGTACCAAACTGTCTACAAAGAGAATGGACTGGTAAGTTCCCTAAACTTAAGCACTTGGTGGGGTTTAACAACTCCTTGCACAATATCCTCCCTGGGCACTGCAGGAGGAGGAAATCAAAATCCTATTAATGACAAGGTTTCAAGGTAGAACCCAGCCACAGATGAATTTGGAGTTCAAGTCCTCCTTTAGGTATGGAGTCCTCCAAAGAGAAAAATGCTCCAAAGTGTGAGCAGGAGCCAACAAACAGATGCAACTAGTGGCTGCTGGTCACTCACTGTTTGTGAATCATAGAGTGGTCTGGGTTCCCAGTAGCTGAAGGGGGCTACGAGGCTGCAGAGGGACTGTTTACAAAGGCCTGTAGGGGTAGGATGAGAGGCAATGGTTTGAAAGGAGCGAAGAGCAGATTTAGATTGGATGTTAGGAACAAGTTCTGCACCATGAGGCTGCTGGAACACTGCAACAGGTTGCCCAGGGAGGTAGTTGAGACCACATGCCTGGAGATATTCAAGGTCAAGGTTGGAAGGGACCTCCAAAGGTCATCTAGTGCAACACCTCTGCAGTGAGCAGGGACATCCTCCACTAGATCAGCTTGCTCAGAGCCTTGTCCAGCCTGACCCTGAGTACCTCCAGGGATGGGGCCTCAGCTACCTCCCTGGGCAACCTGGTGCAGTGTTCCAGCACCCTCATGGTGCAGAACTTGTTCCTAACATCCAATCTAAATCTCCTCTCCTATCAAAACATTGTCCTTGTCCTATCACTGCAGGCCTTTGCAAACAGTCCCCCTGCAGCCTTCCAGTAGGCCCCCTTCTGGCTGCTGTTAGGTCTTCCTGGAGCCCTTTCTTCTCCAGGGTCAACCACCCCAGCTCCCTCATCCTGTCCTTGTAGCAGAGGAGCTCCAGCCCCCTGATCCCTTGAGAGGAAACCCCCTCCCTGGAGGTATTCCAGACCAGGTTGGATGAAGCCTAGATCAACCTGGTCTAGTGGCTTTCTTGGCCACCTGGGCACATACTGGCTCAGGGTCAGAGAATGATTCTAGGAGCTGTTAACATTCTTCAACATGTTGCATAGATCTTTACAAACCTTAAAATGACTCTGCCTTGCAATGTATGATTGTCCAGGAAGACTTCATGGGTTTTGGCTTTGTTTGTTTGTACATGGCAGGTTTTAACAAGATGGTCTTTGTTGGTTTGTTTTCCCTAGGATAACTTTGTCCTCCAAGCACAACTGTGCATACCTGCATTATTACAAGGCAAGGGTTTACACTGGGAATTGCTTGGAGAAGTATCCCTGGATCTGTGAGAAGGCAGCAGCCCAGCTGACTTAAAAAGACTAATAGCAGAAAAAAGAACTGCAAGAGTATGAAGAAGATTCTGATGTCAGACCTTTCAAAGAAAGGGTGGATAATAATGTTTAATACAAACTCAGAGCAAAGCCCATCCTTTCTTCCTGCTGTATTCACACATATACAAACACAGGAAACACACAGAAACCCTTTGTAGATAAAAAGAACCACAGTGACAAATGTTGAACCAGGAATCATAGATTCACAGAATGCTTTGGGTTGAAAGGGACCTCCAAAGGTCATCCAGTCCAATCCCCCAGCAGTCAGCAGGGACATCCTCCACTAGATCAGCTTGCTCAGAGCCTTGTCAAGCCTGACTTTGAGTTTCTCCAGGCATGGGGCCTCAACTACCTCCCTAGGCAACTTGTTGCAATGTTCCAGCATCCTCATGGTGCAGAACTTGTTCCTCACATCCAATCTAAATCTGCTCTTCTCTCATTTCAAACCACTGCACCTCATCCTATCACTGCAGGCCTTTGCAAACAGTCCCTCTGCAGCCTTCTTGTAGCCCCCTTCAGATACTGGAAGGCTGCTATTAGGGTTTCCCTGGAGCCTTCTCTTCTCCAAACTGAACAACCCCAGCTCCCTCAACCTGTCCACATATCAGAGGTGCTCCAGCCCCCTGATCATTCTTGTGGCCCCCCTCTGGACCCTCTCCATCATATCTATGTCCTTCCTGTGTTGCGGGCTCCAGAATGTGCCCTTTGTGGCCAAGGAGACCAATGGTATTCTGGGGTGCAGCAAGAAGAGTGTGGCCAGTAGGTTGAGGGAGGTTCTCCTTTCTCTTTGCTCTTCCCTGGTGAAGCCACACCCAGGATATTGTGTCCAGTTCTGGCTCTCTACAACTCCCTGAAAGGAATTTGGAGCCAGGTGGGTGTTGGTCTCTTCTGCCTGGTATCAAGTGATAGAACAAGGGGAAATGGTCTCAAGTTGCACCAGGGGAGGTTTAGGTTGGCTCTTAGAAGAAACGTCTTCAGTGCAAGGGTTCTGAAACACTGGAAGAGGCTCCCTAGGGAGTTGGTTGAATCTCCATGTCTGGTGGTGTTTAAAAAGAGGCAGAGATATGGTGATGAGGGGCATAGGATGAAAGTAAATGGCCTCAAGTTTCCCCAGGGGAGGTATAGGTTGGGCATAAGAAGAAACTTCCTGATTGAAAGGGTTCTCAAAGATGGGAACCGACTCCCCAGGGGGGCGATTGAATCCCCATGCCTGGAGGTGTTTAAAAGAGGCAGAGATGTGGTGCTGAGGGCCATGGTTTAGCACCAGCCTTGGTTAAGTTAGAGAATGGTTGGACTTGAATATCTTAAAGGCCTTTTCCAACCAAAACAATTCAGTGATTCTATGATTTCATGATTCTATGTATGGGTAGATAGATGGATAGATAGATAGATAGATAGATAGATAGACAGACAGACAGACAGACAGATAGATAGATAGACAGATAGATAGATAGAGTCAGAGAGATATAGAGATAGATAAATACATAGATAGATAGATAGATAGACAGACAGACAGGTAGGTAGATAGATAGATAGATAGATAGGTAGATAGATAGAGTCAATCAGAGAGATATAGAGATAGATAAATACATAGATAGATAGAGAGACAGACAGATAGATAGATAGATAGATAGATAGACAGACAGACAGACAGGTAGGTAGATAGATAGATAGACAGACAGACACAGGTAGGTAGGTAGGTAGGTAGGTAGATAGATAGATAGATAGATAGATAGATAGATAGATAGATAGAGTCAGTCAGAGAGATATAGAGATAGATAAATACATAGATAGATAGATAGATAGACAGACAGACAGATAGATAGATAGAGAGATAGATAGATAGACAGATAGACAGACAGACAGACAGACAGACAGGTAGATAGATAGATAGATAGATAGATAGATAGATAGATAGATAGATAGATAGACAGACAGACACGTAGATAGATAGATAGGTAGGTAGATAGATAGATAGATAGATAGATAGAGTCAGTCAGAGAGATATAGAGATAGATAGATGAATAGATAGATAAAGTCATGCTAAGGCCTGATTATCCTGCACCACTACTTTCATAATTAGAGACTGGTCAGTGGTTTTTAGGCTGCCTTGACGGGACACACTATGTTCATGAATCCATTGGTTCTGCTCTGCAACTCTGATCTGCATGACCAAGGCTAATCATTCACCAGTTTAATGTGGATGCAATGATTGCAACATGGGCCAACAAGTTTCTCTAGCTGCTAGCCTGCCCTTAACATATATTTAGGCACCAGTCCAAGATGGTTCCCAAACACAAATAGTAACACATTATTGCAGAGTATTTTTTCATCTCAGCTATGTAAAATAGAAAGAGAAGGTGAAAACAATCCTGTGCATGTAATAACATTCTGAATAGCCACAAGCAATAACAGAAGGCAGTTCTAAGGGAAAAGTAATGGGTTATTGAATGGAACCTCCTAATGTAACCAGTGGCAGGACAAAGAGAAAACTGGCACAGGAGAATGAACAGATCTTCCTGTGAGGCAAAGTATTTGGGGGGACCTCTCTGGCCATGCAGAAAGTTCAGAAGTGGGAACTGTGAGTGAACAGATTGTCATAGCAAGAGATTACCAGATAAGAGGGATGGTGGCAGAGCCTTAAAATGGGAGATACAAGAGGTGGGAGTCCTGGTGAACAGGTGGATGCCCATGAGCCAGCAATGTGCCCTGGTGGACAAGAAGGCCAAGGACATCCTGGGTGGATTAGAAAAGGTGTGGTGAGTAGGTCCAGAGAAGTTCTGCTCCCCCTCTACTCTGCCCTGGTGAGGCTGCAACTGGAATATTGTGTCTAGTTCTGGGCCCCTCCCTTCAAGAAGGACCTCAGGGAACTGCTTGAGAGAGTCCAGCACAGAACCACAAAGATGCTGAAGGCAATGAAACATCTTCCTGCTGAGGAAAGCCTGAGGGAGCTGGGGCTCTTTGGCTTGGAGGAAATGAAAAGGAAACAAGAGGAAATGGCCTCAAGTTGCAGCAGGAGAGGTTTAGGTTGGATATTAGAAGAAACTTCTTGACTGAAAGGGTTCTCAAACATTGGATCAGGCTCCCCAGGGAGGTGTTTGAATCCCCAACCCTGCAGGTATTAAAAAGAGGCAGAGATGTGGTGCTGAGGGACATGGTTTAATGGGGTGACCTCATTCATGTTTGTAAAGATGTGCAGGGCAGTGTGGGGAGGATGGAGCCAGGCTCTGCTCAGGGATGTCCAATGACAGGACAAGGGGCAATGGGTGCAAGCTGGAGCAGAGGAGGTTCCATAGTTTCATAGTTTCATTCAGGGTTGGAAGGGACCACAAGGACCATCTAGTTCCAACCCCCTTGCCATGGGCAGGGACACCCTACACTAGATCAGGCTGGCCAGAGCCTCATCCAGCCTGGTCTTAAACACCTCCAGGGATGGGGCCTCGACCACTTCCCTGGGCAACCCATTCCAGGGTTTCACCACTCTCATGGTGAAGAACTTCCTCCTCACATCTAGCCTGAATCTCCCCACCTCCAGCTTCATTCCATTCCCCCTAGTCCTATCACTACCTGAGATCCTGAGAAGTCCTTCTCCAGCCTTTCTGTAGGCCCCCTTCAGATACTGGAAGGCCACAATTAGGTCACCTCGTTCACCACGTGAACATAAGGAGAACATAAGGTTCACCACGTGAACATAAGGAGAAAGTTTTTCCCTGTGAGGGTGCCAGAGCCCTGGAGCAGGCTGCCCAGAGAGGTTGTGGAGTCTCCTTCTTTGGAGACATTCCAACCCCAGCTGGATGTGCTCCTGTGTGACCTGCCCTAGGTGATGCTGGTCTGGCAGGGATGTTGGAGTGGATGATCTTTGGAGGTCCCTTCCAGCCCCTAACATTCTGTGATGCTGTGTTGCTTGTGCATATCTCTGTACACACCCAGACTGCATTCACATACACACACCTATGCACCTGACTAGGTATATAAATTGTTCTATATCCTATTGCAGCCTCACTCACTGCAGCTGCAGTGCCCTACTTGGAGCATATTCTGGATGTTGGTCTTAGGGCTAAAATGAGTAGACTGGATCCTACAAAGGTAGAACAATGTGAGTGCAGGGACAGAAAAGGTACTGGAGGAGGGAGAGGAATCTGAATTCCATTTGAACAGGTCAATAACATGACCTTCAACCCACTCCCCTCAGGGCAGGGGCGGGGAGAGGAATAATTTGGAATGAACCAAGGTGGACCCTTTCTGCTAACTGAAGGAAGGGGTCAGGCCTGCAGAGATCTCATGATGCCCTTCACGGAGCAAGTTCAACATCTAGAGTAAGAACTTGCAGCCACCGCTTTTGTCCTGATCTGGCTGGAAGGCTTTGGGGATCTCTTCAAAAGAGGGAGAGGAGAAGGCAGAGACAAACAGGAATTGCTACAGACAAAGAGGAAAAGTCCAGAAAAGAAGGACAGACACAGAAGAGGGCTGAAAGAGGTAGAGCAGGAAGAAGAGACTGGATTCAACACACAACAAGGAATCTGCTCCTTCTCCTGGTCAGGATGTACTGAAACCAGAAAGAAGACACAAAGCAGCTTGAGGCACCAAGAGGCCACAGAACCACCCTATGGGGATGCACAGCCCAGTCATGATCTGCTTTGTTTTGGGATGTTTTTTATGGGTAAGTCACATCTCAGGTCCCTTTTTTTGGGGTCTCTGCTCCATTCTGGAGTTACCTTGGAAAGATGGATGGCCATTAGCAGCTGACAGTCACAATAATTTCCCTGGACATACAAAAGGCAGACATGCAGAAGAATATTTGCTGTTGCTCCAGGAATGGTAACAGAGAGCTCAGGGTACCCATCAAAAAGGAAATGAGAAGGGTAGGAGTGCTGATGGGATAGAGCAGAACTGAAGCCCTTGTGGGTATAATAGCAATATGGGTTATGAATATTTGAGCATGGAGAAAGGTCTACATCTGTAGCATGACACAGCTTGTGGTGGGGAAAGAGAAACTTGTGGTGAGAGGGAAGGGTAAGTCAGTATCTGTGCTGGTAACAGTGCTAAGTAGGATTTTAATGAGTATGGGAAGTTAAGATACGAAACAATGCAGCTGGTATCACAATAACTTCTGATCCACAGCAGAATATGTGATGGGATGTTGGTAAGAGGAGGTCCTCACTGTAGGAGATTCAGGTAATAGTGCAGGTGACAGAGACAAAAGTTGCATATGGGAAAAACTTAACTTGCTCCAGCTGTGGCTTCTTTGTCTTTCTCCTTCTAGCTCCCTGAAGTGAGAGGGGAGGAAGGCTGTCTCAATGCTGAACTGTGAGTACTTGTTGATCTTGCACTCTTTTGAGGAGACAATGAAGGACAAAGGCCGTAGAGGACAAGAGTGTCCTGACATGCTAGCTGACATTATCCACACAAGGTTACTTTAACTACAGCTGTTGAAAACTCCCATAAAATCCCTCTGTCCTTGAATGGGGAGCACATGATACTGCTCTTGCTACCTATTTGGATGCCTGTAACACTTTCTGCTGTACACCAGAAAAGCTTTCTGGTGTAATTTTAATTGGAATTGACCTGTCCTTGAAAGTTTATTTGCTGTAATACAGTTTTGGTGAATATTCTTCTTGGTGATGTCATTTGCAAGAAAAACAGAGATCAAGACAAAGCAAGGGTGGAAAATTGCTGAGGAAAATTCATTTTGACTGAACAAGAAGTATTGCAAAATGCCTGAGCATATCTACCAATGACAAATAAAGGAACACACAGCACAGCATCCAGAAAGTCTGGAAGAGAAGGACTTGGGGGTGTCACTTGGTGACAAACTCCCCAGGAGGCAGCAGTGGTCACTGGCAGCCCAGAAGGCAGCTGTGTGCTGGGCTGCATCCAAAGCAGGGAGAGCAGCAGCACAGGGAGGGGATTCTGCCCCTCTGCTCTGTTCTGCTGAGGCCCCACCTGCAGCACTGCCTCCAGTTCTGGTGCCCCCAGCATAACAGGGACATGGAGCTGCTGGAATAGGTCCAGAGGAGGCCACCAATATGATCAGAGGGCTGGAGAAATTCCCCCATGGGGCCAGGCTGGGGGAGTTGGGGCTGTTCAGCCTGGAGAAGAGAAGGTTCCAGGGACACCTTAGAGCAGCCTCCCGTTACCTGAATGGGGACTACAAGAAAGCCAGGAAGAGACTTTTTACAAGGACTTGTAGCGACAGGACAGAGGGAGGGGATTGAAGCTTGAGGAGGGCAGATTTAGACTGAAGATGAGGAAGAGAAAAAGGGTTTGCAAACAATTGAGTAGGCCCTCATTCCCAGAATGACATTAACGTGCTGGAGCAGGTCCAGAGGAGGGTGATGAAGCTGGTGAAGGGTTTGGAGAACAGGTCTGGTGAGGAGCAGATGAGGGCACTGAGGGTATTTAGTCTGGAGATAAGGAGGCTGAGGGGAGACCTACAACTCTCTACAACTCCCTGAAAGGAGGTTAGAGCCAGGTGGGGTCAGTTTCTTCTCCCTAGGATCTGATAGCAGAAAAGGAAATGGTCTCAAGTTGCAGCAGGGGAAGTTTAGGTTGGCTATTAGAATAAAGCTTTTCACTGAAACAGTTCTGAAACACTGTAAGAGGCTCTGCAGGGAGGCTGTTGAATCCCTGTGGGTGGAGGTGTATAAAAGAGGTAGAGATCTGGTGCTGAGGGATATGGTTTATCACCAGACTTGGTTGAGTTGGAGAATGGTTATCATAGTATCATAGTATCAGTCAGGGTTGGAAGGGACCACAAGGATCATCTAGTTCCAACCCCCCTGCCATGGGCAGGGACACCCCAACACTAGATCAGGCTGGCCAGAGCCTCATCCAGCCTGGGCTTAAACACCTCCAGGGACAGGGCCCCAACCACCTCCCTGGACAACCCATTCCAGGGCTTCACCACTCTCATGGTGAAGAACCTCCTCCTCACATCCAGCCTGAATCTCCCCACCTCCAGCTTCATTCCATTCCCCTTAGTCCTATCACTACCTGACATGCTGAGCAGTCCCTCCCCAGCCTTCCTGTAGGCCCCCTTCAGATACTGGAAGGCCACAATTAGGTCACCTTGGAGCCTTCTCTTCTCCAGACTGAACAGCCCCAGCTCCTTCAGTTTGGTTGGACTCAATGATCTAAAAAGGGCTTTTCCAACTGAAACAATTCTGTGATTCTATCAACCAGCAGGGTAACAATAAAGAGATAAAGGCAAAGAGAAGGCAAACTCACCTAATGGTGATGGATGAAGTTGGACAACTATCTCCTCCACAAGGCATGGCTAGTTTCCCATCGTTGAGCCATTTAGATGGTGGAGTGTAATCAAGGAGTGAGGGAAGCTGGAAGAGAATACATTAGAGATCTTTGAGGGGCAATGGTTTGCAATGAGAGAAGAGTAGATTGGATGTGAGGAACAAGTTCTACACCATGAGGCTGCTGGAACACTGCAACAAGTTGCACAGGGAGGTAGTTGAAGCCCCATCCCTGGAGATATTCAAGGTCAGGCTCAACAAGGCTCTGAGCAAGCTGATCTAGTGGAGGATGTCTCTGCTGACTGCAGGGGTGTTGGACTGGATGACCTTTGGAGGTCCCTTCCAACCCAAAGCATGCTGAGTCTATGATTCTGTGATTGTTTGGCATTCTGTGGCTAACTACATGTTGTACCCTCTTGTCCTCAGCTGCTCAGGTACGGAGTGGGACCGGCTGTGGTATATCTGGTAAGATGGTCTATGTTTACTTCAGTCAGCTGCATCCCCAGCTAAAGTCAATCTGGAGAGAAGATAAAGCCAGGCTTTTTAGAAGTTCCCAGCAGAAGGACCTGAGGTGTCTGTCCAACCTGCATCCAGGGCAATTCTGATTAGACAGAAGGAAAAAGTGCTGCTCCCAAGGGTGGTGCAGCACTGGAACAGGTGCCCTGAGGGGACACAGGATTTCCATCCCTGGAGACTGTCCAAAATCTGTGGACAAGGCTCTAAATGACCATGCATACCTCTGAGCTTAGCTCTACCTCAAGCAGGAAGAGACCTTAAAAGGCCACCTGCAAACAAAGTCTTTCTGTCCTAATTCTGCATCTTCTCCCTTTCCAGGCTTCTGATGGTGATTGGTGGACTTCTGCTCCTTTGTGGTGTGGTTTCCATCTGTGTGAGATGCTGTTTGCATTGTCAGCAGTCAGGAGAGGAATCAGGTCCTCAGCCCTATGAGGTCACTGTCATTGCTTTTGATCATGACAGCACCCTCCAGAACACCATTACCTGTGAGTTGGCCTTGACAGAACCCTGGTCCTACAGCACAGCCTGACATGTGGGGCTGCACTTGGAAAAAGCCCAGATAGTGGCACCTCGGGGCTGGCAGAGGGAAGTTCATGGCAGGATGCAGGGAAAGTGGCATCTGTATACAGTGCAAATGAAGGCTCCATGCACCAAATGCAGACAGATGGTGAATTAGCTGTGAGATGCTTGGGTGGAACGAGAGCAGCTAGAGGCCTCTGAGAAGTTTTAAGGAGTAAATTGTGGGGTGTTGCTGAGAGGGTTTCCTTTTAGGGAAGAATGAAGGGACAGGAAAAGGAAAGCATTCAGGCTGTGGGGAGAGCAAAGCCTGAGCACTGCAGATACACTGATGGGGTGGTGCTGTCAGGATGAGAAGAAAGACTTTGGTTTCCTCCCTTCCAGCTCTCCATTCCGTGTTTGGGCCTGCTGCCAGGACAATATTAGCAGTGGCACATTCCCACAATGCTGTCCAGGGAGCACCACCCCTCTCAGCAGCAGACACCCCTCCAGTCTATGAAGAAGCTCTGCACATGAGCAGATTCACCGTGGTCAAGACGGGACAGAAAGCGCCAGACCTGGATCCGGTGCCAGAGGAAAAACTGCAGGTGTCTGCTGAGGGCAAGGATGTCCAACCAGCCTCCCCAGGACACTAGTGCCTCTTTACTGCATGGCAAATAATGCCCAGTAGTGACAGGCAGAAACTGATTGTTCTGAGCAGGGTTAGGAATTTTTGATTAACCTCTGTAGTCGAATGAGAAAGGGACTGAAACAGTTTCAGATGCAGTATAATCCTGTGGCTCCTTCTGATACCTCCTTTAGACAATCAACAATTGGCCTCCCCTGTGTGTCAATCATTGCACTACTATCACCCTCTGCATGCATAAGCAGGCAGCAGCTCCAAGGTGCTGAGTCACTTTGCAGGCTAGTGACCTGCAGAGAGATTGCAGATGCTGCCTCATTCTGCTTGCCTCCAGCCCAAGTTCCCTGAGGGTCACAGAATGGTAGGGGTTAGAAGGGATGATCTTTGGAGGTGCCTTCCAACCCCTACTATTCTGTGATTCTGTAAGGAAAGGTTAAGCAGCCCTGAATGAAATGCTTGTACATGTTCATGCAGATATGAATACACAGGCAGCAGATATCAACCCCTTTTTGAAGTGGCCTTTCCTAGTGGAGGACCCAAAGTCTCACTGTCCTTGATCTGCTGATCTTCTTGCCTGTGAAATATAGAGAATGGCTTTTCTTTGTAGGCAAGGCAAACAAGGACCAGGTCCCCACATATGTTGAGGAACCCAACTGCTGTTGCGACTGCAGTCATGAAGAACTTTAGAGAAGGTTGATAAGATAGCTTCCTGGATGGCATAAAGTTGAACTGAGCAACCAAAAACCTTTGATGATGTCTAGTTGCAGGAATTTTGTATCCAAGGGAATTTAATTGAGGGTCTTGATTTCCTAGGTCACACACCTCTTCCTGAACTGCCTAGTCAATACCTAACTCTACCCTTCACGAGGGAGAAAATGGAATGGAGTCAAGAAATAAGAGACATAGAAGGTTAGGGCTCTTCTGCTGTGCAGCATTCCTGAAACAGCAGCAACAACTGCTTGTGGAACACCTCCTAGAGTCACACTCAGGCCTATATGCTTCACCAAGCTGCAGAACATTTCCTGGAGGGCTCTTGTTTACTCCGTGGCAAACATCTGAAGCCAGCAGAGACACTGGAACTTGTGTCAAGCACTACGGAGCCCAGAAGCTTCTTGGAAGACTTCCCAGGCGTTTCTAGGGCACAAACAGTTCCTCCACCACTTCCACCCCTTCCCCTGCCTACGAGGCCTGAGCTCTGCAAGCATCGAACAGGAGATGGCAGCCCTGCTCCACAGGGCAGCAAACCCACCTGCCGAAGCAGGAACACAGCATTTACACAACTGGCAACCAGAAGTGCGACACTTCCCCCCCACCCCCCTTCCCCTTAAGATCTGCAATAAAAAGGGAGGTTTAAAAAGTCTTCATTTTCCTCTCTGCATCAAATCACCTCAGCTATCACCTACCTTTCTTCCTTCCTTTCTCTCTTTCTCTTTCTTTCCCTTTCTTTCTTCCCTTCTCTCTAGTGAGGGGTGACCTCATTCATGTTTGTAAAGATGTGAAGGGCAGTGTCAGGATGGAGCCAGGCTCTGCTCAGTGGTGTCCAGTGATAGGAGAAGGGGCAATGGGTGCAAGCTGGAGCAGAGGAGGTTCCATGGGAACAGAAGGAGGAAGTTTTTCCCTGTGAGGGTGCCAGAGCCCTGGAGCAGGCTGCCCAGAGAGGTTGTGGAGTCTCCTTCTCTGGGGACATTCCAAACCCACCTGGATGTGTTCCTGTGTGACCTGCTCTAGGTGATGCTGCTGTGGCAATGGAGTTGGACTGGATGATCTTTGGAGGTCCCTTCCAGCCCCTAACATTCTGTGAATGCTGTGCAGGAAGGACATCTCCACAGCCTCACTCAACAGGTTGAACAGCAGCAGCACTTCTCACATGTTTTCACCCCCCATCCAACAAGCCAGATCAATCACAACAAAGTGCAGTGGAGAGAAACCTTTGCTTCTTGCCTCCTGTTTCAAAAACTACAGACAAGTAGCACTGCTAGCTAGATGCTATTGAATAATAGAACTGTTCTGGATGAAAAAGGCCTTTAAGAACATTGAGTCCCACCATTCTCTAACTCAACCAAGGCTGGTGCTAAACTGTGTCCCTCAGCGCCACCTCTCTGCCTCTTCTAAACACCTTCAGGCAAGGGGATTCAACCACCTCCCTGGGCAGCCTGTGCCAGTGCTTGAGAACCCTCCCACTGAACAACTGTCTTCTAATGAACAAAATAAACCTCCTCTGGTGCAAGCTGAGGCCATATCCTCTTCTCCTATCACTTGTTACTCAGCAGAAGGGACCTATACACACCTCTCTCCAACCTCAAAGGTGAAAGTGCAACCACTCTCCACTGGCTACCAATAGCCTGCACATAATTTGGGCAGGAGCATCATGATGGGAATGAGGGTACACTGCCACCAGGTGCTGCATACAGTTGTCCACACCACCCTTAGGTTTCCCTAGAATGTGTGGTACTTAAAGACTGGTCTTCAGAAACACCCCTCTGTTGTGTGTCTCCTTTGTTTTCACAGGACTGTAAGCAACAATGATCCCACTCAGGCCACTGGGAAGTACTGGTTGGAACAAAGGGATCTCAGACTTACATTGTTCAGATCTGGGCTCTTGTCCTGTCCTGCTGCTTTTCACCCATAAGGAGGTATTTTCCTTAACAGCCTCCCAATATCACTTGATTCCATTTAGGCATCTGGAGCTCAGGCTGGGCCCTGCAACCAGTCTGGAATGAAAGAGGGCAGGTTTTCTGTACAAATTAACCAGCTGTAGGAAACAGAGCAGTGAGCAGCTCAGCAGAGACAGGACAGAGACACTTCCTAGAGGAAGCAAAACATCTACACAAAGGGCCACTGTTTGCTGGCAGTGACTAACTGTGCCCTCATCCAGACCCCATGTGCCTCTGCTGGCTCTGAGGCTGCTATAGATCCAGTGACAAGTGAAACTGGTGACCAGTCATGAGGGGTGCAGGAGACACACCAGGCAAGGACTGTGCCATGGACAGACACCTGTGGAGTCCCAAACACAAGGACATGGATCTGTTGGAGAGGGCACAGAGGAGGGACACAAAGATGACCAGAGAGCAGGGCAGTGACTGTCCCCCTGACTCAGCACTGGTGAGGTCCCAACTGGGTTCAGTTTTGGGGTTATTACTACACGAAAGACATTGAGGTGCTGGAGTGGGTCCAGAGAATGGCCAGGAAGCTGGAACAGAGTCTGGAGAACAGGTCTGGTGAGGAGCAGCTAAAGGAACTGGGGTAGTTTAGTGTGGAGAAAAGGATGCTGGAGGAGACCTTCTTGCTCTCCACAGTTCCCTAAAAGGAGGTTGGAGTCAGGTGGGGGTTGGTCTCTTCTCCCTAGTAACAAAGAAATGGCCTCAAGTTGCACCAGGGAAGGTTTAGATTTGACATTAGAAGAAACAGCTTCACTGAAAGGGTTACCAACCACTGGAAGGGGCTACCCAGGGAGGTGATTGAATCCCCATGCCTGGAGATGTTTAAAAGAGGCAGAGCTGTGGTGCTGAGGGCCATTGTCTAGCACAGCTTGGTAGTTAGAGAGTGGCTGGACTTGAACTTCTCCATCCCAAACAATTCTGTGAAACACCCAGGCAGCCCAGAGTTACAGGTAATTGAACCGTAGCTCCAGGGGGGTTGCCAGGAGACAGCCACATAAACGAATCTCCAAGAAACACTGGGCAAATAATGGATCTTTTTCTCCTTAACGCACAGAATTTCAGCCAGCTGTGCAGCCAGACCTGAGGCAGCTTCCCAGCCAGGCACTGCAGAGCTGCTGTAGCTGCCCTGAGGTGCTGTGCGGCACAGCGAAGGCTGCAAACCCTGCCCCCAGATTCCGTGCAGCTATTTTTACCTCCTGCTTTTATGGCCACAGCTTTGGCAACGCTTGGGAATCCCTTTTAAAGCGAGCCTGCCTACGTGAGCCGCAGACACATTGACACACCGAGTGCTCAGAGCTGTGCTGACACCCTGGGCTAAAAAAAAAAGAGCACATTGTTTTGACACCCTGTGCTGGGCCACTTTGTACTGGCAGCCCAGGGGAGGAAGACTTGCCAGATCCATGTCCAGCTCTTCCTCCTAGCACACGGACCCAGGATGTGGGGTTTGTCACATGCTCACGGGTTGACATTGTAATAAGAACCCTAAGTCATATGATTAGCTGTTTGTCACTGCTCCTGCATGGATCATCTTCCTGCCTCTTGTTGTGCCACTGCCATTATTGTTATTATGGAGCTGAGAGGAGAGGGCTGGCAATTCAGGGCTTGCTGGGAAGGAAGCAGGGAGCAGGAGGAGTGAGGCTTGTAGCTGCATATCCAGGACTGCATCCTCAGGGCAGGAAGAGTTCAGGGAGGAGATCTGTGACCCCAGATGGGGGTCCCACATGGGATTTGTTGGGGAAAAATGACTCACCTAGCAATGTGCTTGCAGGCCATGGCTTTGCATCAGACCAGGGAAGAAATTCCTGTCTGATTTGTCAACAGAAATTCACACTAGAAGCTAGCTTAACTGTCTTATGTATAGTCTTGGAGATGGAAACAGCCATTTACAGGACAACAGGAGCTTGACATCAGTCCATTAAAACTGCCAGAACATGTTAGTGGCCTGGGTGAAACAGGCTAGAAAGTGTCCTCTCTTTTGTCCTTGAGGAAGAGACATCTGCTGTGCTGCAGGCAGTTAGGAAGCAAGGGGGCCAAACACAGGTCTTAGAGAAACACACAAATGTCACAAACCCAGGATTTTCCCTAGGTCTAAGCACTGGGATTCCTTCACTCTCCAGGCTGTTTGCTATGGCACTGCACAAAAACAAAGCCTTCTTGTGACTCACCCTTCCTGAGATCCTCTGACACTCCCTGCAAATATAGGGAAGTTCTGACATCTCCTAGGACAGAAACAAACTGATGCTCCAGTACAAACCTCATGCACATAAACTAGTGAAGGCTGGGTCACACTGCTCTATGCCATTCCCACTGTGACCCACACTGTCCTTTAGAGATTTGGACATGGGCCTGTTGGAGCATCTATTGATCTGTATAGGAGGTTACACT
Source organism: Melanerpes formicivorus (assembly GCF_026170545.1). Taxonomy (NCBI): domain Eukaryota; kingdom Metazoa; phylum Chordata; class Aves; order Piciformes; family Picidae; genus Melanerpes; species Melanerpes formicivorus. The sequence goes on along the minus strand of NW_027142360.1, from coordinate 9,952,390 downwards.
ATACTGCACTGAGTAGTAAAGCCTGAGACCAGACATTCTGGGGACACACTTCAGCCATCCAAAAGTAGATGTCATGATTTGGGTGAGAATAGTCCCACCTCAACATGTCTACTTACTGCCACAAAGGCAGTTTAAAGTGACAGGCTCACCTGTCCATGCCTCCATTATTAAGTGTGAGTGAGATTTCTATCCCATATCCTTTTACACTCCTGTCCTGTGCCAGAGAAGACTGTCTGGGAGCTGCCACCATCTGAGCATATCTATAACTAAGTAAATATATTTCCTTCATATCTCTTCTCCTCATGGTCAAGAGGAGAGATTACAGTGCACCAGGGCTTGGAGAGGGAGCATTGACAAAAGGCCTGTGGGGTCAAGGAACAGCATGCTATTGAGTGCAAAGCGGGGGTGGCGGCCAGTACATGAAATGGCTCTCTACAAGACAGAGGGCACAAGCTAGTACCCTGGCTCTCCAATAGGGTTTGGAATAAGCCATTCATACCCCTGGTGTTGGCATGAGTCCCACTCTGCAGCAACTCAAGGGTGCATATAAATATATAGGGATAAAGCCACCAGTCCTATGAGCTTCCAGAAGCAGCCCAAAGGATTTATATGAACAATTCCATACAAAGACCAGGGCTTTATGTTTCCCTGATCCTGGTTTGATCATTAAAGAGCATCCAGCTTGCTCTTCAATTTAATCAAGATTCAAGATGTCTCTGTGCTATAATCTGGAGTTTTTTTCCCATTCTAACCATGCTGTAGGAGCAGACTTCCAGCAAAACAGCAATAAGGTCCTTTCCTAAGCCAACACACTGAAACAGGGTTGAATAGAGTATGGGACACTTGGGTCTGTTCACTTCTGCTGCAGGTGAGGCCTTGGAGTCAGCTAGAAAAAACAAGCACACAGATATTCCAAGCATGTATCTGCTGAATAACTGGGCAAAACCTGGCTGGCTGTTGTGGCTCTTTGTGTGCAGACAGTTCCCTGTAACTGTCTGCTGTTTGTAATATGCATCTGGTCTGGCACACGATGTGACACAATTGCTGCCCTTTGTCGCTTAACGGAGCTGTTCTAACTGGGCAGTAATCCAGATCCAACAGGGACGGTCATAGAAGCTGCCATGTTTTTGGGCTTGCATCTCACAACCCGTCCAAGAACAGGTCAGGTGCCCCAGGCGGCTGTGCTGCCTGGAAAGAGGGAGGAGCAGGGCCGACCATCCCCCGCAGCCGGCTCATGCTGTATTTATAACCCCTGAGTCACGCTGGGGGAGGGCCGATGGTGTTGCTCAATAGGCTGTTTATTTTCCTCAGCTATTAAAAACAAAATATATTTAAAAAAAAAAAAAAGGTGTTTATTACTCACCATCACATGGGAGGTGGGGCACCCTGGGCAGGCTGGCTCCATGGGGATGAGATTCAACAAGGCCAAGTGCCGAGTCCTGCATCTGGGTCACAACCACCCCAGGAATGCTCCAGGCTTGGGGCAGAGTGGCTGGAAACTGCCCAGCAGAGAAAGACCTGGGGCTCTGGGTTGGCAGCTGGCTGAAGATGAGCTGGCAGTGTGCCCAGGTAGCCAAGAAGGCACCCAGCATCCTGGCCTGGATCAGCAATGGTGTGACCAGCAAGGCCAGGGCAGCTGTCCCCCAGTATTCAGCTCCGGTGAGGTTACACCTTGAGGACTGGGTTTAACATAGGGGCCCTCACTCCAAGAAAGGCATTGAGGTGCTGCAGTGGGTCTAGAGAAGGGCAAAGCAGCTGGTCAGGGGCCTGCAGGTCTGGTGAGGGGCCTGCAGGTCTGGTGAGGAGCCTGCAGGTCTGGTGAGGAGCCTGCAGGTGGTGAGGGGCCTGCAGGTCTGGTGAGGAGCCTGCAGGTGGTGAGGGGCCTGCAGGTCTGGTGAGGGGCCTGCAGGTGGTGAGGGGCCTGCAGGTCTGGTGAGGAGCCTGCAGGTCTGGTGAGGAGCCTGCAGGTCTGGTGAGGGGCCTGTGGGTCTGGTGAGCAGCCTGCAGGTCTGGTGAGGAGCCTGCAGGTCTGGTGAGGAGCCTGCGGGTCTGGTGAGGAGCCTGCAGGTCTGGTGAGGGGCCTGCAGGTCTGGTGAGGAGCCTGCAGGTCTGGTGAAGGGCCTGCGGGTCTGGTGAGGGGCCTGCAGGTCTGGTGAGGAGCCTGCGGGTCTGGTGAGGAGCCTGCAGGTCTGGTGAGGGGCCTGCAGGTCTGGTGAGGAGCCTGCGGGTCTGGTGAGGAGCCTGCGGGTCTGGTGAGGAGCCTGCAGGTCTGGTGAAGGGCCTGCGGGTCTGATGAGGGGCTGCAGGTCTGGTGAGGGGCCTGCAGGTCTGGTGAGGGGCTGCAGGTCTGGTGAAGGGCCTGCAGGTCTGGTGAGGAGCCTGCGGGTCTGGTGAGGAGCCTGCAGGTCTGGTGAGGAGCCTGTGGGTCTGGTGAGGAGCCTGCGGGTCTGGTGAGCAGCCTGTGGGTCTGGTGAGCAGCCTGCGGGTCTGGTGAGCAGCCTGTGGGTCTGGTGAGCAGCCTGCGGGTCTGGTGAGGAGCCTGCGGGTCTGGTGAGCAGCCTGTGGGTCTGGTGAGCAGCCTGCGGGTCTGGTGAGGAGCCTGTGGGTCTGGTGAGCAGCCTGCGGGTCTGGTGAGGAGCCTGTGGGTCTGGTGAGGGGCCTGCAGGTCTGGTGAGGAGCCTGCGGGTCTGGTGAGGAGCCTGTGGGTCTGGTGAGCAGCCTGCGGGTCTGGTGAGGAGCCTGCGGGTCTGGTGAGCAGCCTGCGGGTCTGGTGAGCAGCCTGCAGGTCTGGTGAGGAGCCTGTGGGTCTGGTGAGGGGCCTGCAGGTCTGGTGAGGGGCCTGCAGGTCTGGTGAGCAGCCTGCGGGTCTGGTGAGGAGCCTGTGGGTCTGGTGAGGGGCTGCAGGTCTGGTGAGGGGCCTGCAGGTCTGGTGAGGGGCCTGTGGGTCTGGTGAGCAGCCTGCGGGTCTGGTGAGGAGCCTGCAGGTCTGGTGAGGAGCCTGCAGGTCTGGTGAGGGGCTGCAGGTCTGGTGAGGAGCCTGCGGGTCTGGTGAGGAGCCTGCGGGTCTGGTGAGGAGCCTGCGGGTCTGGTGAGGGGCTGCAGGTCTGGTGAGGGGCCTGCGGGTCTGGTGAGGGGCCTGCGGGTCTGGTGAGGAGCCTGCGGGTCTGGTGAGGGGCTGCAGGTCTGGTGAGGGGCCTGCGGGTCTGGTGAGGGGCCTGCGGGTCTGGTGAGGGGCTGCAGGTCTGGTGAGGAGCCTGCAGGTCTGGTGAGGGGCCTGCGGGTCTGGTGAGGGGCCTGCGGGTCTGGTGAGGAGCCTGCAGGTCTGGTGAAGGGCCTGCAGGTCTGGTGAGGAGCCTGCAGGTCTGGTGAGGGCCTGCAGGTCTGGTGAGGGCCTGCAGGTCTGGTGAGGAGCCTGCAGGTCTGGTGAGGAGCCTGCAGGTCTGGTGAGGAGCCTGCAGGTCTGGTGAGGAGCAGCTGTGGGGACTGGGGTTGCTTAACCTGAAGGAGCCTGGAGCGAGGTGTAGGTCGGTCTCTTCCCTCTAGGATGAGAAGAAACGGTCTCAAGTTGCACCAGGGGAGTTCGGGTTGGATATTAGAAGCCATTTCCCGACTGAAAGGGTTCTCAAAGCCTGGCACAGGCAGCCCCGGGAGCGGGTTGGACCCCCATCCCTGTAGGTGTTTGAAAGAGGCAGAGCTGTGGTGCAGAGGGGCGCGGTTTAGCACCAGCCTGGTTGTTCTCATGGCCCTTCCAGGCCTTTTCCTGGAGAATCAATGCCACAACTCCGTTCCCCTGCCAACGGCAGGGCTGGGGCGGGGGGGGCGAGGGGGGGGCTGGGGCGGAGGGGGCGCTGGGGCGGAGGGGGCGCGGGGGGGGCGGTGCGGCTGCCCGTGACGTCACGGTGCTCGGGCCGGCGCCGTGCCGCGCTCCGCCGCTGGGCTCCTGCGCCGGGGGCGGCGCCGCGCCCGTGGGGGCGGGCAGGGGCGGGCAGGGGCGGGCTGCCGTATCCGGCCGACAGCGGGAGGCAGCCGCGGCAGCCATTCGCGAAGGGACGCTGACAGCCCGGCAGCATGAAATTCCAGTACAAGGAAGACCACCCGTTCGAGTACAGGAAAAAAGAAGGGGAGAAAATCAGGAAGAAATACCCCGACAGAGTCCCCGTGAGTGTGAGGCGATCGCGCATCTGCCTGGCGGGGCCGCCGCGCTCTGACGCCTTTGTTTTCCTTGCCGGCTGTTCTCTGCTCCTTGTTTTCCCAAGGCTAAACCCCCTCCCTCCCCCGCCCCGCTCCCCACCTCCAACAAGACATTAGTGAAGAGGATCGTGCTCTTTGATCTGATTCAAATTCCAGGCTGGTGCATTTTCTCCTTCCTTTCCCCCCCGCCCCGTGAGAGCCAAGCCGTGGCTGTTCTGTAGGAGTGGTGGTGGGCAGCGGGGTGTAAAGTCCCTTTTTTTTGGGGGGGGGAGGGGGAAGGGAGGAATCCGCAGTAATTCGACAGAGCGAATGCTGCTATTTTTTCCTCGGTGGCCTGCCTGCGTGGGGATGGGGGATGGGGAAGGAGCTTACCATCAGATCTGTGACAAGGGAGAACAATGAGTGGGTTAAGCCAAGGTCTGCGCCCTGCTTTCCCTTCGGCTTTATTTTAGCTTCTTCTCGCCCTGTTCTTTTCCTTCGTATGGAAGCAAAATGGCTCTTCCCAGTCTTTTCTGCCCTCCTGTTTAATCATCCTGGGGGGAGGGAAGAAAAGACAACAACAGCGAAACGCCCCTCGATAAACAAGGTCATCTTCTAGCAAAACTTTGCTCCCTCATCCTGAGGTGCCTTTGTGGGGGTGCCTGTGGAAAAGGTACAGCCTTATAATTAGTAGTAATGCTTAAGGGGGAAAAAAAAGGAATGACAAATCAAATTTATTGTGGTGTATATATATGTGTGTGTGTGTGTATTTATCTATGTTCCTTTTAATAAACGTTTTGCAAGTGTTATGTCTTTCCATCCCCACTGAAGAGGTATTTACTGCCCAGGGGTTCTGCATGCAAAATAACTTTGAGACTTCCCTGTAAATCTAAGGACAAGGGGGGACAGTTAGGTCCACATTCTTTCCTGACAGGGTAAGACTGGTTTTATTTTATCTTAGGGGTGGCCCTCAGCTGGATTCACAGAAGTTTTTGGGGGTCAGCATTTGGGTGCATTTGCTTTCAGGACTGCCTGGCAGAGCGTAGCAGGCTGAGCACGCAGCGGTGAAGTGTCTCTGCTTCTGTGCTGGATGGTGAGGATCGCAGGGTGTTCTGTTAGGTCAGGAGTGAAACAAGCTGTAAACTGAGGATTAACAGGGCAGCTGATCATGATGGATGTGTCTGGAGGAGCTGTGTGGGGAGCCCAGGAGATACTTAGCAAGAGATATAAGAGGTCAAGATGGGGGGGCATCCCCATGTCATCATGGAGAACGGCAGGACCAGAATAACTAGGTATGCTGTAGTTAAGAACGGATGGAAACAACACTTGGTGAGGCTCAGATGTGAAATGTCAGGGCAAGCCTATTGTCAGAGCTGCAGCAGACAACTGTTCTTTAAATCACTACTGTCTCTGCCCTTCCTGACAGCAGGAGCCTTGAAGATGACATCCTTTTGGCTGCCTACGCTGCAGTGCCCTGACACATCTCAGCCTTTTGCTGAGATTATACTGTTAGCCACAGTCACCATCCAGCAGCACCAGACATGCAGATAATCTGTGCCTGCCCTTTGGATTCTCTGTGTGGGTTGGTTTGTGTATGTGTGTGAAGGGTTTAGTGCTTCAGAAGAGATACCTGTGTCAGCAGGCAAGCTGACTACAACTGATACTCAGATTAGGAGGGTGCCTCCATTCCTCCTCTGCATCTTTGTGAGAAGGAGATCTCTCTTATGATCAGTGATGATCCAGTAGCTGAAAGGGGCCTACAAGCAAGCTGGGAAGGGTTTTTTTTACAAGGGCTGGTAGTCATAGGACAGGAAGGGATGGATTGAAGTTTGAGGAGGGCAGATTGAGAATGGAGATTAGGAAGAAATTCTTTGCAGTGAGGGTGGTGAGACACTGGAACAGGTTGCCCAGGGAGGTCATGGATGCCCTCTCCCAGGAGGTATTAAAGGCCAGGTTGGATGAGGCCTTGAGCAACCTGGTCTAGTGGAAGGTGTCCCTGCCCATGGCAGGGGAGGTGAGACTAGATGATCTTCAAGGTCCCTTCCAACCCAAACCATTGTATGAATTCTATAAATGATCTGATTTAAACCTTCCCTAGGGGTTTAGAGGCCTCAACACTCTCACCTCTTCTCACAGACATGGTTTCTTTTCCTTCATTATCTAGTGAACAAGCCTCATCAGTGTCTCTAGCTAGTGCTACTTGCCAGTCCTTTTTGAAATAGGAGGCAAGAACTAAAGGTGTTTCTCCAGTGCACTTAATTATGATAGATATTGCTTGTTGGATATAGGATGAAAACGTGTGCAAGGTGTTGTTATTCAGCCTGCACCTGTTCACTGAGGTTGTGGAACTGTCCTTCCTGCACAGATTCACAGAATGTTGGGGGTTGGGAGTGACCTCCAAAGATCATCCAGTCCACCCCCCCTGCCACAGCAGCATCACCTAGGGCAGGTCACACAGGAATGCATCCTGTCAGGTTTGGAATGTCTCCAGAGAAGGAGACTCCACAACCTCTCTGGGCAGCCTGCTCCAGGGCTCTGGCACCCTCACAGGGAAAAACTTCCTCCTGTTCACATGGAACTTCCTCTGCTCCAGTTTGCACCCATTGCCCCTTCTCCTGTCACTGGACACTACTGAGCAGAGCCTGGCTCCATCCTCCTGACACTGCCCTTCACATCTTTATAAACTGAATGAGGTCACCCCTCAGGCTCCTCTGCTCCAAGCTAAAGAGCCCCAGCTCCCTCAGCCTTTCCCCATCAGGGAGATGTTCTGCTCCCTGCAGCATCTTGTCCTGCCACAGGCTGCCTGAAAGAGCTTGAATGCCTGGTTCTCAGTGAGGTGCTTCAAGCTCTTCAAGTAGCAGAGCACAGGGATGAGATGTCCAAGCTGCCATCTCTATGGTGCGATGTGCTTTGCAGATCCTCACCTGGATCTAGAAGAAATTGAGTTAGCATTGCACTTTGTCCAGGCTAAAACCAGCAAGCTCACCATCATAGCAGTTTTCTCTGCATAGTGCCTCACTGCTGTGACACCACCATTTTGTATTTGAAGAAGGCTTAGCCCACAGCAGCTCAGCCTTTTCTGTTACACAACAAATGAAGCTGCTGATTTGGCTTGCCAAATAGCTGTGGGAACGTGGAGCCCATAGAGGTGGGTCCCACAGTGTCTCAGATGGAGCATTTACAATTACAGGGTGTAACAGAATTGAGAAGTTGAGGAGCTCAGGCAGGTCCACCTTCTTGTTTAGGTGGTTAAAATGGCTTCTGCACAACAGCAGGCCACAGGGGTTGACTTATGGAATGCATCTCTTGCCAGTTTAAAAATCAGGATCACAAACCCCCCAACAAACAACAAAAAAACCCCAACCCTGCCTGCAGTTTGTGGTTTGGTTTTGTTTTTCTGCACAAACACAGCAGTTCCAAAGGTTTCTAAGGCTTTTCATTGCACGAGATCAGGTCACTTTGGAATGCTTTCTGCTTCTGAGGTAAATCTTTTACTTAGCTCTGGTAACAAAAATTTCCCTGTGACAGATCTCTTGGTCTGACCTTAGAGGTGCTGAGCTTCCTATTTGTCATAATGACATTAGAATCATAGAATGCTTTGGATTGGGAGGGACCTCCAAAGGTCATCCAGTCCAACTCCCCTGCAGGCAGCAGGGACATCCTCCACTAGATCAGCTTGCTCAGAGCCTTGTTGAGCCTGACCTTGAATATCTCCAGGGATGGAGATATCCCTCCCTGGACAACCTGTTGCAGTGTTCTACCAGCCTCACAGAGCAGAACTTGTTCCTAACATCCAATCTAAATCTACTTTTCTCTTATTTCAAACACTGCCCCTCATGCTGTCACTGCAGGCCTTTGCAAACAGTCCCTCTGCAGCCTTCTTGTAGCCCCTTTCAGGTACTGGGAGGCTGCTCTAAGATGTGCCTGGAGCCTTCTCTTCTCCAGGCTGAACAACCCAACAACAGCCTGTCCCCATAGCAGAGGTGCTCCAGCTCCCTGATCATCTTGGTGGTCCTCCTCTGGACCCTCTCCATCAGGTCCATGTCCTGCAGATGAGGTCTCAGCAGAGCAGAGTGTCAGAATCACTTTTCTCCATCTCTTGCCAGGCTTCTTTTGATGCAGGTTGCCATTGGCCTTCAGGGCTGCAGGTGCCCATTGCTGGCTCATGTCCAGCTTCTCATCCCCAAGTGCTTTTCTGTAGGGCTGCTCTCAGTCTCATCATCCCCCAGCCTGGACTGATATCTAGGATTGCCCTGAGCTAGGTGCAGGATCTTGCGCTTTACGTTATTGAACCTCATGAGGTTCTCCTCAGCCCAGCTCTCCAGCCTGTCCAGCTCCCTCTGGGTGGCATCCTATCTCTCAAAGTTCTCAACTGCACTACTCAGCTTGGTATCATCTGTGAACTTGCTGAGGATTTGTGTCAAAGGTCTCAGGGGGTCAAGTTACCCAGATGGTGGCCTGTGGGTTTTAATTGTTAGATTATACGAGTACGGAGCTGTCCAGAACTGTATGAAGTAGAGAAAGGATAAGATTTTCAGAGCAGAAGACAACTGCTGAAGAACTAAGGATTGGAAAAAGCCTAACCCATAATATTCCCTAATGAGCTGTAGCTCTTTAATTTTTTGCTTCGTTCTAGAGCACCTGGTATTGGTGAAGGCAGAAATGAGGATGTGGGCACTACTGGGAGTAGGGCTGAAGTGTGCCAGGCAGTTGGGAACTGTAACCTGGAAACAGTTCAGCTAGTTTCGGTGTTCATTTCTTAGCATCGTGGCAGCTCCTTCATACTAAATTAACCTGCACTGGTCCCAGCAAGGTGACCTGCTTTCTTTTTTTCCCTTGGCCATGGTGGTTTATTTTTATGCCTGTTCCAGTGCTTACTGCTGCAGTCTCCGGCTCCCAGCCAGTGATTCTAAGTCTCCTCACCTGTCTGTGCTTTATTGTTGTATTTGTGTTGTAGATGAAACAAATTCCTGAAGGCCTGCTGGTAGCCTCCCTGTCTTTTCTTCCACTGATGCTTTTTTCTGGTCCATTTTGTTGTGTGGTACTCATGGTGTGTTTGTTGCTCTGTCTCACTCTCTCTCCAGGTAATTGTGGAAAAAGCACCAAAAGCCAGAGTACCTGACCTAGACAAAAGGAAGTATCTTGTGCCTTCTGACCTCACAGGTAACAAAAGCCCTTCCTTCCTTCCTCATTTTCAGTCAGATTTCAGAAATGCCTTTACTTTGTGGTCAGCAGCAAGAAGATACCCAGGCAGACTCAACATCTTACCATGAGGCTTTCAGGATAGGCTGAGGGAGCTGGGGTTGTTCAGTCCAGAGAAGAGAAGACTCCAGGGGGGACCTTAGAGCAGCCTTCCATCACCTGAAGGGATCTTACAGGAAAGCTGGAGAGGGACTTTTCATGAGGGTGTCTGGAGACAGGACAAGGGGGAATGGTTTGAAGCTGAGGAGGGCAGGCTTAGACTGGATCTGAGGAAGTTCTTCAGTATGAGGGTGGTGAGACTCAGGAACAGGCTGCCCAGGGAGGTTGTGAATGCCCCCTCTCTGGGGGCATTCAAAGCCAGGCTGGGTGAGGCCTTGGGCAGCCAGGTCTAGTTGAGAGGTGTCCCTGCCCATGGCAGGGAGGTTGGAGTAGATGATCTCTGAGGTCCCTTCCAACCTAAGCCATTCTAGGATTCTATGACCATTACCCCAGGTTGGCCTTGTTGTATTTATGTACCTTGCAGCCTGGATGACAATATTCTCTGAGGTCTTCTCAGGTATCCCACTGATTTAGGTAATCTGTTTAGCTGACTGCTAGCCATGATGAAAATAAGTCAGTTGTGTGTCATAATCATCAGTCAGTGATGACCTAGCTGCAGAGCTGCCAGAGGCTGTATCCTCCATGCTGGAAGAGGCAGGCCCCATCATTTTCCAGCTCTGTGGTTGGAGTCATGGCTACAAAGTTCCTTTTCCAAGTGGTCATGGCTATTTTGTGTGATGACATTTGTTTTCATTTGAGAACATGACTGAGTTACAAGAACAGCATTTCTTTTTCTTTCTGCATACAGTGGGTTGTGAAACACTTTCTTATGCAACGTAGCTCAAGCAAATAGTAAGGAGTTTGTTTTCAGGAATGATAGGATCACTTACACCAAGGTTAAACTCTCCCAAGATGTCTCTGATCTATAGAATTTGAAGGTCAATGTAGTTGGGAGGTCTTCCCACTAATCCCCACCACTGAGCATTTCAGACCATGGTAGGTAAAACACGGATTTAGATAGCCCCTGGCCTGAGGCATGAACCTGAGAAGCTGCAGGCTCCGAGTGGATTGGCTGCTAGTGTGGTCAGTCAGGAATTTGCTGCTTGCTTTCTCTGTGTTGTTCATTTCTCCTTACTTGGCATGTAAAGCATGTGACTTCCACCACCAAAAGAAAACAGCCATGGTTAAAGGGTTCTCAAGCACTGGAACAGGCGCCCTGGGGTGGTGGCTGAATCCCCATCCAGGGAAGTGTTAAAAAGAGGCAGAGATGTGGTGCTGAGGGACATGGATTAGCACCAGACTGGTTAGAGAGCGGTTGGACTTGATGATCTTTTCCAGCCAAAACAAGTCTTATGATTCTATGGTTATGGTTATGCAAGGCCTTTGACACCGTCCCCCACAGCAAACTGCTGGCTAAGCTGTCAGCCCGTGGATTGGACCATTACACTCCGTGCTGGGTTAGGAACTGGATGGAGGGCCAGGCCCAGAGAGTGGTCGTGAACGGTGCCGCATCCAGCTGGAGGCCAGTCACCAGTGGTGTCCCCCAGGGATCAGTGCTGGGCCCTGTCCTCTTCAACATATTCGTTGATGATCTGGATGAAGGGGTAGAGTCAGTCATCAGCAAGTTTGCAGATGACACAAAGTTAGGGGCAGATGTTAGTCAATTAGAGGGTAGAAAGGCTCTGCAGAGGGACCTCGACCGACTGGACAGATGGGCAGAGTCCAATGGGATAGCATTCAACAAGTCCAAGTGCCGAGTGCTGCACTTTGGCTACGGCAACCCCATGCAGAGCTACAGGCTGGGGTCAGAGTGGCTGGAGAGCTCCCAAACAGAGAGGGACCTGGGTGTGCTGATAGACAGCCACCTGAATATGAGCCAGCAGTGTGCCCAGGTGGCCAGGAGAGCCAATAGCATCCTGGCCTGCATTAGGAATAGTGTGGCCAGCAGGAGCAGGGAGATCATAGTGCCCCTGTACTCTGCTTTGGTTAGGCCACACCTTGAGTCCTGTGTCCAGTTCTGGGCCCCTCAGTTTATGAAGGACATCGAAACACTTGAGCGTGTCCAGAGAAGGGCAACAAGGCTGGGGAGAGGCCTTGAGCACAGCCCTGTGAGGAGAGGCTGAGGGAGCTGGGATTGTTTAGCCTGGAGAAGAGGAGGCTCAGGGGTGACCTCATTGCCCTCTACAACTACCTGAAAGGTGGTTGTAGCCAGGAAGGGGTTGGCCTCTTCTCCCAGGCAACCAGCACCAGAACAAGGGGACACAGTCTCAAGCTGCGCCAGGGGAGGTTTAGACTCGAGGTGAGGAGGAAGTTCTTCACCTAGCGAGTCATTCGGCATTGGAACCGGTTGCCCAGGGAGGTGGTTGAGTCATCGACCCTGGAGGCGTTCAAGAGGAGACTGGACGTGGCACTTGGTGCCATGGTCTAGTCATGGGGTCTGTGGTGACAGGTTGGACTCGATGATCCTCGAGGTCCTTTCCAACCTAAGTAAGTGATACTGTTAGGTTAAAACCCCAAACAAATACACAAAACACCACAAAGAAAGCCCAAATCAAAATGTTCCTTCTTCATCTAAAATGTTCTCTTCTGTTCCTCTTCAGTTGGCCAATTCTACTTCCTAATCCGAAAACGGATCCACCTGAGGCCAGAGGATGCCCTCTTCTTCTTTGTCAATAACACCATCCCTCCCACCAGTGCCACTATGGGCCAGCTCTATGAGGTAAGCCTGGCCCACCCCTTCTACCTGTTCTTGGGAGTGTCCAGAAGAATGCATAGCCTCACAGAAGGACAACTGAAGCTGCTCAGATGGCAGTGAATGCAGCTTAGTCATGGATGTTTGAGTAGTGACCCCCTTGGCCTGGGCTGTATCCCATCAGCTGTTGAGGGATATTGTATGCTGCAGTTATAAAGAGGAGCCTGGGGAGCCTCATCATGTTAACTGATTGCTAGTTGAAAGGGTTGTCAAGTCAGGCAGTGAGTAGTTGCCCCAGCACTGAGATGTTGCTCCTAGTACTTGAACAAAGTGTTGAAATAAACTGCTTTATCCTTCAGATTTCAGAGGAAAGGTTGGGGTGGGGCAGAACATTCACACTAGCTTTCCTGTTCATACAAAAGAGGTTTCCTTTGGGCCATTAGAGGAACACAGTGTCACTGGGCAACCAGTTGTAAATATGTTGTGAAGGAACATTTATTCTTCATGCAGAATTACTTTCTTATCCCTTGTACTGTATATGAGGACCTTGTAGGACACTCTGAACGTTGCTGCACAGCATTTCTAGTAGGCAGTGTTGTTTGATTAACCTTAAAGGTCAGGTCTATTCTATTCTATTCTGGTCTATTCTATTCTATTCTATTCTATTCTATTCTATTCTATTCTATTCTATTCCTATCACAGGAGTGCTCCTCAATTACCCAGCTGTTACATCATGGCTGGTTTGCAGCCTGGGTTGATTTCTCCTTGATTTGTTCAATATCTTCATCAGTGATAACAGACAAGTGAGGCTGAGGGCACCTTCAGCAAGTTTGCAGATGATACTAAGCTGAGTGGTGTGGTTGATAAGACTGAGGGATGGGCTGGGTGTCATCCAAAGGGACCTGGACAGGCTGTAGAGTTGGGCTGAGGAGAATCACATGAGGTTCAATAAGCCAAAGTACAAGATCCTGCACCTAAGTCAGGGCAATCCTAGATTGATATCAGTCCAGGTGGGGGGATGATGAGATTGAGAGCAGCCCTGCAGCAAAGGACTTGGGGATGCTGCTGGATGAGAAGCTGGATGTGAGCCAGCAATAGGCACTTGCAGCCCAAAAGGCCAATGGCAGCCTGGGCTGCATCCAAAGTAGTGTGGCCAGAGATGGAGAGAGGTGATTCTACCTCTCTGCTCTGCTCTGGGGAGACCTCACCTGCAGTGCTGTGTCCAGCTCTGGAGCCCTCAACACAGGAAGGACATGGACCTGATGGAGAGGGTCCAGAGGAGGGCCACAAGGATGATCAGGGAGCTGGAGCACCTCTGCTATGGGGACAGGCTGAGGGAGTTGGGTTTGTTCAGCCTGGAGAAGAGAAGGCTCAGGGGAGACCTAATAGCAGCCTTCCAGTTTCCATTAGAAAGTTCCAGTATGGTCCTCTGAGCCTTGTTTGCCCTGCAACTTGTTGACAATAAGTGGACAATTGGTATGTGGACTGATCAAAGTGGTATCAAATCAACACACAGAAGTTTTCCAGTTCTGTACATGTAGGGGGGAGGGGTGACAACTGTCCAAAGTTAGACAATGTCTGAAGCTGAGGTCAGGACTCAGTTCCTGGCACTCTGCAGACTTTCTGTGTCAGTGTAATCACTCAGCATTTGCCCATGCATAAATCAGGACTAGAAACACAGCCATTTGTCAGAGTGTTCTGAAAACCAGAACTATATTTACCAATACTGAAGTATTTAGAGGTGAGTTTTGACTTGTAAAAGCCTTCCAAGTCTTTCCTCTTGATCCTGATACCATACCAGTGCTGAGATTCTGCTACACAGCTTGCAGTGGAAGCTGGGACTGGTGCAACCCTGGTTAGGCTGGGGAGTGTTAATGAGCTGCTCAGTACATTGCTGACATCATGCACAGAGCAGAGCAAAAGGGCTGGCTGGGGCTAAAAGGGATTTAGGAGATTTAAAGTTCAGCCTATAGCTTGGAAAGTTTCCTGCTCCTGGTTTTTGTGGCTTTCCTCCCACTTCTGGGCAGGGGGAGCTTCCCTTTTGTCTGTGTGTGTGGTTTGCATTTTGTCTGATCAGATTCACAGAATGGTTTGGATTGGAAGGGACTTTAAAAACCATCCAGTTCCAACCCCCTGCCATGGGCAGGGACACCTTCCACTAGCCCAGGTTGCTCAAGGCTTCATCCAACCTGGCCTTGAACGCCTCCAAGGGAGGGGGAATCCACAACCTCCCTGGGCAACCTGTTCCAGTGTCTCACCACCCTCACTGCAAAGAATTTCTTCTTAATCTCCAGTCTCAATCTGCCGTGCTGAAGCGTCAGTCCATTCCCTCTTGTCCTGTCACTGCAAGCCCTAGAAACAAGCAGCCCTGCTCCCCTGCCTACTACACATGCTGGTATTTGCCTTGGTGTTGTTTTGCATTATGTCAACAAATTTGTTGCTTTTCCCCTTCCTCAGCTCCTGAAGGTTCTCTCTTGCTGTACCTGCCTCCCTTCTCCTTGTCCCACCTGAGAGGGGATGGAGGGGGAGGGGCTTGCTTGTTAGAGCAGAGTGTGTTAAAGCAGGACAGCTGGGCTTTTCCATGTGTAGTGGTTTGTAACCCCCTGCCTCTCTGCCCTTGCAGGACAACCATGAGGAAGACTATTTTCTCTATGTGGCCTACAGCGACGAGAGCGTCTACGGCGAGTGAGCAGCAGCCCCTCAGGCAGACAGGGGAGGTGGACTGTTGGAATGGATTTGGGGGGGGAAGTGTTGGAGAGGAGGAAGAAGGATGCCTGAGAAGAGGGGAAGAGACCTGGAAGTGAACCACATGCACAATGCCATCACCTTCCATGCATTAATTGTAACCATTCTTTTTTCAGTTGAGGGGAGGGAGGGGTGGGGGTCAGTGTATGAAAGGGTGAACTGAAAGGCTAAGGAGGGGTTCAGTGCTGAGGGATGGGGAGACTCCACTCTTAAGAGTTCTTCTGTTGCCACAGCTGAAAGTAACCCCGTCCTGGAGGCTGCTAGACAAACCAGTATGGTGGAGCTCCAGGAGAGTTACTGGGCAGGATGGCCCTTTTTGTGCAACTCTTTCATTGGCTGAAGAAGGCATGCCACGTATTGTACGCTGTCCTTGTCACATCCTGCCCATGGCACAGGCTGCACTCCTGTGAGCACTCAGTGAGCTGTGAAATCCTTCCCTTTGGCTGTCACCAGGCCGTCCTCTGCCGACGGGCCTCGCTCCCAGCTGCTACCTGCCAAGCGTTCCGAGAGTTTTGTGTTTCCCATCACTTCCATCAGTATTAGAAGGGCTAACTCAGAGGGCTGGGGACTCCTCAGCTGTGAGATGTGAAGGTTGGAGAAAAGAAGGAAGTATTTATTTTGTTTTCCTTGTTGCTTTAATTGCAAGTGCTGGACAGAAAAATCCCCAGACGACCCCTTAGTTCTTTTGAGTGGAGCCAAGCGCAAAGGGCTTGAGGGCCTCAAGAGAGTGACTGCCCACTGCAGCTTTCAGACAGGACTCAGCATACAAAACATGTCCACCTTGGCTGCTCAGCAAACTTCTTGTTAGTGAGCCTCACCCAGGCAGATCCTGGAGGCTGCTGAGATTCTCTGGTTGGTTCCTAGCTAGCCTACAAGTGAGAGAGCAATTCTGGCTACCTAACTTTAGTCTCCCTTGCTGTGCAATAAGGCAACTAACTACTAATGGTCTTGTTATTGGAGAACCCAGAAAATGACCTGGCAGTGTTGTCCTTGTACCAGTCTCCTGCAGATTTAGATGTGGCAGAAGTCCTGTGGGTTTGGCCCTCCCTTCCACATCCTCTCCTTGTACAGCCTTTGCACCACGTGCACAAGTGGAAGAAATCGGTTGCTCCTGTGTGTGTACAGCAGTGCAGCTCTTGGCCACAAGAGAGCTGCTTCTAGACTGGGATGGGAAGGGGAATAGATACTCTGTAGACTTGGAAAATGATTGTATTTTAAGCCAGTGTTGTTTGTAGATGCCAGATAGATGCTGTCCTGTGCAGGCCTTATGCTGTCATGCCAAAGCAGTTTCTTCCCAGTGACACAAAGAGCAGATTTCCCCCTAACTGGTACAACTCTGGTGAAAGGAAGGACTTTGGGAAGTGAGCTGACTTTCAGGAGAATTCTGGGGTTTTAATCTACAAATCAGAGAACTGGACCTGAATTACTGTAAACATTCCTACCTTTAAGAGAGGGACCAAAGGGAGGGAAAGACAAGAAGGCTGGAAGGAGACAGGCAGATTCCAACACAACTTGGGAGGTGTTTGCTCTATTTACATGAAGTTAGAACCCAGTTCTCTGCATTCCCCAGGAAGGAGAAATTAAGATGAGAGTTCCTCTCACTAGGGAAGACAGGAAATCAGGTTTCAGCCTTCTCTGACAGTTGTTCCACAGAGGTACCTGGGGCCAAAGAGCAGGCTAGGAGTGTGAAGTGGGGGCCATGAGCAGAGCTGTGTGAAGGTCAGGAAAGGCAGTGTAGTAGGGCAGAAGGGTCACTGCCTACGGGGTAGGGGAAGTGGCAGAAGAGTGGAAAAGAAGGGCCCACAGAAGTTGTAGACAGAGTGGTTGTAACAGGCAGATGGAAAGTGGGGGGAGAAGAAGATGAGTGTGTGGGTTAGTAAGCCCAGATTTTTCAGCCTGGCCTTCAGGTTTGCTCTCCCATCATGTTTTCATCTGGAATAAATGTGTCAGGGCGAGTTGTACCTACTGCCAACTCAGATCACCTCAGCTTCTACCTGCAGTGCTCAGTCCTCTCTTTTGGTCCACTCTGCTCCAGTTACCAGGCTCTTTTTGCATCCTCTGGCTGCAAGTCTGCATCAGTCTCTTGACTGAGGAAACTCTGAATGTTCTGAGGCAGAGAACAAACCCAGAAGGCTTTCCAGTATAGAACAGAAGCCATGGGCAGGTGGTGTGCACCTCCCTGCTGCTGTCCCACTTGCTCACTTGTGTGCTGCCAAGACTTGGCTTTGTGGTGTCTCGAATGAGCCTGTGCTGAGGCACACTCAGGGGAGAAGGAGGTGGCAGCCAGGGTGCTTGGATTTGTGTTCAGACCTCCTGTTCCCTCCTGCTGCTGGGCTGATCAGTGACATTTGTGGGACTAATCTCAGCTGTTTGTTACCTGTAGAGGTTGCAGTTTAATTTAGTTATTTCCTGTTTCTTTTAACTGGATCGTGGCCCTTAGCTCTATTTCTGCACTAGTCCAGTCTTGTACAAGGTAATGTGTTGGTTAGCTGCAGGTTCTTGTCAAATAAAGGTCATACTACTTGAGCTAAATCAACCAATCAATAAAGATGCATTTGAAAACCACAGCTTTGCTCCAAAATGGAGGACTTACAATTTCTTTCCAATGGGAACTTCTCAATGAAGGGACAGCTTTGTCAAAGCTTCTTGCTGCTGCTTTTTCCCTGTCCGGTCTATCAGGACAAGTCACTTCCCTCCTTGGTTTGGTCATGTTGTCACAGACACACATAGCTGTGTCTTGCTGTGCCACCAGTGTGAACTTTGTTTAGACCTGGATGATAGGAGAAGGTCTTAAAAAACATAATAGATGCATGAGAAGCTGAAGGTGAGCCAACAAATGTGAGCTTGCAGCCCAGAAAGCCACTGGCAGCCTGGGCTGCAACAAAAGCAGCATGGTCAGCAGGTCCAGAGATGTGCTTCTGCCCCTCTGCTTTGGGGAGACCTCACCCTGGAGTATTGACTTCAGGTCTCAGCACAGGAAGGACATGGACCTGATGGAGCAGGTCCAGAGGAGGGCCATGAAGATGATCAGGGGGCTGCAGCACTTCTGCTGTGAAGATGGGCTGAGGGAGCTGGAGTTGTTCAGCCTGGAGAATAGAAGGCTCTGGGGAGAGCGTAGAGCTACATTTCAGTAGCTGCTGTGGGCTACAAAAAGGCTGCAGAGGGACTGTTTGCAAAGGCCTGCAGTGATAGGATGAGAGGCAATGGTTTGAAATGAGAGAAGAGCAGATTTGGAGTGGATGTTAGGAACAAATTCTGCACCATGAGGGTGCTGGAACACTGCAACGGGTTGCCCAGGGAGGTAGGTGAGGCTCCATCTCTGGAGATCTTCAAGGTCAGGCTCAACAAGACTGAGCAAGCTGCTCTAGTGGAGGATGCCCCTGTTGACTGCAGGGGGGTTTGACTATGATTCTATGTACAATTCCTTTTATGCCACCATAAAAATGTCAGTTGGATTTGGTTACTTCCAAACCTACCTAAGCTAACCTGGGGACAAGGCAGGGAAACCAGAACAAGAATGCTCACATTGAGCCTCATTGTTGTGAGGACATTAAATGCAGGCCTTATCACTCATCAGGAAAATGGCTTTTTGTGGGCAGCTTCATAAGCAGGGTTTTGGCACAGATTTGCTTTCAGGGGAAACTAAAGCAGGTCTTTTATGAAGAGCTTGTGAGGTGCTCAGCATCCTGCATTCCCACGGATACCCTTGCTCAGAGCTTTGATAAGGGAAAGCAAATAGGAGAGAATCCATGTGAGGCAGAAGATTGCTCTCTGCAGTGTAACAGGATAGGGAGCTGGGAGAACAGTGAGGCATTCTCCACAGCCAGCTCCCTGCTTAACAAAGCTCTCTGTGAACCACTCTGCATTACTCATCAAGCGCAGCAGCACCATGGATGCTGTTCACAGCTCTGAGGTTGCATTGTGCATCGGAAACACGCCCACCTCGGACAGGCAAGACCTTCGAGAACACCCCAGGCCTCTGGCTGGGAGGTTTGAGTGAAGCAAATGGGGCCTTTGAAAAAGAGTTTATTGTATTGCCTGACTGGGAACTGGGAATTTGACGTGAATTTAACAGGTAGCTTTGCACATTCTTCCTCATCTCCAGTTTAATTCTGCCCTCCTCAAGTGTCATATCATTCCACTCTCTCACCCTAGCACTCCAAGCCCTTGTAAGAAGTCCCATCCTGGCTTTCTTGTAGGCCCCCTCTGCACCACATCCCTGCCTCTTAAACACCTCCTCCAGGCACATGGATTCAACTACCTCTCTGGGGAGTCTGTGCCAGTGCTTGAGAACCCTTTCAGTCAAGTTCTAATATTCAACTTAAACCTCCCCTGGGGGAACTTGAGGCCATTTCCTTTCATCCCATTACTTGTTAATAAGGAGATCAACCTCTGCCTCACTCCAGCCTCCTTTCAGGGAGTTGTAGAGAGCAATGAGGTCTCCCCTCAGCCTCCTTTTCTGCAGACTAAACCCCAGATGCCTCAGCTGCTCCTCACCAGTCCTGTTCTCCAGACCCTTCATCAGCTTCTTTGCCCTTCTCTAGACTGCTCCAGCCCCTCAATGTCCTTGTAGTGAAGTGCCCCAATACTGAACCCTTGGCCTCACCAGTGCTGAGTCAGGAGGACAATCATTTCTCTACTCCTGCTGGCCACACCATTGCTGATCCAGGCCAGGATACTCTTGGCCTTCTTGGACACCTGAGCACAAGCTGGCTCATTTTCAGAAGATCCTCACTGCTCAACTCCTATGGCAAAGGAGTGACCAGAGAGATCAATCTGGTTGGTGCTATGTTCTCACCATAACCACATGCCAATATCACTGGGCATACCTCTGTTCCTCATACGTTGTCTTTCCTGTAGCTCCACCTTTCTTACTTGGTGTCCTTCTAAAATTTCCATACTGTGTTCAGACTAGCTGTTAGAACCATGGACTGGTGTCCTTCCAAACCTCCAAATAATTAACTCAGCAATCAGCAATTCAAAAAAGAAGCACATTTCCAGGCTGACAAATGCCTACCAAGCCACCCTGTCACTCCCCTCCTCAACTAGAGAGGGGACAGAAAATACAATGAAAGGTTCATGGGTTGAGGTAAGCTCAAGGAGATCAGTCCCCATTTACTGTCATGGGCAAATCTCTCCATGTGGGAAAATGAATTTTATTGCTTGCCAATCAAAGTAGGATGAGGAGAAACCCAAATCTTGAACCCACCTTCCTGTTTCACTCCTGCTTTCTCCACCCCTCCACCTGTGCAGCAGAGGAGGATGGGCATGGGGGCCATGGGAAGTTCAGCACACACCAGCTCTGCCTCTCCTTCCTCCTTAGGGCCAGGTCTCCTCATGCTCTTCTCCTGCTTCAGCATGTGGTGCTCTCTCCATGACGCCATAGCTCCTGTCAGGAGCCTGCTCCAGGGTGGGCTTTCCATGGGGTCACAACCTCCTGCAGGTGCTTCACCTGCTCCAGTGTGGGTCCTCCATGGGCTGTCCATGGATTATCTGTTCCACCATTAACCTCCACAGGCTGCAGAGGAACAACCTGCCTCACTATGGTCTTCACCATGGGTTGTGGGGGAACCTCCGCTCCAGCACCTGGGGTACCTCTTTGATCCCCTTCTCCCCTGCAGGGCTGTTTATCTCACGTGCTCTCACTGCTCTCTCTTCTGGCTGCTCTTGTGCAGAATTTTTTACCATTTCTTAAATATGTTATCACAGAGGTGCTGCCAGCATCACCAGTGGGCCTAGCTTTGGCCAGTGGTGAGTCCCTCTTTGAGCTGGCTGCAGCTGGCTCTGTTGGACACAGGGGAAGCTTCTGGCATCTTCTCACAGAAGCCACTCTTGCAGCTCCCTCTGCTACCAAACCCTTGCCAGACAAACCAAATACACTGTTTTAACTCAGGTTTCTGGTGACATTTCCTACAGTTTCCTGAACTCACTTTTCTCTCAAATGACCACTGGCAGAATATCAACAGGTTGATTTAATCATCATCATGATAATGGTTTGTTGGTTTTGGCACAGGAGAGAAGTCTGATATTCCACACCTAAGCTTGCAAACTGCCTAGAAAGGGCAAACTCAGAAGCTTCTGCAGTGAAAAGGTCCTTCAGAGTATTGTGTACTCTGTCATTAAACTGTGCACATCCACACCAGCAATATCAGCATAGAGCTCAGGCACCATCAGCTCAGGCACCTGCAGCACTGCATGGTCATTGCTGGTCTTCACAGCTGTCTGTAGGGCCTGGAGCAGTTCTGCTGGAGAGGGCCTCTTAGTTGCATTCCACTGCCAGCAGGACTTCATGATGCTGTACCTGCAAGATGGAGAAGCAGGGAAGCACTGGGAATGAGAAGCATCAAGCAAAAGTTATACCACAGTTATATTTAAAGAGATCTCTTTTTCTGATTCATAAAATGTTCTTTCAATCACCCTTTGAAACCTGTAACCACATCAGAACATGTGGGGACAAAGGTGTGCAGGCCCAGGATGTCAATCTGAGTATGGAAAAAGACTCTTTGGTATTCCCTTTTGGAACAGTGTTACAGAAGGAAAAGGCCTTTTGGGCCACCAAGATGACCAGGGCACTGGAGCATCTCTTCTGTGAAGGCAGGCTGAAAGAACTGTGGCTGTTCAGCCTGGTGAAGAGAAGGCTCCAGGGAGACCTTAGAGCAGCCTGCCAGTACCTGAAGGGGGCTACAAGAAAGCTAGGGAGGGACATTTGACAAGAGCTTGGAGTGATAGGGTGAGAGATTGGAATGATTTGAAGTTTGAGTAGGGCAGAGTGAGACTGGAGGTTAGGAAAAAATTCTTTCCAGTGAGGGTGGTGAGACACTGGAACAGGTTGCCCAGGGAGGTTGTGGATGTCCCCTCCCTGGAGGTGTTCAAGGCCAGGCTGGATGAGGTCTTGAGCAACCTGGGCTAGTGGAATGTGTCTGTGAAACTGGATGATCTTCAAGGTCCCTTCCAACCCAAACCATTCTATGAATCTATGAATCTCCCAGAAGATGCAGTTTTCATGTATCTTTTCCATTCAGCTCTGCAGAGCTCAAGTTCAACTGTCCATAATGCAAGTGACCTACATGGTTTGCTGGCAGTTTGAAGGCTGCTTCATAATGTTCTGTCTCTGCAGGTAGGACAAAATGTCAGAAGGTGGCACCTCAGGATAGGGTGGAGCACCTGGGAGAGCAAAAGGAATATGAGTATAAACCTCAGCAGTGTCAGAACACCTTTCTTCCTTAGCAAAATCCAGTGGCTTCCTCACACAATTCACAGTGAAGAGCCTAAAAGGAATTGTCACCACCTGGCAGGTTGTTAGAAACCAGGATGCTGATCTTACATGGCCCAACATTATCTTGAGATTTTGGGTCTTCTTAATTTGCTGCTTCCTTCTGTATTTGGTTTTTTCATTATCATGAATTCTTCTTACCTAAGGTAATCATTTCATACAGCAGGATTCCAAAAGACCATCTGCAAGAGAAGAAAACAAAACAAGCTGAAGTTTCCGTTCCAGGTACCCAGCTGGCTTCAGGACATCAAACAACTCAGCTTGGCTGCAGACATGAAAAGAAAAGGGATGAGCTATGAAAAGGAGAGATAGGCTGAGATGAGGTGTGCCTCACTGTGAACCTCAGGAGGTGGCATCACTGCGTGGCAAGGGTTGGGAGGGACCTCTAGAGATCACCTAGTCCAACTGCCCTGCTAAAGCAGGGTCACCCAAAGCAAGTTGCATGGGAATGTGTCCAAGTGGGTTTTGAAAGTCTCCAGAGAAGGAGACTCCACAATTTTCCCAGGGCAGCCTGCTGCAGTGCTCTGGCACCTCCACAGTAAACAAGCTCTTCCTTACATTTCAGTGAAAGCTTCTGTATTCTGCTCTGCTCCTTGCCCTATCACTGGGCACCACTGAGCAGAGCCCATCTTCATGACCTCCACCTGATCAGCATTGAGAAGATCCCCTCAGTCTGCTATTCTTCAGGCTCAAAAGCCCCAGGTCTCTCACCCTCTCCTTGTAAAAGAGGTGCTCCAGACCCCTCAGCATCTTTGTGGCCCTCCACTGGCCTCTCTCCCTGCCTCTCTTGAACTGGGGAGCCCAGAACCAGACACAATACTCCAGGTGTGGCCTCACCAGTAGAGGAGGAGGAGGAGGACCTCCCTTGACCTGATGGCCACACTCTTCTTAATGTCCCCCAGGAGACCATTTGCCTTCTTGGCCATAAGGGCACATTGCTGGCTCCTGGTGAACTTGCTGTTCACTGGCACTCCCAGGTCCTTCTCCAGAGCTGCTTTCCACCAGGGGATGAGTGAAAGAGAGAGTGCCTGTCAGACAGATGAAAGTCTAGTGCAATGAAGTCATACATGTCTGCCTTGATGCTGAGGGGTTTCTTCAGGAGCTTCTCTGGTGCCTGCCACTTGACTGGCACAAGCTGTGTGACTGAGTTGGCACCACACTTGTGAGTTTCATAGGCCAGACCTAAACCACAGAGCTTGGCAGTGAAGTTGTGATGAAGCAGAACATTCCTGGCAGCAATGTCACCATGGAACAACTTCTTCTCTTCAAGGTAAGCCTGGAAAGTTGTAAAAGAAAGAGACTTGAGTGTTTTAAAGGGAATGTTTAAATTAAAACTGCTATGATTGAAATCTAGCTTATTGAAATTTCCACTTGGACTCTGCCTGTCCACACTGTGGGACAGAGGTGCAGGGTCACCAAAATGACACATCCTCAGTGCCTAGGCCAAGAGGCCACCATGTAGGCTTGGGTGGTAACCTAGCAAGAAGGAAAACAAGTAGGGAATGGGAGCAGACTTACCAGAGCTGCTGCAACCTGCCTTCCAACCTCATACACTTGCCTCTCAGTGAGGTCACAGGGGATACCATCCATGGGCATCACATCCTAGAAATGAGAGAGCAGACTGCTGTGGTGAGATCCTACCTGCACATAGAAGAAGAAATCATAGAATCCTAGAATAGTTTGGGTTGGAAGGCACCTCCAAAGGTCATCCATCCAACCCCCTGCAGGCAGCAGGGACATCCTCCACTAGATTAGCTTGCTCAGAGCCTTGTCAAGCCTGACCTTTGGTATCTCCAGGGATGGGGCCTAGGTACCCCACCCTAGGTGCAGGACTTTACACTTTGCCTTATTCAATCTCATGAGATTCTCCTCAGCCCACCTCTCCAGCCTGTCCAGGTTGCTCTGGATGGCACTCATCTTTCAATCTTGTGTAGAACTTCTTTGGGAGATGGAAATTGTTTAGACTGATAGAGAAGGGTGCATGGAGGGATGAACAGAATCACTTTGACTTATGGAGTATATGTGGCTAAGGGAGTTCAGAAGATACTGTATCATCACATCTCTTGACTCACCTTCCTACATGTCCATAGGAAATTCAACAGGTCACCAAGGGACACATCTTCCATGACCATATAAAGTGGGAGCTGGTCTACACAGCACCCAACCAATTCAACCAGGTTCTCATGATGGCCAAGATTTTGATGGAATTTAATCCTTCCCAGGAAATCCTTTACTTCCTGGAGACCAGCCTGGCCTGAAAGAACAGAAAATCCTAAACCAAAGCAACCCAAACAAAACCCCACCACCACCACCACCAAACCAAAATAGAGTCAGCAAAGAACTGTGTCAGCAGCTTAAAATCAACATGAATTCAGAGGAATTCTTGGCTTTAAGGCTGGTATCGCTGGCAGAACCTTGGGTTCTTTGGGCATGGGTTGGTCTAAAAGACACCAGGCCTGCTAGCAACAGCTGGGCTTAACTTGTCTTAAAGAGGAAAAAGGATCCTGGGGCAAGAATTAGCAGGGCTTATAGGAAGAGCTTTAAACTAGATTGGAAGGAGGATGGGAACCTGAAGGGGGAGGGGGAAGAAATCAGGCTTGCCTGTGACAAGCAGAGGATTGACTCACTGGGGGCTCCTGAGGCAGTAGATGTCAGCAAGGAAACTCCCCTGAAACACCTCAGTGGAATCAAGGGGAACTCTGCTAGGATAGTGCTGCAGCCACTGCCCAGCTGGAGCCTCTACATGCATCATGGGCAACAGAAACAGGAGGAGCTGGAAGCTACTCTGCAGCTAGAAAACTATGACCTAGTAGCCAGCACCGAGACTTGGTGATACTGAACACAGCTTGTTCTTGCTCGGCAATGACTCCAAAGTCCTGCCCAGCATCCTGTCTCCACACCAAAGTGGATCCTGGCCATGTGCTTACCGTGTAAGGCTTTCAGTACCACACTCTTGGTCTTGCCAGGGCTCTCAGTTTCCAGCTGTGCTCTGTAGATGCTCCCATAGTGGCCATCTTTTATTAGCTGCAGGCTGCCTGCTGACAGTTTCTCTCGTGGTATCTCCAGGTCTTTCAGAGCCCAGGATGCAGAGCTCAGCAGGGCCTCCACAGGTGCCTCACTTAGCTGAATATAGTGGCTCTCTGTGGAGCTGGATTCCTGCTGATTCTTGGCATTCACTGACAAAAACAAATATCCATGAAGCCAGAGAGATGAACTCTTGCAGTGGGTGGCAATACCCACCATCCTGTCCTCTTTAATTTTGCACAGAGCCAGAGAATCCTTTCTGCTGAAAAAGCCTTTTAAGATCAAGTCCAATCATTCCCTCACTCGCCCAAGCCTGGGTTAAACCACATCCCTCAGCACCACATCTCTGCCTCTTTTAAACACCTCCAGGGAAATAACTGCTCCGTACTGGTTTGGAAATCAGGGCAAAGTAAGGAATTCTTAATATATCTTACTTCTTCTGACCCTGGAAGAGGAGATGGAATTTATCAACCACTCTATTTCATGAAAAGGCAGAATGAGCCTGGAGATCTCTAACACATTTAACTCTGGGAACTTTCTAGGTAAGATGCATTTGTACCTGATTCATTCCCATGTCCTGAAGCAATGACCCTTCCCTTTTGTTACCAGCTACCAGTTGTTATGAAAGTGCCATGCACAGGATGTTCCCACAAAGGCCTCATCTTGGTTCTCAATTATTTCCCCTAACCCAAGCTGAAGAGAGGCTTACTTCTACCAAACCAAAATCAGTTCAGAACTGGACTTTCACTTCCACACAGCAATGTGTGGGCTCTGAAGAGCACAGCTTGTGAGAAGAGGCTGAGGGAAATGGCTTTTTTGTCTGGAGAAGAAGAGGCTGAGGGGAGACCTCATTGCTCTCTACAACTCCCTGAAAGGAGGTAGGAGCAAAGTAGTGGTCAGTCTCTTCTCAACAAGTGACAGGACAAGAGGAAGAGGCCTCAAGTTGCACCAGAGGAGGTTTTGGTTGGATATAAGAAACTTATTCAGTGAAAGGGTTCTCAAAGACTGGCACAGGCTGCCCAGGGAGGTGATTGAATCCCCATGCCTGGAGGTGTTTAAAAGAGGCAGAGATGTGGTGCTGGGGGACACAGTTTAGCACCACCCTTGGGAGAATTAGAGAATGGTTGGATTGGATGAGCTTAAAGGTCTTTTCCTACAAAAATGATTCTACAGTTCTGTCAGTCCCTGTTCTACCTCCTGTTGTCTACACAGGGAGGGGGAAACAGCAGTTTGAAATTAAATTCCTTAAATGACAGTATAGAAAACAGATGAAGTGGGTGTGATCTGCATTAAAATGACTGTCATTCATGATCACCCCACTGAGCCCCACCTTGCAGGAGCCTGTGAGGGGCTGTCACACACTTTGCAGCTCTCCAGTACCCCAAGGGATCCTACAAGAAAGCTGAGGAGGGGCATTTGACGAGGGCTTCTCATGGCAGGAAAAGAGGCAATGGCTTTAAGCTTGAGGAGGGCAGATTGAGACTGGAGATCAGGAAGAAATTCCTGACAGTGAGGGTGGTGAGACACTGGAACAGGTTGCCCAGGGAGGTTGTGGATTCCCCCTCCCTGGAGGCATTCAAGGGCAAGCTGGATAAGGCCTTGAGCAACGTGGGCTAGTGGAAGGTGTCCCTGCCCATGGCAGGGGGGTTGGAACTAGATGTCCTTCAAGGTCCTTTCCAAGCTTAACCATTCTGTGACTCTAAGCTTCCTCAGATCCATCAGAACCAGAGACTCCGCTCGCAGTACTGCAAGCTGGGTGCCTCAGTGTGCTCAGTCTTTCTAGGGGTCACTCTATTGCTGAGTACCACTCAGGCTCTTCAGAAATGCTCTTGGCTGTCATTGAAGCCATGGCCAAGTGGGACTAACTTCTGGTGACAGGAACCTGGAACTCTGGCTGAAAAGCATTTCCTTTACCTGGGTGTCCAGGTGGTGCTGCTTGCTGCTGCTTTGCTCTCAAGCCTCGGCAGTGGAGCCAAAGGATGACGGTGAGCAGGATGACAAAAAACCCCACCAGGAGAGCTGGGACTACGATCACTTCTGTCTGATACTCACGCACAACTGTCCACAGGAGGGGAAAATGGGAAACCAAGGAATAAACAGCACTGCCTGCTGCACATTGCTCCTGTCTAACAAAGCAGTGACAATCCATGCCAGCAGCTTCCCACCCCAGAAGCAGCTGCACCCACCCTCTGCTCGTTGGAACAGCAGCTCGGCAGTGGTAGGGCTGTGTTTCAAAGGTGCTGGGGGTCTGTACTGCATGGAACCACTGGGGCTTCCGCTTTCAAGGGCACTTCTTTTGATGCTTTAATACAGAGGCTAGGAACTGTAGCCACGTGAAAACAGGACCAACCCTGGCAGAGGGGCAGCAGGGAGATGGGAGCTGGTTATTGCTCTGCCATCAGAAATGGCACAGCATAAGCTGGACATCAGGAGGCAGCTCTGAACAACGAGAGTGGTGAAATACTGGAGCAAGCTGCCTAGGGATGTGGTTGAGGCCCCATCCCTGGAGACATTCAAGATCAGACTCTGTGTGGCCATGGGCAGCCTGAACATGTGGGAGGTGTCCCTGCTGACTGCAAGGGGTTGGACAAGGTGACATTTGAGGGTCCCTTCCAACCCAATGCAATCTGTGAAGGAACCTGTGAATCTTACCACAGAGCTTGTCATTGCTGCTGCACTCCAGTAGCATGCGTGTGAATCGTTTCACGTCCCCTCCCATGTTCAGTTACACCCAAGAGGGTCTCCAGCCTTTGTCTCCTGCACAGACATGAAGAATATTAATGACATTTATTAGAAAAGAGTTCATGAATGAAACAAGAAGTAAGCTGAATATGGAGCTTTCCATCCCTTAAAATCAGGGGTTGTGTGAAGAAGCAGGGCTGGGCATTGAGAGAGTCCAGCCCAGAGCCACAGAGATGCTGAAGGCAGTGGAACATCTCCCTGCTGAGGAAAGCCTGAGGGAGCTGGGGCTCTTGAGCTTGGAGCAGAGGAGCCTGGGGCTGACCTCATTCATGTTTATGAAGATGTGAAGAGCAGTGTTGGGAGGACAGGGCCAGGCTCTGCTCAGGGGTGTTCAATGACAGGACAAGGGGCAATGGGTGCAAGCTGGAGCAGAGGAGGTTCCTTGTAGCAGAGGTTCTCCAGCCTCCTGATGATCTTCATGGCCTCCTCTGGACCCTCTCCATCAGGTCCATGTATCTCCTGTGTTGAGTGCACCAGAGCTGGACACAGCACTGCAGGTGAGGTCTCCCCAGAGCAGAAGGGCAGAATCACCTCTCTCCCTCTCTGGCCACACTGTTTTTGATGCAGCCCAGGTTGCCATTGGCCTTCTGTGCTGCAGGTGCCCATTGCTGGCTCATGTCAGCTTCTTATCCACCAGCACCCCCAAGTCCTTTTCTGCAGGGCTGCTCCCAATCTCATCATCCCCTAGCCTAGATTGACATCTAGGCTTGCCCTGCCCTAAGTCCACACAGTATCATTTAAAAAGTTTTATAGGCATGGAGTTTTTCTCTTGTAAGTTCTGCCTTTATTTTCAGCTATGAGTTCAAGGCAATTAACCCCAATGGCAAATGTTAATGATAAGTGAAATCATTCTGATTGATACTGATATGGCTGATGGATGAAACGTTAGACAGTGAAATTGTGCTTCATCAGCTGCACAACAGAGACATCAGAAAGAGGAAAATGGGAGGTGTCTGCACTTGGAGATGTCATAAAAAGTCATAAAACAATTTCAGTTAGTCCTTTAAGATTGAGCCAAATCTTCTCTGGTGCTAAACCATGACCCTCAGCACCACATCTCTGCCTCTTTCAAATCCCTCCAGGCACTGGGATTCAATGACCTCCTTGGGGAGCCTGTTCCAGTCTTTGAGAACCCTTTCTTGAACTTTCAAGAAGTTTCTTCTAATATCCAATCTAAACCTCCCATGGTGCAACTTGTGGACATTCCCTCTTGTCCTGTCAGTTGTTACTAGGGAGAAGAGACCAACACCCACCTGGCTCAGCCTCCTTTCAGGGAGCTGTAGAGAGCAAGGAGGTCTCCCCTCAGCCTCCTTTTCTCAAGACTAAACACCCCCAGTTCCCTCAGCTGCTCCTCACCAGCCCTGTTCTCCAGACCCTTCACCAGCTTTGTTGCCCTTTTCTGGGCCTGCTCCAGCCCCTCAATGTCCTTCTTGTAGTGGTAGGCCCCAAAACTCAACCCAGTGCTCAAGCTGTGGCCTCCCCAGTGGCACAGTCACTTCTCTGGGCCCTGCTGGCCACACCATTGCTGATCCAGGCCAGGATGCTTTTTTGGTCTTCCTGGCAACCTGGGCACACCCTGGCTCATCTTTAGCTGTCTCTTTGTCAACACCCCCAGGTTTTTTCTACTGGGCAGAGATGTGAAAGCTTGTGCTGGGGCCAAGGGAAATGAACCCAACTGATGCAGTAACCAGTGCCTCATGAACAACATTCAGATACTCCTCAGTTCCAAGCAGACTGATGGCAGTCCAGCCTTTCTTTGATACCCAAATCCAAAGCCCTACATCCATGCTGCATATACAGTGAAGACCACGAGCTTTAGGAGCAGCAGAAGTGGCTGCCATGAGACAATTCCAGCTAGAGGGCAAAACCTGCTCTCCTGCATTTGCAGACTGCTACTAGCAGACTAACTGGTCACCTGTCTAGCAGTTTCACAGCCTGGCAACACTGCCAGGTTAATTAGTCCCCAGATCTGCCCTGCACTGATACCTTTACTGCTGCTCTGTGGACATTTGCCAACAGGATGAACACTGGGAAATGGTGGTGTTTCAGAATCATAGGATGGGTTGGGTTGGAAGGGACATCCAAAGGTCATCCAGTCCAACCCTCTGCAGTCAGCAGGAACATCCTCCACTAGATCAGCCTGCTCACAGCCTTATCCAGCCTGACCTTGAATATCTCCAGAGATGGAGCTTCAACTCCCTTCCTGGGCAACCTGTTGCAGTGTTTCAGCACCCTCATGGTGCAGAATTTGCTCCTGACATCCAATCTAAATCTGCTCTTCTCTCATTTCAAACCATTGCCTCTCATCCTATCACTGCAGGCCTTTGTTTTCAGCCACATTTGTTTGCCAAGCTGTTCTGCTGCCCTGGCAGTTTAGACAGAGCACAGGGGGGAACACAGGGACAGGAGTAAGCAGCTAAAAGATGGCAGTTGTAAAGGCTGCTTAAGGCAGTTCAGGGATTGGCAGCACTGGATGTGAATATGGGTTTGTAATTGCAGCTGAGCTGAATGAAGTGCTCACCAATGCCAAAAGAATCCATTCTCTCTGCTCTCTTCCCACCCCTCTTTTGCTCCCACCTCTGCAAGTGATCACATGGTAAAGGGATTTAAACCCCTAAGCTATCAGGAAAAAAAAACACCACTGCTCTTGTGCCTTGCTGACTTCCTGCACTTTTAGTGAGAGGCAGCAGCATTTCACCAAGCAACACAACAAGGGTCAACACAGGCTCAGGGAAAGTGGCAGCAGTACACATCCAGAAGCAGGAACAGGGAAGAAGGATCTCCTGCCACCCAGGGTGATGAATGAGTAATTCACTAAAGCCTGTGTCAGCACAGATCCAAAGGTACTGTGTGCCAGCACAGACCTGACCATGAGGCCACTTCCTCTCTTACCATTTGTTACTAGGGATGAGACCAACACCCACCTGGCTCCAACCTCCTTGCAGGGAGTTGTAGGAAATGAGAAGGTCTTCCCTCAGCCTCCTTTTCTCAAGACTAAACAACCCCAGTTCCCTCAGCTGCTCCTCACCAGCCCTCTTCTCCAGACCCTTCACCAGCTTTGTTGCCCTTTTCTGGGCCTGCTCCAGCCCCTCAATGTCCTTCTTGTAGTGGTAGGCCCCAAAGCTGAACCCAGTGCTCAAGCTGTGGCCTCCCCATTGCTGAGTACAGGAGCACAATCCCTGCCCTGCTCCTGCTGGCCACACCATTGCTGATCCAGGCCAGGATGCTGGTGGCCTTCTTGGCCACCTGGGCACACTCTGGCTCATCTTCAGCCAGCTGTTGGTCAACACCCCTGAGCAGAAACTGCTGAGCAGTTTCCAGTCACTCTACCCCAAAAGTCTGTAGCATTGCATGGGGTTGTTGAGACCCAAGTGCAGGAGCCAGCTCTTGGCCTTCTTGGATCTCATACAGTTGGTCTCATCCCATTGATTCAGGCTGTTCAGGTCCCTCTGCAGAGCCTTCCTACTTTGGAGCAGATCCACAGTCCCTCCCAGCTCAGTGTGAACTGAAGACTTACCGAGGGTGCCTTGATCCTCTCAAATGAATCCCCCTGTCTGACATGGTTACGAAGGTCAGTTCCCACCACCAGTGCAAATGCGTACAAGCTTGAGTACTGATTAGCTATCCTGTCTAATGAGCAAGCCAATGAAATTAATTACACAGGATAAAAACAAAGGCTCAGATTCACTTTGTGTCACTATCAGAGTATTTAAACCATGCTACAAGCTGCTGGATCATTCATGCAGTTATTTCTGCAGCCCTCCTGGTCTGCATTAGCTGCTCACCACCTCGTTATGAAAACGTTCTTCCCTGTGTTTTTCATGCACTGCTGAGGACCGGCTGTGATGCTGACTAGAGGCACATAAAGAACAGCTGAGTCATGCCTTCCTTCAGTCCAGCATTCTGCCTGCCTGATAAAACCCACAAGAGACACTTGAAGCATGACTCCTCACACTGGCAGAACCATACTCTCCAGCTCTTCCAGCCACCTTTTCTGTAGTGCTTTTATCGTTTCCCTTCTTTGGCCACCAAGCAAGGCTTAGGCAACTGTTCTGCACAAGCACACCGCCCTGCCTGTGCAGCTGAAAGGGAGCAGAGCTTCCAGGGCATTGCAGGAGCCAGGCTGGCAGTGAAACCACGCTGCAGGGGCTCAGGATGGACAAGCACTTGTGGATACTAAATGCAAGAGAAGCCGACACAGAGCAGCCTGGAAAAGCAAGCGGCAAAAGAAGTATTTCTTCCCTTGCAGTGCCTGCTGTTTCACCAAGAGCAGTGTCCAAAACAAACACAGAACAAGTCCCACAGGTTTTGAGCTCAACAACTTCATCCCACAAGAACACAGATGTCTGCAAAAAGGTAAATATTCCTTAGACTCCATATCCTGCCTCCTCTGCCTTCAGAAGCCCTTAGGGACCATCTCCAAGAGCCTGTCAGACCATGACCTCTTTGCAAGATTTTCCTGGCCCATCAAGTCATCTCATCTCTCATGGTACTGCACCTGGGGGTTACCAAGCAGCAACTCCAACACTGCAGATGGGGAAATTCTGACCAGACAACCAAGGTTACAACATACCAGAGCCACCTCATCTCTGTCCTGAGCAAGAGTTACTGATAATACCCTGGGCCTTGCCATCCTGGCTGTACCAATGACTCAGCTATGACTGGCTGGCTATGGTGGGGAGGTTGGAGTAGATGATCTCTGAGGTCCCTTCCAACCTGAGCCATTCTGGGATTCTATGAAACCTAGGCTAGCTGCTGCTGAAGGATACTAAAGATGTGAAAGAAAATGAAGGCTGACTGCTTCTGAAGCCAGCAAATGATGAGATCCGTGCTGCTGCGTGAGCAGGTGAATTCCTTTGGGCAAACCTGAATCCCTTTCAAGGGAGCAGGAAACGAAACAACTGGCAAAGTCAGCAGTCACTACTGTACTGAGAAATGAGTCAAGAGGACCCTGCACTGCTGCTGACAAGGTTAGTTCAAAGTGGCATGGTATCAGTGGAGATATACAAGTTGTTAGTGCTGAGTTTTGCTTCCTGTCAGATACAACAATTCATTTGTGCAGTGTGAGGAAGTACAGCAGACTGCTTCCATGAATGCACAGCCACAAGGAAAAGGAGCTGAAGATGGTGAAGTCAGTGGAACATCTCCCTGCTAAGGGAAGGCTGAGGGAGCTGGGGCTCTTAGCTTGGAGCAGAGGAGCCTGAGGGGTGACCTCATTCATGTCTGTAAAGATGTGCAGGGCAGTGTGGGGAGGATGGAGCCAGGCTCTGCTCAGGGATGTCCAGTGACAGGACAAGGGGCAATGGGTGCAAGCTGAAGCAGAGGAGGCTCCATGTGAACAGAAGGAGAAAGTTTTTCCCTGTGAGGGTGCCAGAGCCCTGGAGCAGGCTGCCCAGAGAGGTTGTGGAGTCTCCTTCTCTGGGACATTCCAAACCCACCTGGATGTGTTCCTGTGTGACCTGCTCTAGGTGATGCTGCTGTGGCAGGGGGCTGGGACTGGATGACCTTTGGAGGTCCCTTCCAGCCCCTACATTCTGTGATTCTGAAGCTCTGTACACAACTTTAGGGTCACAGTTTCTAAACTTTTGGGTGTCCCTTGGTGAATTTCACACAGATTATGTTTATCATTTAACCAGAGGCTCATGTGCACACACACACACAGAGACAGACACACTCAAACAGATATATACAAGGCAGCTGCACCACTTTGGTTTACAGTTAGCCTCCTTAAAATCAAGCAACAGTGCTGGAAGTGAGATGCTAATTAGTTCTGAATCCAGCCCTAGGCATGTATTGCTCAACCACAGAGTGAAGGTATTTGCACAGACATGCAAAGCATCCCCCACGTTGTTTCAGGGACTAACTTAATAAGAAACTTATTCCCTTTGTTTTTTACCTCCTGTTTCAAATGTGCCTAGAAGTGATTTAATTTAAATCAATCTGCATGCAGAGAACATCTCCTGTTGGCTTTTTTTCCACTCCTCAACCCCCCTCACCCCCCCTCCATGATCATGGAAATGTTTGGCTACCACTAACTTCAGTACAAGCAGCAAACAGGTGCACAGGTGTCTCTCTGTACACACACAGGCATGCAGGCTCTACAGTACAGCAGTGCCTTAGTTTGGGGCACACTCATGTCAATGAAAGCCTTTAACAAAACAACTCTTCACAGCTGATCTTTCAGCAGTGCCTTCTCTCACTCACCTGAGCTGCACCACTCCTCCTGCCCTGCGGTAGTCTGCTCCTGAAGCTCGCCTGCTGCCGGTTCCCGGTTTGTCTGAGGCCACTTCTGATAAGGGCCTTCTGGGGTTGTAATCTTTATGGTTAAGTTCCTCCTCGCTGGTTTTCCTCCCCCAGACCTGCCGGCTCACAATTCTTTACTCCTCAAGGTGCTCTCCGCTGCCTCCCCAGGGCGATGGGTTGAGCGCCGTTCCCAGCGGGTGCGGTGACAGGTCGGCACACTGGCCAGACGGGTCTGCCTGCCTCCCACACCCCAGCTGCTCTCCTGCCGGTGACAGAGACCAGGCAAGGGCAAAGCCGCTCCTCGGGCGGGGACCCGGGCTTCAATTTGAAAGGCAGGCAAACACAGCTGGAGAGGGATAGGCTAACGTCACCAACACAGATCATACACTTCAGATTACAGGCTCAGAAAAAAAACAGGTGCTTGGCACAGAAAATCTGTATCAGACTTGGAAGAGCCCAGAGGCTAAGTAAGCTTTCTGTCAGCAACATGATCTGAAGTGAAGAGGGAGGGAAAAGATTAACAATACCAACAGGCAGCAGCAGCAGCAGCTGATTTCACCTTCTGCTTTGCCCACTTGCATCCCTCCTGCTCGGGCTGTCCTTGCACTCTGCTAGTATTTCCCAGTCCTGCCATCAATTCTCCCCTGCCCTTTCCTGCCACAAGTCCAGCCTGGAGCTCTCACATAGCCCTGCCAATGACCTTCACTTACAACCCCCCTTCAAAATCTCTCCGGAGCTCCCCAGCCAGTCTGGGTAACGCCCTTGAAGTAGCTCTGTGACTAACTCCTGCTGTGATGGCTTTGGGGTCACTGCTGTGCTCTGCTGGTACCCTCAGTGGCTGCACACCATGAC
Organism: Melanerpes formicivorus; assembly: GCF_026170545.1. Lineage (NCBI taxonomy): Eukaryota > Metazoa > Chordata > Aves > Piciformes > Picidae > Melanerpes > Melanerpes formicivorus. The sequence goes on along the minus strand of NW_027142360.1, from coordinate 9,917,408 downwards.
CTACAGGGCACCTCAGTTTCCAGCTTTTCAGTTGTGGAGCCTTCCTTCCCGCCCAAGCCATGTGTGTGAATCCCCGCTGTTGGCCTGCCCTCCTCTGCCACTGCAAAACCTCGTGTTAAAGAGTTTCAGGTTCCTGGCTCCTGGTTAACTGAGTCTTTACAAGGTTATTTGCTCACCTACTTCACAGAGTGGGAGGCACTTGTGTTACAAGAGGAAGCAACACAAGACCTATCCTTGAGAGACAAAGTTCATTTCACAGCCAACGAGGCATGGCAGGAGGCTTGGGGAAAGTGACCTGACCTCTGCCAACTCTTTGAGTAAAACTCACCCACTCTGGTTAACACTTTGGTGCTGCACAGATTATGCTGCTGTGAGAAAATGTCACTTGTGGTGGGGGCAATGGCTCTAGACACTGAAACACAGTAGTTAATTTCTCTGTAAGAAGGACTGCACCTCTGTATATTTCTATACCCTAAACTTCACTCTGGGATTATTCTTCCAGCTGTCATTTTCTGTGCAGGGGTGCAAAATGGTGATAGCCAGGAGTAGTTCCTTCCATTGCATGAGCTCTCCACAGAGACTGGCAGAAGTGAGTGAAACAGCATTGGTGAAACTGCTCTGTGATGTGGACTTTCACACCCTGAGAACAACCAGGAGAGACAGATCACAGAATGGTGGGAGTTGGAAGGGACCCCTGGAGATCATCCAGCCCAATGCCCCTGCTAGAGCAGGTTCACCAAGAGCAGGTTGCACAGGAATGCATCCAGGTGGGTTTAAAAAGTCTCCACAGGAGACTCCACCACCTCTCTGGGCAGCCTGGTCCAGGGCTCCAAGTCCTTCTCCTCAAGGCTGCTCTCAAGTCACTCCTCACCCAGCCTATATTTGTGTTTGTGATTGCCCTTACCTAGGTGCAAGACCTTGCACTTGGCTTTGTTGAGCTTGATGAGGTTGGCTTGGCCCCACCTCTCCAGCCTGTCCAAGTCCCTCTGGATGGATCCCTTCCCTCCAGTGTGTCAAACACACCACACAGCTTGGTGTCATCCCAGACTTGCTGAGGGTACCTCAATGCCACTGTCCATGTTGCTGACAAAGACCTGTACACCCGTCACCTACCCTCCACCACACTGCTGTGTCCTACTTACAGTAGAGACTAGAGCCCAAATAAGTTCAGGCACGTTGAAACAAGACATGCTTCTGTCTGACAAGGTCACTGGCAGTGGCACATTTATTGTAATGCAGCAACAAGGTGGCCACTAAGCTATTGAAATTCCAGCCATAAACATATGGTACCTGCTGCCCAGGTTTCCAGAGAGTAATGAAGCAACACCACTAGACCAAAAATCCACCTCCTAACCACATATACACGTGTGGGCAGCAGGGAAGCAGCAGCCAGGAGACAGCCTACAGGCACAGAATTCAGGAGCTGGGGTTACCTAAGAAACGGTGGTGCCACCTCAAACCAACGATCCATCAGCTCATTTCTACACCTCAGGGCTGGCAGTGCAAGTGCCTAGGGAAAACCAAAGACTCTAACAACACAAATTGGTGCTTCCCTTAACACTTTCCCCACCAAGGGTTTATTTACCTAAACAGAACTTTTTATTTCACATGCCTTGAGGGCTTTCGCTCAGCTCCTTTTGGATCTGTGTAACACCTTAAGCAACATGAATCTGTGTGAAATCCCACAGTGCTCATGGGTGAATAATCGCTTAATTTTGCTTGTTTGGAAGCTGGATAACCATCCTCACTGGAAGGCTTCTCAAAGACTGAAACAGGCTCCCCAAGGTGGTGGCTGAATCCCCATGCCTGGAACTGTTTAAAAGCAGCAGAGAGAGGGTGCTGAGAGACACGGCCTAACATCAGCCTTGGTAGAGGTAGACAACTTAAAGGTCTTTCTTTACCAACCAAAAGGGATTCTATGAAAATACTAACATAATCACTTAAAAACAAGCCTGAGTGTGTGTTTGTGTGCTTGAGAAAGGAGAAGAGACAGCACAAACCTTTCAGTGTTTGGGTATTGATCCGGAATGGGACACTATTTGGTGTGCAGTTCAGAGAAGGGACACAATTCTCACTCTGCTATTACCACCAGGTAATTCCTGCTATCACCAAACTCTGCCAAACTTTCAGTCTTCATTATGTGTCTTCAGAGGTGTGTAACCCTTCTTTGCAAACACAGAATCACAGAATCACCAAGGTTGGAAGAGACCTCAAAGATCATCGAGTCCAACCTGTCACCACAGACCCCATGACGAGACCATGGCACCAAGTGCCACATCCAATCCCCTCTTGAACACCTCCAGGGATGGTGACTCCACCACCTCCCTGGGCAGCACATTCCAATGACGAATGACTCTCTCTGTGAAGAACTTTCTTCTCACCTCGAGTCTAAACTTCCCCTGGCACAGCTTGAGACTGTGTCCTCTTGTTCTGGTGCTGGTTGCCTGGGAGAAGAGGCCAACCCCTTCCTGGCTACAACCTCCTTTCAGGTAGTTGTAGACAGCAATGAGGTCTCCCCTGAGCCTCCTCTTCTCCAGGCTAAACAACCCCAGCTCCCTCAGCCTCTCCTCACAGGGCTGTGCTCAAGGCCTCTCCCCAGCCTTGTTGCCCTTCTCTGGACACATTCAAGTGTTTCGATGTCCTTCCTAAACTGAGAGGCCCAGAACTGGACACAGTACTCAAAATGTGGCCTAACCAGTGCAGAGTACAGGGACAGAATGACTTCCCTGCTCCTGCTGGCCACACCATTCCTGATACAGGCCAGGATGCCATTGGCCTTCTTGGCCACCTGGGCACACTGCTGGCTCATGTTTGGGCAGCTAGAGTTCGGGCTGTAAGGGACCCTACCTTCAAGACCACCCCCTGCCATAGACTGGGGACATCTTTACTAGGTCAAATGGCCCCATTCAACCCTGGGGGCTGTACAGGCAGGCAGGGGACAGCCAGAGGGGGCACAGGCAGGGGGAAGGGGTTACCTCCTGTTGTCCAGCCTCCGGGGAAGGTAGGGGACCAGCTGCTGCCCAGCAGGCCCGGCCTGCCCTACAGCCTGGGGAGCGGTGGCCTGGCTGGCTGAAGGGCCCAGCGTGCCCTGCCAGGAGGGAGATGGCGAAGTACGGGCCCAGAGCCGCTGGGCTGGGGGCGATCCGGCGCCTCCTCCCTCCCTGCCCTTCGGCCCCGTAACTCCTCGCCCGAGCGCTGGCTTGCGTGACACAGAATTAATCCGAGCCGGCGGCCTGGCGGGCGGAGCGGCCGGGCTGGGACGGAGCGGCCGGGCTGGGACGGAGCGGCCGGGCGGGGACGGAGCGGCCGGGCTGGGACGGAGCGGCCGGGCGGGGACGGAGCGGCCGGGCGGGGACGGAGCGGCCGGGCTGGGACGGAGCGGCCGGGCGGGGACGGAGCGGGGCTTGCTTTGGCGCCCCCTTGCGGCCCGCTGCAGGCCGCCGGGCCCGGCAGGCCAGCAGGCCCCTGGAGGTGCGGCAGTGGCGTGGGCGAGCGCCGCCGGGCAGAGCCCCGCGGGCGGCAGGACCGGACAGGCCAGGCCGGTGGGCAACAGGACAGGCTGGCGGGCGGCAGGACAGCGCAGGCTGGGGGGCGGGAACGGGAGGAGGGCCTTGCCCTCGGCAGGGAGCGGGCCGCGGCGTGAGGCTTGGTTACGTACCCAGAGGGCTGCTCCTCCAGCGAGCGGCCTTCGGTGCAGGTCGGCCCCGCCGGCTCTCAGCTCCCTGAGCTCAGTGCGGGTTCGGCCGGTGTCAAGATGCTGAATTTTTAAAAAAATTGCATAAATTTGGCCTCCAGATCTCTATAGCTGCCCCGAGCAAATGTAACTACCTACAGCTTAAGCCAAGGTTGGTAAGTCCTAAGCACTCAGCTACGTGGGTGGTGACAGAAGGTAGTGCACGCCGTTACCCGGCGGCTGCCAGCCTGAGACGCCAGGCACAAGCGGGGCCTCCCACCGCTCCCTCGCTCACTCACGGCCCCTAGGTTGGAGTATCTGCAAGAAAAGCTTGAGGAAACCAAACAGGATGATAGACTAAATGTTCCAATGAAGTGCTCGACGCAGTGACCTCTGTTATTAGCGATACAAAAAATGTTTATTTGGCACAAGCACAGCATCTTGGAGTGGAACTCCTTTTGCCTAAACTGATTTCAAAATGCACTGAAACCCAGGGAAACTGCAGCAGCCAGGTGATGATGAAGAGGAACTTCAAGGTCATACTCTTAATGAGTGCACATGTAAATGACATTTATGTAAACACCAGGGTGAGGTTGGTTCGGTTTTGGGTATTGCAATATTCATTTAGCTCATCTGTGATTAACTCTCTTCCAAGGAACATTTATGTAAATACCAGGGTGAGGTTGGTTCGGTTTTGGGTATTGCAATGTTAATTTAGCTCATCTGTGATTAACTCTCTTCCAAGGAAAAATTCCTGATTTCCTTGTAGATGGCTGTGTCAGAACTTCAGGAAGGAAACCGTGATAAGATGGTAAAGCTCGTGGAGGACCTGAACAGGGACTTGGAAACACTGCTGGAGGAAATGGAAAACCTAACAGGTACTTCCCTTGTTCAGTCATGATAAGATTTGTCTGCTGGAGTGGAGACATGAAAGATTAATTATAGTTGTTGCTGTAAACTTCCACAGATCTATGCCACAACTTCCTTGATCTTACTCTTCCTCACCTAACACAAGCCTCCTGACTGCTACAAAGAGGGGATGTGTTGTTTCATTTATGCTTAAAACTGCCTGTGTTGAACCTGCCTTTTGGAGGACCTGTTTTATTGTAATGTTTTAGGTCAAGTGCCTATCTTGCTTCTCTAACTTACACCAGCATACCACCAGGCTGAAGTACTGAGCCCTGTGTCCAGTTCTGGGCCCCTCAGTTTAAGAAAGACATCGAGACACTTGAACGTGTCCAGAGAAGGGCAACGAGGCTGGGGAGAGGCCTTGAGCACAGCCCTGTGAGGAGAGGCTGAGGGAGCTGGGATTGTTTAGCCTGGAGGAGGCTCAGGAGTGACCTCCTTGCCCTCTACAACTACCTGAAGGGTGGTTGTAGCCAGTAAGGGGTTGGTCTCTTCTCCCAGGCAACCAGCACCAGAACAAGGGGACACAGTCTCAAGCTGCGCCAGGGGAGGTTTAGACTCGAGGTGAAGAGAAAGTTCTTTACTGAGAGAGTCATTTGTCATTGGAATGTGCTGCCCAGGGAGGTAGTGGAGTCACCATCCCTGGAGGTGTTCCAAGAGGAGATTGGACGTGGCACTTGGTGCCATGGTCTAGTCATGAGGTCTGTGGTGGCAGGAGGTTGGATTAAATGATCTTTGAGGTCTCTTCTAACCTTAGTTACGATATTTTGAGGCCTTTATAGCATAGATCTTGTTGCTATGGGCAGTTTCCACTTCAGTTTCCAGCAAGCCTTCTCTGACATCAGATCTGATGATGATTCATGTCCTTTATTGAATGAGTTTTTATTTAGCCAAAATTTCAGGCTTAGAAAAGTATTAATTTGGTCTGCAGTGCAGGCAACCTGTATGGCATACAGCATGGTGGTCCTACGTACCAACCCCGACCTGGCCAGCTCCATGAGGTGTTTGGAAGATGCCTTCTTGAGTTGCAAAGAAGAGATAGAGAAGAAATAGCAAGAGGTGCTAAATGAATCTAAAGGCAAAGAGCAAAAGAAGGAATGAATTGAGTATGTATATCCTTGGAAAAAAATTACTCCAGCCTTTTTGTTTTCCAAGGGGTGGAGGTTGCACCTTGCTGTGTGTACATCTCAGAGTATTAATTGATGAGATTATATATATTTATATTGGTAAAAGGTAGCAGTGTGGCTCTGTTTCTTATGCTCCTCAGTGGGTGCATGCACAATTTACATGCCTTCTGGAAGATAACACTCACTTCATTTGTCACTAGAGATGGAATTCTTTGACACTTGAACAAATGGAGGAAGGGAGCAGGGGGGTGCAGTGGACTGGTGTAGCACCTTCCAAGGAAAGCCAAAGTAGTACCCTGTTTTCCCAACTGAAACTCTAGTTTGAGTTAGCTTGATGTGAGATTGCCACCTTGGGTGTTTAGGTACAGAATTGCATTATTAAGGCAGCTCATCTGTGGTGGCTTCAGTTTGTTTCCTTGGATTTGTAACCATGTCTTTGGCCTTCTTTCCCCAGATTGTTCTTCTCAAACCCTCTGAGGACATCATGCCTCATTGCAGAGCTGGTTACCACTAGAGCCTGTGCTGTGTGTGCTGCAGGCTGTGGGGTTGCTGCAGAACTCAGGTTAACCATGTTAGCAAACTTCCTTTTCTCCTTTGTATGCTCCTACTGCACAGTATTAAAGAAAAAGAAAGTGAACTCCCCCCTTTTCTTTTGTGGTCAAGATGTGAATTAAGAGCACTACTTGAAATGTTTCAGCTGAGCTGAAAGTCAGTACAAGTTTTGAGAAGGATCTTCCCCTGCTTTGAGATCAGTCTCTTTTCACAAGAAAGCAAGCACCATGGAGCTGGTGAGAGCCTGTCCCTCTCCTCTGAGGATATCTTTAATGATTTAAATCACAGCTGTCAAAAGTTCTGATTTTCATACTACATCTTACCTTAAAACTGGTTGGTCTTGATTCACAGACAGAATGTTTACCCTACTGAGGTGAGAGTTACCATAGAATGTTAGGGGTTGGAGGAGACCTCCAGAGATCACCCAGTTCAGCCCCCCTGCCACAGCAGCATCACCTAGAGCAGGTCACACAGGAACACATCCAGGCAGGTTTTGAAAGTCTCCAGTGAAGGACACTCCACAGCCTCTCTGGGGAGCCTGCTCCAGTGTTCCATCACCCTCACAGCAAAAAAAAAAATTCTCTTCTAGTCCTATGGAACACATAGCCCTTGCCCCTTGTCCTGTCAATGGGGGGATCACTGAGCAGAGCCTGGCTCCACCCTCCCACCACTGCCCTTCACATCTCTATAAACATGAATGAGGTCACCCCTCAGGCTCTCCTGCTCCAAGCTACAGGGACCCAGAACAGTTCCACAATTCCCAGATCTAACAGTGGTGAGCATTAGGAAAAGATGCTGGGAAGAGGGAATAGAGGGTTGGGGCTGGGACAACAGGACTTTGCCTGGGGGACCTGGCTCGCTGAGGAGGCTCCTTGCTCCTCAAGAGCTTCTTCCTTCTGTGATGACAGCCAGAGGAGACATGCAGTGTGTTGTCCTTGGGAAGGCTATACAGCAAGACAACTATACTTTGCCTTTCCTCCTAAAATTATGGGTGTTTTAGCTGTTGTAGGTCCCCCCCCCTTCCAGTTTTTACACTAAAAATAAGCCTGTGGGGACTGGGAGTTTTGCTTCATCCATCTCACCATCCAGCACATTTCAGCCCAGCTGAATGAATGCTTCAGGCTTGTAACAGAAAACCCTTTTAATTGCCTGTCCTGTGAAGTACAAGAACAATAAAGGGCGAGAGCCCCATCTAGTGCTCACACCGCTTCAAACAGGGACTGTGACCTGCAGTGCTGGGTTGACATCTACTCCCCCCTCAGCCCAGATCTCTGCCATTTTGGTTGGAAAAGGCCTTTAAGATTGACTTCAACTATTCTTTAATTCTGCCAAGGCTGGTGCTCAGCCATGTCCCTCAGGACCACATCTCTGCCTCCAGGGATAAGGATACATCCCTGAGCAGCTTGTTCCAGCCTGAGAACCCTTTCAATCAAGATTTTAATTCTAATATCCAACATAAACCTTACCTGGTGCAACTTGAGGCCATTTCCTCTCCTATCACTTGTTACTAGGGAGAAGACACTAACATCCAACTTGCTCAACCTCCATTCAGGGAGTTGTAGAGAGCAATGAGGTCTCCCCTCAGCCTCCTTTTCTCTAAACTAAACCTCAGCTGCTCCTCACCAGCCCTGTTCTCCAGACTCTTCACCAGCTCTATTACCCTTCTCTGGACCACCCCCAGCCCCTCAATGTCCTTCCTGCAGTGAGGGCCCCAAAACTGAAGGCAGTGCTCAAGGTGTGGCCTCCCCAGTGCTGAGTACAGCGGCACAATCACTAGCCTGGTCCTGCTGCTCTCAACATTGCTGATCCAGGCCCTCTGGGTACACACTAGCTCATCTTCACCTGGCTGTTGATAGGATGATAAAAGTTAAAAACAAACCAAAACCACCACCCACCATTAAGGCTATTTGAGCCAGAAGAGCAGAAGGGGACAATGTAGGTCATACCTCTGTTGTAGAACATCTTTGCAGAACTTGTTTTGTAGCAGATCCACCTCACCTAGCCACGTGCACAGGTACCATCCAGTGCTGGTTTAGAGAAGCCACTGCCATATCCACACTGAACAGGCAGGTCTTACTTTCACACTGACATGCTGAAGCAGCAAGATTACAACAATGAATTATTTTAAACACCTCCCCCCTTCCTCCCCTCCCCCCATACTATAGCAGGTCTTTTCTGGTAGTTGAAATCACTTTTATTTGTGAGGAACGTCACCCATGCTGCACAGTTTCAAAGAGATCTTACCAAGGAAAGCAGAAGTTTCTCCTCCCCCTGTCCTGCAGTGGACAGGACTGGCACCAAAAAAAAAAGAATCATCATCATCCAATCCCAAAACTCACCACACTTGGGAGATTTAGCACCAGCATCCCATAATTAAGGAAAAAAAGAGCATTTGATTTCATTCTCAGTTTTTGGTTGGGTTTTTGTTGTTTGGTTTTCTTCCCCCCCCCCCCCCCCCCTTTTCAGTTTGATACCATAAAAAACAAACAAATTGAAAAAATCAATACTAGTGAAAGAGTGAAACTCTTCAAAAGAGCCAAACCCAAATAAAACCAAATCCAAAACCCTCCCAGAGTTGCTGTTGACACAAGGGATGTTGCTTCTTCTGAACCTCGCTCTCTTTTCCCCCTCTCCATGCATCTCTCTTGCAGACGTTCCCTGGATCTCAGCTGCTGGTCAGTTTTCGGTTTTGTTAGGTTTCCATGTTGCAAAACAAAAAGTAATCTTTGCTCTCCTCATCCTTGCTGACAATTTATTGCTTCTGTGTTTCTTTGGTGTTGCTTTTGAGTTGTTTTAGGACACCTGTTGAAGAGCCAGATTACAAGAAAAGATTAAAAGAACTAGTTGAAGTTTCGTTTCTTGCTCAGCAGAGGCGAGATGTCAGCTGGAGAAGTCGTCATAGTATCAGTCAGGATGGGGAGGGACCACAAGGATCATCTAGTTCCAACCCCCCTGCCATGGGCAGGGACACCCCACACTAGATCAGCCTGGCCAGAGCCTCATCCAGCCTGGTCTTAAACTCCTCCAGGGACGGGGCCTCAACCACCTATCCTAAGGCCAGCAAAAGCATGACTGGGTTATTGTGTGCACAAGCTGAGAACACAGTGTCTTCCTACAGCAAAACTTGAACAGATGCTGTTGCTAAAGAGCAGAGAAATCTTCCTCAAAATTCAGATTTCTAAAGCAAAATTTACTTTGTAACAACCACAGGCACAGAGGCAGAGGGGATAAAGCAAAGCAGCAGGCCCCTCTTTGCCCCAGAGCACACCCAGGTGCCACCACAAATATCTAGCCATACATACGGGCACATGGCGGAGTCCAGAGTGGTGCCCAGTGACAGGACAAGGGGTAACAGACAAAGTGGAACACAGGAGGTTCCAAACATAAGGAAAGAGTATTCTCCCCTTTGAGGATGGCAGGGCACTGGAGTCAGGCTGCCCAGAGGTTGTGGAGTCTCCATTTCTGGAGCCACTCCAAACCTGCCTGGGCTTGTCCCTGTGTGATATACTGTGGGTCATCCTTCTCTGGCAGAGGGGTTGGACTGGATCTCAAGAGGTTTCTTCCAGCCCCTGTCATCCTGTGATTCATTTGGAGAACAGGAAGTGTCTCTGTTCCTTACCTGAGGGATGGTAAAGGTGCCTGAGGAGCCGGGTGTTACTCAGCACCACTCTGCTCAGTCACTGGAGCAGGATTTTCAGCAGGTGTTTCAGTTACTTTTGTCTGAGACAGAAGAAACCTTTATTAAAGGCAAAAGCTGAGCCCCAGACCCTTCCTCTGCCTGGTGGTGGTGCTAGCACAATTCAGATGTTAAAATAACCAAGGAAGATGCATTGGAAAGGAAATACACTACAGGTTAGGAACTGCCCCTCAGGTTCTGTCAGGGGACCACCTCAAGCTGATACAGAATGAAAAACTCTTTCCTCATCAAGCTAAAAGTGGTGTTTGCAAACAGCTCCCCAAAACTATCTGGTTAAAAACGTTTAGGCAACTTCTCTAGAGTGTTCTAACTCAGCACTTACAGGGAGATGATCTGAGGAAGCTGGAAACCACAGCTGATCTTCTCCACTTCAAAGCTGTTAGAGTGTGACCCCAGTTAAGAACAATGCAGATGCAGTCCCTCTCCCACCAGCCATCCATGCTCAAAGGAGGTCACAAGGAACAGCCAACTACCTCCAACCCTCAGCACTTGGAATTTAGCCATTCCTCCAGCACACCAACAGTAATTTGTTTACACTTCCATAGAACAGGTGGTCTGAAGTACCCACCCCAGCCAGATCTGGTCTCTACCACTGCTTTGCCAGGAGCCTGCTTACCTCTTTCCCGTCCTGAGCTGGAGCGCTGGGCGGACGAGGCCGGCGCCGGTAGTTGTAAGGGCGCCGGTACCCCCGGCGAGGGGGCTGCTGGCTCATGGCGGTGGCCTCGTGATGGTTCTCCTTGTTTTCAGCCTCGCCGGCCACTGGGACAGGCCGTGGACGTGGGGGGCCCCTGAACAGGAGAAGGAGGTGGTAAGTAGGAGAGGAGCTTCAAGAAAGTTCGTGATGGACATGAGCCAGCAATGGCCACTTGCAGCCCAGAAGGCCAATGGCAGCCTGGGCTGCATCTAAAGCAGCATGGCCAGAGATGGAGAGAGGTGATTCTGCCTCCCTGCTCAGGTGAAACCTCACCAGCAGAGCTGTGTCCAGCTCTGGAGCCCTCAACAGAGGAATGATGGAGCAGGTTCAGAGTGGGGCCATGAAGATGATCAGGAGGCTGGAGCACCTCTGCTACAAAGGACAGGCTGAGGGAGCTGGGGTTGTTTGGCCTGGAGAAGAGAAGGCTCCAAGGCAGACCTAATAGCAGCCTTCCAGTACCTGAAGGAGGCTACAAGAAGGCTGCAGAGGGACTGTTTGCAAAGGCCTGCAGTGATAGAATGAGAAGCAATGGTTTGAAATGTGAGAAGAGCAGATTTGGATTGGATGTTAGGAACAAGTTCTGCACCATGAGGGTGCTGGAACACTGCAACAAGTTGTCCAAAGAGGTGGTTGAGGCTCCATCCCTGGAGATACTCAAGGTCAGGAATGTCTCCAGAAAAGGAGACTCCATCTCTCTGGGCAGCCTGTTCCAGGGCTCTGGCACCCTCACAGGGAAAAAGTTTCTCATGTTCCTGTGGAACTTCCTCTGCTCCAGCTTGCACCCATTGCCCCTTGTCCTGTCATTGGGCATCACTGAGCAGAGCCTGGCTCCATCCTCCCCACACTGCCCTTTGCATCTTCATCAACATGAATGAGGTCACCCCTCAGGCTCCTTTTCCAAGCTGAAGAGATCCAGCTGCCTCAGCATTTTGTCACAAGGGAAATGTTCCACTTCAGCTTTGTGGCACTGCACTGGACTCTTTCAAGCAGTTCCCTAAGGTATTTCTTGAAATGAGGGGCCCAGAACTGGACACAATATTCCAGATGTGGCCTACTCACCACACCCCTTCTAAACAACCCCAGGATGACCTCACCACTGATCTTCAGCTGGGCATTGAGCCCTTGGCCACTACTTTCCAGGTGCAACCATCCAACAAATCCCACATTCAAACAGTCCATCCATCAAACCCATATTTCTCCAGCTGAGAGCAGGATGTTGTGGGGGCACTGTATCACAGCACTTTATGAAGACCAACAGTGAGGTAACCCAGGGTTTTCTTGAACTTGTCCCTTGTTCTCCAAGATAAAACAAGTCATAAATAGCCAAGAATCAGGATGAGCTTTTCCACTTAGAGGGAGCTTTAAAAGAAAGCCAGGAAACATCTCCAAAGGTACAACAGTCAGTGGCTGTTTCCCATAGACATTAAAGTGCACCAAATTCCTCAGATATGGAAATCCCCCTTCAGAATAGAAACTGAAAGCTGCAGTGGTCATGTCAGAATTCAGGCTGGAACATTAAGAAAACTGAACTGGCCAGGGTATGATGAACACAGATGACTGACTTATTCCACACATCCCACTGGAACATACAGATCATAGAAAGGTTAAAGTTGGAAAGGACCTTAAAGATTATGTAGTTCCAACCCCCATGCCATGGGCAGGGAGACCTTCCACTATACCAGGTTGCTGAAGGCCTCATCCAACCTGGCCTTAAACACCTCCACAGCCTCCCTGGGCAACTTGTTCTAGCATATCACCATCAAGAATTTCTTCCTGATCACCAGTCTCCATTTGGCAACCCTCAAGCTTCAATCCATTCCCTCTCATCCTGTCACTACAAGCCTTTGTCAAAAGTCCCTTCCCAGCTTTCTTGTAGTCTCCCTTCAGGTACTGGAAGGCTGCTCTAAGGTCACCCCAGAGCATTCTCTTCTCTACACTGAACAGCCCCAACTCCCTCAGCCTGTCCCCACAGGGGAGGTTCTCTCCAGCCCTCTGATCATCTTGGTGGCCTCCTCTGGACCCACTCCAGCAGCTCCATGTCCCTCTTAAGCAGAGTGCACCAGAACTGGATGCAGTGCTGCAGGTGGGGCTCTCACATCTTTAAGAACCTAAGAAAGGGCTGCTGAGTCTTCAAGGGTCCATTTGTCCCAGTCTTTATGGATCCCTAGGCAAAAATAAGGAGAAGGAAGCCTACTTCCCAAATAGCCTCCCAGCTTCCCACTGGTATCCATGCTATGGATTTCTTGAGCCAGATGGAGTTTGCCTGTTTAGGAACATCATAATGGTGGTGCCTTCTGGCTGTCTGCTCAGTCTCTCCCACACTCATGCAAGTTTTTCACACCATGTCCAGCAATCTGCTGTATGCAGACAGCTGGAGTCAGCATCCTCAGCATGAATCAGCAGTGCAGTACTGCAGAACGTAGGAGAAATGGAGACTGGGCTGCATCCAGAGGAAGGCCCCTCTAAGGTCTCCCCAGAGGCTTCTCATCTTCAGACTGATCAGCCCTCCCCACAGGAGAGGTCCTCCAGCCCTCTAATCACCTTCATGGCCCTCCTCTGGGACATGTACAGGACTGAACTGGTTGTGCACACTACTAGTCCAATACTGACCCCAAAACTCCAGTCTGCAGTCCACAGGAAGAGTTCTAAAGCACACTCTGCCCTCACAGATGTTCCAGATTGAGTAGGATTTGGATTCATTACTTGTCCAGCAAAACACAGGAGTACAGATGGGAAGACACAGACCCTGCAACTCACTTCAATGTGTTGCTTAGTTGGGAGAAGTAAGAAGATACAAATGTTTTGCTCATCCTTTCCTGGCTCTGAGCTACACATCAGCACATTAAAGAAGTTCTGCAGTTAGTTCCTTATTCCTGTGGCTCATCTTTCTCCTCCTAATCAATGTCCCTGTCCCTACTATTGCATAGGCACTGATGGCAGGGAGCAGAGCTTCCTACTCTGTGAAGCCTGCACAGATGACAGCAGCATCCAACTCTCAGAGCAGCAAGGGACCAGCACGAACCTGCGGTAGCGGGGACGGTATGTGGGATTCCTAGGGACTTGCTGATGAAGTTGTCCTCCTTCTGTGACCCCATCCTTCATCTCTCCCTCGACACCCTATGACCAAAACAAGACCAAAGTCAGAGTTAAAGATGTCACAGGCAGTATAAGAACTATAAAACCCAATGATCCAAAGGCATGTTCAAACCCACTCTCATCACTCGAGAGACCCCAGCGCATCAGGTCAACAGCAGTAGATGAAAGAATGGAACTCAGGCAAGATGACAGGAAGAACAAAAGCCAGAATGCTGCATTTGTTCCTCAGTAACAGACTGTGAAGCTATCTGATGATGCCCGAGAAGGCTGAGGAACTCAGCTACTTTTTTTGCCTCAGTCTTCACCAGCAACTGCTCTCCTAACACATCCTGAGCATCACAGGATCAGAACCAGGGGGACAAAATTCCCCCCACTGTAAGTGAAGATGAGGTTTGTGACCACCCTGAGGAACCCCAACATACACAAGTCTGTGGGATCTGATCAGAAGCATCCCAGAGTCCTCAGGGATGAAGGGCTTGAGAGCAGGACAGCAGAGAAGCATTTGGGAGGACTGGTGGATGAAAAGCTGAGCGTGGCCCAGCAAGGCTAACCATACCCTGGGCTGCCACAACTGAAGAGTGGCCAGCAAGTCAAGAGAGGCAATTCTGCCAGTCTAGCCTGGAGAAGAGTAGACAGAGAGGATCTTCTCCATGCTTGATCAGTATCTGAAGTGTGAAAGTTAAGATGAGTCTGGGCTCTTTTCAGTGGTGCCTGGTGGCAACAAGCTCAATCCAGAACACAGGAGGTTCCACATAAACAAGGAAAAACTTTCACTTTGAGGGTGCTAGAGCACTGGACCAGGCTGCCCAGAGAGATTGTGGAGTCTCCTTCTCTGACTTCCAAAACCCATCTGAATATTGCATTTCTGTGCAACCTATCTAGGAGAACTTCCTCTAGCAGCGGGGCTGGACTAGATCTCCAGAGGTCCTTTCCAACTCCTGCTATTCTGTGATACTTCTCCCTCTTCAAAACCCTGCAGGGGAAGGTGCTAAGGAAGGCTTGCAGATGTTATGTACAGTGCTGTGTAACTAAATTAGAGGAGAAAGAGACACACACACACATTTCCTTTACACTGAACTACCACAGGCAGAGGCCTATGACAGGATAATACATGGAGTCATAGAAGGGGATAGGTTGGAAGCAACCTGGAAGGATCATCTAGTTCCAGCCCCCCTGCCATGGGCAGGGACACCTTCCACCAGACCAGGTTGCTCAAGGCCTCAGCCAGCCTAGCTTTGAGCACCTAGTTGATCAAACTACTCCCAAGACATGGAAAGTGATGAACTCTTAAATAAAATCCATTTTCCAACAAGCCCTCCTAAGTTGGACTCGATGATCCTCGAGGTCCTTTCCAACCTAAGTTATACTGTGATACTGTAAATTATGGTTGTACTACCAAGACTTCCCTCTGCTTCAGGTAAAGAATATGGTGAGCCACTTAGATGTCTCACTCCTGAGTGTTTACTCTTGAAACAGACATTTTAACCCCTGAAATATGCTTTTACCATATTCTAGAAAGACATACAAGGGGCCTACAAGAAGGCTGGGGAGGGACTTCTCAGGATCTCAGGTAGTGATAGGACTAGGGGGAATGGAATGAAGCTGGAGGTGGGGAGATTCAGGCTGGATGTGAGGAGGAGGTTCTTCACCATGAGAGTGGTGAAACCCTGGAATGGGTTGTCCAGGGAGGTGGTTGGGGCCCCATCCCTGGAGGTGTTTAAGCCCAGGCTGGATGAGGCTCTGGCCAGCCTGATCTAGTGTGGGGTGTCCCTGCCCATGGCAGGGGGGTTGGAACTAGATGATCCTTGTGGTCCCTTCCAACCCAGACAGATACTATGATACCAAGGAAGGGCCTACAGGACACCATCATAGAAGATCCCAGTATCAATAGCAGTGATATTGACATTGGAGGAATCCAGAAAGCTACTGAACACTTCCAAGTCAGTTAAGCATTGCCAGGTGTGGTGGGCTATGCCCACCCTGAAAACAGGGCAGGAGGGCTTGTGAGAGTTTTTTTCCCTCCCTGGACTGCACACTGTAAGGCCCTGCTGAAGTGCTCAGGAGAAGGCTCAGAAGATTGCTGGGGAGGTAGGATGACCAACACTGAAGGAACTGAACTTACACTTCGGGGTGGTCCACGGCGTCGGCCGAAATAGCCACGTCGGTAGCGGCGCCGGTCTGCGGCGTAGCGGCTGCCTTCTACAGGAACTCCATCTGGGCCAGTGACATTAGCTGCTTCTGCACCCTGAAAAGTCAGAAGAAAGTTAATCAGTGGTGTGAGAAGACAACCACCAGCTACAGGGAGAGGGTGACAACAGAAAAGAGCAGGGTGCTTTTTGCATTGGTTCCAAGCTAGAGAGGTTCATTTGTCTGTTTGTTCTCTCAATTCCATAACCAAGAATTCTGATCATGAATCTGGACACTAGCAGCCAGGCTGATTTCAGAAGAGAAAGCAAGTAGTAACAAGACAAAACCCTTACAAACAACAAAGAAAGCTCAGAGTAATCAAAAAATGCTTGGGGAAAAAGCAGAAGCACAAAGAAATGAAGGTTCTTACAGTTAAGCCAAACTTCAAGCCAAGTTCTTCAGGGCAGTTAATGATTACTGAGCAGGTTGCAAGCTTCAGATGCTCTATCAAGTGAAAATTCCAGCTCCTAGAGGCACTAGGATGTAGTTAGAGTTTTGGTCCACATCTAGAAATACTTCATGAAGCCTCTGAAAACCAGAGCTTCCACAGCAAAGCTGTGCAAACGCCACCCACCGCAGGGAGTAACACATTAGACAAACCCAGCAGGCTCACAGCTCCAGCTCTGTGTGCTCCCCAGCAGGGATGCTCACACTGTTGGATCATATGCTAAGTTGCCACAGTCTCTCACCTTCTCTCCCTCGACCACATCAAACTCTACAGTCTCTCCATCACCAACACTGCGCAGGTATTTCCGGGGGTTGTTTTTCTTGATCGCCGTCTTTAGAGAAAGGAGAGAAGAAAACCATTGTCTTACCATGGCCTTGTACACTGACAGCCCTGGAGAGCAGGGAAGGACAGCCTACTGCTGCCATCTCAGCTCTGCACCACAGCAGTCATCACACCAAGGAACTGCAGATACATAGATGTGACATGAAGCGTGACCAGCATGACACGGAAGGGATTCTGCCCCTCTGCTCTGCCAAGGCCCCACTTGGAGCAGTGCCTCCACTCCTGGTGCTCCCATCTTAAGGGGGACATGGAGCTGCTGGAGTGGGTCCAGAGGAAGCCACAAAAATGATCAGAAAGCTGGAGAACTTCCCCTGGAGAGACAGGCTGAGAGAGCTGGGCTGTTCAGCCTGGAGAAGGGAGACCCATAGAGCAGATTTTCAGTACCTGAAGGGGGCCTGCAAGAAAGCTGGGAAGGGACTTTTGACCAGGGCTTGTAGTGACAGGATGAGAGGCAATGGATTGAAGCTTGAGGAGGGCAGGCTCAGACTGGAGATTAGGAAGAAATTCTTGACAGGGTGGTGAGACACTGGAACAGGTTGCTCAGGGAGGTTGTGGATGCCCCCTCCCTGGAGGTGTTCAAGGCCAGGCTGGATGAGGCCTTGAGCAACCTGGGCTACTGGAAGGTGTCCCTGCCTATGGCAAGGGGATTTGGAACTGGATGATCTTCAAGGACCCTTCCAACCTAGTCCATTCTATGAATCTATGAACAGCCCCTAAAATATTTCCCAGAAGAGTTCTGATCAGTTAGGAGCTGAGCTTGACCAGCTCAGGAAAACTGTTCTGACAGCTGCTGAGCGCTCTTCTGTTCCAGGCACCAGGCCAGCACACCCTTTTAGCTCCCCACCTAGCCACACCTTGCCTTACCATGCAGTGTCTCTGTACAGCTCGGGGAAGAATGCTAAAGCACACATAGTACTGCTACCAAAACCCAAGAGGGTTGTTGGTTTTTTGATATGGGAAGAGAATGAGCTGCTCAAGTGAATTCTTTTGGGAGCTGCTTTAGCAAGCACAGACTCCCACCGTGAGCTGAGGCAGCTGTGTTCCCTTTCTGTGACCTAACAGTGTGAGTGCCCCATTCCTCAAACTCTGCTAGAAGCGGCAGCTTTTCCATAGGTGCTATATACCAGTTATTAACTTCACAGGAGACAGTGGTTTTTCATTAACACTTGCAGCAAAACAACTGGCTCCAACTCTGAAGACTTGTGCTCTGCTCATGACAGATGTCAAGAAGCTGCATTTCCAACTCCTTCCAAGTGGTCTGGTTTGAGCTAGAACAGAACTGATTCTGCTCAGCAGGTTTGGTTTTCAGCTCAGTGTAAGTAACTGCACTTTCTGAAGTTAACAGCTGATTTCTGCAGACCATATCTGCTTCTAGAAGCAATAAAGTTTGATGTTTATAGTTACTGCTGAGGGTTTCTGGGCAGAAAGGCTCTAGCTTATCCTTGTTCCTACAGAAATCAAGGTCACTGTTAAATCTACAGCACCTCAGTAAGAGGTAGCACCTGTGTGAAGAAGTGACCCAAAATTGGCCAACAAGGTTTTCCAGTCTACATACATCAGATTCAGTCTAAAGCCAAGGGATCACAAGGGTTAAGATTTCTTCCTCAAAGTCTGGAGTTGAAGCAGCTCTGTCCATTGTGCCGTAGATCCAAATCCAGTTCCCAACTGCCACTGAGCCCAGCCTGGGACTTGCCCAGTGCCTGCCCACAAGAACAGTGACATTTATGAACATAAAATAAAAAGCTCCCTTAGTTTTGTTTCCCAATCCATAAGTCTCTCCCTTATTCCCTTCCTCTCTGGGAAGGGAGAGGGGTAAGAGAGCATCTATCCTTTCTCTAGGGGCTAGCCCTACCCTGACTCCTGATAGAAGGGCCTACCAGACTTCTTTTCAGTAAAGGGTGGACTTAAGAGTAAGGACGCTCCTCAAACATCCTCCATGGGTAATGGAAGATAAACTCAACAAGATTCCATGTGTTCTGTTCTAATTTTACAGATAGAAGCCTGAATTCAGATCTGCAGCTGACTAACCTGCCAACAGGGGGTAGAGGCTGCTGCAGTGTGGGCTAGGATTTACTTTGCTCTGGGTTGCCTGTACAATTCTGAGCAAGTCCAAGAAATCAAAGCAGAAACTGTATGGCTTAACTACTTCAGCTGTAGGGAAACACTGCTGCAGTAAGCCTCTAACAATCCTAAGCTCTAAGCTTGATGAACAGATTTTTACTCTATACATCCACAGGCAAGAGAGCATTCTTCTCCTTGTTACTCTTCACCAGCACCCTGAAGACTTCAGCTTCTTTGATTCAAAAGACAGATGTTCTGTGTCCAGACAGCATCCAGTTTACACAAAGCCTTTCTCTTCCCAAGGGAGCACTAATGAACACACAGCCATAAGACTCTTCAGAGCTAGTTCAGTGTTTTGTTTGGAGGAGCTCTTCCCACATCCTACCACCACATCACCTGCACATCCAGCATGGTCACAGCAAGAGCCAAAACTCATTATGCCAGTTAATAGTGCAGGTGAACCAGGCTGTGTGGCAAGTACCACCCAGTGAAGAGCATGGAAAGACCTGTGCAGAAGAGGTCAACTCCTCCTCACTGCTTGGTGATACAAAATACACCCAATTAAACTGGACTTCTCTGGCTACCACCACTTTCAATGCTGTTCACTTGCAGGACCCTTCCTCCCCCACAGGCACACTCCACAACTCATCAGTTCTTATTTTTCTCACCAGCTCCACCTGACACAGTGCCCTCACCAAACACAACTTGCAGCAACCAGCCAGACAAGTATGCAAGCAAGGCAAAGCAAGTGAAGAAGGGCTTGGAGCCCCCACAAGACCAAGTTAATTCAAAGCAAACCATGCATGGCCTAAAGAGAAAAGCATTTTAATCTGTGATAGGTTTATAAATAGCACCCAATAGCCAGACACCCAGCGTTAACCCCTGTTCCAATCATGAGACCAGCCGGCTCCCTCCCCATTATGGATGTGTGCAGGGCAGGCAGGGAGGAGGCTGGATCTATTCAACTAGGTCAACCTTATTCTGAAGGGATTAGGCATGTAATCCAGCCCCTCCCCGGGAGGCAGGGAGGGAGGAGGGGCAGTACTGGCACTGATCAGAGGGAGGCTTGCAGAACAGTTTTTGCTTACGCCATGGATTTCCCTCCCTCACAGGGTGGCCCCATCGGGAGCTCCAGCCAGAAAGCCTCAGGCTTTGGTAGCCAGCACATTCACCCACAGGAACAGCTTAAGATGGAACAGCTGAGGAACATCAGATTGCAGCCAACCCAGGCCAGAGCTGGAAGCATCTCTTCTGCCACACACAGCCCACCAAAAAGGTGAATCAGATGCAGGCTTGCACATCTGTGCTATTTCCGAAGCAGAAAGCTGTTGCAGTGGTAGCAAGAAGCAGTGTGAGCAATCTGGCTGTATAAGCTTAGAGCCTGACATGGTGGCAGGCCATGCTCAGCAGAAGTGGCTAGCAGTTTAGCAAACCAGTGCTGTGCCTGCAGCATGTAACTAAAGCAGGGCACTGGTAGCTACGAACACAGAAAGTTATCTGGGAATAACAGGACACACCTGCATCAACAACCTCATGTGTTAGTAGTAGCTTGACCAATAATCTATAGTAGTATGATGTGTGGTCACTCCTGGGGAACCAGTGAAGCTATGCCAACGATGCTCTCCCAGTCTATAGAAGCTCCCTCATTAATAAGTGAGCAATACTGGATCAAGACTAGATCATATTGGTCATCCGTACTGACTCCATTCTCCACCACTGACAGAAGCCACTGGTGCTCTGTGCTCAGAGGATTTCAACCCCAGGAGATGGACAATAAGCTCCCAAACACATTCACACAGTTTACATTTAGATGAATCATCTCCTCTACAAACGAAGAGGTCAACATAGCACTGATAACAGTGGTTTGCTGATGGCCTTTGCTGTTTGGCTCTGCAGGCAGCTTTCCCACACAGAACACCACTGGCCCCTGCTAGCACAACAGCTATTTCCGAGGATATCTTCTCACCTGTCTCAAGGAGACCTCATTTGCCTTCAAGGTAGTATAACAGGGCTTCCTACCCAGTGCATGTTTCTCTTCCTAGAGCTCTTCCCATCCTCCCCTGGACACACTGCCACTGGGTTGCAGATGCAGCATCTCTATCAGCATGCATACAGCACGCTGTCACTAAGGAAGGAGAATGACCCTCAGAAATCAGTGCATGCTTTGAAAGCTCTTGCTTCCCAAGCCCACCTACTGAAGAGGGAATGTCTGCTGCATACCCTCCCCATCATCTTCACTCATTACAGGTACTAGAATTACTCCCATTTTTCAGATAGTGGGTCTGCATCTCTTGACCAAATAGTTTCACTGTTTAGTCATGAAGCCACAGGAACTAACTCTGTGCTGACCAGCAAGTGTCACCAGCAGGACCAGGGAAGCAAGTGTCCCCCTGGACTCAGCACTGGGGGGACCACACCTGGAGCACTGGTTTCAGTCTCAGGGCCCTCATTGCAAGAAAGGCATTGAGGGGCTGAAGTGGGTGCAGAGAAGGGCAAAGCAGCTGTTAAAGGGTGTGGAGAACAGGGCTGGTGAGGAGCAGCTGAGGGAACTGGGGTTGTTTAGCCTGGAGAAAAGGAAGCCGAGGGAAGAACTAGCACTCTACAACTCCCTGAAATGAGGCTGGAGCAAGGTGAGAGTCAGTCTCTTCTTCCTAGTAGCAAGAAATAGGATGAGTAAAGCCTCAAATTGCACCAAGGGAAGTTTAGATTTGGTATTACAAAAAGCTGCCCCACTGGGGCTCTCAAACACTGGAAGAGCTGCTGCCAAATCCCTATCCCTGGAGGCTTTTAAGAGAGGCAGAGATGTGGTGCTGAGGGACAAGGCTCAACACCAGACTTGGTAGAGTCAGAGAATGGTTGATCTTAAATGTGTTTTCCAACCAAAGCAATTCTGTGTTTAACAATTACATACACAATTCCATGTCCTCTGTGACCAACTCCAAGTTTCCTGGTCACATTTGGTGGAAGTGCTGCCACTTACTCCACAAAGCAAGCTCCTGCCTAAAAGCATGGCTTTTAACCACATGGCTCTGCAGACATTTCATATGGGACACGCTCCATGGGCAGGATTTTGTTTCCCTGGTTCAGTAAATGATGATGCAAAACCAGACCTAGGCCAACTAATTGATTTACATCTGCATGGAGACAGCATCCTCTGTCTTCTCACTGGTTGCCTGTGACCTGAAAGTTGCAGTATAAACTTAGAACAGC
Organism: Melanerpes formicivorus; assembly: GCF_026170545.1. NCBI lineage: Eukaryota > Metazoa > Chordata > Aves > Piciformes > Picidae > Melanerpes > Melanerpes formicivorus. The sequence goes on along the minus strand of NW_027142360.1, from coordinate 9,895,415 downwards.
CTACTGACAGCCCAGGGAGAAGTTAACCAATGACAAGCTGCTAGGGCAGCCTCTCTGTGCCTGGGCACACTTGGTACATAGCCTTCCTCCTTTTCTTCCTAGGAGCAGCTGTCTCATGCAGCAACAGCTGATGGCAATCCAGGCTGGTCAAGAGCCAGGTTAGATCACTTTCTCTCTAATACCAGGGAGGGCAGACAGAACAGACATTCAAATGAAGAGGATAGGAAGAAACAGAAGACAATAAGCCCAAGGAAATGGGGAGGAAAAACAGAAAAGTAGCAAGGTATTTGCAAAGCAGGAGTCATGTCTTGTGGTGGTCTGTTCCTCCCCTCAGAAGAGGTCTGTAGTGAAAGTCAGATTAGACCAGAAAAACCATGAAAGGTTCCAATACCTAGTCCAGTTCCAAGCCCCAAGAACAGGAAAACAGCCTAATATTCCTGCCTGGAAAGTTTAGCACTCATGCCTGTTCAAGGGATATGCAGGCAATATTCTGAGGAGAGGCCAAGCCAAGGTCAGGTGGCTGTTTCAGAGCTGCATTAGAGCCCTGTCACAGCAGTAGCTGTACCAAGAGCTGTGCACTGTCTTACCTGATGAACAAACACATCTTCTTTGGTATCATTTCTGCGAAAAGAAAGTGAGAAGTCAGAAGAGTCGAGGCTAAGAGACTGAAATAGAAGTGTCTGACTTCACAAGAGAAACCCTCCTTCCCCCAGCCTGGATTCCAATCATTCTGTGCAAGTTTAGGCTCCCAAGACTCTGCTCTCAATCTCCAGGATGATATACTTGACAGCAGAAAGGACTCCTCACCCTTCTGAAGGGTGAGGGGATGGGGAAGTGGAGGTTCTCTGTAATCTTCTGGTAGACGTTCAGTGTTTTGTTTTGACACAGGACAGTTAATGGCTGCTTGCCTTTTGCTATTGCACCACTCCCCCCAAAGCCCCCCCCCCCCCCAACTTCCACAGGGGCTGCAACCTGAGCTCTTATCCCAGAGGTCAAGCAAGACTACCAACAGGACTGGCCACAGCTGTTAATAGAGCTCTCCTTTCAGTGAAACTCAAAGCACAAGAGGTGTTAGGGGAGTCCATTGGAGGGGGAACTTAAATATAAACATGAGGCTGTCTGGATGGGACCAGACAGTTCAGGCTTCCACATGGAAACTGTGAAGACAGCTCCAAGACCTTGATTCTGTGTACCCACAGAAAGAGCCCAGCCTCTGTCATCTGCTCACCCAGTTCCTTCTTTGGAGAGGAAGCAGGTGGATCAGTTTGTGAAGGTAAGGCAGAACTCAAAAGGTTTTGGGCTGGACTGAAGCAACAGTGGCGCTCAGGTTAGGAAGAAGGCTGACAGGTTGTTACACCAGATCTATCTGAAGGCTCTCACATAGACTGTTGTGAAAAATTTGAGTTCTGATTCAGGTTTATCTTCTAATCTTGCACATCACCAGATAGTCTCCATAGACTGGGATTAATATTGGACCAGAACTAGCTTCAGATCCATGCAGCAGGGGCTCTCCTGCCCTTTCCTACACTGCTCCACTTACCCAGATCTACCTGCTGTGTATCCAGGACTTACAGCACAAAATAACTTGCCAGGGATGACTTTTGCAAGGCAAGCATTCACCATGCAGGAACTTCATGTTTCATAAAGCACACAAAACATTTGAGCCCTTCAAGCCCACAGCTCATTCCACCCTCAAAAGCCAGTTTCCTCCAGCAACTTGAAAGTGTGGGTCTTGTGTAGCTAAGGTTGGAGTGTGATCAGTATCACTTACAGCTATTTGCCCCTCAGATTTGTTTGTATTCAGAGGAAAAGAAAGGAAAAAAGATAGAATTCCTATGAACTCAGGCCTGGAATATCTTCAGTTAGATGGTATCAGAAAAGCTCACTGTGGATTTAGGGGAGGTGTTTTGACCAATCAGCTCAGACTTTTTATCTAGAAGCATTTCCCCTCCTACTCCAAACTTACTCACACCTTAAAAAAAGCAAACACCAGGCAGTCATGAGGGAACATACAGCTCAGTAAAGGTGCAGGATGAGTACAGACCTGAGAAACAAGTAAAAGACCAAATTTGTAACAAGCTTGACCTTTTTTCTGCCCAGACACAAATGAAGGTATGAGGGGGGAGGGGAAATAGCCCCCCCAAGATGACAGAGTTTGTTGAATGCCTGGCCAAATCTGGCTATCAGCTGCATGAGCTTGTAGTCAGGTCCATGGGCCCCTGTTGTAGCTACTAACACATGGCATATTAGCTGCAGCATGAGCTTTAGTCCAGTATAAACATGACTGCTGTAATTTAAACATACCTATTGATAAAGCCATATCCATTTCTCACGTTGAACCACTTGACTGTGCCAAGAACTTTGGTGGCTGGAAAGAAAAAAGTTCAAGGAGTTACTCTAAAACACAGGGAAGTACAGGAAGGTAACAAAGCCACTTTCATACCTGCACATGAAGTCAAACAGACCTATTCTGTTCCCTTACCATTCCACGTGTACCTTCATCTCCAGCTTCAGCTTATACTAAAGCAGCAGCAGGAAGCAGTGCTTTAACATTGTTCTTCAGCCAAGAATTTTCCACCCAGCACTTAAAATGAAGTCCAACTCCCTTTTCAAATGTGCCCATCCACCCCTTCTCCATTTCTTAGCCCAGAGACAAGCAATGAAGCTGAAATTCCCACTGCCATCCATGAGTTACAATATCACCAAGGTTGGAAGAGACCTCAAAGATCACCAAGTCCAACCTGTCACCACAGACCTCATGACTAGACCATGGCACCAAGTACCACATCCAATCCCCTCTTGAACCCCTCCAGGGATGGTGACTCCACCACCTCCCTGGGTAGCACATACCATTCTCTTTAGCTTCGTTAGACATGGAATATAGCTGAAAAAACCCACAACAACAAACCTGCTTTGAAGTCCCTCTTCACTCAGACTTACCCTTCCTTTCTTCTGATGAAGCCAGACCTGGCAAGGAAGACCACTACCAAGCACCATGCAGCTCTCAAGTGGAAAGCCAGCAAACTCTTATCTGGGACAAGTTCTTTCTAGCATTGCCAACATAACTCTAACCCAACAAAACCCCCAAGTGTTTGGATTTTCTATTCCTTCCTGTAACTAGGAAACCACAGAAGCTCTCTATACTGACCAGCTTCATATTCCAAGGCTTCTGAGATCAAGACAAGCTCCTACCTCAAGCCCAAAAGGGGTATAGTATCTTAGAAGACACACTGCAGTGTCTTATAGGATCTGGTGAAACCTGTTCCTCCAACACACAGAAACGTGTGGGAGCAACACAACAGCAATGGAGGCAGCTCAACCTCTCCTTCCCTCTCAGCAACTGGGTGGTGGCCATAAATGTGTACTTTTCAAACCTGCAGGGATGGGAGAATTTTGGGCTTCAAACATCCAGAGGTTTGATTTGTCACACAGCATGACCTACTACTTAAGCGAACTACACTGCTGAACTGAAAAGGGTCTGGTCACACACTGCTTTTTGAAAACCTTAGATGTCTGAGGGGCTGGAGGAAGCCATAAGGCAATTAAATAGTTGTGGTAGTGAGAATCTCCAGGTCAAAAGTCCAAGTCAGCCTGCTAGAGGCAAGAAAATGACACTGCAAATCATAACCTTTGTCTGCTCTACACCTGCGTTTTCTCCTACACATCCATCAGGATGTGACAGAGCTACACAGACCTTTGGTGTCACAGAGCCTTGCCATCCTTCCACACCCCTCTGAGAGTGTAACTCTGGCTCCTCCTGTGAGCACAAAGCTGAAGTAGGACATATTTGCTCATAGGAGTCCACTGCATTACTGCTGGCTGTTCTTCATCTACAGCTGGCTGGAGATGAGCCAGCACCATGCCAAGGGGGCCAAGAAGGCCAACAGCATCCTGGTGTGTATCAGGAGTTGTGTCACCAGCAGTATCAGGGAAGCAAGTGTCCCCCTGAACTCTGAATAAGCCACACCTTGAGGACTGAGTTCAGTTTTAGGGCCCTTCACAAAGAGGACATTGAGGTGCTGGAGTGGGCCCAGAGAAGGGTAAAAGAAGCTGGTGAAGGGTCTGGAGAGGAGCAGCTGAGGGGACTGAGATTGTTGAGCCTAGAGAAAAGGCAGCCAAGGGCAGACCTTCTGGCATTCTGCAACTCCCTGAAAGGAGGTTGGAGACAGGTGAGCATCAGTCTCTTCTCCCTAGTAAGAGCTGACACAATGGGAGGAAATGGCCTCAAGCTACACCAGGGGAGGTTTAGATTGCACATTAGAAGAAACTGCTCCACTGGGGTTCTCAAAGACTAGAACAGGCTGCCCAGGGAGGTGGTTGAATCCCCATGCCTGGAGGTGTTAAAAAGAGGCAGAGATGTGCTGCTGAGGGACAGTTTAGCACTGGACTGAGCTAGTGAAAGACTGGATACAACGATAATGAAAGTCTCCTCCAACTGAAATGATTCTACAGAAAGCAGTAACAGGCTTCTTCTCATTGCTCTTTTAGAAGTGAGGTTTTGGTCTCCTTTAATGCTCTTTCAGCAGAAAATGTGTTTATTTAGAAGAAGCAAAAAGCCATGTTAAGACAGACAGTTGCTTGAGCAAAAGGCTCTACTTAGAACAAACCATCCCTTTCCAAGCAGGTTTGTTCAGAGATACACTCCCCAAGTTTCACTGTCAAGCAGTGATTCAGTAACAAGCCTTTAGCACCAACATTTGTAGCTGTGCTTTTAACTTACTTGCATGCAGACACCACTTGGTTGGGAGAGCTCCCGCTGCCACTGCAAAGGCACAGGCAGTACACAAGGGCTCACTGCAGCCGGCCAAGTCACCAGAGGAAGAAAGGGTAAACACAGAAGCAGTGGCCAATGGAACATGCAGGCTTTAGCCTACTTTAAGATAAGACTAATACTACTGATTCCCACCCCCATCATCCTTTCCCTCCCCCATGAAATAGCTACTGAAGCTGTCAGCCTGCTTCAGATCAGAAAGAGGGTGAGAAGCCCAGGAAGCCACACAAAAACCCCTTGGAGAAGTCAGAAAGCTGGTGGAAGGAGGTAGTAAACATTCACTCTACCTGGCCAGCTGGCTGCTCTAAGGGGATCTCCACACACAGAGCTTCAGAGCTACAGCATGGCAGGGACCGGATGGGACCTCTGAAGATTATCTAGTTCAACCCCCCTGCTGAAGCAGGATCACCTAGAGTCAATCACACAGGAACACATCCAGGAAGGTTTAGAATGCTTCCAGATATGAAGACTCCACCACCTCTCTGGGCAGCCTGTTCCAGTCCTCTGCTACTCATAAGGAAGTAGTTTTTCCTCATGTTTATAGGGAACCTGCTATGTTCAAATTTCTGTCCACTGCCACTTGCCCTGTCACCGGACAGCACTGAGAAGAGTCTGGCCTCATCCTCCTGACACTTGCCTCCTGGATATCAATAAGCATTGAGACACCCCCACCACACTTCAAGTCTCCTCCACATTTGTTCCTTTCACACAGGCTGCCAGAGGCCAGGGCTGAGACTCCCACAGATTCCTTCAAACAGCAGTGCCCATGCCAAGTCCTGCAGCCTCCCCCCTCCCAGGGCATTACCACGGAGGAAGAACCTGCAACACATTACCACAGCACTAAACATCCACGTGGCCACGCTACAGCCATTGTTAAGCCTGAGCTGTCAAAGCTGGGAGATGAAGCAAGGAGGAGAAGTCCAGAGGAAACTGTAATCAGTTTCACTAACCAGTCAGAGGAGGTAGTTGATGCGATGACACAGACCCCACCAGCAAGTGAAAGCCTGTGTATTTCTACAAGACACTGATACTATTAGAATAAACAAACAGCCTGCCCTGCCCATGGAGGCACAGCCTTGCCTTTAGTTCTAACAAGAAAAGCCCAAGCTGCCTCTGACCGAAAGGGAAGAGAAAGCTGACTAAACTTTATCCTTATTCCTAGAAGGCAGACATTGGGATGCCCTGAAGAAGCATCAGACCTTGCTTCTAATGGAATCTAAGCAAACATAATGACAACACCATCACAGAATCACAGCGTTAGGGGTTGGAAGTGACCTCAAAAAACTGAGTCCAAGTCCCCTGCCAGAGCCATTAACAGACATCTGAAGTGGGTTTGAACGCAAGTCTGCTTCCCATTCACATTTCAGTGATCATTTTCCTTACAACTCCTGCTAAAAGCCTTGCCTAATTATAAGGCCAGTGCTAAACTGTCACCATGGCACTTTTCTGTTTCCTCCTAGACCAGAAAAGCTACTTGTGTCTTCACTTCTTCCCCACCCTACAGGGAAAGAAACCCACAAAACAAGCCCCACAACAACAAAACCCACCCCAAACCAAAACAGCAAGAGGTGACAAGATAAAAACATTACCAAGAACGAAAGAAGCCATGTTAAGGGAAGGAGCAGCAGACACAGCAACAGATGTGAATGTGCCTTGAATGATTACTGACAAATCTGACAACAGAATATGGCAAAACACACCCCACACCAACCCTACCTCCAACTTCTGTTTTGCTAGACTCCTTCCTACACCAGCTCCAGAAAAATCCTTTACCTGGCTCCTCCATCTGCTGTGGCAAGACTTCAGCATCCTCCCTTCAGAAGAGAGGACGCTGTCTTTCCTTAGGGGAGTTCTGGACTCTGCAGTAGTAGCCAGCCTCAATTTTGCCTTTAATATCCTCTCAAAGTTATAAACGGCAGATCTCTACTTCCCCTGCCGACTGAAGTCTCGTCGTTTTCAACAGGTTGATGCTACTTAATCACAACGATAACCCCCTCGCCCCAGCTATGCACTGCTTTTGAGCACAGCTATGGCAGCTAGGCACTTGGCTGGTTTTGCTAAAGTGAAACACGATTTAAACCCAAAGCACTAAGCACAGAAGTATTATTAAAGCAAGTATCCCTTATCGACAGAAAAGTTGTGCAAAGGCCTTAAGATAATGGGAGGAGGACTGACGCAGTGTTTAACAGCTACCCTTTCCAAGAAGGGATGCCCCGGCAGGTGCCGGGACGCCCAGCAACGTGGCTGCACATCCCTCACTAGCCCCGGCCGGCCCCGGAGAAGAGCCCAGGGCCAGGTGGGGCAGAGGACGACGCGGCTGCAACACAGGTGCCTCCGCTCAACTCCAAGTTGGCTTTCCCAGCTGGAGGAGGAGGCGGAAGAAGCGGCAGCGCAGCCCCCCCCGAAGTGCAGCGTGAGTGACAGCCGCGGGGCGGGGAGCCGGGCTGCGCCCTGGGCGGCGGCTCTGCGCTGTCCCGTCCCGTTCCCCCCGCTTCCCCTCCACAGGTGCCCCGGGAAGTTGGGAGCGGAGCCCAGCACTCACCAAGCACTTTCTTCTCCGTTTCGGCCGCGGCGGTTGTGGCTGTAGCTGTGGTTGCGGCTGTGGTTGCGGTTGCGGCGGCGGCGGCAGCAGCAGCGCCGGGGGCCGCCTCCCCAGCAGCCGCGCTTGGCGCCGCGGCGCTGACAGGGCTCTTGGGCTTGGCGTCCGGGCCGGCGGGAGACGGCGGCGCAGGGGCTCCGGCCGGGGAGGCGGTGGCGGTCGCGGCGGCGGCTGCGGTGGGCGCCGGGCTGGGGGTGCTGGTCTCCGCCGCCTCGCTCATGGTGCCTGGCAGGAGGGTGAACGCGCGGCGCTTAGCGGCCGGTGTCCCGCGGGCCCGCGCTGGGTCTTACTGCCCCCAAAATGGCCCCGCCGAAGTTTTTAACACAGTCAGCGGGGGCCGGCGCCGGCATGGGCGCAGCCTCATTAGCATTTAAAGGGGCCGCGCTGACATGGCGGCTCGGGGAGTGGCTCGGCTCGGCTCGGCTCGGCTCGGCTCGGCTCGGCTCGGCTCGGCTCGGCTCGGCTCGGCTCGGCTCGGCTCGGCTCGGCTCGGCTCGGCTCCGCTCCGCTCCGCTTCCCTGGGCTGATGTGGCAGGTGGTGGAAATACCAATTTAACCCAGGGTTTAAGTTGCTCATGACTTGGCTAAGCTGTGTTTCAGCGTGGACTGGAACCTGCGCTTGTTCAAAAAGTTCAGCAAAAGGTGCTCGGTCTTGACAGCGAGATGAGGAGGAATGCTTCATGGTCCCTCCTGTGAACTTGGTTTAGGAACTGGTCTAAGAAGTCACAGTACTGAGCAGAAAGGTCTGTGTTGTGCAGTTCCTCTTTGGGGGGAAAACCAAAACACACTCCTGAAAATTACTAACAAGCATATTTCATCAAGTAATGAACTGGAAAAAAATACCTTTAGCACATGGCTAGAGGAGGAACCACCTGGAGGTGGGTGTGTCAAGCATGCTCCACCTCTTGCCTGCCGCTAGAGTCCCGTGTCTGTCACTCCTGCACAAGCACCATAGGACAGTCCAGCTTGGGACAGCCAGGAGTATCAATCACCCTTGCAATTGCAATGCTTCAGGCACTGTGGCATCAGTCACAGGTGTTGCAGAGAGAAGAGCATCCCCTCCATGTTCTTCATGTGCCTCCTGCTGCCCAGGTTGGAAGAAAGGTAGAAAGCAGAGGGGGGCTGGGGAGCACAGTGCTCTGCTGAATGCTAGAACGAGGACTGAAATATCTAAGGTGAAGACACTTGTCAGAAAGGGATGGAATACTCTGAGCAAAAGCCAAGAGAAAACAGTGGCTAAGAAACAGCAGAGAGGCCTGGCAATGGCTGTTTCATATCCCTCTAGGTTGTGTACTTTGCCTGCTGCTGCTGCAGCTCCCCAGGTAGAAGGTGTCTGAGCTAAAGTCATGGAGAACCAGACCTGCTTCTCACCTGTGTTAGTTAGATGGGCTTATCTAAGATGAAAGTTACTCAGTCTGGGGTTTGTTGCTGTTTGACTTTTGGAAGGGAAGTGACCTCGATAGACACACATCAGTAAAGCTGCAGTTCAGCAACTAAAAGTTAAGAAATACAAGGAATGGTGTTCCTTGTAAGCGTGAACTATAGCAAAACTATGTTTCTTAATTAGATGACCACATATTCCTCTTCCCACAATAAACTGCCTTTTTTTTTTTGCAGCAAATGAGCTGCTTTTCCATAGTCCTTTCATCCTCCTTACTCAATGTGCAGCTCAAACTATTATTTAATGCATATTATCTAACCCTCAGAAGAGGTACAGATTTGTTCCCTTCTTTCTTTTGGATTCTTTTGGATTCAGGGGCCTTTACCAATGGGTACCCATGGATCACAATCATCAATGACTGTATTTTATCCAACATCACATGCAAATCACTGGGATTATCTTCTCCATCCTGGTGATGGGGAACAGAAGCTAAAAGAGATTAATGCTCCTGTCTTTTCGTTGTCTTCAACAAAACATTCAGCCAGAGTGTTCCAGCAGTGTCCCTTTCCTAAAGGCACAGCCTAAAACAGTCCCAAAGTCTCTGTGATCTGGGTAGCTGCTTTGAACATACAGGCATTTCATAGAATTATTAAGGCTGGAAAAGACCTTCAAGATCATCAAGTCCAACTGTAACCCAACTACCAGGATCACTAAACCGTATCCTGAAGCACCAAATCTACAGCTTCTTGAACGCCTCCAGGGATGGTGACTCCACCACCTCCCTGGGCAGCCTGTTCCAACCCCTCACCATGCTCTCAGTAGAGGTTTTCCTAATGTTCAACCTAAACCTCCCCTGGTGCAACCCAAACCCATTTCCTCTCATCCTATCGCTGGTTATCTGGGAGAAGAGACCAACAGCAGCCTCACTCCAACCTCCTTACAGGGAGCTGCAGAGAGCAGTAAGATCTCCCCTCAGCCTTCTGTTCTCCAGACCAAACAACCCCAACACCCTCAGCCCCTCCTCATATGATGCCCTCCAAACCCCACACCAGCCTGGCTGCTCTTCTCTGGACACCCTCCAGCCCCTCAATGCCTTTCCTATCCTGTGGTACCCAGAACAGAACCCAGCACTCAAGCTGTGGCCTCACCAGGGCCAAATACAGGAGCACCATCAGTGCTCTACTCCCGCTGGACACACTGGTTTTGATCCAGGCCAGGACACCTTTGGCTTTCTTAGCCACCTGGGCACACTGTTGGCTCATGTTCAGCTGTCCACCAGCACCCCCAGATCCTTTTCCACCAGGCTGCTTTCCAGCCACTCTGCCCCAGGCCTGTAGTGTTGCATGGGGTAGTTGTGACCAAAGTGCAGGACCCAGCACTTGGTCTTTTTAAACCTCATACAATTGGTTTCAGCTCATGGATCCAGCCTGTGCAGGTCCCTGTGCAGAGCCTTCCTACCCTCCAGCAGATCAACACTCCCTTCCAGCTCAGTGTCAGCCAGAAACTTACTGAGGGTGCCTGGATCCCTATGTCTGTGGGGAAATCTGCATGAGATCTGTGCTTTTGTTTCTTTGGTCCATGCTGGCTGCAGAAAAGATCTTGAAATGCACTATTTAAAGCTTAGGTGTCAAAAGACAGATTGGAAGAGCTCAAATTCATAATTGTTCCAAAAATGTCATGATTTTCAGTCATCCCAGTGAATTCTGAGTGCTGGGAATGGGCAAGAGTATGCAGCAAGAATTCTAGAGTAGGTAGGTAGAACATTTTTGATGATTTATGGATATGGATAATGTTTTCTACTTATAAAGTAGCTCCTCAGGGGCCTCAGGCTCTACTGAGTAACCTGAAGGAAGGGCAGGATTTCTGAAGGTTTTTCACAGTGGATGATGGGCTAGGTGGCTGCATTCACCTGTTGGTAACAGGATACACTGGCCTAAGAGTGGTGTGGTTGATAAGCCTGAAGGATGGAATGGGTGCTGTTTGTCCCAGGCAAGCAGCACCAGAACAAGAAGACACAGTCTCAAGCTGCACCAGGGGAAGTTTAGGGTGGAGATAAGGAGAAAGTTCCTCACAGAGAGAGTTGTTAGCCTTTGGAACAGGCTGCCCAGGGAGGTGGTGGAGTCACCATCCCTGGAGGTGTTCAAGAGGGGATTGGAAGTGGCACTTGGTGCCATGGTCTAGTCGTGAGGTCTGTGGTGACAGGTTGGACTTGATGATCTTTGAGGTCTCTTCCAACCTTGGTGATTCTGTGATTCTATGATTCTGTAAAGGGACCTGGACAGGCTGGAGAGGTGGGCTGGGGAGTATCTCATGAGGTTAAATGACGCAAAGTGCAAGGTCCTGCTCCTAAGTCAGGGCAATCCTAGCTATCAGTCCAGGCTGGGGGGTGATGAGATTTTTAGCCCTGCAGAAAAAGACTTAAGGGTGCTGGTGGATGAGAAGCTGGACTTGAGCCAGCAATGAGCACTTGAAGCCCAGAAGGCCAATGACAGCCTGGGCTGGGTGGGGAGAAACCAAATTAATTTCAACAAGGGCAAGTGTAGAGGCCTGCATCTGAGGAAGAACAACCCCACTGATCAGGTTAGAGGCCGACCTGCTGGAGAGCATCTCTGGGGAAAAGGACCTTGGAGTCCTGGTGAACAAACAGGCTGACCATGAGGCAGCAATTGTCCTCATAGCCAAGAAGCCCAATGGCATCCTGGAGTGTAATAAGAAGAGTGCAACCAGCAGGCTGAAGGAAGTTCTTCTTTCCTTCTCCTCTACTCTGCCTCATCTGGAATACTGCATAAATTTTGGGGCTCCCCAGTTCAAGAAAGCTACTGGAAAGAGTCCAGTGATGAGCCATTTAAAAGCTGAGAGGACTGGAACATCTGCCTTACAAGGAGAGGCTGAGAGAGCTGGGGCTCTTGAGCCTGGAGAAGATGAAACTGGGTGGGGATCTCATTAACATCAGTGCTGATCAATATCTAAAGAGTGAGTGTCAGGAGGGTGGAGCCAGACTCTTTTTGCTCAAGGTCCAACACTGAGTCCATTCACTCAGAGCCTGTAGATGGCACTAAAAGATTGGAAATAGTGAAACTCCAACCTGTAGTGAAAGAGCAGTTGGGTTCTCATTCCAGTGCAGACTTCACTAACCTAGGGCCATACACTGCTGGCTTTTGATTCTTGGAAGGATTCTTTCTTCTGCCTCGTGCATTTCTCCTGAGGTTCTTTGGACACACAGGAAACACCATGTACCTGTACAGCAACTTGAGTTTCACAATTGAACACCACAAATAGTATTCCCTAAAGAAGAGTTGCAAGGACCATGCCTGATTCTTCAGTGGGATCACACACAAGCTACTGGAGGAGAATGAGGGGGAAATCTCATTCATGCTGATCAATATCTAAAGGGTAAATATCAGGGGGATGGAGCCAGACTCTTTTCAGTGGTGTCCAGAGACAGGACAAGGGGCAATGGACACAAACTTGGACTCAGGAAGTTCTACATGAACATAAAGAAAAAAACTTCATCCCTTTGAGGGTGACAGAGCATTGGAACAGGCTGCCCAGAGAGGTTGTGGAGTCTCCATCTCTAGAGGCATTCTGAACCTGCATGGCAGGTGTTCTGTGTGATTGACACTAGGTGGTCCTACTCTAGCAGTGTGCTTGGACTAGATGATCTTCAGAGGTCCCTTCCAACCCCTACCATTCTGTGATTCTGTGAAAGTCAGCTGTCCCTCACTGAAGGCCCAGTAAATGGTGGGTAATATCCAGCAGCTGCACAGCAGCTCATGAAGCAAGAGAAGACTACAGCCATCTGACATGCAGCTAGCCAGCTGAAGTAACTGAGATGCCATTTGTCCACAGTAATGTCTGGTCAGCATTTGAATTAGCAAACTGAATATGGCAAAGAAAAAAAACATCCTGGGACCTTGAGCGAGTGCAGTGGTCAAAGCCCTGACCATGGACTTTAATACAAAGCAAAACCTTGTACAGCAGAATGCTGTGTAGTCCTGCATTGTGTGAGCTGAATGAAGTGCCTGGCATTGTGTGCCATGCTGGTCCTGATGCCGCCCTGCAGCAACTGAGCGCTTCCCACCTGGGCCTTAAGGGACATGGCTTTCATCTGTCACACTGAGAGCCATGAAACACGACAGAACAGGTCTGCAGGGAGTTCTGGGCCCCTGGCCTTGCTTGTGTTGTCAGCACATGGTATCCATACAAAGGGTGCTAAGCTCCATCACCAAACTGCACTTGGACAGGCTGGAGAGGTGGAGCCAAGCCAACCTTGAGTTCAACAAGGCCAAGGGCAAGGTCCTGCATCTGGGTAGGGCCAATCCCAAACACAAATCCAGTCTGGGTGAGGCAGTGGCTCAACAGCAGCTTTGAGGAGAAGGACTTGGGGGTGTCAGTTGACAACCAGCTCCCCATGAGCCATCAATGGTCACTGACAGCCCAGAAGGCAGCTGTGTGCTGGACTGCATCCAAAGCAGGGAGAGCAGCAGCACAGGGAGGGGATTCTGCCCCTTTGCTGTGCTCTGCTGAGACCCCACCTGCAGCACTGCCTCCAGTTCTGGTGCCCCCAGCATAAGAGGGCAGACTGAGACTGGAGATTAAGAAAAAATTCTTTCTAGTGAGGGTGGTGAGACACTGGGACAGGTTGCCCAGAGAGGTTGTGGATAATACCTCACTGGAGGTGTTCAGAGCCAGGTTGGATGAGGACTTGAGCAACCTGGGCTACTGGAAGGTGTCCCTGCCCAAGGCAGGGTGCAGGAACTGGATAATCTTTAAGATTCCTTCCAACCTAAGCCATTCTATGAATCTATGAATCTGTGAACATAAAGACAATCATTATTATATACTACCTAAACCACATAATCGATACAAGTAGTGCCATCAAAACACATTAAAAAGTCTAAATAGAGATAGTAAAATGTCCAGTTCACATTGGAAAGAAGCTGAAATGGCTTCTAACAAGAGAAAGATTAATTCAAAGTCCTTCAAAATCTCAAAAAATTACAGCAGGTAGAACTTTTCATCCAGTCCAACCTCCCTGCCAGAGCAGGTCACACAGGAACACATCCAGGCAAGTTTGGAATGTTTCCAGAGAAGGAGACTCCACAACCTCTCTGGGCAGCCTGCTCCAGGGCTCTGGCACCCTCACAGGGAAAATGTTTCTCCTCCTGTTCCTGTGGAATCTCCTCTGCTTCAGCTTGCACCCATTGCCCCTCGTCCTGTCATTGAACATCCCTGAGCAGAGCCTGGCTCTGCCCTCCTCGCACTGCCCTGCACATCTTTATAAACATGAATGGGGGCATGCCTCAGGCTGCTCTGCTCCAAGCTCAAGAGCCCCATCTCCCTCAGCCTTTCCTCAGCAGGGAGGTGTTCCACAGCCTTCAGCAGCTCTGGACTCTTTCAAGCAGTTCCCTGATGCTCTTCTCGAACTGAGGGGCCCAGACCGGGACACAATATCCCAGATGTAGGGGGAATGGAATGAAGCTGGAGGTGGGGAGATTCAGGCTGGATGTGAGGAGGAAGTTCTTCACCATGAGAGTGGTGAAACCCTGGAATGGGTTGTCCAGGGAGGTGGTCGAGGCCCTGTCCCTGGAGGTGTTTAAGCCCAGGCTGGATGAGGCTCTGGCCAGCCTGATCTAGTGTGGGGTGTCCCTGCCCATGGCAGGGGGGTTGGAACTAGCTGATCCTTGTGGTCCCTTCCAACCCTGAATGATACTATCATACTATGATACTATGTGGCCTCGCTAAGGCAATATCAGGCTTGTGTCTGCTTTTGAGAGCGCTGCCCTCTGGACTCTGCAAGACTGCTGCTGGAGATGTGATAAGGGTCCACCCTGAGAGCTTTGCTCTGCTTCCTGGGACTGACTTATGAATCTCTGTACTTCTCTTCTGCCTTCAATTTCATATAAGAAAATTTGTCTTTTCAAAGCACCAAGTGAAGGGCTGGGAGGATGGGGTGCTACTGCCAGAAGGACTTAACCAACACAGGCGATGACAGTGAGGCCACCACCCTGGCCAGTATCTTGGTACTATGATGGTACAATGAGAACTACACTTCCTTTCTCACTAAATGTTTCTGCATGAGAGAAACAGGAAAGAGCTCTGAGTCATGCTCAGTACCATTTTAAAACTGCAAGCAGTATTGCAAAGAAGAGAGAGCAAGAATGTCAGAAACTGTCATTTACGCTGACTTGAACTTGCCCCAATCAACCCGACCCAGACAGCAGCCGATCACTGATGTCCAAGGTAGGTCAATCTGGCTGCACTCAGCTTTCTTTGTATTCTTCAGCTGCCTTCTTTATTTTGAAAGAGTGCTGTGGAGCACCAAAGCCACAACAAAGACAAAGGAACTGTGGTGGCCCAGTGCTATGAAACCTATGTAGGTGGAGTGGCCACACTGACTTTTTAACCACAAAAAAAGGGGGTTGCATGAGGTCTGCTTTTCATGTATTAAGGTGCAAGTGCAAGAGATAGCTCCTTGTGTGATACTAAGAGTAGCTTCCATCAATGCAGGAGATTATTCCACAGCTGAATGCCAACTAGTCCTGAACCAGGAGTGTCCTCGCACAGCAGACATTCCGATCAGGAGACTGAGTGCCTCATGTTCCTGGTGTTTGAAGCAGTCTCCTGTAGCCTGTTTTTGCTGACCATAGCAGGCATTGCTTCAGGGTTTTTCCTCCTGGATCTGTCTGTGTGAACTACTGAATAAATGAAGCATAAAATGTTTCATGGACCATGAAACACACATATATATATGTTAGACTTCAGTCAGTCCAGTTAGCAATCATTCCAGAACACATACTCTGCCTTCTCATCTCTCTGTCTATAATGGATTGGTTTTACAAAATCAAACTATGTTCAGGTGCCAGTGTGAAACCCCACTGGCCTGCTCGGCACACCAGTGCACTTCTGTGCACCCTGATACAATGGATGTGCTCAGAAAGATGGAGTGGAGTTACAGTTGTGTAATACCATCATGGACTCAGAAGGCGCCATCCAGTACATGAATATGGATGAAATAAATGTTCATAGTGAGTCCCTCTATGACCACACTAATTGTGTAGTTATCAGTGCTTACTGATACAGATAATACAAAGTCAAGCTTTTATTTCAGCCTATCAGAACAGATCAACAGGAAACAGAAGAGCACTTAACACTAGTTAACTTTTATAGAGAGTAACCAAATCACGGAGGAACAAATAAATGTATTGCTTTTTATACCAAGTAAAGAATATGATCCTTTTAGTTTCTCTTTTCTTTTCTTTTCTTTTCTTTTCTTTTCTTTTTCTTTTCTTTTCTTTTCTTTT